>NC_092318.1:6927500-7552500 GCF_036785885.1 Coffea arabica | reverse complement strand
CAGCCATCAGAACTAACTTTTAACTAGGTGCAGCTTCATCTCTCGATAGGTTTATGGTCAATGGGGCTCACCTTAGTATTGTCTTGTTCAATAGGATGTATGTAACTAGAGTCTATTTTAATGCTGTTCAGGTCCTGCTGCTTGCCCAACCTCATTTTCAGTGTCGCTAATGCAATCGGTAATAGTTGATAAATCATATATCTGCATAAGACCTCGACGAATGTCACAAAACTTATCCCTTAGAGTAGTCTTCAGTTTATGATACTTTTCCTCCCAATGACGACGAAGTTTGTATTCCTCATACGCCGTTTTGCCGTCTTCTTCCATAATCCTTATCTTTTCCTCCAACTCAACAATCCTATCTCTCAAAAGTTTGTTTTCTATATGGTAGGTTTCATTTTCCCTATGTAGCCTATCCCTTTCTTCACCAACATGAAACACCACCTCATTAGGAAAATCATTCCCGCACTGACAAAAGTGGGTTGGAACATATTTATGAAGGGCTTTGTTTTGTCCAGGACGAAAGTAAATTCCTTGCTTGCTTTGTCTAGCCATATCCTACAAGTAGATAATAGCAATAATTCAACAATTAATTGCTGTATTTTTAAAATCCAATTATTGCTAAAATGGGTAAAACTACTCTCATAAGCTTTATATCAATCCTATCTTGGTTTGTAGTGTAAGTTTTGATGCTCAGAATTGTGACTACCCGAATTATGCATATCATCAATATAAGCTCTCCAATAACCAAAGTACATACATAAAATTTTCATATACGGAAAATTAATAATAAAGATAATCCTCTAGGGCCATAGATCAAAAGAGGTTATATGACTAGAACAGTTAAGTTGAGCACTTTTTTTGGATAAAAAATCTTTTATCCTCCTATGGTTTGGTGCTTTATCACATAACTCCTCTATGGTTTAAAAATCTATATATAACCCTCTCATGATTTGGATTAAAGTATCACCATTAGTTTTTCTATTAAAACTCATGGTCAATAGTAAAAAGTCAAAAACAAACTAATAAATTGACAAATTTACCCTTTCACTACTTTTTTCTTAATTTCTTTTTTCCGTCTCTCTCTCTCTCTCTCTCTCTCTCTTTCTCTGGGAAGAGAAGAGATGATTTTGAAAACCTAAATTTTGGTCTACAAAATCTTAATTTTCTCCAAATACAAAAGAGATGGAAAGGAAATAAAAATGAATAAACAAGAAGCAAAAAAGATGGAAGCAAAATATAAAACAAATAAATAAGAAACAAAAAGTACCAAATCTTTTTTTGACTATAAATATGGGTTTTCAAGCCCAAATTTTTAATGGTATTTTCTAATTCTTATTTTTCTACATTTTTATTTCAATTTCTTCTTTTTTTATATTTTGGAGGAAAAAAAGAAGTAATGAATGGGTAAACTTGTCAAGTTATAAGTTTGACTTTAACTTTCTACTATTGATCATTTATTTTAACAGAAAAACTAATGGTGACACTTTAAACTAAATCAAGAGTGGGTTATAAATAGGATTTTAAACTATAGAGGGTAATGTGATAAAGCACAAAACCACAGAAGGGTAAAAGGTAATTAACCCTTTTTTTTAGGGCAAACCTGTACAGGGGAGATGCTAGTTCCAAATCATATTAATTGACAAAAGATGTACAATGCACTAGGATGGGGAGGAGGTGGCCAAACCTGACCTCTATGAAAAAAACTAATCTAATGTTACATAGAAAATTGCTTAATATGAGGGATTGACAAAGAATCTAAGCGTACTATATTCCTGACATGTATTATATAGGATAAAAATAACACTTATATATATATATATATATCCACATGCACTCACACACACATAAGTCTTTCTACCTACACCATCAACATAAATATATATATATATATATCCACATGTACTCACACACACACAAGTCTTTCTACCTACACCATCAACATAACAAATCTTGTATACCAGCAAGTGTGGATGGATGATACATATTATTTATTCAACTTTTAGTTTTCTCTTTGCATATGTGTTATACATCTATATCTAATAATGTTAAAAATTACCTACACTTTACAAAAATATATGTACCTACTAATGAAAAAAAACACCTACACTTAATATATATTGTGGGTGGCTGTGTATAATCCATTACAAGATAATGCATTCATAACTTATCATATTTAGTTTCCTCCTTAAGCTTCAATGTCCTTTTGCAAACTACTTCCATAAAATATGCAGCAAGCTGTATATGAGTGTATAGACAGAACTAGGGGACAAGGAGTAGAGGTGTTCAAAATGGTTAGATATCACATAATCCAATCCACTATTTGTGAATATTTGATCTGTTGAATCATATGTAGATCATATCACATAGATATCAAAAGGCTCTTCTAATCCAATGTGGATTGAATTTTTTATGATATGTGGATATTCGATCCAATTGGCATAGTGTTTTTCATTTTTGTTTTTCATTTTATAGAATAAATTTAACATTAAAACTATTAATCTACGCTTATTTGATCTCCTTTTACATATTTCTGGTGTCTAACTTCTTTTTCAATGATAGGCTTTGTATGGATTAGATGTTTCTAAGGCGCTTTTTAAAAACTTTACTTTAGTGATGTATGTAAAAATTTTTTACTATAGATAGTTCATTTGAATTTGGTGTTTTTGAAGTTGTATTTTGAGGTGTTTTAGAATTTAAAATTTTTAAAGTATTTTTTATAAATTTATTAAAAATTTTCCTATAACCCATCACGACCCACCACTGGCAGTAGCCATCCTCCCCTCCCCTTCTCTCTCTCTCTCTCTCTCTCCATTCCTCTTTCCCTCTCCTCCTTTTCTTTTCCCCTCCTCATTTTCTTTTCCCCGCCACCTCATTTTTCTCCTTTCTCTCACCCCATCCAGCCCCTTATTTGCCTCCGGCTCCCCTTTTCCATAGATCTCTGGTCGCATGATTTTCGTGAAAATCCAATACTTTCATGCCATTTTACTTATTGAGATTTATAGAATTAAAGAAAAAGTAATTGGATGGATAGCATCGAATATCCAATTGATTTAATATGCTAAAAACAGATATGCACTTCAGAGAATTTAGATATCGATCAAAAAATGAAAGATGCGAATCAAGTTAGCCATTTAGTTTACAAATTTAATATTTGATCTATGAACACCATAATGAAGAGGTGCTTGCTACCATCCTCCAACTATTAGTAAATTAGATGTTTTACCCTTAAAAGATTGACAATACTTAAAAATATTTTTATAAATTTAAACTTTTGCCCCAAAAACAACTTGAAAGTACTCTATGTAATATAATTAAGCATAGATATGTTAATGTATACCACCTTAAAAAAAAATTTCCGGTCTAGATTATGTCCTAGTGAGGCCTTTTTCACCAATGCACTTTTATAAAAGTATTATTAAATTTATAGAAAATAATACAGATGTTCACAATCATGTCTAATAGGCACAATTTGATAGAAAATTTTTTTCATAAACAAACAACTAGCAAAACAATTTGTTTTTATATAGAATGAAATGACTAATAATATTACTAAATTTACAGTAGTCAAGTGGAATAAAAAATATTACTGACCTTATCTTCTCTAGAAGAGGATGTTAAAGAGTTGACCAATTTGAAAATCTATGAACAGGGTTTTAATTCAAAACAACCTATTTATAGTGCTTTAGAAGCGATCCTTCTACGGGCTTCTCTAGAACTACATAGATTTACCCAATATTGATCAGAAGTGGTCCAATAGGCAATGAGCAACAAGAAATAGGAAAAAGATTGGGCAAATTGTCTAGTTTGGGAAGGGGCCAAGCAGGAAGAAAATTTTAATATAGAGACAAGAGTATCGGAGATGGAGTTGCTATAGGGATGAAAAGGGGAATGATAGGAAAAATAGATTGTAATTTGGTCGTAGAAGAAGGAGAGAGAGGTGAAAAAAAATAAATTAAGAATTGGAGAAGATCTAGTTGGGGAGAGAAAAGAGAGAGGACAAAAAGAGAGAAAAACAATAGGGATTTGGGAGAGAGCGAAGTTGGTGAGCAAGAAAAGAGAGGTAGGCTATCTAGTCGTGAGAAAGAGTAGTAGAGACGGAGAAGGAGTATTAAAGAGAGGAGGATTAGACTAGGAGGGGGACAAGGGATGACAAATAGGTGATGGGAAGTGTACAAGGTAGAGAAAAGGGGAAGATGGTAAGGGCTAGAGATATTGTGGAATGGCAATGTTTAGCATTGGGATTACCGTTGGTGGTACGGAATGGAGAAAGTTACAGGGGGCGGAGGAAGAGGTATAAAAGGGGAAAGGATGATGTAAAGGGAGTAAAGAGGTGTGGAAATAGTGGTGGATAGGGTGTTGATATTTGTGTAATACTATGTCGTTTTAAGTGTTTTTGAGGTTTTTTATTTTTTTATTTTTCTTTTCTATTTTTTGGGTGCCTTTTGGTGTTTTTGGCCATTTTATAATGTTGTTGCTGCATATGTATGTTTGGGAACAATTTATTTGAGAATATTCGAAATCCAAACAAAATCTAGATTTTTGGAAAGGAGCATTAATAGATGTGATAGAATTTAAGTGTAGGATATGATTGCCGCTTCTTATACTATACCGCGATAAAAGACGAGGGGATAGTGCTATCAAATAATGTACCTCTCTTATTGAAAATGTGCAACTACCTTTTCATTTTATCTTTAGATCCTTGTCATCATTAACTTTTTATTTCATTAAATTAATCTCTATTGATGACCAAAGTTATTGAATTACAGTTAGATTATGTGACTTAATAAACCATAATACTATTCAAAATAAATTACTACAATGGCATCTTTTTTTCAATAAATGGGAGATTTCAAATTTGAAATTTCTCATTTACACTCTTTCTCCTGATACCATCCAACCCATCCCTCCCCCCTACTACAATGTCATCTATTAGAGTTATTTTTATCAATAATTTAAAGTTGCATAAACTTCACAAGCAATTAATAATAAAATATGACAATAAATATGGATAAAGATTCTTTAATTATTCAACCAACTAAATTAAGATAGGCAAGAGAAAACTATTTCTTAGTCCTACACATTTAAGTAAAAAAATTTAATATGTTTCTAATTTCTTAATTTCGTAAAAATCAATTAAAGATTTTAGGGAAATTTGGCAATTTTGTTCCTAAACATTTTCCCTAAAACCAATTTAGCCCTTAATGACTTTCTTTGACCAATTTAGTCCTCCCACTATATTTTTCGTTTCCTTGTGAGTCGTCTATAATGGCAAAACCTATTTTTGCCTTGGCCCATCTCCAGTCAAGGGTATTTTTGAAATGTTGGGCTAAATCATGCAATATAAAGGAATAATGTGACGCCCGGAAGAAGAAGAAAAGGAAATGAATTTCTGACTAGAAATGTTTTTGGGGAATCCAGTCGGAAATCCGGCCAGTTCTTGGCCAGATACCTGGCCGGATTGCCTTGGAGTTTTGAAAAAAATATGATTCGCCACTGCCTTGAATCCGGCCTGGAATCCGGCCAGAAATCCGGCCGGATTGTGACGTGTCACAGTCGGCAGCCAAGTTTGACTGGCTGTTTTCCTTCATTCTTATCTTGTTTTGGCTGAATTTGGTCTTCATTTTTGCTCCTTTTTGGCCGGCCACTTTGAGAGGAAAAACCAAGAGAGTTTCCTCAACTTCAACTTCCATTTTGCTCAAATCTTGAGTTTTCACCGATGGTCTTGCAAAATACTCCATAAAAGTGACTTGCTAAGGAAGATTAAAGAAGGTAGTGGAGTGGTTTTGGCAAAGAAACTCTAAGTTACTATCTTTCTTGAGTTTTAAGGTAAGGTGCTAAGGAACTTCCTCTTTGTTCTTAATAATGGTAAAATAGTGGTTTCTAGTGGCTAAAATTGTTATTTTGTGGAAGATTTATGGTTGAAAGTAGAGTTTTGCTAAATTTTAGATTTATTGGTGATTTTTCTAATTTTATATGATAATCATTGGTTGGCCATGGAATGATAGATTGATATGGTGTAAAATGAAGCTTGTGTATATTAGTTGTGATGGTTTGCGGAAAATTTCCGTTTGTAGGGTAAATTTCAGTTCTAGGGTTTTGAATTGGGGCTTTCTTGTGATTAGTATTGGAGCTATTAATTGGCTCAAGTGGAAGGGTATTGTGGCCCTAATTAGGTGTGTTTTATAGTCTATGCTTTGTATGTGTACTTGTGATTGAATTGAGATGTGATTGGTAATGTATTGTAGGAGGGAAAATAAGGAAATTAAGGGGAAGTGTTGTCCAATCTTTGAGAGCATTTGATTGCTTTGAGTGAGTGGACTCTTGGTAGAAATGAAGGGTTTGGACTCGAGCAATGCAATGAGTTATGATGGATGAGATTCATGAGCTGTGGTTGGTGAGTGATTCCTCAACTATTTGCAAAGTTACTTTTCAAACTATTTCTTGCATTGCATACTCGATTGCATATCATGAGTGCTTGCATGTGGACCATGGCATATTTTGGCTCAAATGAGTACTTGGAATTCGTATGCTTAGAACCAACGTCTCCACCCCTGATTATTTGGAGCAAATGGCTCCCTTGTACTGTGTGACTGACTGGATCCACTTGAGCGTTGGAGTTCTAAGTACGATAATTTCACTGGCTCACAAGAGCAATAAACGTACATTTGATCATTGATTCATAATCTTATTTAAATGCACTATTGTGAAGCTTATTTGATTACTGATTTTATTGGACACTCGCTGAGCTTCTAGCTCACCCCAAAAATAATTTTCTCCCCACAGGGCTCGAGGCAAAGGAAGCTTGTATTAAGTTCTCTGTGTGACTTGATGGATTATCTCCTGTACAGTTTGTTTTAGATTCATCTTGTGTAATATTTGAGCCTGATATTGTAATTGTAATTATTTGAGAACTGAGGACTTTTGTCTTATTCGGGGAATTGTACCACTATTTGAAATTTGTAATGTATGTAAGTATATGTTCTAAGCTTGGAAATGTTATTTCGTTTGTTATTGAGGATTGTACCCTATGTTATTGGATGTGATTGATGTAATTTAATTGAGGACTGTAGTGAGTGAGTGAGTCCCGGCGAGAGTTGGGCAGGCGGTCCGCTAAACCCTTTGGTTCATCTTAGGGGAAGGTGGGGCTGTCACAAATAAAAGGTACAAAACAATAAAAAAAAACTAGAATAGGAAAAAGCACAAAAACACAAAACAAAAGGAAAAATGAGCCAGTCCAAATTGCCATTTCACTATTCTTCCCCTCCTTTGAATTTCCATACATTTTGTGGAAAATCTCAATCATAAAACTGCATGATTCAATTCCAAATTCAAGAAAAAAATAAGGAAGGTTAATTTTAGTGGACTGGCCGCCGTCTTCATAGCTCACAGAGGCGTTGTTGCTACTTCCCCGATAGCATCTATTAGCACTATGGCTAGCCATTAGTTTGCTCAAGGTGCTATATCTAGTAGTACTACCAGTAGCAGCAATTCATATTCTAATGAAAAATTTCAGTGATTTTTAGGTAATTATTCTGATATGGTTCAGACGTTGAGTTTCATTGTTGGAGCAACTATAGCAAATAAAATGCATGCTCACAAGATGCTACTATAAGGAATCATAGAGATAAAAGTAGCGAAAAATTAAAATTTTTGATTCCTCGGAGAACCTTTAGCCTTGATAAAACACATGCAATTAAAAGGGTGTTCAAGTGTATTACCTCAATCAATGAAAAAACACACGAACAATAGGAGCGTTTGATGCAGAGAGAGATGAGAGATCCATATAGCCACTCAAATGTTCGACCTCTAATGGTGATCCATACCAGCCCTTTAGCCAAAAGCTCCAAGGCCGAATTAGTTTAAGCTAGATTAGCGCTAACTATTGCCAAGACATTTTCCATAAATTAGTTGAGAAAAATCCTATTTTTTCACCATAAAAAATGCCCTAATAAGAGAAATAAGAGATGCGATTTTTCTCTTTTTTTTGGACTAATTTTAGGTATTTTTCCTCTAAAGATTTTTTTAAAAAAAATCTCACAAAATAATTTGTGTATCAATTAGTCTTGCTAGCAAAAACTTAGTGAGTATTTATAGATAAATAAGTTATATATATCCTTATAAAAACTTGAAACCAGTTTTCAATAGGATTCAACTTCCTTATTCTAATATAACACTTATATTTGGAAGATTTAAACTTATTTGCACTACAAGTGTCTCAAGTTCAATTTGTCTCATAAATTAAATTATAAGTTAAAAAACTTATCTTTCAAATCCCCACTTGAAATTCATTTAATCCAACTAAAGAAGTTCTTAATGTGTGTGACTCGTTAGGTTCCCAAATACATTTGTAATAAGAGCAAGTCACAGTTCATCATTGATAAGAACTAGATATATTAAAACTCTTTTGATTTATTATTGATTTAACTAATCAATCAACTCATTCTTATAGATTAAGATTGGCATCTAGCAATGCATCCTGACCACAAAATAATGAGAAAGTCAAGTGGAGGATTTCACCTTTCAATGAATGTTTACCCTGTAATTAATATCTTTTTATCACACTTATCTCACATTAATCATGGAATAAGTCATGCCAATTCCATTATGTGATTGATTGATATGAACTCAGTCGAAGACGAACCCCGTATTTCACAAGTTTAGAAACTAGACGATTAATACCAACGGTTTGGTAGCCGGAAAAATCGACCTTAATTAATTCTAGAAATCATGAACATGTTGATATAATCTCAACCCCATAACCAATCGAATTAACGAACCAAAGTTACAAGGTAGAAGGCGCCACAATTCAACGTGGTCTTGAATTGATAAGTCTAAAACTTGAACATTCGAGAAACTCTAAAGTATTCAAGAGGATGCTTCTAAGAAGCCAAGAGAGAATTCTCTCTCCTCACACCAATAAATGGCTGGAAAATATCACTCATATCATCTTAATTGATAGAAACGTTTGGCTGAAGGTATTTATAACCTTAAAGACATAAGATTCCTAATCAAATTTGGAAATAAATGACTAATTACCTAAAACCCTAATTGGTTGGACTTAAGGTCACAAGACCTTGACAGTTTATTCCATTTAACTAGGGACTCAATTAACACTTAAACCAACCCAAATTTAACCACTAACAATGCTAGAAAATTTATTACACAAACGTCTAAGCATTAAACATAAAAACAGCTTTGAGAATGCATCCTTGTACTCTTCCTTCGACTTCAATCACTACTTGAACTCATGTAGATCCTAGAATTGCATCATTCCCCTCCGCTTGGAAGAGATTTGTCCCCAAATCAATGACTTGTTTGGACAGCATCAACATTGGACACAACTTTATGATGACTAGCCATTCCACATGTCGTTTGTGCAACCGTAAGATGCATGTGAACTTGAATGGAACACAGAACCAAACACACAAAGGGGCATTATTCAGCATGTTAGGAACATCTCTCGGATTGTGCTTGACACAAGCATTGATGTCGCCCAACATACGAGGCAGTAAAGGATCAAAATCCACCTCATATGATTCACACGAACTAGTAAAATGTGACGTAGACAAAAGGAACAATTGGGAACCAGATTCTGGAGGCTGGAACAAGCTTGGAAAACCTTGATCCTCTACTAGTAAATAGCTCTCAAAACCGGCAGCAACTAGCACTACAATGTGCACGAAATCTAGTTGGATCTTGCTAGGCAAATCTAGAAACTGTTGGACAGCTTCAATACCTCTCCTTGAACTGTGACTATGCCCATCTTCAAGTGAAACAGCCTCACATGACAAAGATTGCATGAGTTGGTAGAGTAGGGACTTGACACTTAAGACACAAACTCCTTGGAAGCTCGTGAACTCGCCAACGGATTTAAGCATGGGGCAAGGCAAGAAAAATGTGACTGCACCTTGTTCAACCTGCACAAAAGAAGAGGTACTAAACAAAACAAATGTTAGCGGAGTAGGAAACAAATTGCCTCACATGGTTTTGGTTTGTGCGAACATGCTTAGTTTCCCCTCTTTTCTTTCCACTATGGCTGACTAATTTTTGCTTTTTCCTTTTCTACCTTTTTCGGCCCTTTGCTCACTTTGCACACTCTTTTGTTTACATTCAACTTTATCTAACTCCCACTCCCTTTGAAGCATCTCTTGATCTTTTCACACTTGCTTAGGGGTAAGTGGAGTAAGAATAATCTTTCTATCTCTGTGAACAAAAGAATATTTGTTAGTACGACCTTCACAAATAACCTTTTTATCGTATTGCCATGGTCGTCCCAAGATGATGTGAGTGGCTTGCATCGGTACTACACTGCACAATAGCTCATCTTCATATCTACCAATGCTAAATTGCACAGGAGCTTGTTAATGAACTTCACCACAATCACAAAACCATTGCAGCTTATAGGGTCTAGGATGATCACAAAGAGGTAGTTGCAACTTCTTCACCATTAATACTCATTTTCATCATCCGTGACAATCTCACCACTAGGTAAGATGATCATAGCTCGCAGGTTAGGGCATTGACTAGCTATGTGTCCACGCCCTTGGCATTTAAAACATTTATTATCACAAAGTCGAGGTGGATGAATCATGACCAAACTTATGAGCAAACTTCGAATCTGTTTTTGGGAGTTCTTGTCTCGGCCTTGAAGGTGTAGCATTGGCTGGGAGCTTTTCTTCCTTTCTTGGTGGTGTAGGTCGGGATATAGGTAGAGTGTAATTCGGTGAATACCGTCCTTGATGTGAGGACCTAGAAAAAAATTTGTTAATTTACTTAGTCTAAATACATGGTATTTTATTTATTTAGTCATCTATTTGTTTATTTATTGATTTGATAATGATTTTGTTTTAGGACTTTTATTAAATTTTACATGTGAAAATTTGTGTGTGGGGTAAAATACAAATTTTCCTTTTTAGTGGGGTGTGAAAGGAACTTTTGAAAAAAAGGAGGACTTTAGTGCACTAAGAGAGAGAATTGGGACACTTGGAGCTAAAGAACTCTAGAAGGTGACAAGTGTTGGGACACTTGGAAGCTAGAAACCACAAGAAGGTGACACTTGGCCTAGAACCCACTAGAAGGTGACATGTGTCACCATAAGAACCAAGTTTTTCTTTAAGACTTTTGACCAAACTTTCTTACCAATTTATCTTCCATTTCTTGTCTTCAAAAATAACAAACAAAACATAAGAGAAAGAGAGAGAGAGAGAGAGAGGGACGAAATATTTGGAGAAGAAAAAGAGAAGAAAAGATCAATTTTTTTCCTCCATTTTTGCTTCAAATCTTCCCCAACTTTGGATGATTCTTGGAATCTTGCTTAAGCTTGGAAGAAAGTCTTGCTTAGGGGCAACTCTTGGAGGAAACTTGGACTTGTTGCTTGATTGAAATTGCTAGGAGAGGTATTGGCTTAAAACCCTTTTTTTTCCTTCAAGTTTCTAGTAGATTTGTAGCTAGAAAAATTGAATCTTTGATAGGTTTTCTTGAAACCTTGATCTAGATAGATGACTTGAGGAAAATTTCTTATATTTTCATGGCAAGCTAGGTAGATGACTTGAGGTTCATTCTTGTGCTTTTATGATGAATGTGTATGGTAGATTTTGGTGTTTTAAAGCTTGATGTTGTGGCTTGTGTGTATATTTCTTGGAAAACTTGAATCTTGGTTCGATTTTGTTGCAAATTTTGGTGGAAAAATTCTGTTTTGAAAGCTTCTTGATGGCCAAAATTTTTGAGTGCTATTAGCCCTTATTTTCAAGAAATTTTGGGGGAAATCTTACTCCACAAACTATATTGGACATTAAACTTTGATTGTGAGTTGGCTTTGAACCAAAATCATTAGCTTAAGTGGGAAGGTTGAGTCAAGGGTTGCTGAAAATTTTGTTCCACAGGAGACTCTGAGCAGCCTTGGAAAATCTATTGTATCCTAGTGTAGAAAAATCCAAATTGAGTTCTGCTTATTGAGTTTGAAACTAGATTCAGAGTGCATTCTATCGTGAAAATTTCACAATTTTCTCAATTTCTATGAATATCTATGATTTTCCAAAGTTGACTGAATTTTCACACCTGCTCTGTTTTCTACCTGATGAAGTAGCAATTTGAGACTAGAATTTGACTAATTTATGGATAGAATCTTCCAAATGTGTATTCTGTAAAATTGTAGTCCTTTGAGTCTATTTTTTAACAGTATAAAGTTTATAAATTTTGAACTTAAGAAATTTGAGATATGATTTTCCAAATAGTGTCACGCAAAACTGGAGAAAATTCTGTTTTCTAAACTTGTCCTTGCTTCCATTTCCAACTTTAAGTTGAAGTTGTTAAACCATTTTGAACTTGGTTTTATGAGTGGAATTGAGGTTTAAATGAAAGGAAATGAGTTTCTTCAAATCATTTTAGGCCGGACAATTTCCAACTTTGTATTTTGAAAATCTTGTTCTAATTTCTTCAAACGTTTGACTATAATCGATGCTCTTGTGCTCCAAATGACTTTTGCAACGTTGATTTAGTAAACACATAAGATTTTTTCCTCGATTGCAACATGCAAATATTATATAAAACGTGTAAATTGTTGCATTTTTTAAATGAAGTTTTGAAACCTCAACTTCTTCATATATTTTGGCTTTGTATTGCTAGTCTTTTATTATAGTATATGACCACAGGACTCGAGAGAGTTCAAGAGAATGAACCGGGGTTAAAGTGAAGGGTTGCAATTGATTGGTGAGTGTTTCAATGGTATGGTTTGACTTGTACTTGATTCAAAATGCTATTTTGATTGGATTATCGATTGATTGGAATGCTAGCTCTCTTGAATTGATATTGGCTAGGCGAGTGTGTACTTTATCGCACTCGATCTAATTTGACTAGATCGTTGTCCTTCTATTTATATATGAAATGATATATATGTGCTTGACTTGAAGTCATTTGGGTATGTTACCAGTAATCGTTGAATTCCTGACGGAGCTAAGTGCTACGTCCAAAATGGACGGGAGCCACCTCTAGAATCCGAATATAGATTATTGCCATTGAATTCCTGACGGAGCTAAGTGCTACGTCTAAAATGGACTGGAGCCACCTCTAGAGTCCAAGTATGGATGATTGATCTTGAATAACCGAACGAAGCTAAGTGCTGTGTGGGTTGCTACGGGGGCCACCTCTAGAGCCCGTACGAGCCACCTCTAGCGTCCGTATCTATCTAGTATCCTTTCAATGTTTAAATTATTGTTCATCCTTGTATTTACTTGAACGAATAATTGAATGCATGCATGAACGTTATTGTTTATCAAGTATTTTACATTGAAAGATTCCTATTACAATTAATTACTCCACTACCA
Source organism: Coffea arabica (assembly GCF_036785885.1). Taxonomy (NCBI): domain Eukaryota; kingdom Viridiplantae; phylum Streptophyta; class Magnoliopsida; order Gentianales; family Rubiaceae; genus Coffea; species Coffea arabica. The sequence goes on along the minus strand of NC_092318.1, from coordinate 7,539,175 downwards.
GTTTTTAAAGTTGAGTATCGATTTACTTGAACCTATATTACTTGGGAAAACATCCTTGCATGTTAAATTGTGTTATTCTCTTATTTGGCCTGTTTACCTGGAATGCTCACTGGGCGTAAGCTCATTCCATATTTTGTTTTCCTTAACAGGATTTGGATCCGAGAGTGCTCAAGAATACTGTTGAAAGGTTTTGAGAGACTTTAAGTTTTTATTTTAGTAGAAATGATTGTAGTGTATATATTTTTGGGTTATAATTAAGATAGACACCGAATGATGAATATTTTGTACGCGAACCTATGTAATAGCTTTTGGATGTATGTAAATGTTATTTTAGGGTGTAATGAATATTATTTTGGTTAGTTTAAAAATTTCAAGTAATTCTTGCTATGGATTGTAGTGAGTCCTGGCGAGAGTTGTGTAGGTGGTCCGCTGACCCCTTTGGTTCGCCTTTGGGGAAAGTGGGATCGTCACATTTGACCTCTTCTCTTGAGCCTCTGCTCAATCTAGATAACTTTCTCCACCAAGTCGTTAAGCTCCACATATTGCTGCAACTCAACAAGTTCAGCTATCTCGAGTCTCAATCCATTCAAGAACCTTACCATAGTTGCTTCCCTATCTTCATTAATGTCAGCCCGCAGCATGAATACCTCCATATCTTTGAAATAATTTTCAACACTATGCTCCTCTTGGGTCAAGGTTTGCAACTTTTGGAATAAGTCTTGATGGTAGTGACTAGGCATGAATCTCTTCCTCATGATGTGTTTCAATTCTGCCCATGTACTAACAGCTGGCTCACCACATCTTCTCATACTAGTCGATAGTTGATCCTACCACACACTGGCGTAATCGGTGAACTTTTTGCTCCTCGAAATATGTATTGCAATGAAACACCAATTTAATCCTTCTTTCCCACTCAAGATACGCATCCAGATTGGACTTGCCTTGGAAAGATGGAATCTTCATTTTGATGCCCTTTATAGCATCTCCAACTGGTCTAGTGTTTCTTCTTCGGTGCCTTTGTCAAAAGTCATCCTCGGAGTTAGAGTCACTAAACTCATTGGAATGATGTCTTCTATGGCTTCTATTACCTCCATGGCTGCTTTTGGAGCTTTCATGATTTTTTTTCCAGCCTATCCATCCATTCAAGAAGGGACTCTATTGTCATGGTCATTCACTGTTAGAAATCTCCAATTAGAGCTTCAATTCGGAATGTAGAGTTAGCTGCTGGAAGTTGTCCTTCACAAGACATGGCTTAGTTATACCTGCAAGAAATGTTAGTAGAAACAGAGAAAATTTGCCTCTCACACTTCCTCATGTATTTCGCTCTTACGCTCGTGTATCACACAAGTGTATGAATTTCTCTAATAAGCTCACCAATTCTCTCAATGGCACTCGTGTAATCCCCTTGAAGAAGCTAGAATCTCTCAAGAGTGTTTCAAATCAACTTACCAATTGAAAGCCTCTTAGATGCAGCAAATTTGTAAAGAATGTAATGAAGATTTAAGACGCAAAGGGACTCTACTTTATGCAAGAGATTACACACAATAAGAACCGAAATATGACTAAAAATTTGAGGTGATATGAAGGATTATATTAACTCAAAAGACACTAAGAACACGTTGAAAATTTTCAGATTTATGGCTGAAATACTACACCAGAATTTGGAAGTTTGTCAACTTCGACTCAAGACTCAATTTAGGAAACTAATAACCTTTATAGTCCAAAACTGATTTCAACTACTTGAGCTAACAATATCCGACCAGATTATGGAAATAGACTCCAAATATGTGATTTTTGGTTGGGCAAACAGATTAAGAAAAATTTTGGAACACAAGCCTTGATGGCAGAATTTCTTTGGGAACCTAGAAAACCTTCTACCTGATTTCTTGTGGATGGAATTTGGAAATTGGTTTATTGACCAGATTTGGAAAATTGTTTTAGGGAACTTGAATTCGTTTTTATGAAAACAAGAGGTGGTTTCAAGACTTCCCTAAATGGCTTAATCAAGTCCAAGTTGGACAAGGTGATGCTACCAAATTTTGGTAAGTAACAAACCAAGTCAACTTAGAATTCCATTTGCAAGCCTCTTTTTTTTCTTGAGATTTGATCCGTACCAGATTTTCTTCTTCTTCTTTTTTTTTCATGAAACAATTATTTTCTTTCTTTTCTTTTCAATTCGGATCAAGCACTCAAGGAACAAGAACATAATCAGCCACAGCTTCACTTATTCAAGAAATGGTTTAGGGCTTTGCAAAAGTCCAAGATTTGCAGGCTTGGTTCAAGATTATCAAGTAACCCTAGTTTTCAACCCAAGAACTTCAAGATTTTCTAGAAAGTATTCAAGATTCTTATTAGGAGATTTCAGGAACTTCAAACACTTCCAAGAACAAGAACAACCAGTGACAATTTTGACACAAAACACAAGAAACAGTCACGGATTCACGAGAAATACTAATGTTCAGATTTTTTTTTAACACTAAATGATTTCAAGACTCAAGAAACAAGACAACAAGACCCATGAATATGATGTAACAAGAATGGAAGTTCAGACAGCCAAGAAAACACACGAACAACAAGCAAAAGACGTAAACAGCAAGGTATAACAAGAAATCCTAGCGACTCAATTTTTTTTTGCAGGAATAAAACTAAATAAAAACAATACTCAAATCCGAACTATGAATCAAGAATAAGATTCAAAAGCTAGAATTAAAGGGATATAATCTGAATACCATCAACTAGCTCTGATGCCAGATGATATGAACCCCGTCGAAGACGAAACCCGTATTTCACAAGCCCCGGACCTAGACGATTAATACCAACGTTTGGCAACGGCAAATTCGACCCTAATTAATTCTAGAAGTCATGAACATATTGATATAATCTCAACCCATAACTAATCAAATTAATGAACCAAAGTTGCAAGGTAGAAGGTGCCACAATTCAACGTGATCTTGCATTGATAAACCTAAAACTTGAACACTCGAGAAACTCTAAAGTATTCAAGAGGATGCTTCTAAGAAGTCAAGAGAGAACTCTCTCTCTTCACACCAATAGATGGCTGAAAAATATCACTCATCATCTTAATTGATAGAAACGTTTGGCTGAAGGTAGTTATAACCTTCAAGACACAAGATTCCTAATCAAATTTGGAAACAAATGAATAATTACCTAAAACCCTAATCGGCTGGACTTAAGGTCACAAGACCTTGATTGTTTATTCCATCTAACTAAGCACTCAATTAACACTTAAACCAACCCAAATTTAACCACTAACAATGCTGGAAAATTTATTAAACAAACATCTAAGCATTAAACATAAAAACAGCTTCGAGAATGAATCCTTCTACTCTTCCTTCGGCTTCAATCACCACTTGAACTCATGTAGATCCTCAGATTGCATCATTAATGCTCTTTTTCTTGTACCAAAATATAACTCCTAAAAAAACAAGTACTTAGAAAAACCTTTCTAAGAGTCATTCACTTAGTACTAAGATTTCTTGAGTTGTATTCTACAAGTGGCCATAAATGAGATAACTCCTCTTTCACAAGAGATGGTAAATTCTTAAAGATTATTCACTACCTTTTATTATTTCAAGTATATGCCCATTTGTTAATGTTTTGACCATTCCCTTTTACGGGAGCAAAAAATAAACACAAAGGATAACAATCCATGATAATTCTAAATCAAAGGATCACTTACATAAAGCGACATTTAAAAATTAATCTTTTTGGTACAAAAGAAATCTCCATGCGGATCATCTAGTGAACTTAGTTATACTATCAAGCACTCATATACTAATTTAGATGTCTCACATACCATAGTAAATGAGATCTACTACTTCTCTAATGGAAGCAGCATAGTATATGCTAGTCTAACCATAGTAACAATGTCCCAATCTTGTTAATATTTTGACTAGATATTTAAGAATAACATTTATATTTAATCAAATGATCCTCATCATCATAATATTTATGATCTCATTGACCAAGTTTATTCTTGGAAATTTATCATACAAGTGTAAATATACAAGCAATGAATATGATAAAGATGTCATTTATTAATGCATAAATAGTTCAAGTACATTTAAAATCCCTAAAAAATGATTGTCTTTAGGGCATACATACTTTCATTCTCCCACTTGCACTAAAGCTAATCACTCATATGTCTGTGACTATATGAAGTCACATGACTATCATGTTGTTTTTGAGACAATAGTTTAGTTAAAAGATCTGCTATGTTCCTATCCATGGGGACTCATTATATCTTTACATCTTTTTTTACCAATGATCCCTCTAATTAGATGAAAACACTTTAACACATGTTTTGATCGTTTATGACACCTTGTGATGTGAAATGAAAAATTAGCAACACCCTTCATGTATCAATCAAAGTTTAATACTAATTTTGAAGCTTTAAGGTGCTCTAATCAAGTCTTTGATTCAAGTGAAGAAATTTGAGAGCTAGCTTGTGTGACGACCCCACCTCCCCCTAGGGCATACCCCAGGGTTTAGCGACCGTCTGTCCATCTCTCACTAGGACTCGCTCACTTACATCAAGTGAAATAGTTTACAACCTCAAGAGTCAATGAAATAACAGTTTCCAAACTTGGAACGTACATTTACATTCATTTCTATCTCAAACATTCATACAATCCCAAACAAATCAAAAGATATGACTTTCAGATACAATCAACCCTAATTGAGCATTAGCGCGAGTACAATCGCCAAAATTTCAAAAACTAGACTATGCTAGCCTGTACCAGTATTACGCCCTCGCTCGTACCCCCTGTAAGGAAAACAAAACTAATAGAGTGAGGTAAAACTCAGTGAGGTTCCAAATAGCAAGTTGACCATTAATTAAAAGTGAAAGTATCAAAGTGGCGAGCATAACAAGTCAAGAAAATGAGCAATAACACTTCGTATATCCAATCATTAAGTATTCAACATTTCAAGTAAAAGGATACAGTCGCTTTTACAAACTAGCTCCACCATAACTTGATCAAGTAGTAGTTGACACTCCATCAACTATCAAGAAAAGTAACCAATCCAGTAGTACACCACTTAACTCCAATCTCCATCTACTAATCAAACCCCTTACCGGGCCCGAACTCCAAGATAAACACTGGTGGTAATACTCGAGCATACCAATTAGTCGAGGAGATAACACTCCACGCAACAAAACTAAATACCCAGGGTTCGTTATCTAATCGACCAGACCCTTGCCGGCTCGACTCGATTAACTAGCCATAGGGATTCCAGACAGTATGCAAGTCATATACATGTATATCAAGTCAATAGCAACCAATGAACAAGAATATATCACATTAAGGCAAGTGCGATAAAGTACACCCTTACCCGACCAAACCAATCAAATATTATCCGATCACGTTGGCAAAGCATTTAAATCAAGTATCAAGTTCAATCATGCACTTGGAAGCACTCACCAATGGCTTAGTGCATTTCAAAACCACGTTCAAGTGCAACTCCCTGATTGGAGTTCAAATCTGCGATAAAATACCATTTAACGGTTTAAAATCAATTAGAATTCAAACTATAGGAGTTTCGCTTAAAGAAAATCAAGTAAATGAAACTCACTTAAGTAGTATTCATTTTACTTATCAAACCGTAGAAAATTCATGCTCGTTCTTTTGACTTTGATAAAGAAGCGATTAAAACTCTTAAGTTCGCAAATTGGTCTAAAAGACGAGGAAAACGTATTTCTAGTGGTCGCTACTTTCGACTTTTAAAGGGTATAAGATATGGCAAAATTTCAGCTTATATACCTCTACTAAAGGAAACTTGCATACTGTAACAATTCAAGTTCAATTCAACCAAGAATCGCCGCTCAAGTTCCAATTTCGCTCGCTTATCCTACGAAAGAAAATTTGGGCAGCGTTTCCCCTTGTTTTTACTCATTTTTCCAGCCATTAAGGCTACATTGTTTTTCCTCAAATCAACCCAATTCAAACACCACAACAAGAATATCAATATAGCTCTTCATCTAGGCTTAAAACCATCAAATGATAACTCATTTCCAACAAGTAACCATCCAAGATCAAAGCTGGAAATTTCTTTACAAAGCTAAAAATTCATCTTTTAAGGCTAAAAATCACAATCAAGCCACTCACAAATTCCATATCCAAGCTCAATACCAACATTTGATAGCTAAACAACATAATCAAGGCTAAAAAAAATTACCAAACCCTAGCTGAAATTTCATAATCAACACCAAAACTAGAGTATCATTCAATATATTCCAAGATTCAAAGCTTCTACTGTATATTAAAATAAGAAAGAAAAAGGAAGTTTTAGACTTATACCTTCCAAAACACTTGAAAAAAGTGAAGAACCAAGCTCTTTCTCTCAAGACTTTCACCATTCCTAGCTTCCTAAGCACCAAGATGAATGTTTAATCGGTTTAGATTTGATGATTCAACTCAAACAATGCTAGAATCAAGGTTGGAATTGAAAGTTTTCCTCTCTTGTTTTTCCCTTCAAGCTCTCGGCCAAGACAAGCACAAAGTGAAGGAAACTTAGCCAAAATGCAAGATAAGAAGGAAAGAAATTAGTTTGGTCAACCATCTTTAGATTGCCAACACTTGTCACCACAAGATGGCTTCTTATTTTTTTTTCTTTTCTCCCCTTTCTTGAGTCATGAATTTCTGCTGCTTTAAGGGATATTTTAGGGCTGATTAGCTCAAATAAAAACAAGAGGATTAGGGCAATAAAGTAGTGGTCGAGTGGTGTATTCGATCGGTAGCAAATGGTGCACGTCGGTTCAAACTGATTTTCCTTAACTCTCACGTGCTTGTGTTTCAACTTATGATTCACTAACTTATTAATAGCACTTCTAATCACACATTTCCTCTTATTTAATAGTCACTCTTAACCACCAAATTTAGTACACACACCTCACCAATTAATCACACAACGCAAAAACTCTAGTTTACCCTAACTACAAAAGTAAAGGTAAAACTCTTGATTCTATTATTTATTACAACTATTGAGGGAGTAAATGAGTAGTAAAGATATTATAAAGTAATTTATTCAAAATAAAAGGGAATTTTAAGAAAATATGGAGAATTTTGCAAGTCCTCACACTCTCTCCCCCTTAAAAGAATTTCGACCTCGAAATTCATACATTTATTCGTAAATAGTTCAGGGTACTTCTCTTGCATGTCTGTCTCTAACTCCCAAGTTGTTTCCTCCACCTCATGGTATTTCCATAGAACCTTAACCAGTGGAATCTGCTTATTTCTCAAGTCCTTCACATTCCGATCTAGTATTCGAATAGGCCGTTCCTCATAGGTCAAAAACTCGTGAAGCTCAATATCTTCTGGTGGCAAAACATGAGTCGGATCCGGGTGATATTTCTCAAGTAAAGAAACATGAAAAACATCATGGATTCGAGATAAACTAGCTAGTAACTCTAGTCGATAAGCCACATTTCCTATCCGTTGAAGTATACTAAAAGGTCCTATATATCTTGGTTGCAACTTCTTTTGCTTTCCTGCCTTGATCTTTCTCTTCAGTGGAGTAACCTTAAGAAATACCTTGTCCCCTACTTCAAACTCCAAATCCTTTTTTCGATGGTCGGCATAACTCTTTTGTCAATTTCGGACCGTTTGAATCCTCTGACGTATCACTTTTACCCTTTCATAGGTTTTCTCAACCCACGGTATTGTTACCGGATCTATAATCATCCTCTCTCCTACTTCATCCCAATAGATCGGTGATCGACATCTTCGTCCATAAAGTGCTTCATATGGGGCCATTTGAATAGACGAGTAATAAATGTTGTTATATGCGAACTCAACCAGTGTCAAATATTGGCTCCAACTCCCTCCAAAATCTACAATACAAGTTCTCAACATATCCTCAAGAGTTTGGATGTTTCTCTCTGACTATCTATCGGTTTGAGGATGATAGGCCGTACTATAGTTCAACTTAGTTCCTAGAGTCTCTTGTAACTGCTGCCAAAAGCGGAATACAAATCTAGGGTCTCTATCTGATACTATGCTCACTGGTACCCCATGTAACCTCACAACTTCATTCATATAGAGTTTGGCAAGTTTCTCCAAAGAATATTTCATATTAACTGGCAGAAAATATGCAGTCTTAGTTAATCGGTCCATTATCACCCAAATTGCATCATGACCCCTTTGAGTTTGTGATAGTCCAGATACAAAATCCATCGTTATGTGCTCCCATTTCCATTCAAGTATCTCTAAAGGCTGTAACAGACCGACGGTTTTTGATACTCAACTTTTACTTGTTGACACGTAAGGCACTTTTGTACAAACTGAGCAATCTCCGTTTTCATATTGTCCCACTAATACAGACTTTTGAGATTCTGGTACATCTTACTACTACTTGGATGCACCGTATACCTAGAGCGGTGAGATTCTTCCAAAATCTCCCTTTTCAGTTCCTCATCCTTTGCTACAAAAACGCGATTTCGGAACCTTAGAATCCCATCAGGACCTAGGTTAAAATCAGATAATTCTCCTTTCTTCACTCTTTTCACCCACTTTTGTACTGTTGGCTCTTTCTTTTGACCCTCTTTAATTCTATCCAATATTGTCGACTTCATCTCAATATTTTCAAAAATAACTTTATGCGGCTCAAGACGAGGGTTCCATTCACAAACATTTTCTAACAGGCCCCACTTTCCTACCATTAAACTTGCTAATTGAGCCTTCCGACTTAAAGCATCTGCTATAACATTGGCCTTTCGTGGATAGTAAATAATGGTACAATCGTAATCTTCTAAGAACTCCACCCACCGACGTTGTCTCAGATTTAGCTCCTTCTCGGAGAATAAGTATTTAAGACTCTTATGGTCTGTATATACCTCAAATGTCACTCCATAGAAATCATGCGGCCATTTTTTCAAAGCAAACACAATGGCTGCGAGTTCTAAATCATAGGTTGGATAATTCTGCTCATGAGATTTTAACTTCCGATAGGCAATTACATTCCTATGTTACATTAAAACACCCCCCAATCCTTCTCTCGAAGCGTCGGTATAAACCGTATAGCTATCATTCCCATTTGGCAAAGCCAACACTGGTGCCATGGTCAATCGCTTCTTAAGCTCCTGGAAACTAGTCTCACACTTAACATCCCAAATATATTTCCCTTGTTTCTTTGTCAAATTCATTAGGGGTCACGCAATCCTTTAGAAATTCTTTATAAACCGATGGTAATACCTCGTTAGACCAAAAAAGCTTCGAAACTCAGTAGGATTCTCCGACCTTTTCCATTTGGCAACCACTTCAACTTTAACCGGATCTACGATAAGTCCGTCTTTTGAGATTATATGGCCTAGAAACGATACCTTCTCTAGCCAGAACTAGCACTTACTAAACTTGGCAAACAACTGGTGCTTTTTAAGGATTTGCAATACTATTCTCAAGTGTTGTTCATGCTTCTCTTTTGTCTTAAAATACATCAGAATGTCATCAAAAAACATCACCACGAACCTATCCAAATAAGGTTTAAACACCCGATGCACTAAATCTATGAATGCAGCTGGGGCATTGGTTAAGCTAAAAGGCATCACTGCAAACTCGTAATGCCCATATCGAGTGTTAAAGGTAGTTTTGGGCATATCCTCCTTCCTAATTCTCAATTGGTAATACCCTTGTCGAAAATCTAAGTTAGAAAACACCACAGCCCCTTGTAGTTGGTCGAATAACTCGTCAATGTGGGGCAAAGGATATTTATTCTTAATGGTCACTGCATTCAACTATCGATAATCAATACACAACCTCAAACTACCGTCCTTCTTATTGACAAAAAGCACTGGAGCGCCCCAAGGTGACTCGCTCTCATGTATAAATCCCTATTCTAGCAAGTCTTACAATTGAAATTTCAACTCCTTAAATTCAGCGGGCGCCATCCGATAAGGGATTTTTGAGATGGGAGTAGTTCCAGGTGTTAGGTCAATCTTAAAGTTAATTTCTCTCTTGAGTGGCAATGATATCAATTCGTCCGGGAATACATCTGGATATTCACTTATCACCGGCATCTCTTCTAATTTACCCTTTTCTCCTGGGGTATTAACTAGAAAAATTAGATACCCCCATGCCCCATTATTTAGCAATTTTCTAATCCTAATTCCCAAAATAAGGGCAGATGAGGCTAGAATAGCTCTTACATCTAGTTTTAAAGTCGCCTCACTAGGTATGCAAAACTCGACCACCTTTGTGTGGCAATCTACTCGAGTATGATAACAAGCTAGCCAGTCCATCCCTATAATAACGTCATACCCCTTAATGGTTAGACTTATAAGGTCAACTATTAATTTCTGCTCACTAACCCAAATGTCACAGTTTCTATACACCTCATTAGCAAGTAAAGATTAATTATCCGTAGGTGTTCTAACTTCTAGGTATGGTAGCCTTTCGGCCTTTACATCAATTCCACACATAAAAGTACGGCTAACAAAAGAATGGATTGCACCAGGGTCTATCAAAATCTTGGCCAAACGATGGAAAACAGGAATCTTACCTTTCACTACCTCCGATGTTTCAGGTACCGATTGTTGGTCCAAGGCGTACACTCCAGCTGGCACCCTTGGCCTGGTCCCTCTTACATTGGTCGGTTTAGGGTTTGATTTGCTAGCTGGTTGGGCATCACTAATCAGTGGGCAATTGGCGATCTGATACTCAGTACTTCCACACCTCAAGTACTTTCAAGCCTTTCACTAGCAGTTATCCTCATTATGGTTGGATTTCCCACAGTACGCACAAGACACTCGAGGGGCGGATGTCTAGCCTCCCTGCGAGGCACCTCTCGCCTGTCCCCTTCCATCTAGGGCTCCTCTTGGAGTAACTCCTCTAGATGTCTCTGACATTCTTCCACCGCCAGCTTCTCGACCCACTTTAGGAAGTAGCATACCCCGATCACCTTCTACCTGCCCCTGACTTTCACTAAGTGCACCCCTCTTCTTTGCATGAAAGGCCTTCACTTGCGCTCTTACGATTTCTATCCTTTGGGGTTTCTCCAGAACCTCCGTGAATGTATTAATTTGTGCCGCTGCCAAGGCTTCTTCTATTTCTACATTTAGTCCCTGCACGAACCGCCTCACCCTCCTTTACTCCGTAGCTATCAATTCGAGAGTAAACTTGGATAACTTGGTGAACTGAGTCTCATACTCAGATACACTTAGGGTTCCTTGACGGAGATTAATAAAATCGTCCTCTCTCTTCTCCTAGACTATCGGTGGGAGATATTTCTCGTTAAACTCCCGCACGAAATTCAACCAGATCCATGCTATCCCCTCTCTCTCCCACTTGGCCCTAATTACATTCCACCATGCTCTAACTGATCCCTCAAATTGAAATACAGTAAAATGCACCTGTCTTTCCTCCATATAGTTTAAGGCAACAAAAATATTAGTCATCGTCTCCAACCATCTCTCAGCTACCTCAGGATTCGGTCCTCCAAAAAACTTGGGAGGGTAAAAGTTTTGGAATCGTTCTAGGGCCCTATCTTCCCCTACTTCAAGGTCTCTAGGCTGATTTACAGGGGCTTGACCCTGCTGCTCTACTAAATGAACGAGAATATTGGTCATTTGTTGGATGGTCGTTGCCACCTGATCCCCTCCTTTGGCTCGGGATCCAGGTTGTGGCTCAACTGTTGCACCTCTTTCCTCTCTCGGTTCTTGTACTGGTTCTTGTGTCTGTCTAACCCCACAGCCACGGCTAGAACCGCATCCTTGGGTAGTTTCACGGTCCTGACTTCTCCTGCCTTCCATGCTTCTTTTGGATAATAGATTATATAGATATAAGCAAAATAAAGTGGCAATAAAGCTCAATAAAAACATTTCTAAATCATAAAGTAAAGGCAATAAAACACGTTTAAAATAAACATTTCCTTTATATACATATCAAAATAAACCACATAACCAGTCATGGAGTACTGTACATGCGAATATAATCAAGTCAAGAGCTGATAACAGCCAAGGGACATAGAATAAAAAGCAAATACTATGTATATCAACCTTAACACATCAATATCAAAAACAAAAGGTGACGTGTCACCCTCAACTATGTCCCTAACTACCTCACGAAATCCCTCGAAACCCTAAATCCCTAGTCTAGTCAGTCACCGATCCGACCGACTCTGCCTCCTCCTCGGGATCCTTCTCAGGATCCTTCTCGAGATCACTAGGGGCAGCGTTCCCTTGACCTCCCTCAGCCAAGTTCTGTACTACTTCCCCCACCAGAGCCCCACACTCAGTCAAAATATTATCGGTTCGGTATCTTACTTCCCTTACTACTCGAGCAACGCGACCATTAGCCTCCTGAGCCTGCTTTCAAAAGGCATTAGTTCGCTCTTGCTCCTCAAGAATATAAGTTTCAAGCTCACCGATCCTAGTTGCTTGCATCTTCACTACAGCCTGCAGACGCTCAATCTCCTTCTGGCATCTACGATCGGCACTACCCAATCGTCTCCTCTCATCGGCTATAGCAAGAGCTACCCTATCAGGGTAGGAATAGGTCCACCAACAGTCACAGTGTTGGACCCTACATCTTGGAGCCCATCGACATACAGGCCCTCCGGGATGCTCCTGGTAGGTAAGTACTCGCCAAGGTCGTTCGGCATTCCCATTCTCGCCATTTCCTTCCATTGCCTACAGTACAAGTAACAGTGCAAGAATAAGCAATTTAAACCAAGACAAGCACCTATTCTCTAGGGTTTCACACTTAAACAATAATACTCAAGCTGTATCATGTATAAATCACTTAATCTACCTAGACCAATTCAAACCTAGGCTCTAATATCACTTGTGATGACCCCACCTCCCCCTAGGGTGTACCCCAGGGTTTAGTGGACCGCCTGCCCAACTCTCGCCAGGACTCACTCACTTATTTCAAGTAAAATAGTTTACAATCTCAAGAGTCAATGAAATAATAGTTCCTAAACTTGGAACGTACATTTACATTCATTTCTATCTCAAACATTCATACAATCCCAAACAAAACAAAAGATATGTGTTCCAGATACATTCAACCCTAATTGAGCATTAGCGCGAGTACAATCGTCAAAATTTCAAAAACTAGACTATGCTAGCCTGTACTAGCCTCACGCCCTCGCTCGTACCCCCTGTAAGGAAAAAAAAACTAATAGAGTGAGATAAAGCTCAGTGAGGTTCCAAATAGCAAGTTGACCATTAATTAAAAGTGAAAGTATCAAAGTGGCGAGCATAACAAGTCAAAAAAATGAGTAATAACACTTCGTATAGCCAATCATTAAGTATTCAACATTTCAAGTAAAAGGATACAGTCACTTTTGCAAACTAGCTCCACCATAGTTTGATTAAGTAGTAGTTGACACTCCGTCAACTATCAAGTAAAGTAACCAGTCCAGTAGTACACCACTTAACTCCAATCTCCGTCCACCAATCAAACCCCTTAACGGCCCCGAACTCCAAGATAAACACTGGTGGTAATACTCGAACATACCAATTAGTCGAGAAGATAATACTCCACTCGACAAAACTAGAGACCTACGGTTTGTTATCTAATCGACCAGACCCTTGCCGGCTCGACTCAATTAACTAGCCACAGAATTTCAAGAATTCCAAACAGTATGCAAGTCATATACATGTATATCAAGTCAATAACAACCAATGAACAAGAATAAATCACATTAGGGCAAGTGCGAGAAAGTACACCTTTACCCGATCAAACGAATTAAATATTATTCGATCACGTTGGTGTAGACACCAAAAATTTTATTTATTTGGTTTTTTAGTTTTATCTCTCATTAAATTCAATTTTAGCTTTATTCTTGTTTTATTTTATTTTATTGATTAGATATTAGTTAGTTTTTCTTATACTTATAAAATTAGGAGGTATTTTTTGCATTATATTTCTAAAAAAAAGGAAAAATCCTCACAAAAATTTAAAATTGGTTTTAGCCCTTTAGATTTGGATTTAAAGCACTTTAATGGCAATAAATTTTCTATTAAGAATTAATTTCTGTTGTTTAAAGTTGAATGAAAAAAGAAAAAAAGGGAACACGAGCTATTTCTTCATTTTACAAGCTTCGGACAACACAGAAAAATTGCAGCTGGCCATTTCTTCCATTTTTACTCATTTTCATTGCATTTGTTTTCCTCCAAGTACTCTCAGTACAATGCCAACGCATCTTGGTGCTAAGTTCCAGAATCAATGCCCATCTAAGGGCTCAAATTCTTGCCAAAAATGCAGCTCCAATCTCCTCCCTTTGTTCTAGGTTTTGGAGGATTTCGGTAGCTATAAAAGCTGAGGATAACAAGTAAAGGGGGGGTGGCGGCTAAGATTGGAGTGAGAGAGAGCCGAGAGATTGAGAGAGCTTCAAGAGAGGTCTAAGAGCAAGAGAGAGAAAAAAGTAACGGGCTGGGAAAGGAGAACTGAGCGAGAGAGATACAGAACAAGGAACCAGAAACCGAGAGAGAGCGAGGGAGAGAGCAACGGAAAGAGAACTGGAACAGAGGGCAAGAAGCTACAGAAAGGGAGACCGAGAAGAGAAGGAAGACTTTTGAGCCGCGGGCCAGAGATTTTCTCACCATCTTCAGGGTTTTCCTAAGATTATCGCACGTCCGAAATGTCTGCTGGGGTAGAAGGTAATCATCTCTGTTCTTGGTTCTCCGTGAAACATTCATGATTAGATTTCAGATCTGATAAGTTTTGTGTGGGATTTTACAGCTTGTGTATTCATGGTTGTTTCTTTTATTTGAGTCCGGTTTTGATGTTTTCGCTCCCTCTAGCAGCCCAATGGAGTAGTTAGTTTTTTTTTTCTTTTTTTCGTTGAAAAGAATTCGTTGCTTAATCCTACCTTCGTTGAGTGAAATCTAATGGATAATGTTTGGTGAAGATTTTGCTCTAAGTTGCTTGTTGATCTGATAGGCCGCAGACTTAAAAATCAGAATTTTGTAAGGTTTCATGAACAAATCTGGTTTCTGCTAGCTCAGATTTTACTTTTGTTTGCGCTTAGTATCAAATCCTGATGAGATGTTTGGGAGTTTTTCTATAAGTTTTTCCTGATGAATTCATGAGGCTTGCTTGAGTCATAGTTTGGTTGCATTCGTGCATGAAAGGCTGCTGCAACATGTCTGAAGTTTTGTTTTTTGTTGCCACGATGTTGGTAGATTTGTTTTTTCCTGTGAGTGACTGAAGTTTGTATAGCTAGATTTCTTCTTGGGTCTGCTGGTTGTTGGAAGGTGATGCTATTGTGTGCGATTGCTGCAATTTATTGCAGCAAAGTATGGTATCATAGCAGGCCATAACATAAACATTGTTTTGTAAATGAGTAAAAGCGTTCGCTACCCCAAAGTTCCTTTTTTTTGCTGATTCTATGATTTCCTTGTTGATTTCAGTGAAGTGTACAATGGTACTTGGTTGCCTAGTTTAGAAATTTGATGTTTGGTGCAAAAGTTTAGATCAAAGTCATGCATTTGAACCAGAAATATGCGCTTGTAAACAAGAATGCAGCAAGGTTCATTTTTGGTTGATGGAGCATATGAAATTAGCTCCAGAAGTTTGTTTTCCTCATGGTTTTTATGAGAACTTTCATGACATGCTTCCAAGAATCCATTTGTTGATAGGTGTTCGGCCATGTTTAGCTAAATTTAGCTCAAAAGTGTTGTGTGAATTTTTGTTTGCCGAAAGTTGCTTGGAGTTGCAGAAGCTTGTGCATGAAAAACTATAGCAGAAACGGCAGGAAGAAAATAGCTTCAGCTTTGGCCGAAAGCTTTTGATTGCATGCATGCAAATCTTTCAAAATTTGCATTCCAACCCCACATGTTCCTCCTCATGTTACAAAGGCCCAATTATGTTCTAATTCCTTGCAATTAGGTTCTAAAGTGATGGCATTTTGAACCATTACTTGACCTTTTCATTACTTATGGACCTTTGAAGTTCCCAAAATATTCTATTTGGACTTGAATGATTGTTTTAATGCTTCCAATTGGGTCCTTATTTAGTGAACATGGACTGTTTTAGCCGTTTAAATGTTTTTAATGGTTCAATTTCATAGTTATTTATGATGCCTTGACCTTTTCTCTTATTTTGGAGGGTAAATAAACAATTTCACTTCATTAGGACTCCAACTCAAGAGAGGTACACCCTATCCCTTATTTCTTATTTTATTTGATCATATGTGCCCTATGTGACTTTCCGTGTTTAAATTGCATGCCTCTTGAAAGTGTTTTATATTTATTATTTCATTTACTTATTCATTGGCTTTAGTTTTGTATATTCATTTTTATAGTTCAATTTTGGTCATTTGAAAGGCACTTGAATGCCACAATTGTAATAGTTAGGTATTTATCTTAATTATTTATTTTATTTCCCATTTTAGATTGTAGTAGGGCCCCCCCCTAATGTAATAGATAGGGCTTCATTTACTTTATTTGCCTTGCGTGATTTGCATGCTTACTTGCTATGTGTTACTGCTTTCCTAGGATTTAGCATCTAGATATGCATGCTTATGCGTTATGTGAATTACGTGCTCACATGCCTACTTGCTTTAACTATGCCCATTTACTTGTATATATGGTGAATGTAAATGTACGATATAACCGTGGCTAGTCCAATGCTAGTCATGGTTACTTATTCCCGATCGCTCACAAGTCCAATTCTTGTGAGAGAGCATTAGTAAAGGGCTAGTCCAATGCTAGACCCAATAGGGCCGTCCCTCGCTAGTACATACTCGCATGCCTTCACTACATTTTCATGCATTTTTCTTAGTATTTTTTACGTTTTTGCATGATCCCTTACCCTTTTCCCACATTCAAAGTATGATCTTTAGGATTTTGCATTTCACTCTAGTCATTAGGGTCATTTGCCTGATTAGGTTAGGGAGTTGCTCTTTTGGTAAGGGGGATGGACGAGTTTGGCTACACATAACCTTAGCACGCTCATTCTTTTTCTAACCAAAAGGAAAAGCAAAAGTCACGATTTAGGGTCTACCCGTACCCGTCTTGCTTGCATTCTTCTAGGGTTCATGCGTTTCATTTACTCACTATTACTTGGCACTCTCACTTCATATACTATTACTTTTTCCACATGTTCACTTCACATCTCACACATTCTCACTCTACAACTAGCACTTTACATACTACCACTGAGCACACATGCACTTCACACCATCACTTTACATACCTCACCCTACACCCCCATTTGCACACTCCCACTTACACGCTATTATTTTTATTATTACTTTTTTCACTTCACACAAGCTCATGTTTTCACATTGCATACATTCATTCCATTCATTTTTTCGTCATTAGCATTACTCGTGACCTCTTGGAGGGCTTATCCTTAGCTATCACAACTCATGTGATTTAGTCCGATCGAGCCTCTAAGAGATATTGGTCCTTTTCGATTCCTCATTAGGTTTAGGATTGCATTCATATTAGTTACATCCAAATGCCATACATCTTCTGGTTAGAAATTAGGAAAATCATTACTAAATCATGCAACTAGCTTAGGCTAGGTTGAGAGGGTGTCTTAAACATGTCTTTGCCTCCCTCTCTTCAATTGTGACCCCCGAACCATTTTTCTCTGATTTATCGTAGATTTTGGAGTCAATTTAAAAAGGTTTTACATTTTTTTGGGTGATTTGGTACACCTTAACTCAATACCAAGTGGCGACTCCTATATTTTACCAAAACCTTTTTAGATTACTATTTTTGACCAAACCGTCGCATTTAAAAAGTCCCATGGCCTTTCCCTTTATTTCTCACATTAACACACTTCACACATTTCATGCACACTACGCATTATGACTTCAAACAACTTTTCTTTATTTTTTCTCAAAAATAGGGCGCGACAGCTTGGCGACTCCACTGAGGACTTCCTAAGTGGGTCCGAGCACTTGATTTATTTATTCTTTTCCTTTTTTACCCTTTTCATGTATTGTGTTTGGATGTTTAGGGTTGCATTTTTTCTTTTTTAGGATTTTTACATTTCGCGCGTATCAACTCACTCTCTCACCCATTTGTATACAATTGATTTGATGGATGGATTGTTTATTTATGTTATCCCGCGCTTTGCATTGCATTGGGATGGGGGAACATTACCTTAGAGCTTCGCATTGGTTCTCGATCCCTCCCCTCCAAATCGAGCACTAGCATACGTGCATACGCTTTATTTGTTATCCCTCATTTATTTTTCTTTTAGTGGCTTATCACGCCACTCTTCCCTATTAGGATTAGGCAACCCACTTGGACGTGTGACCGCGACACGACATGTGCGTAGCATGATCCGAGGGGTTACTCAAATTTTCATTTTAAGCTTTGGGTTGATAGCCTTCAACTTTTAGTCGAAAATTGAGGATTTTTGATAGATTCACTCTGACATGTGGCACGACGTGTGCGTAGCAGTGTCTGGGGAATCGCTCGAGCCACCGACAAAGAACCTTGGGATTGATGATTTTTGGTTTCCAAGTCTGAAGACTCGGGGACCTAAAACCTATCGAATCTAGATGCATTAGTGAGCCAATATCGCATGCATCCATGATAGTTTGCCTAGGGTAGAGTCTGCCTTACCCTATTAGGGACACTATTCATAAGGGGAGGGATCCAACCCCTCTTTTCCTTTTATTGCTTTATCTCTTTGTATTGCTTTGCTACAATGTGTTAAGTGTATTTATCTGATTGAACTAACTCTTCTTGATTTTGTCTCCATTGCATTCATAAGCCTTAAAAAATAAGTCCTGGCATGTTACTCTCTAGGAGCCTACCCTATTTGATGTGACACGTTTAAATTTAATGTTTCGTATTTGCAGCATGAATACATTTCATTTTAGGCTCACCCCGACATACAAAAGGGGTTCCTTTAGATCATGTTTCATTTGTGTACTGCACATTTATTCGCTGTGATAAATGGCATCATGCATAAACTCTAGAAAGGGAATGCTATTTAGGGGATCCCACGTTAGAAATAAACCGCCCTGTGTCTCGGATACTTAATCCAAGGAGACTTGCACGTTTATATTTTTGTACCATCCAAAGGGGTAGTGCACAAGGTAAGGTAGAATCCGATCCTTTCCATGACCCTGGAGCGATCTTTGGTACATTAAAATATGAACATCTAACAATCATCTTTTGGCCATTTTATCAGAATTGGTAAAAATCCCTTGCTTAAAGGACATTAATTTGAAGAAATTCACAAATAATTCTTCATTGATTGAGACAATATATCAAGGCCAAATTTTGATTTTAGAAGGGTCATAAACTAATGCATCGCAATGATTCTTTGAAACTACCAATGGGTAGACAATTCATTTGATTTTCAAATAAACCATCCAATTTCATCCAATCCATTTTTTTAAAAAAAAGTAAATCATTAACTCAATTCATCATCAAGTTCATTCAATTCATTTGATTAGTTTATTCATTTTTAGGGAGGTCCATTCTATTTTGAATAAATTATCGATTCATTTAATTAGTTTACTCGATTTTAATTCAATTCATTCGACCATTTGCACATTTTTTAGAGCAATTCAATCATTTTTGAATAAATTATCAATTTCAATTCTTTTGACCAATTTGCCCTTTTTAGGGTGATCAAGTCAATTTTTGAATAAGTTATCAAATTTCATTCAATTCATTTGGCCAGTTTACCTTTTTTGGGGTGATCTAGTCATTTTTGAATAAATCTTCAAATTCATTCAAATTTCATTTGATCAAACGTATCCATTTTTTTTAGGGCAATCTAGTAAACTTCATCAATTTTGTCCGATCCGTTGGACCCGTCTATCCTCTTTTAGGGTTTTGATCTAAAAGTTCACTGAAAACCTAGTCAAGACATGGTTCTGTCACATCAGTATATGTGTTAATCAAAACAATTAATCTATTCGGATTTGGTCCTAGTTCTGTTGAAAAAATGTCTCTTCTCACTTTAATTGGCCAAATTTTCTAATTATTTTTACTCAAATATCAATGAGTTGATCGGATCCATCAGGTATGGTATAGTGCCTGCTCTGAAGGATTACATTTTTATGCTAGGCCAACCCTTGGCATAAAAGGGCTCCCCCATAGGACATGTATACCGATTTTACAATTTTACTTACTAACTCTGGGTATTTTTTCTTTTATTTTTTCCTATCCCCTACATTTATAGAAAAAGTTTCAATAAGATAAAAATATTTCTCTATATCTGATAACAGTTTTGGTCTAATGAATTTTGAAAATTACAAGTATTACTTGATTTTTGGGCAGACCCTACAAAGTAAATTTGAAGAATTCATTTGAAAGCTCTCGTGTAAAACATTTAAAAGATTTCATGATTTAGTTGCTCAAAAAAAAAAAGAGCTATTAAGAGAGAAAAGTGTGTATATATGTGTAAAGGACTTCTCTAGAATTTTTCTTTTCTCATATGTGTTATATTTGAAAGAAAATTTTTCAAACATTTGCAATAATGAAGCTTTTATCGTTTCGTATATATTCATGTACATTTTATTCTTTTGCTCATTGAGAGATTTCATGATGAATTTTAAGAAATAAGACCAAATTGAGATTTTTCAACCTCTTGCCTGAAAATTCACACTAGATTGGTGATCTGAGTTATACAATAAGAGTGTTCGAAATTAAAAGAGATCACTCCAACTGACTGGCCTGTCTCGAAAGACCTAATGCAATACCTTTTCTCTTTCACTATACAATTCATATTTTGTCCACTTCTATTGACCCCCAAAATCAGTCACATTGATTGACAAACCACAAATTGGGGCAATCTTTGCTTGGAAAAATGCTCACTGGTCTAACCAGATTCAATCACATCTAAGTGAAAGCAAAAATGTACATTATTCTTGTTTGTTTTGAAAATTTGGAATGATACTTCGAGTATTCGTTTCTCTATCTTTGCAGATTTTACCATTTGCTCTCCCATTTGAGCCTTTAAAAGAATAATTTTATTTCAAATAAGAGCCTTAATGATCACTACCCTACATTTGAAAAATTTTTAAATATCAAAAGGGAATGGATTCTTAATGAGCTATTCTTTACCTTGGTTGTTATGAGGCGTAAGAATGATACTTTGGTCATCATTTCTACAACCTAAACACTGTTTACCCCTTGTGTCCTTATTTGAGCTAAAATGGGTGGTTCTTTTCAAAAGCACTTATGATCGTACCCCACACTGGGGAAGGAGATTGGAGAATTTGAAAAAAGAGAAAAAATGCTAAAATTCAAGAAGAAAAGAGAGAATTTCAAATTGGGGAAATTTGATTCTATCTGGGGTTCAATTTTGAAAAAGAAAAGAAAGAGAGAAAGAGAAAAGAAAAAGGAAGAGTATTGTCCGATGGATCACTTATGGATGAACAGAAGTCTTCCTCAATCAATTAATTCAGATACATGCAACAAATTTCACATTAATGAAAGTTTCCTTTCAGAGTTAATGTAAGGAACAGAATAAAAAGTCAGGTCCTCTTCTTTTCCAATCAAAAACTCTATCCCTAGTTATCCCTTTTGAACTTTCAGAAAAAATTATTTGTTTGGCAACCACTGAGAATCGCAAACCCCACACTGGGGCAAGTTTGAGTTGCAAAGGAAAGAAAAGTTTCAAGAGGTGAAAAGTGATAAAGTAACAAAAGAAAAAGAAAAAAAATGAAGGAAAAGAGAACCTCGGTTAAATATAAACTGAGGCAAACTTTGAAAAGTTCAAAAGGAAAGCAGAAGGCCAAAAAGAAAAGAGAGAGAAGAAAATGAAAGAAAAAATAGCCTCAATTGAGAATGAATTAGGGCAAGTTTTGATTTAATCTTAAAAATAGGGTTGATGCAACGATGCGATCTCAGATCACTTAAACCACTTTTGAAATCCGCTTTCAAACCTTAACTTTTCTAAACACCCCACCAGACCCCATTACAAAAGTCGAAAGTCCTGACTTCTGTTCTTTGCAATGGTTCTGTCAAGAAAATTTCTGATGATAAAAATTTTAGCTGTATTTTTTGAATTGATTAGGTATGAGGTTGACACTGCTCACCATGTGAAAACCCGCAAGGTCGAAAAAAAAAAGAAGCAAAAAGTGAGCGAAACAAATGCAAAACAAAAATGCAAAAAGATTCGATGTTGAAAGTCCCTGTTGGGTGATTATACAAGTCAAACAAAGGTCAAGATCTTTGAATCCAAAATTGGGGCAATTTTTTTGGAGAAAATACGATCTTCGATGCAATGTTCTTGAAAATTATTTCTTTAACTATTGTCTTCAAGCCACATTACAAGCTCGTAAAGTCCATCGCTGACTTATCCCTCATGACAATTCGAAGTAAGGATTATGCTTCTAAGGACTCCATCAATCATTCGGGATCATAAGGCCATAACCAGTTTTCACATGTTTAACTATCCTTTCCACCCATATGTTACAAGCTTATAAAACTTATATGTTGACCAAGTTTTCTTAAGAAATAAGAGTGACAAACTATTTGTTTTCACTAAGATGTGATATTGAATGGGTTACATACAATTTGGGCACAAGAACAAGACAGATCCTAACCTCTCATTTTCCTTAACCACCTCAAAGTCAGAAATAATACCCACTTGATTGGTCCTGAAAGACGAGCTAACAAGAAGTGGTGACCCATTACCCTAAGCATCGATGCTAAAGTGAGGAAGGAATCTTCTATAATTTGGTATTATTTTGAGAAATTCATCATGAAATTTTCTTTATGAGTTTAAGCAAGACGTTTAATTTTCTTCACATTATATGTTAGGAAACATAGTTTCTTACTTTGTTCAAAATAAATGGAGAGTCATCCGAACAAAATTTTTGCAATCGAATGGGCCCACACTGAGGCAAATTTTTATTTGTGAGATTTTACAAAATAAGCCCACACTGGGGCAAATTTTTGTAACACATTTGAGGATTTCATCTAAAAGTCAAATAAGATATTTTTGAATCAATCATACTGTTCTTTATATGAGTAGTAGGTGCATCAATTCAAAAAAAAAATAATTTTAAGCCCATATTGTACTTTGGTAAGTCCCCTGTGCAGGTATTCATGGCTGAAATCGACGAAAAAGCATCTAGTGATGTGGAAGGTCGATACCGAAGAAGGAGAAGAAAAAAGAAAAAATGGCCCTACACTGGGGCAAATTATTTTTGAAAAGATTCTTTCGAAACTCAAAAAAATCAAAAATCAATCAAATTTAATTTCTTGTTTCTTGACAAATCAAATTTAATTTCTTTTTGAAACATTATCACGGCAGACTCGGGTTTAATTCTACTGACCGATTCTCAAGGCAGGCTCGGGTGTTGATCCCACTGACCAATTGACAAAATGAAGGCACGCTCGAGTATGGATCCCACTGACCAATTGAAAGCAGGCTCGGGTGTTGATCCCACTAATCAATTAACCAAGTGAAGGCAGGCTCGGGTATTCATCCCACTGACCAAAATGAAAGTAGGCTCGGGTATTCATCCCACTGACCAAGTGACGGCAGGCTCGGGTTTAATCCCACTGACCGATTCTCAAGGCAGGCTCGGGTGTTGATCCCGCTGACCAATTGATCAAATCAAGGCAGGCTCGGGTTTAATCCCACTGACCAATTCTCACGGCAGGTTTGGGTTTAATCCCACTGACCGATTATCACGGCAGGCTCGATGTTAATCCCACTGACCAATTCTCAAGGCAGATTCGGGTAGTATCCCACTGACCAATTTGCCAAGTGATGGCAGGCTCGGGTGTTGATCCCACTGACCAAGTGAAGGCATGTTTGGGTTTAATCCCACTGACCAATTTGCCAAGTGATGGCAGGTTCGGGTGTTGATCCCACTGATCAAGTGAAGGCAGGTTTGGGTTTAATCCCACTGACCAATTCTTAAGGCAGGCTCGGGTAGTATCCCACTGACCAATTTGCCAAGTAATGGCAGGCTCGGGTGTTGATCCCACTGACCAAGTGAATGATCAAGTGAATGGCAGGTTCAGGTAGTATCCCACTGACCAATTTGCCAAGTGACGGTAGGCTCGAATGTTGATCCCACTGACCAAGTGAAGGCAGGCTTGGGTTTAATTCTATTGACCAATTATCAAGGCAGGCTCGAGTTTAATCCCACTGACCGATTATCAAGGCAGGCTCGGGTGCTATCCCACTGACCGATTCTCAAGGCAGGTTCAGATTTAATCCCACTGACCGATTATCACGGCAGGTTCGGTGTTAATTCCACTGACTGATTATCAATGCAGGCTCGAGTGTTATCCCACTGACCAATTCTCAAGGCAAGTTCGGATTCAATCCCACTGACTGATTGTCAAGGTATTTCATTTACACTGCCACTAAACATAGGTGAGTTCCACTAGTGAGCACTTCATTTTCACTGCCACTAAACATGGGTCAGTCCCACTAGTGAGCATTTCATTTACACGGCCACTAAACATCGGTCAGTCCCACTAGTGAGCATTCCATTTGTATCGGCACTAAACATGGGTCAGTCCCACTAGTGAGCATTTCATTTACATCGCCACTAAACATGGGTCAATTCTACTAGTGAGCATTTCATTTACACGGCCACTAAACATGGGTTAGTCTCACTAGTGAGCACTTCCTTTACACTGCCACTAAACATGGGTTAGTCCCACTAGTCAGTATTTCATCTTATCGTTGACATGGGTCAGTCCCACTAACACTTCCTTTCACTTCACTTCATCCCGTTGGGTTTGGATTTTGTGCCACCAACCTCGGCAGGCTTGGGTTATATCCCACTGACCGATGTCATGGCAGCTTCGGGTCAGTCCCGTTTTAAATTTCTTGCTCGGGTCAGTCCCGTTTTAAAATTTTTTTTTTTGCTTCAGTTAGTCCCATTTAAATTTCTTGTTCGAGTCAGTCCCGTCTCAAATTTCTCCTCTGGGTCAGTCCCATTTTAAAATTTTTGTTAAAGGGGTCAGTCCTCATTTCAAAGACGTCAGTCGTTCGAGTAGTTTGCAGCCGAATAACACAGGTGAGCATTTGGTGTCTACGTCTTTGTCTCGAGTTTCTTCGAAACTCAGACAAAGAGGGGCAAACTGTAGACACCAAAAATTTTATTTATTTGATTTTATAGTTTTATCTCTCATTAAATTCAATTTTAGCTTTATTCTTGTTTTATTTTATTTTATTGATTAGATAATAGTTAGTTTTGCTTATACTTATAAAATTAGGAGGTATTTTTTGTATTATATTTCTAAAAAAAAAGGAAAAATCCTCACAAAATTTCAAAATTTATTTTAGCCCTTTAGATTTGGATTTAAAGCACTTTAATGGCAATAAATTTTCTATTAAGAATTAATTTCTGTTGTTTAAAGTTGAATGAAACAAGAAAAAAAGGGGACACACACTATTTCTTCATTTTACAAGCTTCGGACAACACAAAAAAATTGCAGCTGGCCATTTCTTCCTATTTACTCATTTCCGTTGCATTTTTTTTTCCTACAAGTACTCTCAGTACAATGCCAACGCATCTTGTTGCTAAGTTCCAGAATCAATGCCCATCTAAGGGCTCAAATTCTTGCCAAAAATGCAGCTCCAATCTCCTCCCTTTGTTCTAGGTTTTGGAGGATTTCGGTAGCTATAAAAGCTGAGGATAACAAGTAAAGGGGGGGTGGCGGCTAAGATTGGAGTGAGAGAGAGCCGAGAGATTGAGAGAGCTTCAAGAGAGGTCTAAGAGCAAGAGAGAGAAAAAAGTAACGGGCTGGGAATGGAGAACTGAGCGAGAGAGATACAGAACAAGGAACCAGAAACCGAGAGAGAGCGAGGGAGAGAGCAACGGAAAGAGAGCTGAAACAGAGGGCAAGAAGCTACAGAAAGGGAGACCGAGAGAGAAGGAAGAGTTTTGAGCCGCGGGCCAGAGATTTTCTTACCATCTTCAGGGTTTTCCTAAGATTATCGCACGTCTGAAATGTCTGCTGGGGTAGAAGGTAATCATCTCTGTTCTTGGTTCTCCGTGAAACATTCATGATTAGATTTCAGATCTGATAAGTTTTGTGTGGGATTTTACAGCTTGTGTATTCATGGCTGTTTCTTTTATTTGAGTCCGGTTTTGATGTTTTCGCTCCCTCTAGCAGCCCAATGGAGTAGTTAGTTTTTTTTTTCTTTTTTTCGTTGAAAAGAATTCGTTGCTTAATCCTACCTTCGTTGAGTGAAATCTAATGGATAATGTTTGGTGAAGATTTTGCTCTAAGTTGCTTGTTGATCTGATAGGCCGCAGACTTAAAAATCAGAATTTTGTAAGGTTTCATGAACAAATCTGGTTTCTGCTAGCTCAGATTTTACTTTTGTTTGCGCTTAGTATCAAATCCTGATGAGATGTTTGGGAGTTTTTCTATAAGTTTTTCCTGATGAATTCATGAGGCTTGCTTGAGTCATAGTTTGGTTGCATTCGTGCATGAAAGGCTGCTGCAACAGGTCTGAAGTTTTGTTTTTTGTTGCCACGATGTTGGTAGATTTGTTTTTTCCTATGGGTGACTGAAGTTTCTTTAGCTAGATTTCATCTTGGGTCTGCTGGTTGTTGGAAGGTGATGCTATTGTGTGCGATTGCTGCAATTTATTGCAGCAAAGTATGGTATCATAGCAGGCCATAACATAAACATTGTTTTGTAAATGAGTAAAAGCGTTCGCTACCCCAAAGTTCCTTTTTTTTGCTGATTCTATGATTTCCTTGTTGATTTCAGTGAAGTGTACAATGGTACTTGGTTGCCTAGTTTAGAAATTTGATGTTTGGTGCAAAAGTTTAGATCAAAGTCATGCATTTGAACCAGAAATATGCGCTTGTAAACAAGAATGCAGCAGGGTTCATTTTTGGTTGATGGAGCATACGAAAGTAGCTCCAGAAGTTAGTTTTCCTCATGGTTTTTATGAGAACTTGCATGACATGCTTCCAAGAATCCATTTGTTGATAGGTGTTCGGCCGTGTTTAGCTAAATTTAGCTCAAAAGTGTTGTGTGAATTTTTGTTTGTCGAAAGTTGCTTGGAGTTGCAGAAGCTTGTGCTTGGAAAACTATAGCAGAAACGGCAGGAAGAAAATAGCTTAAGCTTTGGATTGCATGCATGCAAATCTTTCAAAATTTGCATTCCAACCCCACATGTCCCTCCTCATGTTACAAAGGCCCAATTATGTTCTAATTCCTTGCAATTAGGTCCTAAAGTGATTGCATTTTGAACCATTACTTGACCTTTTCATTACTTATGGACGTTTGAAATTCCCAAAATATTCTAATTGGACTTGAATGATTGGTTAATGCTTCCAATTGGGTCCTTATTTAGTGAAGATGGACTGTTTTAGTCGTTTAAATGTTTTTAATGGTTCAATTTCATAGTTATTTATGATGCCTTGACCTTTTCTCTTATTTTGGAGGGTAAATAAGCAATTTCACTTCATTAGGGCCCCAACTCAAGGAAGGTACACCATATCCCTTATTTCTTACTTTATTTGATCCTATGTGCCCTATGTGACTTTCCGTGTTTAAATTGCATGCCTCTTGAAAGTGTTTTATATTTATTATTTCATTTACTTATTCATTGGCTTTAGTTTTGTATATTCATTTTTATAGTTCAATTTTGGTCATTTGAAAGGCACTTGAATGCCACAATTGTAATAGTTAGGTATTTATCTTAATTATTTATTTTATTTTCCCTTTTAGATTGTAGTAGGGCCCCCCCTAATGTAATAGATAGGGCTTCCTTTACTTTATTTGCCTTGCGTGATTTGCATGGTTACTTGCTATGTGTTACTGCTTTCCTAGGATTTAACATCTAGATATGCATGCTTATGTGTTATGTGAATTACGTGCTCACATGCCTACTTGCTTTAACTATGCCCATTTACTTGTATATATGGTGAATGTAAATGTACGATATAACCGTGACTAGTCCAATACTAGTCATGGTTACTTATTCCCGATCGCTCACAAGTCCAATGCTTGTGAGAGAGCATTAGTAAAGGGCTAGTCCAATGCTAGACCCAATAGGGCCGTCCCTCGCTAGTACATACTCGCATGCCTTCACTACATTTACATGCATTTTTCTTAGTATTTTTTACGTTTTTTGCATGATCCTTTACCCTTTTCCCACATTCAAAGTATGATCTTTAGGATTTTGCATTTCACTCTAGTCATTAGGGTCATTTGCCTGATTAGGTTAGGGAGTTGCTCTTTTGGTAAGGGGGATGGACGAGTTTGGCTACACATAGTCTTAGCACGCTCATTCTTTTTCTTACCAAAAGGAAAAGCAAAAGTCACGATTTAGGGTCTACCCGTACCCGTCTTGCTTGCATTCTTCTAGGGTTCATGCGTTTCATTTACTCACTATCACTTGGCACTCTCACTTCATATACTATTACTTTTTCCACATGTTTACTTCACATCTTACACATTCTCACTCTACCACTAGCACTTTACATACTACCACTGAGCACACATGCACTTCACACCATCACTTTACATACCTCACCCTACACCCCCATTTGCACACTCCCACTTACACACTATTATTTTTATTATTACTTTTTTCACTTCACACAAGCTCATGTTTTCACATTGCATACATTCATTCCATTTATTTTTTCGTCATTAGCATTACTCGTGACCTCTTGGAAGGCTTATCCTTGGCTATCACAACTCATGTGATTTAGTCCGATCGAGCCTCTAAGAGATATTGGTCCCTTTCGATTCCTCATTCGGTTTAGGATTGCATTCATATTAGTTACATCCAAATGCGATACATCTTCTGGTTAGAAATTAGGAAAATCATGACTAAATCATGCAACTAGTTTAGGCTAGGTTGAGAGGGTGCCTTAGACATGTCTTTGCCTTCCCTCTCTTCAACTGTGACCCCCGGACCATTTTTCTCTGATTTATCGTAGATTTTGGAGTCAATCTAAAAAGGTTTTACATTTTTTTGGGTGACTTGGTATACCTTAACTCAATACCAAGTGGCGACTCCTACATTTTACCAAAACCTTTTTAGATTACTATTTTTGGCCAAACCGTCGCATTTAAAAAGTCCCATGGCCTTTCCCTTTATTTCTCACATTCATACACTTCACACATTTCATGCATACTACGCATTATGACTTCAAACAACTTTTCTTTATTTTTTCTCAAAAATGGGGCGCGACAGTTGGTAATGCATTTAAATCAAGTATCAAGTTCAATCATGCACTTGGAAGCACTCACCAATGGCTTAGTGCGTTTTAAAACCACATTCAGGTGCAACTCCCTGATTGGAGTCCAAATTTGCGATAAAATACCATTTAACAGTTTAAAATCAATTAGGGCTCAAACTATAGGAGTTTTGCTTAAAGAAAATCTAGTAAATGAAACTCACTTAAGTAGTATTCATTTTACTTATCAAACTCTAGGAAAATCATACTCGTTTTTTTGGTTTTGATAAAGAAGCGATTAAAACTTTTAAGTTCGCAAATTGGTTTAAAAGACTAGGAAAATGTATATCTAGTGGTCGCTACTTTCGTCTTTTAAAGGGTACGAGATTTGGCAAAATTTCAGCTTATATACTTCTACTAAAGGAAACTTGCGTTCTCTAACAATTCAAGTTCAATTCAACCATGAATCGCCACTCAAGTTCCAATTTCGCTCGCTAATCCTATGGAAGAAAATTTGGGCAGTGTTTCCCCTTGTTTTTACTCATTTTTCCAGCCTTAAGGCTTCATTGTTTTTCCTCAAATCAACCCAATTCAAACACCACAACAAGCATATCAATATAGCTCTTCATCTAGGCTTAAAACCATCAAATGATAAATCATTTCCAACAAGTAACCATCCAATATCAAAGCTGGAAATTTCTTGGCAAAGCTAAAAATTCATCTTTTAAGGCTAAAAATCACAATCAAGCCACTAATCATCTCACAAATTCCATATCCAACCTCAATACAAACATTTGATAGCTAAACAACATAATCAAGGCTTAAAAAAAATTACCAAACCCTAGCTGAAATTTCATAATCAACACCAAAACTAGAGTATCATTCAATATATTCCAAGATTCAAAGGTTCTACTCTATATTTTGCTAAAATAAGAAAGAAAAAGGAAGTTTTATACTTATACCTTCTAAAACACTTGAAGAAAATGAAGAACCAAGCTCTTTCTCCCAAGACTTTCACCACTCCTAGCTTCATAAGCACCAAGATGAAGGTTTAATCGGTTTAGATTTGGTGATTCAACTCAAACAAAGCTAGAATAAAGGTTGGAATTGAAAGTTTTCCTCTCTTATTTTTCCCTTCAACCTCTCGGCCAAGACAAGCACAAAGTGAAGGAAACTTAGCCAAAATGCAAGATAAGATGGAAAGAAATTAGCTTGGTCAACCATCTTTAGATTGCCAACACTTGGCACCACAAGATGGCTTCTTATTTTTTTTTCTTTTCTCCCCTTTCTTGAGTCAAGAATTTCAGCTGCTTTAAGGGATATTTTAGGGCTGATTAGCTCAAATAAAAACAAGAGGATTAGGGCAATAAAGTAGTGGTCAAGTGGTGTATTTGATCGGTAGCAAACGGTGCACGTCGGTTCAAGCTGATTTTCCTTAACTCTCGCGTACTTGTGATTTAACTTATGATTCACTAACTTATTAATAGCACTTCTAATCACACACTTCCTCTTATCTAATACTCACTCTTAACCACCAAATTTAGTACACACACCTCACCAATTAATCACACTACCAAAATACGCAAAAACTCTAGTTTACCCTAAGTATAAAAGTAAAGGTAAAACTCTTGATTCTATTATTTATCACAACTATTGAGGGAGTAAATGAGTAGTAAAGATATTATAAAGTAATTTATTTAAAATAAAAGGGAATTTTAAGAAAATATGGAGGATTTTGCAAGTCCTCACTGCTTGAGTTCTTGAAGTTCAAAGTTAGTTGGTTTAATTGTTTAGGAAGATAGGTCATTTATTTGGTGTTGTTAAGCAAGGGTTTAATCGTCAATTTTTCTTGCTAATTTAGTTGTTTATTGGAGCTAAATAATTTGGTCAGATTTTGTTCTTAAGTGGCCGAATTTCTAGTTGCTAGTTTTAGAAAAATAAGTGATTCCAAATCACATTTGGATTTCTAGACAATTTCAAAGCACATTAGGGTTTTGAATCCATGTAAGGCTATAAATAAGCCTAAACCCTTAAACGATTTTTAGGAATCAGATTTTACATCAAAATTGTGAGTTTTATTCACTTCTCTTGTCCAAGAGAGTTTTTCTTGAATACTTGAGAGTTTTCTTAAGTTATTTAATTTGAACTTGTCAATCAAGTATATATCTTGGTTGTGGCGCTCTTCTACCAACAACATTGATTCACTAAATCATTCAATTGTGAGTTGAGATTCAATTCAAGGTTCACAATCTTAGGGTTTAGAAGAGTCAAGTGTTATTCCGCACTCCAACTTGATTTCTTCGTCTAGACCCAGGGCTTGATGGGATAGGAGTTCATACCTTCAGGTGGGTTCGTATCAACTTTTAACTCAAGAACTTTAAACATACCACAAATACAAATACTAACACACACACAATGATTACGTGATTCAAATGAAAGAGATAACATAGAATGACCCAGGTATCAGAGTTGGTATATTATCTTGGTCGTTCCGCTGCCTGATCAACTTGGTTCTTCAAGACAGGTTC
Organism: Coffea arabica; assembly: GCF_036785885.1. NCBI lineage: Eukaryota > Viridiplantae > Streptophyta > Magnoliopsida > Gentianales > Rubiaceae > Coffea > Coffea arabica. The sequence goes on along the minus strand of NC_092318.1, from coordinate 7,507,574 downwards.
TTGTTGGGTTGAGTTCGTATTAATTGGTATAAGAGTTTCAGCTCTTGATTCAGGTTAATATCTTTTTTCTTTTCTTATTTTTCCATTTGTTTTTCTACCAAAACTCTAGCCGCCTTTTGATTTAAAAAAAATAAAAATTTTTTTATTCTTGTTTTCTTGATTTTATCGCTTGAGTCTAACCTATCCCCTTGATTGATCGAGGTTGGAATTTCTTGGTGTCATTATGTTCTTGAAAATAGGTTTTTTAAGGGTTTAACTCCCATTAAATTTCTTCCAAGTGAAGTCGTAATCCTGTGTTGAGTTGAAAAAAAAAAATTTCAAAGGGGGTACTGTTCACGGTACTGTAACGATTACTGTTCATCGCCACTGTAACATTACTATTCATTCGAGTTACTGTTCATCCGTATTAAAAAATTTTTTTCAGATTAGATTTTTGTGTTTGCTTTTTCGTTTTTGGTATCCATCCATGGTTAAGTGGTAGAAGAGTCAAGGTTTCCAATTCCTAGTCTATTTAGGATTAGTAAATCCATGACTTTCCTTTTCCCATTGTGCGCAACTTTCCTTTGCTGTTCAATTCCTAGAATCTTTAGGAGTCCATCAAAACTATTATTTCCAATCTTAATTGTGTGGAAAAAAAGGAAATTTCTAGAAATTCTAGCTTCCAATTCCAACCATAAGAAAATCTGTCCAACTGCAAGTTTCCTAGGTCAAGTTTCCTAGTCGGGTAGAGTGAATTTCTACACTCTTTTAAATTTCAACATTCGTATCTTGAGTCTTAATCTTTAATTCCACTATGTCCAGCAATAATTTGAGTACTTTTGAGTCCAATTTCTAGTTTATTTCCATTACCAATTCCATCCCCCTTCACCACACGAAAAGTCCCCCACTATTGTTACACATGTGTGTTTCTTTTGGCCAAATCTCAATTCGAAAACAAATCGCTTTCAAGAGGAGAGGAATGATACGAGCAGCAGGAACAGCACTAGCTCGTACCAAGATACTTGAGAGCCTTTACAACCCAATCCATGATGTTTAAGACTCTATTGGAATAAATGAAGTCATGGAGGCGATGGAGCGCCAGTTATGTGATTTTCGGGTTTTTAATTTCTTTTATTTTGCTTGATTTTTTCTTGTTTAGTTGGTTAGGTAGTCATTATTATGAATAAATATGGCCAACTATGTGAGTTATTTGAGCCATTTAAAAGTAGTTAGGGAAATAAGTGATTAAATCCTTGTCCAAATTGGATTAGTCTTAGTAGTTTAGATTTCAGTTATAAATAGGTCTCTTCTACTCCCATTCTAAGACAACTTTTGAGAGATGAATTAATAAAAGTGAGTTATCTCCATTTATAGAGTTTCTTGTTGGAACTTGAGTTTCTTCTTGAACTGTATCAATAATTTAGTTTGGATACTTGTGGTGTTCAAGGCAAGATGATCATATCATGTTATTCTTTCAACCAAATAACCAATCCACTAGATTTCTAGAGACGGATTCTCTTTAGATCTAGCAAGATAGTTATTGTTTTATAACCTAATCAAGATAGATTCTTTCGTTGCTTGATAAAAATGGTTCTTCAAGACTAATTCTCGTTGGGTCAAGTTCCAAGTGAAGACAGGTTTTTCTTGATTTTATCGCTTGAATCTAACCTACCCCTTTGATTGATCGAGATTGAAATTTCTTGGTGTGATTACGTTCTTGAAAACAGGTTTTTCAAAGATTTAACTCCCATTAAATTTCTTCCAAATGAAGCCGCAATCTATTATTGAGTCATAAAAAAAAATTCATACTGTTCACTGTCAACGTTCACGTACTGTTCATGTACTGTTCATCCATGGTTACTGTTCATTTGAATTAAAAAAGGTTTTCTGTTTGGGTCTTAGGATTTTGTTTCCTTTTACTAGTTGTGCTCTTGGTTGCTGTTCGTTTTCAATTTTTCTTGTTATTACCCGAAATTCAGTTTGTGTCGTATTCTTATTCTTTAATTGTTGTCTTGTTGTCTCAAGTCTTGAGTTGTTAAATAAAAAAATCAATCGTTCCTTGTGTTTGTTCTTGTGTCAAGTCGCTGGAAATTATTGATTTTTGAACTTTGTTTGAGATTCTTGAGATTTTTGGTGAAAATCTTAAAAATTCTTCGACTTTCTTGATTCCATCCTTGAAATCTTGAAGTTCTTGAATTATATTCTCAGATTGTGATAAATCTTAGGCTGAATTCTGATTACTCCTTCAGTTTTTGAAACAACTATTTCGAGTTCTTTAAAAAAATCATGGCTATTGTGACGTGTCTTGAAGCTGTGAATTGAAAAAAAAAAGGACAAAAGAAAAAATGCAGTTATCATCTTGAACAGCCCTTTCTTGATACATTTGTCCATCAATCATCCAAGTTACATTCAGATAAGGAAGAGTAAGAAAAGACTGCTAGCTTATTACCTAATCCAAAACCTACTTGGATTTGTTTCCTAAATCTATCAAATTAAAAAAACTTTTCCAGCAATTATGAAACTATTTCAAATCCAAACACCACTTGGACACAAGGGATTTTTAACCACTTTTACTTCCTAAACAGAAATTCCCAGCCCTAATCAGATTTTTCTCAAATTTTTCAGCCACATAGTGTTGGGTAAAGTGAATTTCTAAGATTCTTTAAATTTTAGCATTCGTGTCTTGAGTTTTAGGTTTTAATTCCATATCTGTCCAGCAATAATTTGAGTATCTTTGAGTCCAATTTTCAGTTTATTTCCATTACCAATTCCATCCCCCTTCACCACACGAAAAGTCCTTCATTATTGCTACACTTGTGTGTTTCTTTTGGTCAAATTTTGATTCGAGAACAAATCGTTTTCAAGAGGAGGGGAATGATACGAGCAGTAGGATCATCACTAGATCGTGCCAAGATGCTTGAGAGCCTTTTCAACCCAATCCATGATATTCAAGACTCCATTAGAATACATGAAGTCACGAAGGCGATAGGCCGTCAGCTATGTGATTTTCAGATTTTTAATTTCTTTTTTTTTTGCTTGATTTTTTCTTGTTGAGTTGGTTAGTTAGTCATTATTATGAATAAACATGACCAGTTATATGAGCTATTTGAGCCATTTAAAAGTAGTTAGGGAAATAAGTGACTAAATCCTTGTCCAAATTAGATTAGTCTTAGTAGTTTAGATTTTAGATATAAATAGGCCTTTTCTATTCCATTATAAGATAACTTTTGAGAGATGAATTAATAAAAGTGAGTTGTTCTCCTTTTAAGGAGTTCATTGATGGAACTTGAGTTTCTTCTTGAACTGTACCGAGTATTTGTGACGACCCTACCTCCCTCTAAGACGAACCAAAGGGTTCGGCAGACCGCCTACCCAACTCTCGTCGGGACTCACTACAATCCTTAAATAAAAAAAACAGATCGATACCAATGACTACATCTAAATATGCCAAAATAATAACACGACTATGATATTTCATTGCACAAGTACATCCAAGGATACAAATCTCAAGTCAACTACATCGAGTTCCAAATCTTAAAATTCCCCAAAGGTCAGTTACAAAATACCAAACTATACAAAAGACTAGCCTTCACTAGTATCTTCCAATCACTTCCTTCATGTCACTCTCCTATTAAGGAATAACAAATGGAATGGGATAAGCTAACGCTCAGTGAGGCCAAGAAAAGCAGGCAAACAAATAAATACAACTAGCATTAAAGTTTATACAAGAAGACAACCATGATATTCATATAACTCTCGAAGGAAAACAAAACACAATCAATAAGGATACGGGAGCTCTCAGGAGCTAATTTTGTGAGAACCCGAAAATTTTCACATTTTCTAAGTAATATTTTATTTCCTTGCCTATATTTTATACTGTCCTTTAAAATATTAAAATTTCTATGTACTTTATAAGTAAGTACAGTTTTAAAATTATTTTCCTAGTATGAGTTAGTGTACGTTAGTTTGAAGTGCGTTATAGACGTGGGACCCGCTCGTGTGATATAATTTTGGTGACTAAGTGAGTTTGGTGCTAAGTGTTATTATTTATTAGGTGTTTAGAGATAATTAGAAGTTACCAAATGGATTAGTGTTGGAGAGACAAAAGGATAAGTGAAAAACCTAAAAGGTGCTAGGTGTCACCTTTCTATTGGACATAGACTTTGACCACTATTTATCACCTTTACTAAATAACCAAAATTGATAAAAAATTCACCATTTTCTTCATCATCTTGGCCGACTCTCTCAAGGAAAAAAAGAAAGAAAGCCTTCAACATTTTTCTTCCAAAACTTGCTCCAATCTTACAATCTAACCGATAGAACTCCAAATTGCTCCATAAAAACCCTTTGTTAAGTAGTATTGAGGAAGTTGGTGGAGTGGTTTGGAAGGATAAGGTGCTAAGTTATTTCTTTTCTTGAGTTTACAAGGTAAGTGACCAAGAGATTCTTCCTTTGTTCATGTTAGTGTTAAATTAGTGACTTGTGATAGTTAAGGTGGTGATTTTATGGAAGATTTTATGATTTTTGGTAGAGATTGATGAATTTTTATTTTTATGCATGATTTTTTTGATTTCATATGTTTAGTGTTAGTTAACTATGGATTAATGGCTTGTTATATTGTAAAATGGAGTTGGTATATGTTGGAAATGATTGGTTGTGTATATTGTAAAATGGAGTTGGTATATGTTGGAAATGATTGGTTGTGTAAAATTGTTGGTTTGAATGAAAATTCCAGCTTAGGGTTTCAATTGACCCTGTTCTTCCCGGTACTATTCGGATAGGATAAAGGCCGAATCAGCTTTAGGTTAAAACATGAAAGTTGTAGGAAATGATACTTTATAGTTGCCTGAAAAATTTCAGCTCAATCGGAGCAACATATCCTGTGAAAAGATGGAAATACCATGACTGCCATAGGATTAAAGTCAGTGAACCGTTTTAACAGTGTACCAATCTGATCGTGTCTTTTCACCTTGATACATACTGAACTAGCATTTAACCAAAACATCAAAGTTGTAGTACTATGTCTTAGCTTTCCAACGCCCCTAGAATCACCTCGTTTGGACTTCGGTAGCCTGAGTTATTTTCGTTTATGCATAAGGCGGTCAACAAGCCCGAATGTGAGATGCTAGTTCTATTATTTGAGATTTTGACTTAGATACACTACAAACTGGACTGAGTGGTCTTCATCAAAGTTGTAGGCCTTTGTCTTAGCTTCGAAACGGTATAAATTTCACCCTAATCTGATAAGCGTAGCTTCGGTTCTATCCGTTACGCAAAATAACATCAAATCTGTCTTTTGTTTCTTGACTCAACCTTCATTTCCGCACATGCTCCTAGCTTGATTTTGCACTTGTATGACTTGGAGCCTATGGAATGGCTATTGAAATGAGATGATTTTGTATATGAATTTTGGTTTGATTGAGGAAAAGAATGAAGCCATAAATGGCTGAAAAATAGGTAAATACAAAGGGCGTGCTGCCCAAATTTACGTTCGAGAACTAGGTCGATATACTTGCGACTTGAGTAAGGCTTGAGAGCGAATACCACGCGAACCATCTAGGGTATTTACATTTTCTTTGCCACTTCGACTCAAATAGCGATTTTAAAGTTTTACAAGTGAGTCTAAGTTTACAAATATTTTACTTATGTCCTTTGATTTCAATGTACTCTTTTCACTACCAAAATCATATTTATACTTTGTACTAGTACGTATTCGACTTTTCTTTGACTCACTTACATCTTTGATGGTTGAAGTATAATGTGTTCGTTTGATTATATTAGGATACCTCGGTGATTGTGGGTGTATCCAGAAGGAAACTTTGGACGTTATTTTGCTTAAATAGGTGAGTGTTCCTTGTTGCTATATTTTCCTTGACTTCATGGCTTGTTGTTATTGTTTGGTAATGTGTTAATTGCTCTTAATGATTGCCAAAACGAGTTTTCTAGGCGAGTGTGTACTTTATCGCACTCGACCTAAATGATTGTGAAATTTTCAATGATTGAATGATTATATGCGCATGTATGTAAGCCTTTTGGCTGAATGGGGCCCTACCCTTTGACGGGTATTTTACATACGTGCAAGCTAAAAAATACCGAATTACACCCGTTCACTGCAAGTATACAGATCAACTAGTAGTTTAGGGTATATATCGGGTCGATCCCACAGGGAAGAGTGAACAATTACCGGTATTACTAAAGTTTCTTTATTATTTAGACTATCAATTAATGATAAGAAATTTAACCTACTGCACTTATACAAGAAATTAACAAATAAAAGCTCCTTAGGTTGTGGTATTCCTAACTACTCATGCAAGTGCTATATTTGGATCATTGAGTACTACATCTAGGCTAGTTATGGTGTAATTTCCTTATGCATTTGAATCCTACTTTCGTAGTGAATCAATTATACTTATAACTAATCCATACCTATTCTCATGGTTATGAAATTAGTTACAAGTTCATTTCTTCAATGAAATTACATGAAATGAATCACTAGAAACCACATAAGTGCACCTCTACTTTCGTGAGTGTACTCCCTATGTTTAGCACTTTTTGAACTAGTGTTAAATCTCAATTTTCATTGCAGAAACAACACCTTAGATAATCACAATCAATGGTACCAAATTAATCATGATTTAAAGAGCCAAAGTACTAAATAATTTGCTCAAATCATAGCAATCAAATAACCAAATAATAAACACTAACAATTATAGAAAGTTCAACCAAACCCAAGGTATAAACTTTAGAAACACATAATGAACACAAAATCCAGAACTTGTATATTAACTAAACTTGGAATCAAATACAAAAGATAAAGAATTTGGAAGGAATACAACCCTTGTCACATGAGCTTTCTTCCTTGCCTTCTTCATCCTCCATCTTCATCCTAATCTAGATAATAAACAAGAATGGAAAAGCTACACTACTCTATACTAAGCTAAACTAACACTAGGGAGATGAAAGAGCTACATTTCTGCAGTTTCAAGCTTTCTCCCGTAGCTCACTCTCTATTTTTCTGCTATGAACTCCCATCCCCCTCTCATTGCAATGAATTTGGCTATTTAATGATGAAAGGTGGTCAAGAAATGAGGATTACATCTCCCTTTTACAGCTGGGAATGTTTCTCACATGTATAGCATCACATGTGAGTTGGTGGGAGTGAAATTGAGTTTTACGCGTACAGAGCAGCCTTTTCTGACCGAAATCCGGCCAGAAATCCGGCCTTAAATCCGGCCAAATTCCGGCCGGATTGATACAGTGACCATTTGGTCACTTCTGGTTCAATTTCCAGCTCTGCTCTGATTTTGACTCAATTTCAACTACATTTTTCTTGATGATAAAAGCTGATTTAGCTCTTGACCAAAACATAAAACTTGTAACCCTTTGAGTTAGCTTTCCAATGCATCAAGAATCACCTCATTTGGATCTGTGTAGGCTGAGAAATGACCGAAATACCCTTACCTGCTTATTGCCCTGTTCCAGCTTCGACCAGTAGACATTTGCTATTGTAATTCGGCATTTTGACCTGGAAAACCTTCAAACTGGATTTAGATGTCTTCACCAAAGTTGTAGCTCTATCTCTTATCTTCAAATGGGTTCAAGAATCATCCCAATCCGATCATTGTAACTCAAGTTATAGCCGAAATACGAAAATGTGTCAAAACTGTCAAAATACACAAAATCCAAGTAAAAAGTGATAAAAACCTCATTTAATCACTTAAAAACATTTATTCACCAATTATAGCCAAAATGATTCATATTCTTCCAATAATATAACCAAAGTGACTAAAAATAATATAAAATGTCATACAATTATTACGTAAATTAGTCACTTATCAAACTCCCCCACACTTAAATCATTGCTTGTCCTCAAGCAATCCACACAAAATCAATTACAATGATTTAAGAGGTGAAACAATATATGCACTTTTGTCAAATTTAATTCCTCAAGACTTGGAAAATAATCATTATACAATTATTCAATTTACATTAAATACTCATAATATAAAGTAAAGGAAAGATAATTATACCCTAAATTCAACAAGTTAAACTTAATCTCTTACCCTAACTTAATTTTACAAATAAGCAAATCACATAGTCAATTTATAGCCTTCCTCCTCCTATAATCATCTTTTTCTCAAAATTCTATAACTACGAGGGATTTATTCATACTAATTTTTACTTAAATAGTGAGAATGCCTTTTTTACGCGAAAATCGACACTTTTAGGTGAAGATCCCCGGTTACTCAACATTTCACTTATTCAAGTTGCTATGCATACTCTTAATTCAAATACCTTTTTACGCGAATGTCAACATTTGTAGATGCCAACCCCCGGTTACTCGGTACGAGAATCATTGGAGTAGAATAATTTTTATTTATTTTCTTTTCTTCTTTTTTTCTCTTTTTTTTTATTATTATTATTTTTTTTTTTTAGAAATAAAGGACAATAAATAGATATTCCCTCTTAGAAAATATATAAGAACAATCAAAGGAGGAGTATAACCTTTTATCAACTATATCAATCACTTACTTATAAAATTAAGTAAAGAGAAGAAATTTCATTAAACATGTAAAATTATAGGCATAATTTTCCTCACTTTATCTAATATACTTTCTAAAATGTAAAAATCTTAATTGCATAATAATCATTTCCAAGTTAAATGAAGACTAAACTTTCCAAAAATACATATAACATTTCAACAATTGGAAGAACTAGACACACTTAAGGGTGGAACAATTTGGCCCTTCTTGAAATAAAAAATGAAAAATTGAAGAATTTTTGGGCCATAATGAAATATTGGAAAAGATTTTAGAAAAATTTTGACAGAGTTTCTCCTTATAAATGGATGAAAACTCCCTGCCAACAAACCCAATTTCAATCAATTATCCACATGGCAAATAATTCCAATACAATTCCAACATTTCTAAGCATTTAGATTCACAAACTATCATCACATGGCATTAAAATGCAAGATCAGTATTTTCCTCCCCCACACTTAAATTTCACATTGTCCTCAATGTGAGAAAAGGAAAATAAATAAAGAGTGAAAGAAAATACTGCTCAATTGAACTTGCGCAATCCGAATCCATGTCCAAGTGATGAATTTCCAATCTTAAGTAGTCCGAAATCCTTAAAACCACAACTGAGATGAAGATCACTTGAATTAGTTCACACAAAAGAAATAAGAAAAATCACTAAAAATTAAACATCACAAGCACTACGGAAAATAAAAGAAAAACTAGTGGCAATGTCACGAGGTGACGAGCACTCCCTCAAGTAGTCGCTTGATCCGGTGAAGAGGGTGGAGTCGGAGGAGCTTCAATACCCAACTTGGTCTCGATGCGACGAAGACGCTCGGAGTTCCGTTTGTTCTCTTGGCGGCTCTTCTTCACCTCAGCCTCGACGCAAAGCAGCTTGTCCATTATTTTTTTCAGAAACGATCGAGTGTCTTGAGGTGAGGTTGGAGGACGTGAGGAAGACGGCTCAGTTGAGACCGGTGGGGTGGTTGTCTCAACCTCTTGACCTTCTTCAATTCGTGCAATTTCTGCTTCCTCCTCCTGCCTAATGTCTCCATGAGTGCCCCCTTGAGTTGAAGGACCACCTAAATCTTTACTCTTCAGAATGAACCTGCAAAAATCTAGTGTAAAGATGTCCTTCTTCTTGAGACCTGTAGGGATAGCGTTAGAGAAATCCACTCCAGCCCTTTGGAACTTCAAGGTCAAAAACCGAGGATATGGGAAAGCATGTTTGATGTCGTTACTACGAACCACAGTCCACATGTGGTTGGTGATAATGCTTCCCAATGGAATGCCCTCGATGTTACCTAGACCATGCTCCATTTTATCCAAGAAGTAGATGTCACTTGTGCGCGCCTCATTGGTTCCACTCGCCCTCGGAATGATATTGGCGGCAAATAGGTAAATAAGGAGACGTTGCGACTCCGGAAATGATGAAGTCAATACCGAATATCGCCCCGTCGTTCGAGTAGCCTTGTACTCAACCCCCAAACGTACAAGTGCCTCTAGCATGTTCCAAGAGTCCAAATCATTGGGTTTGAAGGCTTTCTTCAGATCTACCTTGCGCCCCACATCCGAAACATGAAGATAGCGCTCCAAATCAGCTCTATGGACTCGAACTTTTCTCCCTCGCACTGTACTTGTAATCACCTCCGTGTCGTAGTGAAAAACCTTCTTGTCCTCCACATTTGCATAGAATTCTCGGACAAGCTCCTCATAATAGAAGTTTGGGATGTTAAAGAAATTTTCCCATCCCAATTTGGCAAAGGAGGCCTTGAGATGGTAGACCACCTCAACATCCGGAGTGACATCTTTCTCCACCAATACCTTAGCTCCCCTCCTAGCATTGTACCAAGCTTCATTTTCGGCGGAGGTAAAGCGCGACTTATCATATGGGACTTCCTCCTCTTGTTCCCCTTGGACCTCTTGTTCCTCTTGTTGTTGAGTATCCTCTCCAGATGATGGCTCGTCCTCAAGCTGTAGACGTCTACTTGCTTTTCTTTTCAAGCGCGGTTGTCTAGACGTCGAAGCTTCTCCTCTCCTGTTAGGAGGAGGAGATTTCACTGCACCTTTCTTAGTGCGAGTCATTGTACCTAATTAAAATTATTAAATGTTAACTTCATTTAATAGGTACATTGCTAAGTAAAGATAAGGAAAACTCATTCACTTTTACCCCTTTATCTTATCAACTTACTTATATAATAGGTAGCAATTAGTACCATAAGCAAGTATCAAAATTGATTATCAATAAAAAGTGCTCTTATCATTTCTTCAAATAAAACATTCAAGCATATAATATCAAATAATTAGAAGAAACAATTAAGTAAAGCAATTAAGCACACACACCACTTACTCCCAACTTAATGACCTAAATAAGCATAATGAAATGCTAAAAAGCACCTTAACCATGAGTTTAGACTTAAAAAGGTCATTAATTCAACTTTAATCAAATTTTCTAGAATAAACATGCCAAAAATCAAGGGATAAGCTAATTAAGCCTAAATTTAGCATGTAAATATCCTAGACCAATCCATTACTCTCATACAATTTTCTTCAATCCAATTGCCCCAAAAATTTAGCTAATAATGATCAAATCAAAGTAATCCTCAAGATTAGCTTAAAATTGCTAAATTCACCAAATAATCTCAAACCCATGAGTTAAACATCACCAATAATCATCAATAAGCTCAATAACATCATAAAAAGCATCAAACTTCACAAAATGAAAAAAAATTCGAAATTGCCCAAAAATAGGAAAAAATGAAAATTGGCAAAATTCAAATGACAACATTTGGTGAAGATTTATTAACTCAAACTTGTTGGTAGATGATTAATGATGCAAATGGTGAAGAAACCCCCAAAAATTTCACTCCAATTCGGCCTCAATTGAAGAGTTCAAAAGTTGAAAACCCTTGTTCTTCTTAAGCTAAAACCCAAATTAAAACTTATTTTTGAAGGGGTTTAAGCTATGAAATGAACTCACAAGGGAGAGGGGAATGTTTTGGTGTATTTAGTTTGGAGATTGGATGGTTAAAAGATAGATTTTAGAAGTAGTGTGTGTTTTAGGTGTGAGTGCGAGTGGAGGTTGAAGAAAGGAGGAAGAAGGAAGCTTGGGGAATCCGTGCGCGGATTCCCCTTATTGCACGAAATTGGCCAGAATCCGGCCAGTTTCCGGCCGGATTTACGGCCGGATTATCGGCCGGATACTGGCCAGTAGCCACGAAAATTTTTTTCAATTTTGTCTCTCAATCCGTCCTTCAATCCGGCCGAAATTTGGCCGGATTGTTGGCCGGATTTGCTACAGTGCTCTTTTTTTTTTTTTTTTTGAATTTCTGCATATCCGGCCAGAAACTGGCCGAATTTCCGGCCGGATTCTGCTGCGAAAAATTTTCTGATTGCAGAAGTTGATCCGAGGGCTTGGATCCATGTGGATCCGAGCTCGGATCCATTGAATCTGCACTTATTGCAGAATTTTTGCAATTTTCAGTTTGACCTCAATTCTTCAAAATACACCCTAGATCATTTCTATGTCAAAATAAACCATTCGCACACATGTAAAATGATCTAAACATGCATTCTAAACCTCTTTAATGCATCAAAAACCACAATTACTGAATTTGAGGTATTGAGATCTTTGATCAAACTTCGCCTTTTTCACCTCATTTGGTCACTTTTCCAAAACCTACAAATGAAAAACAACAAAATTATTGAAACTTATACTTTAAACATAAAATCACTCCAAAGTAACAGCAACTTAAACAAACATTGGGTTGCCTCCCAATAAGCGCTTCTTTAAAGTCAATAGCTTGACTTTTTCTCCTCCTTTTTTCAAGGAGGTTTAGTTAACGAATAATCCACCATTTTAGGTCGTGGTGGATCATTAAATGGTGACTTTATAGCCAAAGCCACATGATCTAATGATGTGAGAAATGAAAGTGACTTACCTATCCCAAGTGTTCCATAGATATTACCTTGAATATGCACCACTTGAGAACTTACCAAAGGAAATGTCATAAGAGTATCTTGGGCAGGAATACCTTTAGAACCTATACTTTCACTGCACTCCTCAAGAGGGGTGAAAAATGAGTCATTAAAACTCACCTCTTGAGGCTCAAAGTTAGTTTCAAAGGTATTATCATGTGAAATGGATATTTGCTCATTGAAATATAATTGAGATTCATCATTTTCATCCAAATGCAATCCATTTTCACATACAACATTTCCACCATTCATGCTAGGATCATTTTGCAAATTATTAGAAGAAATAACTTCACACAATACATTCAATTGCTCATGTATTCTACCGAAATGAGAAGCTAATTCATCTAACCTTTCCTCAATCCTATCAAAACGGTCGGAGGTTGCATTTGCTAGCTTTTCTATGGCTAAATCAAATTGATTAGAAAAATTTTCTACAGCTAGCTCCCAAGATGCATTAGAATTATTAGCTAATGGTTCACTTTCTAACTCCCAAGGTAGAGGTGTATTAGCTAACTTCTCTATTGCCAACTCCCAAGATAATTTTGATTCATATTGGACACTTTCAGGTTGGTAATCATAAAAATTTGGAGAGTCACTATATACTGTGAGAACCCGTAAAACCCTAATTATTTTCCTAGGGTTTATTTCCCCTTAATTGCATGTTTTCTGCATTTTCGGGCCTAGGAATATTTTTCTGGTAGATTTTATGAGTAATTATAGTTTTTAGATGATTTTTTCTAGTATTGGTGAGTTTTTAGAAAATTAAGAATATATTTTGGACGTGGGACCCACTAGTGCGAAAAGTTTGGAAAAACTCGGCCAATAAGGTTAAGTTCCGCATTGAAGCGGATAGCTCTAATCTGATCCGTAGTCCTGGCGAGAGTTGGGCAGGCAGTCCGCTAACTCCTTTGGTTCGCCTTAGGGGAAAGTGGGGATGTCACATGTGGTATCAGAGCCACGTCGCGTGGTCTCTGCGCGAAGTGAGACTGGGCCAAGTGGTGTTGTGGTCCTAATTTCATGAATATGTTTAAGTGCTCGTTTGAGCATAAGTTATGAACCTTGAAGTGTTATAGGTCTTTAATCTTTCTCATGGTATTTAAGGACCCTAGATAAGTATGTCGGACAGGAATTTTGATTTGTAGATGGTTTACTCTTGGGACTGGCCAGCTCGAGATGTGAACTATCTTATTTCGGATTCCCGTGCCCGAGTACCCCAGAATTGAGGTGATGTAAGCTACTAGGTATTTGAACCCTGTGTTTTGGAAACAAGCCTTGTATTTTGGAAACGTGAACAGGCTTTGTCTGACTAAAATGAGCACAAGAGATCAATGGACATCTAGTTTGGATAGTAAGAGACGTGAGAGACCAGACGGGCTGGTACTGGGATGACTTTTCGACTGTATATTACTAAGTCTATATTTGCTTACTTGCTTATCCGTCTTTGAATATAACGTGTTATATGCGATATGTTATTGGTATGATAGATTTTGTTATGTTAGTCAATTTATTGCATTCATGCATAGAAGTACCCTTTTGGAAAAAAAAAAACCCGCGGACATGGTCATAGCAGTGACACAAAACGAGACCAAGAGTCAAAGAGAAGAAAGGGAGGAAACAACACCTGAACCGAACATGGACCAAGAGTGCTACCTGTATTCAAGACTTTCTTATGACCCATTGTTTTGCCGACAGGCTACCATCTGAGGTCCAGTAACTCTGTAAAATGGCACGTAGGGTTGAGATGTATAATGAAATCGGGGGTCTTCGAGACGAAATAGAAGTCCAAAAGAACCTAGTCGCATACTGGGAAGGGCGCTGGAAGCACGAGTATACAGAGAAAATTGAGCTCCTGCACAAAAACTTAGAGCTAAAAAGGAAATATGAAGGGATTTCCGAGGAGGCCCTGGAAAAGGCTCAATGCATCAAGAATGCAAAGGTGCAAGTGAAAGCTTCCCAAATACGGAAAAGGGGTGCAGTGGGTAGCGTGAGTGAGGAACCTTCTAAAGTACAGAAAGTGAACCAGTTATTCGGGCCGCCATGGACAATGGGGGCGGTAGATAAAAGATTTGTCAATGAAAGCCAAACCAGACAGGGGGAGATTTCTCCGAAAAGCAAAACGATGACTGTCCACTTGACTTGTGACTATTGCGGAAAGGCCAATCACACTGAGAATGATTGTTGGAGAAAGGGGAGGAGATGTCTGCGCTGTGGGAGCATCGAGCATCGAATTGCATATTGCCCGATTAAAGTGCGGAAAAAGAAAAGAACTCAACAACCAACCCAGACCGACCCTGCACCGTCAAGTGGAGAAGGGACTGGAATGAAGAACCTCGTTTCTTCTGACTCTGAAGACGGAGAAGGTACAGGCCATTGGATACTTTAAATTTGAAGGAAAATTTCGAGGACGAAATTCGTTTAAGGGGGGGAGAGTGTGAGAACCCGTAAAACCCTAATTATTTTCCTCGGGTTTATTTCCCCTTAATTGCATGTTTTCTGCATTTTCGGGCCTAGGAATATTTTTCTGGTAGATTTTATGAGTAATTATAGTTTTTAGATGATTTTTTCTAGTATTGGTGAGTTTTTAGAAAATTAAGAATATATTTTGGACGTGGGACCCACTAGTGCGAAAAGTTTGGAAAAACTCGGCCAATAAGGTTAAGTTCCGGATTGAAGCGGATAGCTCTAATCTGATCCGTAGTCCTGGCGAGAGCTGGGCAGGCAGTCCGCTAACTCCTTTGGTTCGCCTTAGGGGAAAGTGGGGCTGTCACATATACACATTGATTTTCCCAACCATAAGCAGGAGACTTGCTCCAATTAGCACTATATTGATCAAAACAAGGATTGTAATGCTCTAATTCATCATAATAATCCACATTTTGTGCTTGCATACATGTATTAGTAGCATGATAACCTCCACACAAGTCACAAATCACATGATAAGAATTAAAAACATTAACATTCCTCCTCTGCTCAATTTCATGCATCATGGTGTCCATTTGAACTTGTAACTTAATTACATCAAATTTTGCCTTTAATCACCTTAAACCATCTTCAAAAGACATACATTCAGTAAATTCTTGGTTACCTCTATTAAAGGAGCTTGGCACTTGGTAACCATCCATTACCAATCTTCCATTTCTCAAGCATTGTCCTCCAAATTGTCCTACCCTTCTCATCACCTAAAATTGGTTTTAAACAACTTAAGAGCAAAATTAGTAAGAAGAATAGGTGATAAAACACATACACATATAAAACACAGAAAATAACATTCACAGTATAACTAATAATATGTCTAAACTAATAAAGTTACTCTTCACACCGATATTGCCAAATCTTCCCCGGCAACGGCGCCAAAAACTTGACGGGTATTTTACATACGTGCAAGCTAAAAAATACCGAATTACACCCGTTCACTGCAAGTATACAGATCAACTAGTAGTTTAGGGTATATATCGGGTCGATCCCACAGGGAAGAGTGAACAATTACCGGTATTACTAAAGTTTCTTTATTATTTAGACTATCAATTAATGATAAGAAATTTAACCTACTGCACTTATACAAGAAATTAACAAATAAAAGCTCCTTAGGTTGTGGTATTCCTAACTACTCATGCAAGTGCTATATTTGGATCATTGAGTACTACATCTAGGCTAGTTATGGTGTAATTTCCTTATGCATTTGAATCCTACTTTCGTAGTGAATCAATTATACTTATAACTAATCCATACATATTCTCATGGTTATGAAATTAGCTACAAGTTCATTTCTTCAATGAAATTACATGAAATGAATCACTAGAAACCACATAAGTGCACCTCTACTTTCGTGAGTGTACTCCCTATGTTTAGCACTTTTTGAACTAGTGTTAAATCTCAATTTTCATTGCAGAAACAACACCTTAGATAATCACAATCAATGGTACCAAATTAATCATGATTTAAAGAGCCAAAGTACTAAATAATTTGCTCAAATCATAGCAATCAAATAACCAAATAATAAACACTAACAATTATAGAAAGTTCAACCAAACCCAAGGTATAAACTTTAGAAACACATAATGAACACAAAATCCAGAACTTGTATATTAACTAAACTTGGAATCAAATACAAAAGATAAAGAATTTGGAAGGAATACAACCCTTGTCACATGAGCTTTCTTCCTTGCCTTCTTCATCCTCCATCTTCATCCTAATCTAGATAATAAACAAGAATGGAAAAGCTACACTACTCTATACTAAGCTAAACTAACACTAGGGAGATGAAAGAGCTACATTTCTGCAGTTTCAAGCTTTCTCCCGTAGCTCACTCTCTATTTTTCTGCTATGAACTCCCATCCCCCTCTCATTGCAATGAATTTGGCTATTTAATGATGAAAGGTGGTCAAGAAATGAGGATTACATCTCCCTTTTACAGCTGGGAATGTTTCTCACATGTATAGCATCACATGTGAGTTGGTGGGAGTGAAATTGAGTTTTACGCGTACAGAGCAGCCTTTTCTGACCGAAATCCGGCCAGAAATCCGGCCTTAAATCCGGCCAAATTCCGGCCGGATTGATACAGTGACCATTTGGTCACTTCTGGTTCAATTTCCAGCTCTGCTCTGATTTTGACTCAATTTCAACTGCATTTTTATTGATGATAAAAGCTGATTTAGCTCTTGACCAAAACATAAAACTTGTAGCCCTTTGAGTTAGCTTTCCAATGCATCAAGAATCACCTCATTTGGATCTGTGTAGGCTGAGAAATGACCGAAATACCCTTACCTGCTCATTGCCCTATTCCAGCTTCGACCAGTAGACATTTGCTATTGTAATTCGGCATTTTGACCTGGAAAACCTTCAAACTGGATTTAGATGTCTTCACCAAAGTTGTATATCTATCTCTTATCTTCAAATGGGTTCAAGAATCATCCCAATCCGATCATTGTAACTCAAGTTATAGCCGAAATACGAAAATGTGTCAAAACTGTCAAAATACACAAAATCCAAGTAAAAAGTGATAAAAACCTCATTTAATCACTTAAAAACATTTATTCACCAATTATAGCCAAAATGATTCATATTCTTCCAATAATATAACCAAAGTGACTAAAAATAATATAAAATGTCATACAATTATTACGTAAATTAGTCACTTATCACCCTTCGTTACCGATCGACTCGAGCCAGAAGCGGACTTGGTCGGGCGATATGGTGACTTTGGGTGAATTTGGTATACTCGAGTATTACCTTGAATTCTGGTGGAGCCTGGCCAACATCTAGGAAGGGGGTGAACGAAATGAATGAACGAACGAGGGTTTTACTTACAAAAATACATTTTCAAATGATTGGAGGAATAAGGGAAAATGACAGGAGAACGAATGAACGAACGAATGAATGGCTCCCTGTGAGCCAGTATCCTTTTAATAAATGTGTTTATCGCTTTATATTGTATATGTATCTTGAATTATTGGTGATATGTAGTGAATGCATTGGATTTATTGTTTGCCTATGTGTTCGGAACCTCACTGAGTTTTTAGCTCACCCCTTTAGTTTTGTTTTCCTTAACAGGGGGATGCGAGCAAGGACGAGAGCCCAGTGTGGGTTAGCCTATTCTAGTTTTTTGGTTTGTAATGGTTCTCGCCCTAGTGCTTGGCACGGGTTGGATGTATGACGAATTGAGAACCTTTGTATATTCGATATTTGTACTCCCTTTTGAGATAGAAATGTATATAAGTTTCGCTTTAAGTTTTGGATTGTTATTTCGTTTGATCTTGTGGTTTTATTTCGGATTTGATTGAGGTTCGACTGAGTCCCGGCGAGAGCTGGGCAGGCGGTCCGTCGAACCCTTTGGTTCACCTTAGGGTGAGGTGAGGCTGTCACAAATTTCCACTTGCTTTACCAAGGCTCGATCCAATACTTTCACGTGATGAAACTCCGTCAATTGAGTAGGTATTAATTCCGTGGAAACTCCACTTACTTCCCCTATCCATCATCTCAACCTCTCGGATCCGTAACTAAACACGCATGGTGTGGCGATACTACTCGAGTATGCCAAGCAAGACTTTAAAAGATCAAGCTATAATGTTCCCTATGGTTCACCAAGCTTCTCGACCAAGCCCTTGCCGGCTCGAGTTACACTGTTGGCCAATGGGTTGGGGTGCCCCCCAGAAGTATAAGTAGTCGATGAGACATCGCTCCAATCGATTTAAAATTATTTATGGTTCTGAGTCGACATGAGAGGTACCTCCCACCCGAATTGGTGTGGTACATGCTATCGCTTAGAGAACTAGGTCGGTGAGACATCGTTCCAATCGACTTAAAATTGTTTATGCTTCTGAGTCGACAGGAGAGGTACCTCCCACCCGAATTGGTATGGTACATGCTATCGCTTAGAGAACTGATTATAGCACTGAGATGGTATGAGAGGCACTTCCCACCCGAACAGGGTATGCTATATGCATCCGTTCAGAGCTCACAAGTTAAACATATGCATGTACAATTATCAAACATATGCATTCATGTAACAAGTATCACATAATTAAAAGAGGAAGAGGATGATGGAGATAAAGTACATTCTCGCCTCGGTAAGTTTACGTATCATGTATAACACTTGTACAATTAACATTCCAGTCACATAAGTATTTAACATGCACTTGACACTCACCAAGTCAAAAAAAGTGAGTAAGTGAGCGAATAAACCTTTAGGCGTCCGCTCCGAGATTCTCTCGAAGATCCTCTTGAGTGCCTGAAGAAATAACGATTAACTATCACTCACAACCATGCATCAACCAAGAAAGAATGTACACTCGTTTAGAACTAAGACAATGTCCTACAAGAGAACTTTATTCTCTAAAAATCGATATTTAAAAGTGAGGATCTAAAGTTACAAGAGAGACTTGCATCCTCCATGAAATCGAGTTTAAAATGGTCTATCAATATCAAAAGAAAGTGACAAGTTCTCAAAACTCATTTCCTAAGAAATCGGAAAATTTTAGCTTTACGCGATAAATTTGGAAAAATCAGATCTTGAGTTTAGCATGTCCAAAAATGAAAAACTTCATACCGTTGGAATTTAGGTTCGGAGTACTAAAAGTTCTCAGAAGAACTTTTCCAAGATTCCAACTAGAAAGCATTCATAATTCAGCTCAAAATTATAGTTCCAAGAAGACAGGTTTGAACCAGTCTTGTTTTTCAGCAATGTTTGGAAATTCGGCAAAATTCACAGGAAGTGAATCAACCTCTGAAATTTGTAACACAAAAAAAGTTCCAAACCAATTTTCAAACACAACAAGTAGGACTAAATTCAGAGTTTTGAGCATCAAGATATAACAGCTTAAAGTCAGTTAATTTTCACTATTTAAACAGTGAATTTCCAGATTTGAAGAGCCATATTTGGGGCATTATTTGGGTATCGAAATGGTATTGAAATCACACCAAATTTGGTACACTTAAAATGTCATATGTGGACTACCTCTCTATCAAATTTTACGCAAAAACTCATGTGGGAAGACAGTTAACGAAATGACCAAAGTTTGCGAAATTTTCAAGACTAATCTGCCAACCCACTCTTTCTTTCTTTTCAAAGGTTTTGTCCAATGAAATCAACTCCAATCCACTCCTTTTTTTAAGCCAAGGATCCAGAAACATTTAATGAGAAATTGATGGGTAATTGACACCAAAATTTTTGAAATATAACCTCCCAAAACAGGTTTGACCATTCGGTCAGCAAGAAAGGATAAAGCTTCCAGTTTCCAGCTTTGCCGTGTTTTCAAAATCAAGCCATATCTAACTCTATACAAACTCAAATTGAGAATGGTTAGTGGCGTTGGAAACTAGGTTCCAAAGGATACAATTTATCAGAAGACATCATTTTGAAAAATCTTTTCACAAATGGGACAAAATCAAGCCATAAGGTGCAGCTTCCAGTTTCATTCGTATGAACAGTCAAAACAGAACAGCCAAATTTGCCGACTCACTGCGGTTCACTCAAAATGAACCAGCAGGAGGTTTTTATACTATTGGAAAGCTATGAATGTGTAGTTTTGAATGCGCAAACGGAACTCAATTTTGACTTTTGTACAGAGAGTTACATTCGAACAAAGAACACTGTCCAAGAACCCCTGCTATACATTTTTCCAGATTTGAATCTTGCCAAAGCTCAAGTTTTTTGCAACCAAACGAAATGATTTTTGGTAGGCGCTTTGTACACACAATATACAACATATATCCATCAATTTCACAGTCAACCAGCATCAAAATTTCTAAATAAAAACTGAACAACATGGACAGAATTTTCGGCCAGCACTCTCCAAAATTTTCCAACTTTCTCTCTATTTTCTAACCGTAATCCTCTCATTCATCACACAAACAATATTAACCAAGCAATATATCCTCAAGGCAGCTACCTACAAACCTCCTCAAGACCGCTAGCCTAGAGATTAAAGCAAGGTAATTGGTTTCCTCAAGTCCTCTAACCTATTTTCTTGCTTACGGTTGTAAACCCATGAAAACTAACCACTAATCTTTGAATAAATGGAAGAATTAAAGGAGATGAAGGTTACCTCCAAAACCCTAGATGAAATCAGATTTTTCACCCAAAAACTCTCCAAGAAAGTCCACAAGATGCTTCTTGCTCCAAGATAAAACTAATCTCCAAAGTGTTTGGAAGTTGGATGATGAATTGCAAGTGAAATGGAACCAAAAGAGTTGAGTTTTCTTCCTCCCCTTTTCCTTCTTGATTTCGGCTGACCAAAGAGGAGAGAGAGAGAGGGTTTGTTGTGTGTGAAGCTTGTCTTCGAAGATTGGAGGGAAAATGTAGCAAAAAGGCTTGCCAAAATCAACTTTGAATAGTTGTCGAAATAGTGTTTCGTACTACAATTTTTCTCTCTTGTTTGTTGCACTAGTGCACTAATCCTCCAATGTAATTCCTTTAACACTATAATTACTCACTCTTACGAGTCTAGAATTAATTTCTCAAATCTCCACTTAGTTGTACTGGCACGATTATCGAGAAACTATGGACGCGCGCGGGGTAAAAACTTAATTTGAACTTTTAACTTTTCTTAGTCTATTATTGATCATCCTTAATTCTCCAAAATTATTGCACTCTCGGATCGAATATTCCCTCGAAAAACGTGTACTTGTTATTCCTTACTAAACGAGCCTCCGAAAAATTAAATTTGCTAACGGGACGTTTTAATAATATAAGCGAAACATGGTTCCATGTAAATGAATTTAAAATGGTTGAAATAAATTATTCGGAACAAACGGTGAATAAATAATTAAACAGGTCAGTAAAATAATATAAAGTAAGAAAATAAAATCCGGGTTCTCACAGTATTTAGTTTGGATACTTGTGGTGTTCAAGATAAGATGATCATTTCATCTTGTTTTTTCAAGTCAATAACCAATCCACTAGATTTCTAGAGACGGGTTCTCTTTAGGTCTAACAAGGTAGTTGTTGTTCCATAACCTGATCAAGATAGATTCTTCCGCTGCCTGATCAACTTAGTTCTTCAAGAAAGGTTCTTGTTGGATCGAGTTCATATCACCTTGGTTCCTTTGTTTGAACAATAGCTCCATTATTATCACAATACAAAAGTATTGGATCTCTAAAGGATGGAACCATTCCAAACTTAATGATGAATTTCTTAATCCAAATGGCATCTTTAGCTGCCTCAACTGCTGCAATGTATTCTGTTTCAATTGTAGAATCTGCTATGATTTCTTACTTGGAACTTTTTCAAGTCACTACACTATCATTTAAAGTAAATACATATCCAGATTGAGATCTGCTATCATCTTTATCAGATTGAAAGCTAGCATCAGTGTATCCCTCCACTTGCAAATAGTCTTTATCATATACCAAGATTATATCTTTAGTTCTTCTCAAGTACTTTAAGATATTCTTGACGGCTATCCTATGTCCATAATCAAAATTTGTTTGATATTTGCTTGTAACACTTAAAGCATAGGAGACATCAGACCTAGTATATATCATAGATACATGATATAACGTATTGCCGAAGTATAGGATATTCTATTCATGCATGACTTTTCATCTTCTATTTTAGGGCACATATCCTTAAAAATATAGATGCCATGAGACATTGGCAATAATCCTTTCTTAGAATTTTCTATGCTAAATCCCTTTAATATCTTATCTATGTATGTGAACTGTGAAAGAGCTAGCAGTCTTTTTAATCTATCTCTGTACATCCTTATTCCTAGAATGAAAACTGCATATCCAAAATCCTTCATCGAGAAATTTTTGGACAACCATACCTTTACTATCTGGAGCATAGGTATGTCATTTTTCATGATTAATATGTGATCCACATATAATACAAGGAAATATATTGAACTCCAACTAACCTTCTTGTATACACAAGGCTCATCTTGATTTTGCAAGAAATCAAACTCTTTAATTATTTTAGCAAAATGAATGTTCCAACTCCTAAAAACTTGTTTAAGATCATAAATAGATCTTTGCAAGTTGCATACTTTATTAGTATCATTATATATAAAACCTTCAGGTTGTCTCATATACACTTTCTTTTGAGGATTTCCATTAAGGAAAATAGTTTTAACATATATTCGCCATATCTCATAATCAAAATATGTAGTTATAGCAAGTAAAATTTGAATAGATTTAAGGGTTAAATACCAAAAACCCCCCTGTAGTTTGACTAATGTTCACTTTACCTCCCTATGGTTTGGAAACCTACAATTTAACTCCCTGTCGTTTCAACTAAAGTGAAAGTCTAACAGAAAACATCTACAATAACGGTATTTCTGTCAGAATTTCACTTTAGGTGAAACGACAGGGAGTTAAACTGTAGGTTTCCAAACCATAGGGAGGTAAAGTGTACATTTGGCAAAGCACAGGGGGGTTTTTGGTATTTTACCCATTCTCAAATGTACGAAACATTCTTCCAAGGGTTTGACTTATAGAGGGGCAATTTTGACATTTTCCTTTCAGACGTTAGTTTAGATGTTTTCCGTCAGACTTTTACTTTAGTTGAAACGACGGGGAGTCAAATTGTATGTTTCCAAACCATAGGGAGGCAAAGTGAACATTAGTCAAACCACAGGGGGGTTTTTGGTATTTAACCCTAGATTTAAACATGGCTTCTGGCAAAAAGGTTTCCTCAAAGTCAATACCTTGCCTTTGATTGTAACTTTTAACCACCAACCTAACTTTATAGGTAATCACTTTACCATCCATATCAATCTTTTTCTTAAAGATCCACTTATACCCTATGGATTTTATCCCTTTAGACGGATCAACTAAGGTCTACACCTTATTGTCATACATGGAATTCATTTATGATTTTATGGCTTTCAACAATTTTTTTATATTCTTTACTCTTTAGAACATCTATGTAGGTCAATAGAGTATCATCTTCTTCTAAACTGAATATGTCATCATACATTTCAAGTGCACGACTTACTCTACTAGACCTATGAAAATCTTGTGTATTAGTAGCTTCTCACTACACCTCATCACCAAGAGTAGTTTGCTCTATTTCTAACAACTGTTCATCATCAACTTGCACATCTTGAATTTCTTCAAGTTCTATCTTACTTCCACTATCTCCTTTTAGAATAAACGCTTTCTCTAAAAAAATAGCAGTTCGAGCAATAAACATTTTATGCTCAATAGGGTGATAGAAATAGTATCCTCTAGTTTCCTTAGGATACCCTACAAATAGACATTTGTTAGATTTGGGTTCTAACTTATCTAACATATCCCGTTTCACATAAGTTGGATAACCCAAAATCTTCATATGTGAAAGATTTGATTCTCTATCTTTCCACATTTCATATGGTGTATAAGGAACAATTTTTGTTGGAATTCAATTTAAAGTATAGGAGGCAATTTGTAGGGCGTGTCCCCAAAACGTTTTTGGTATACCTGCATAACTCATCATGGATCATATCATATTTAATAGGATGCGATTTCTCTTCTTAAATACTCCATTCATTTGTGACAGTCTTGGAGGTGTTGTTTGAACGAGAATCCCATGTTCTTTTAGATAATGCTCAAAATTTTGGTCTAAATATTCTTCACCTCTATCGGATCTGAATGTTTTAATACTTTTACCAAGTTATTTTTCTACTTCATTTTTAAATTCCTTAAACTTCTCAAACGACTCAAATTTGTGTTTCATTAAGTATACACATCCAAACTTTGAGTAGTCATAAGTAATAAAGTACAAAAATCTCATTTGGCATGAACCATCATAGGATCACATACATCACTATGTATTAGTCCTAACAATTCACTTGCCCTTTCACCCTTACTCGTGAAGGAAGATTTGGTCATTTTTTTCTTGGTTACAAGATTCACAAGTTTCAAATGATTCATAATTAAAGAAGTCAAAATAGCCATTTTGGTGTAATTTGGATATGCGTTCATGACCTAATTTACAATGCCAAAGGAATAATTGTTTGACATCATCTAACTTTTGCCTTTTAGTGTTGATATTGAGAATTGGACTTGTCATGTTTAGAATGTATAAACTATTTTCTATAAGAGCATTTCCATAAAAAAATTTATTACGCAAAAAAGAACAACATTTATTCTTAATACTAATAGAAAAAAGTTCCATTTTCAAATATGAAATTGAAATAATGTTTGCAGTCAAAATGGGAATATAATAACAATCATTTAATTCTAGAACAAGTCCACTAGGTAAAGATAAATAATATGTTCCTACAGCTAACGCCGCAACTCTTACTCCATTGCCAACGCACATTTTATTCTTCTTTAACATCCTACTTCCCTTTAGTTTCTGCATATTTAAATAAATATGAGAACCACTCTCGATGTCTAATATCCAGAAATTAATAGAAATAGATAAATTAAGCTCAATCACATACACATCTTGAGTAGAAACTTCACCAAGCTTCTTCTCCTTAAAGCTGTCGAGGTAGTTCCTATAATTACGCTTCCAATGTCCTTCTTTGTCATAATGGAAGCATTTGCCCTTTGTCTTGTTCTTCTTCTTGCCTACGGCCCCAGAAGGTTTGGTTACTTACATGTTCTTTTTGGATTTAGACTTAGACTTTCTAGTCTTAGCCCTAGAAGAATTCAAAAAAATCATTAATACTTGGCCCTTATTCTTCTTAAGGTTGACCTCAGCATCATTGAGCATATTCAATAACTCAGGTAACATGCTTTCCAGTTTGTTTATGTGATACACTAACATGACATATGAATATTCCTAATTGGCTTAATTTTTCAATATAGCTAATAATCCTTAACACGTGTATAGTCAGTGATGTACCTTCAACCATCCTACACCTAAACAGTTCTTTAAAGATTTTATATCTCTTGGTCCTAGACCATGCACCAAACAACTCTTGTAGGTGTACCATCATGTCATAATCATTCATATATTCGTCTTGCTTTTGCAGTTTAGAAGACATGGATGCTAGCATGATACAAACAACTGTATTGTTGTCCACATGATGTTCATTGAGCTATTCAACTTCATCAATTGGGACATTAGGTGATGGTGGATCCAAAGGATGAAGGGGCTTATTAAGGACATAGGCAATTCGCTCATGCTTGAGAACAACTCTCAAGTTACGTTGCTAATCCAAGAAATTGGGACCAGTTAATTTGCAATTATCAAAGATAGCGCATAAATTCAAAATAGTAGTCATTCTACAACAAAGTAAAGATCAAATAAGAATTGCTATTTACGCAAAACAAAACCAAGAAAAATGACATAAAAGTATTTTTTGGTTTTGTTCCCATTATTTTTAATACAATTCCATAACTCTGAAATATGGAATCAGGAATTCAAAATTCCTAGTGGGCTAGAATCTCATTTTAGTTATCTTAACCTTCACTAAGATAAACAAGCCAAAATAACTAAGACAAGTAGGTACTTATTACTAATTACAACAATTATAACTTCAAAATAGTTGAGTTGTCACAAGACACATCTTATGTGTTTCTCAACCTTTGCCTCTATAGCATACAATCTTCACTGAGACAAACAAGCTATATATTGTAGTTAAGTCTAATCCATTAATCCGGGATCTCATCTTATAATAAAATGTGTTCTTCGTAGAATACCCTTCACTAAGGTGAAAAAGGTAACATCAAACAAGAACTCGCATTTTACTATAATAATGGAAGGCAATTTGTGTCTTGATTTAATATTTGATTTGAGGGATTTTAAATTCATTTTTAGTTTATTTGCATAGGGTCTCATCATATAAAGCATAGCATGCATATCCATTCATCAATATAAGTAAATAAACAAAGTATAAAACATGGATGATTATGGACGTTTCCTAAGCTAGTTTCCTTGAGTCAAAGGAAGTTAGATGGTCAAACTAAGGGACAAAACATCTCGATACCCTATACGTCTTTGTGTGTCTGTCATGATGATTTGGTGCGATCTCGATTTCTATTGTACATTACAATTGTAAATTCTAATCTATACATTTCACCCTCTCCCTATCCCTAAACAAAGTACATTACAAATATTTAAGAGAAATATTGAGTTGCATTCAAGGGGAGTGAGACGAAAAAAGAATTTACATAAAGAATTTGAAGAGAAAGGCAGGATATGTAGGCTCTATTTCAAAAATACCAATAGTCCAAATCATTCATTCATTCAGCAACACACAATCATATTAGTCATAATCCATATTCATCCAACATGTATTCATGTAATACTTTATTAAATCAAAGTATAAAATTTATTTAGTTCTAATCATATATCATCATATGCACACCTTTAATCTCAAAAGATTTCAATTCAAGAGGTTTAAAAATCAGTTAAATCAAATTCAAGTGATAATTAATTTTTTAATCTAGAAAATTTCTTTAGTGATGGATCATTTGTTGGAAAAGATTCTTTAGCAACAGATTGTCTATCGCAAAAACATTTTAGCGACAGATACCGACAATTAGCGACTGTTAGTCCTAACAATTAGTTACAGACAACCTAATACCACTTTTTTTTGAAATTTCAGAATAAAACAATGGAACTTTTGTCAAGTCTAATCATTTCAAAATCTATATTTTATTCATAATAAAATATAGTTATAAATTTCAAATTGTTTAGAAGAACCAAATTTATTAAAATAAAATTAGAAACCTTTATTCCTTAGGAGATCCTATTTCTTAAAAAATTCTTGTTGGTTTCCAATTCTACTTTAATTCCTTTTCTTCCTTAAATTTTCAAAATTAATTTTTTTTCTAAATAACACTTTTCATCATTTAATGACAAAAATTTTGGATAAGAAATCATCGCCAAATTTTATTATGCCAAATTTTTTGTTCATTGAAAAATACATAAACACAGGTTCTACTTATAAAAATTTTTAGCAATATCAATACATAAAAACCAGCCATAATTATTATTTAAAAAATTAACCTGATTAATTATCTCATAATTAACCATAATTGCTGAATTGACAATTTCATGAAATCAAAAATTTGATTGAATAAAAAATCTAATTTTTTTTTATCAAATTTCAGCCATGAAAGTTGTTCAATTTTTTCTGAAAATTTAGACAACATAAAAATCTTATTTTTATGATAAAACTATTTGGACAAAAAACTTACTTTTTTCACAAAATTATCCGATAAAAAATTTTAAAATTTTGAAACCTTTTCGAAATTTTAATCTTTCATCAAAGTAGTAATTTTGAAACAACTCTTGAATCGCATATAATTAAATTTAATTTAACTTATATAACAACTAAATAAATAAGTCACATGTTTTTACCAAGGGTGGTTCTGATACCACTGTAAGGAATCATAGATATAAAGTAGCAAAAAATTAAAATTTTTGATTTCTCAGAGGACCTTTAGCCTTGATAAAACACATGCAACTAAAAGGGTGTTCAAGTGTAATACTTGGAATCAAGAGATAGAGGAAACAATCAAGGGACAAAATTTTCAATTTCAGTAACGCCAGTCCCTACATGAATTTTACAGCTTATTTTTCTCAGTTTTGATAGTTTTCGTTTATGATAGCGCGCCAAATGAGGCTTGAAAATTGTTACAGTTGATGACTGGAAGCAACCCACAGCACAGGTGATAATTGGAAATTGGTTTCATTCATTATAGTATGTTAAATGAGGCTTGGAAATTATTGCAGTGATAATTGGAAGTAACTTATGACACTGGTAGATTCTCATGGTATTGTCGTCATTAGCATCACATACACCATTTTTTGAAAACCACACATTAGGGTTTGTCAAACAAAGCCGCAGCCTTAGGTTCTGTCTAACATGACAGCCAGCGGGCCGCCTGGAAAGCCCCCTGACGGCAGTGGATTGCAGCAAGCGTTGTCGTTTGCTTCCGCTGTGTTAGGCAGATCTCCCATGTAGGGGGGCCTGGCCTTGGGGGCGGTTTCTACGTACAGGGGTGAGCCAACTCTTCGTCTCTCCCGTCAAGAGATTTTACAGCTATCAAATCCCGATCAAAACGCACTAGTGTGTCGTTTCTCCTTTAGCAGACCTCCTATGGAGGATATCAGAAAATTCATTGTGACCTTGGGGCTGAAGGGTGACTGCTTGGTGGGACTTCTAAGTCAAACATGTTCTCATTCGTCCAGCACTAGAGGAAGACTACACCCGTATATTCTCACGGCGAATCTGGTATGTGAAAAACTTAATGTCAATTTCTAAGTGGACATTAGATATCAAGGCAGATCATGAGTTAGCCATAGCCTCGATATGGGTGTGTTTTCCAGAACTACCAATCCCCTTCTTCAGGAAAAGCCAGCTGTTCAAGTTAGCTTCGACAATTGGGTGCCCACTGAAGATCGATGCAGCTACGAGTGACCTGCGACGGCCGTCTGTGGCACAGGTATTGGTCGAGTTGGATATTTCTCAAACTCCAGCAAGGCGTATTTGGATCGGAGATGACCATTATGGTTTTTGGCAGCCAGTTGAGCTTGAAAACCTGCCATCGTACTATGCGTTTTGTAGCATGTTTGGCCACAACAAAAACCAATGCTTTCATAAAGACCTCGCTTTTCGCACTGCCAAGAAGGGACAGGAACAACTCACCAGAACCCAGAAAGTGAAACAACTATTTGTCCCTAAGGCAAAGATTGACAAAGAGAAGGAAAAGCTACCCAGTTCCATTACCATCGTCAAATTTTGTTCAATTGGGGACTGATGAGGCAATGACAACGGGGGGCAACCTGGAGACTCATCTTGATTTGGAGGACTCACGGTCTGCTCGGTTTTGTGATCACGTCCAGCAGCAGCTACATAGTGCGCTACCAGTTGCAGGTGGTGAGGTGGAGCAGAAGGTGCAACGAACTAGGGGAGAGGAGTATCAGGAGCAGCAGGCGTACAATGCGTCCTTCTCTTCAGCAGATTTACGAACCACAGTGGTGGATAATAATCAATTGCTGCTGCTAGCTACACCAAGTCATGGTAACTTCTCTAAACTCGCCGACCTTCAGTGGTTGGAAGTAGGGCAGCATGTTGCACGAGCCTCCACACCCAGATTGGAGGCGAAGTTCAGTATGTCCAACTCGTTTGCGATCTTACAACAGAACGCAGAGGAGCTACAGGACGTTGTCAAGCAGACGATGGATCGTGCATGTCATTCTGCTGGCGCCTCCCCTAAGCGAAGCGAGAAAAGAGCTGGTGAAAGACGAATTTCTATGGAGAATTTTCAGGAGCTCATTGGTTCGGTTCAGCACTTGCGTCGTTTTAAGGAGCTCTTGGACATTCAACTCAAAGTCTCCAATTTACTAAGTGATGTCTGCCCTCAGGGAGCAATTTTGGACACAAAGGATGTGGAATTATTGAACAACTTGGCGAAGAAATTGGGATGACCAATTAATTACAGTAAGAAGTTTCGACATTTCTTTTCTCAAGCTAAAAATCCTCTCCCTATTAATGATTAGTCCTATTAATTTTTTGATATGGAATGTGAGGGGAATCTCTCGTAGAGACTCACAGCGTTATATTTTCAAACTTTGTTCTTCTCATGTGGTTCATTTGCTAGTTTTAATTGAACCAATGACTGACGTAGCTCAATTGGATTGTATTCAATATATGTCAAAATTTTCTTTTGCTCAATCCTTTTTGGAGGGTAAAATTTGGGTGTTCTGGTGCGATGAATTGTCAGTCTCCTCTAGTGAAGTTGGGGATCAATTGGTTCACATGAGGGTTAAAGCCTTTAGCAGTTATGAGTTTAGCTTGTCAGTGGTGTATGCCAAGTGCACCAGAGTGGGTAGGAGAGGACTCTGGAAGGCTCTAAAGGAGATTAAAATTTGTGACTCACCTTGGTTGGTTGCTAGAGACTTCAATGTTATCTCCAGTGCCGAGGAACGGTCGGGAGGATCCCCAGCAAATATTCGAAACATGGATGAGTTCAATCAGGCTATTTTTAACTGTGGATTGAGTGCTGTGGTTTTTGATAGACAGCCCTTTATTTGGACCAATAGATCCCTTTGGCAATGACTTGATCGAGCTTTATTAAATAGTGCGTGGGGGGAACTTTTTGGGTTTACTAAGGTCTCTCATTTAGTGAGGGGTCGATCAGATCATGCACCTCTCCTGGTAAAGTGTGGGATGACACTGGCCCAGGAAAAAATATTCAAATTTCTTAATTAGTGGTCTAGTCGCCCAGACTTCCTGAAGGTGGTAAAAGAATCTTGGGACTTGTCGGTGGCTGCGCAGGGAATGGAGAAATTCTTTTGCAAGTTATTGCATACCAAGGCTAAATTACAGGAGTGGAATGGTCGCTCGTTTGGTAACATCTTTAATCAGGTGGTGGTGGCAGAACAAGCACTAAAACGATGTGAAGAGAAATATGACCGATACCGAGACTTGCAATCCAAACTAAGGCTGGGGGAAGCTATGGCTCTTCATTCCAGAGCATTGGCCATCGAATGTGACTTCTGGCGGCAAAAATCTGGAATTAAGTGGATCCAATCAGGGGATGCTAATACTAAGTTTTTTCATACTGCAGTTAATTAAGCAACGCTGCGCCTCCAACTTCATCTCTCGGATTCGAGACGAGTCATCAGGTTGGATAGAAGAGGAGTCGCTAATTCAGGATTCGGTTGTGCAATATTTTTCGAAACTCTTTTTGGCTGACCGGGTGGGCAAAGTCTCACCCCAGCTGGATTTCGGGCTATCGAAAATCGGGGATGGGGAGGATGACGCACTCATGCGAATGCCAGCTATGTGTCACGACCTCGAGGTTGATTTCTGGAATGATGGAAGAATTGGAGGAATGTTAATTGAGAAGAGTCAAGAATTAGGGAAATTGGGAGGTTTTGGAAGAATGAACAGAGGAAGTTGGGGAGAGAAAGAAGAAAGCAAGAATGAGGAGCAGCAAAGACTTGTGATTAATTTCCGTATCCCTCCATTACATGTGGGCCCTACTTTTATAACCAACCTAACCGACTGGCCAGACAGTTAGCAACTGAATTTAACAACCAGATGCCTTATTAATTGGAACGGCATCGTATTGCCATTACTTAAGAGAACCAAGGCTGCACCGTTTTACTAATCTACTGACTTAACTAACTATTGCTCCAATTAGTGCTCTAATTGAGCCATTATTGCGTTAAGGTCCTATAGCTTGTGACCTGACAATCCCGTCCCCTTAAGAACAGACTTGTCCTCAAGTCTGGAATGCAGGAAACTGTCGCTCGATGAAGGACTTATCCTCCCAAGAAGCTTCCTCTGCCTCCAATTGACTCCATTTGATCAAGAACTGAATGACAGGTTGCTCATTGCGCAAAATGACCATTCTACTCAGGATTGCCTCGGGCTGTAATGGACACTGGTCTTATGTATCTAATTCTGGCAGATTGATAGAGCTTCCTCACAGTGTGCCCAGCTTCTTCTTGAGCAGTGAGACATGAAACACAGGGTGCAATCTCGTGCCTGTTGGTAACTTCAATTTGTAAGCCACTGAACCAACTTTCTCCTCCACCTCAAATGGTCCATAGTATTTTGCAGATAGCTTGAGACACTTCCGTACTGCCACTGTTTGTTGTCGATATGGTTGAAGTTTTAGAAACACCCAATCCCCAACAGCAAATTCCCTCTCGGTCCTGTGTTGATCAACAAAGTACTTCATTCTTTGCTGAGCCTTAGCTAAGTTGTCCCTGATGCAAGTTGAGATTCTATTTCTCTCCTGGAGCAGGTTGGCAGCTGCAGGTACCACAGAGTCTAAGTAAGGCCCCAATGGTAGAGGTACTGGCTTATATCCAAACAGTGCTTCGAAGGGTGTCATCTTGAGGCTGGAATGATAGGTAGAATTGTACCACCATTCAGCCATAAGTAGCCATTTGCTCCACTGTGATGGCATTTCTCCTGTCATGCATCGCAAGTAGCTTTCCACACGCTGATTGAGCCTTTCACTCTGACCATCAGATTGGGGGTGGTAAGAGGACGTATAATGCAAGTCTGTTCCCAGTACCTTAAATAATTCCTTCCAAAACCCACTGGTGAAGGCCTTGTCTCTGTCAGTGATGGTGGATTCAAGCAACCCATGTATTCTGAATATGTTGTCCAGAAAAACTTGTGCTATTACTTTGGCAGTGAAGGGATGAGTGAGCCTAATAAAATGACCAAAATTAGTGAATCTGTCAATCACCACTAGTATGGTGTCATACCCTTGAGACTTAGGCAGCTTCTCAATAAAGTCCATGGAAATGTGAGTCCAAGCCTGTGTAGGAATGGAAATTGGTTGCAGCAGGCCAGGATAAGGTACATGCTCAGATTTATTCCTTTGGCATGTGTCACAGTTTCGTATGAATGTGATCACTTCTTGTTTCATGCCTGGCCAGTAAAACAGTGACTTAATCTTCTGCCAACAACTCTTCTGTCCTGAATGCCCCCCAACTGCTGAGCCATGAAGTACTTGAAGGATCTGGGTCCTAGTGTTATTGGCACTTCCCACATATATCTTCCCTTGGTATCTCAGCACTCCATCCACCAAGTTGTAATCAGTGTGAGCAGTGGAGTCCAACAGTAGCTGAGCCATGATTGTTTGGCAGTGATCATCCTCCTCATAGCTTTTCTGCAGTTCTTCCAACCAGCCTGGCCTAACAGCAGTAATAGCTAGGCAGGATCCATTTGTATTAACTGACTCAGCTTCATGCCTCCTAGATAAGGCGTCTGCAACTTGATTTTCAGAGCCCTTCCTATACTGTATCTCATAATCCAGCCCCATTAGTTTCGTCATCTACTTATGCTGTAGAGCAGTGTGCAGTTTCTGATCCAACAAGTATTTTAGTGACTGATGGTCTGTTCTAATTACAAAGTGACTCCCCACCAAGTAATGCCTCCATTTTGTGACTGCCAGGACCAAGGCAAGAAGTTCCTTTTCATAGACTGATAGTCCTAAGTTCTTAGGTGATAGGGCCTTGCTCAAGAAGGCAATGGGGTGCCCTTCTTGCATTAGGACTGCCCCAATTCCCCCTCCACTGGCGTCTGTTTCCACCACAAATGCCTTCTTGAAGTCTGGTAAACTAAGGACTGGAGCTGAACACATTAATTCCTTCAAGTGCTCAAAAGCTGCTTGTGCCTGTATACTCCATTTGAAGTTATCCTTTCTGAGCAGTTCAGTCAAAGGTTTGCACACCTGTCCATATTGCCTTACAAACCTCCTGTAGTAGCCAGTTAGTCCCAAGAACCCCCTCAACTCCTTGACAGTTTTAGGTACAGGCCACTGCAAAATGCTGCTAACCTTGGAGTCATCCATTCTCACTCCCTGATCAGTAATGGTATGCCCCAAATAGTCTATCCTTTCCTGAGCAAATGCACATTTGGACTTCTTCACATATAACTGGTTCTCTCGCAATATGTTCATTACAATTCTCAGATGCTGGAGATGTTCCTCAATTGTGGGGCTGTACACTAAAATATCATCAAAAAAAACTAGGACAAACTTCCTGAGAGAAGGTTGGAAAACCTGGTTCATTAATGACTGAAAAGTGGCAGGAGCATTCGTGAGACCAAAAGGCATCACCAGGAATTCAAAGTGTCCACAATGGGTCTGGAAAGCTGTCTTGAAGGTGTCCTGTGGCTTAACTCTGATTTGATGGTAGACTGCTGTCAGGTCCAGTTTAGTTTTGAACACTGCTCCTGCTAACTCATCCAGAAACTCGTCTACATTGGGTATTGGAAATCTATCCTTGATAGTAAGTTCATTCAACTTCCTATAATCCACACAGAATCTCCAGGTTCCTTCTTTTTTTTTGACCAACAACACAGGAGAAGCAAAGGGGCTGTTGCTGTGCTTCACAATGCCTCTGTGTAGCATTTCAGTCACTTGTCTCTCTATCTCCTCCTTATGATAGTGAGGGTACCTGTAAGGTTTGAGCTTGAATGGCTGAGCATCTGGTTTAAGTGGTATCTCATGATCCACACTCCTGGTAGGGGGTAATGAGCTGGGAGTTTGAAATACATCTTCAAACTCCTGCAGTAGTTCCTGCACTGCCTGTGGTATGGAATCTGGTATGCTCTCCTTACTCTGATGCGAGCTCATGGCCATGCACATCTGTCTTTTGTATTCAATGAAGGTCCTCAAATCCTTTCCCCTGATCAAGTCCATGTCACACTTATCTGCTTGGCCATGCAGGTGGATCTCCCCTCCTTCATGGTGTAATGAGATTCTAAGCTGCTGGAAATCAAAGGTGATGGGACTGAAGTGTGTCATCCAGTCCACTCCCAGTATGATATCCCATCCTCCCAACTCCATGGCTTTGAGATTGAACTTGAATTGATGCTGGTTGATACTCCATTGCACCCCAGGACAGACAGCCTTGCTGGTAACACAGGTTCCATCCCCCATGACCACAGAAAAAGGTTGATCCACCCACTGATATCTGAGGTCCATCCCAATGACCAATTCACTACTGATAAAGCTGTTAGAACTTCCAGTATCCACTAAGATGAGCACCTCTTCCCCATCCAAAACTCCTGTTAATGTAATGGTTTTTCTTTTCAGTGCCTCAGACAGGGCATGCAAGGACATTTCCATCGTCTGGCCAGGATTTCCAGTTTGTTTATCCTGTTCCCCCAAAGCATCTTCAAATGCAACTTCCTTCTCTTCCTCCATGATCAAGCAGTTCATGTGGCCACTCTTACACTGATGCCCCACTCCATATTTTTCCCCACATCTGAAGCATAATCCCTTACTCCTTCTGTACTGTATTTCTTGTGCAGAAAGCCTCCTAGGGTCTTTGGTGCCCTCCTGCATACCTTCCAACTTAGAAGGTTTTTGGCTGTTGTAGAAAGGAAGTTTATATGAAACAGCCCCTGGGGCGGTAGTAGTACTTCTGGACAACCCCAGCTTGTTTTCTCCTATAGGTTTGACATTTTCCTTAGAGCTCTTATGCTGCAGTTTCAAGGAATACTCTTGCCATTGTGACAGTTCAAATGCTTCAACCAGAGTTACAGGTTTCAACATCTTAATCATAGGCTTGATCTCCTCCTTCAGTCCACTCAGAAAGCTAGATATGAAGTACTTTTCGTCCAGATTTCGATTCCTTATCATCATCAAAGCCTTTAATTCCTCGAATTTCTCCTGGTATTCTTCCACACTACCTACTTGTTGAAGTTTATTAAATTCTTCTACTATATCTCTACCAGTTCTGTCATTGAATCTGAGACACAATAATTCCCCAAATTCTTCCCAACTAAGTCTAGGTCTCTCAATTCTGACCCCTTGGAACCACCTATCAGCCTTGCCTTCTAAGTACATTTTGATTACATCAATTTTATGTTCTTCAGGAACTTGATAATTCAGGAAATATTTGTTGCATTTACGCAGCCATTCCCTAGGATTCTCCCCAGCAAACATTTGCAAATCAATTTTAGGAGGATTCGGAATGTGAAACTTACTCCAATCCTTCTTGAAGTTCCTCTGAGTCTCATACTCCACTGATAGCCTCTGATGAGCTGGTGGTGTTGGTAGAAGTGGTGATTGGTCTATCATCCTACCGCCTCCTTCGGTTGCCTTCTCCTTTCCATAGGACAGCTTAGACAGTAGGTCGTTAAATTTCTGCTCAAGGACTAGATTGAAATTCTGCTCCATTCCTGATATCAGGTTCTCCATACGCTTGTTATTCTCTTCAAGCTCCATCTTCAAGTCCTCCTTGTCCTGCTGGTGCTCGGATTTAGTCGCCTGTATGGCCTCCACTAGCTCTTGGAGCTTAGCTTCTTGTTTCCTCACCTGTTCTTCTATGGTGCGGAATCTGGTACTTTCTGCCATGATTGTGGTTCAGTTCCGAGGATTGCCTGCTCTAATACCACTTTGTCACGACCTCGAGGTTGATTTCTAGAATGATGGAAGAATTGGAGGAATGTTAATTGAGAAGAGTCAAGAATTAGGGAAATTGGGAGGTTTTGGAAGAATGAACAGAGGAAGTTGGGGAGAGAAAGAAGAAAGCAAGAATGAGGAGCAGCAAAGACTTGTGATTAATTTCTGTATCCCTCCATTACATGTGGGCCCTACTTTTATAACCAACCTAACCGACTGGCCAGACAGTTAGCAACTGAATTTAACAACCAGATGCCTTATTAATTGGAACGGCATCGTATTGCCATTACTTAAGAGAACCAAGGCTGCACCGTTTTACTAATCTACTAACTTAACTAACTATTGCTCCAATTAGTGAACTAATTGAGCCATTATTGCGTTAAGGTCCTATAGCTTGTGACCTGACACTATGGAGAAGATTAAGTAGGTGGTTTTTTCCATGTCTAAGGATAATTCTCCAGGTCCATATGGTTTTGGGGTAGGGTTCTACCAATTGTATTGGGACATAATTTGTGATGATTTATTGGCCGCTGCCCATGAATTTTTCAGGGGGGCAATAGCCTACGGGTTTACTAGTACAATTCGTTGAAGCCGCAATTATTGACCAAAGAATTTTGGTTCGTCCCACATCGGAAGAAGGCTAAGGATGCTTTCCGTTTTGCGCCTATAAATATAGGCCTCGTATGTTGAAGTTACTCGCACCACTCAAGAGAGTTATATGGGCTATTAGCTTTTTGAGTCATCTAGCCCATTTATAGTCAAATATTTTAGGCTCTCTTGTTTTAAGTTTAGGAATATTTCCTAAACCTTTTGTAAGTGCCTTTAGGCCTAGGAACCACTTTCCTACGGCTTTTGTATATCTTCTTCATAGTGAAGTATTGCTCCTCTCTTGCCCGTGGACGTAGGTCAATTTGACCGAGCCACGTAAATCTTCTGTGTCTTTTATTTGCTTTATTATTTGTCTTTATTGGATTGCCACAACTCTTTTATATGGTCGGTTTTACCGCCTAATTATTATATGGCTGGTGTCTACCACCTAACTATTATATGGTCGGTTATACCGCCTATTTTGTTCTAACTTTAGTTTGTTTATTCCTGGGCCAGTCCTAACACAATTTTTGTGCTCATTCCTAAGGTTGTTGGGGCTGCAAGATGGCAGAAATTTAGACCCATCAGTTTGTGTAATGTAAGCTCAAAGATTATCTCAAAAAGCTTGGCAAATAGACTTAACAAGTTGCTTCCAAAGCTGATTGCCCTTTGGCAATTGGGCTTTGTACCGGAACAGGGTATTTGTGATAATATTTTATTGGCACAAGAGCCCGCATTGGATTTGAATAAACGATTGGCTGCTCCGAATTTGATACTGAAGTTGGACATGGAGAAGGCATATGATCAGGTGGAGTGGAGTTTCCTCATCTTTATGCTGAGGCAAAACGGGTTCCATGAGTGGAACGTAGATCACCTTTTTCGTTCATTGTCCAACTCCTACTTTTCAATACTGATAAATGGAGTCCCGTCAGGGTTTTTCAAGTCCTTGAGAGGCATTCGCTTAAGAGATCCCTTGTTTCCGGCCTTGTTCTTGTTGGTGGCAGAGTTCCTTGGCAGTGGCATTTATCACATGCACGCGCAGGATGAGCGATGGTTCTATGCTACATCAGGGAGCTAGATCCCATATTTGGCGTTTGCAAATGATGTTCTAATTTTCACGCTATATTCTAAGGAATGTTTGGATGGGCTGCGAAATTTTTTTAAGTTATACAATGCTTATTCATAGCAGAGAATAAATTTCGTGAAGAGTTTGTTTCTCATCTCTAATCGCGTAACTAGTGAGCAAATTTTTTTGCTATCGTCTAAACTAGGTTTTCACCAACAGTTTTTTCTCTTCACCTATCTAGGCACTCCTAGCACTCGGGGAAGGATTACCTGTCTGTTATTTGAGGGTATTGTTGCCAAAATGAGAGTCCATTTGAGCTTTGGAGCTCAAAGCTCCTCTCCGCTAGAGGAAAAATTATTTTACTTAAGCATTCCTTTCTTCTATCCCCATGTTCCTACTGCAAGTGATACAACCTCCCAAAGCTGTGTTTGTGAGGTTAGGCAGAATTTGTAATGCGTTTTTGTGAGATCAGAATGTGGAGAACAGACAGGTCCAATGGACAACTTGGGATACTCTGTGCTTTCCTAGGGAAGAGGGAGGTCTGGGATTTCGTTCTTTTGAAGATACTTGTCAGGCATTTTCGTGCAAACTTTGGTGGAGGCTTCATTTGAATAACTCGACGTGCCTTGATTTCAAGCATCAAAAATATATTAAAGGGACGCATCCGTCACTCGTCGCAATTCATCTTCCCTCGGCATCTTGGTGGAAACTAGATGAGGTCCGGATGGTAGCCACCAAGGGATCCTCTCTCTAATGTAGAGGTTTTTTCTCTCTAAAGTAGTTGTGCTCTCTCTTGGGATAAGAGCTCACTCACCTCTTTGGTGGGAAGTTAACTTTTTTCAAACTTTTTCAAAACCTTCTTTCTCCCGCACTCTCAGATCATATTATACCATCAGTAATTGAACGAGAGGATGTTAGATTCAAGGCTAATGGCAACTACACTTCGTTTAAGCTAGTCAGTGTATGAAGAAAGGGAGATCAAGCGTCACAATTTTCAACTATGATAAGCTACTGCCTGGACAAACGAGAGTCAGTGCTCTGCTTTCTTTGTCTTTTTAAGAGTACAAGTGAGCAACGTTAATCTACCTTTTGTGATCAATATTTTTCTTCAGACATTTTTTCTGTTTCGATCCTTTTCTTAGAGTTTCCTTTTGTCTTTTTTGTTTCTCTTTTCCTTTGATTACTGCTTGGTTCTGGTCTTTATCTCCTGTGGGTAAAGCAGTTATACCTTCTTTTTTTGCTGAACCTTTCCATGGAGGGTGAGCTGTCAGATATATTACAGAAGTTTTCCCTTGAAGGGAACGAGCTAGTAGGACTCACGCTGGAGGGGGAAGACTTTCAAACTGGCGTGAGAGCTTGTGAAAACAGCATCATTGGGAGAGTTTTAGGAGAAAAAGTTATCAATTTCACTGGTATTAAAAACTTTGTGGCTGTGGCCTGGGGGTATCCCAGGAATTTGACAGTGGTGGAACTGGGACCTAATGTGTTTCAGTTTAACATACAAAACTCAGAAGATAAAGATAGAATAGTGGAAGGAGGGCCTTGGGTTATAGATAACCAGATGCTTGTTCTCAAAAGATGGGTTGAAGGCATAGAAGATGACTATAAAGCCATTGTGACTGCACCTCTTTGGGTTCAGCTCTGGAATCTGCCAGTTCATTGGCTGTCTAGGGAGATTGGAAGAAAGATAGGGGGAGTTTTTAAGGAAGTTAGAGATGTCGTAATCCCTCAGGTGGGAGGCAAAGAGGGTAGGCATCTGAAGGTCTTAGTCATGGTAGATCTTTCTAAACCTCTTCTCAGAGGGACTGTGGTCAGAATAGCAGGAACTGGCAAATGGGTAGCTTTCAAATATGAAAGGTGTCCGAATTTCTGTTATAATTACAGAATTGTGGGACAAAGTGAAAGGTCTTGTAAAGAAAGGAGACTACTAGGAGGGAGTACTGATGAGAATCAGTACGATCCATGGATGAGAGCAGGAAATTTTAGGGTCTCCCCTCAGAAAAAAAATGTTATAGTCTCTGAGCATAGTGATAGATGTTACTGGTCCTTTAGGAATGGGGAGTTGGTCGAACAGGAGAAAAATAAAATGCATAGCAAGCAGAGTCTGTTGGATGCCTCAAGGCCACTGGCAGTGGTGGATGTAGTAACCAGGAATGTGATAGAGCAGGGGAGGAAAATAGAATGGAGGGGGCTGTGGGAATTTCTACTCAAAAGGAGTCTCTTAAGGTAGTCTATCATAATATGAAGGAGGGTCAGGTGATAGGCGACAAGGAGGACTTAGAGCTACCTCAGATTAATCGAGAAGGGGAAGACCTCCAACTTTCTCATGTAGAGGAAGAGATGGAGGAGGATGTAGTTGAAGTAGTGCACAACCAAATCCAGGAGTCAAGGGTCTTAGAGAAAAGATCAGAGCTCGTAGTCTATCACCAGGAATCCCAAGGTGAAAATAAGATGGTGGGGTTAATTGACAGATAGACTAGGAGAACTTTTAGAAAATTAAAGACTCCAGCTAGAACCAGAAGACCTTTGCAGGTGATACAAGGTAATGAAAATACTCAGGTGAACGTGGGGAAGAGAAAGATCCTCCCCAGAGATGAAGTGATAGAGGAAGCTCATCAGGATATACTTCAGTGGAAAAAAACCAAAGATTTGGAGTAGTTGTATTTTGAGGGGTCTGAGGAAAAGGAGGAGAGGTCCTTCTGAAATGGGACCTCCAGGTGTAAATGAGAGTAGTGGTGTGGAACTGCCAAGGGGTGGGGAGTCCCTTGACAGTTCCCCAGCTGAGGGAGGTTAATAACCTCTCCTCTCCAAATATCTTTTTCCTGAGTGAGACTAAGAACAGGAAGACTGCCATAGAGAGAATAACTAGAAGGTTAAGGCTAGAAAACAATGTGACTGTGGAAGCTATGAATAGAGCAGGGGGGATGGCCTTACTTTGGACTAAGGATACACAAATTGTAGAGGTGGCAACTACTGCTTTTACTATAGAAGCTAAGATCGAAGGTAATGAATCTCAGGCGGCATGGTGGCTCATTGGAGTATATGCTAGCTGTGATCAAAGGATCAGGAAGGAACAATGGAGGGTGCTAACTGATAGAAGTAGGTTGTGGGGATCTAGATACATGATCACTAGAGATTTTAATGACATTTTTTCCAACGAAGAAAAGTGGGGGGTGTGTTTAGGGAGCAGAGAAGTTTTAGGGACTTTAGACATTTCATTGAGCTGAATAGACTAGTTGATATTGGTTTTGAAGGCCACCCCTGGACTTGGGGCAATCACTGGGACAATGAAGGGGAAATTCGTCAACGACTAGATAGATGTTTGGGTAGTATAGATTGGTTTCAAGATTTTGAGAGTGCTAAGTGTCACCACATTGAGACTCTAGCTTCTGACCACTCGATGCTTTTATTAGACACCAATCAAGGGAGAGAAAGGAAAAAAAAGAGGTTTTACTTTGATAAGAGATGGATCCAAAAAGAGGGAATTCAGCAAGTGGTGGAGCAGGCCTGGAATAGGGAGGAATAGGGATCAAGATTGTTCAAAGTGACTAGAAAGATTAGGAATTGCAGAATTGAACTCTTGAAGTGGAGAAATAATGTCCAAGCCAACTCTAGGAGTAAAATTGAAGGTCTTAAGCAGGATCTTGAGAGGACTAGAAATGCTGGATTAGCTAACAAAAAAGAGGAACTTCAGGATCTCAAAAGACAGTTGGCTAATGCTTACAAGGAGGAATAAGCTTTCTGGAGTCAGAAGTCAAGAATCAGCTGGCTGAGGGAAGGGGATAAAAATACTAGATATTTTCACTCGTTTGTCAAGGGGAGGAGAGTGAGTAATAGGTTGAACAGGTTACAAAGAGAGGATGGATCTTGGACTGCTAATGAAGAGGAGGTAGTGACTGAACTTTCTAAGTACTTTAAGGACCTGTTTACGAGTGGAGGGAAGAGTGAAATGACAGAAATCTTAGAGGGCATTCCACACTCTATTACTCAGGAGATGAATGATAAGTTAACCAAGGAAGTAATGGAGGATGAAATCCACGATGCTTTGTTCTCTATGAATCCAGAAAAAGCTCCAGGACAAGATGGAATGACTCCTTTGTTTTTTCAAAATTTCTGGAATACTATTAAAGGTGGCATCATTCTAGCTATTAAAGCCTTTTTCCACTCAGGTCACATGCTCAAATCTGTTAACCACACTGTTAAATCCCTTATTCCCAAAATACTGCACCCAACCAATCTGAAAAATTTCAGGCCTATCAGTCTATGTAGTGTGCTCTATAAAATCATATCAAAAATTTTGGCTAATAGACTGAAATCTGTTCTGGACCTGTGCATTAGCAAAACTCAATCTGCTTTCATTCCAGAAAGACAGATTTTAGATAATGTTATCATTGCTCATGAATACATGCATTTTCTTAAAAATAAAAGACAAGGGAAAGAGGGCTACATGGCTATCAAATTGGACATGGCAAAGGCTTATGATAGGGTGGAGTGGCAATGTTTGTTGGAATTGATGGAAAAGATGGGTTTCTGCTCTAAATGGATTAACTGGATTCATAACTGTTTGAAGACAATGAGTTACTCTTTCAACTGTAATGGTGAAGCTAAAGGTTTTGTGTCACCAGAAAGAGGGATAAGGCAGGGAGACCCTTTGTCTCCATACCTGTTTCTAATCTGTTCAGAGGGCTTTTCCAATTTACTAAGAAGGGCTGAGGAAAGCAAAAGGATCCAGGGACTCAAAATCAGCAGACACGGTCCAGTGCTAACACATCTGTTTTTTGCGGATGATTCTATCATATTTTGTAAGGCTAATAAGAATGAGGCAGTGGAGATTATGAAGGTGTTGAAAACATATGAAAATACCTCGGGACAATTAGTCAATCTGGACAAATCAGCTGTGTTTTTTAGCAAAAATATGGACGATGAGCAGAAGAAGGAGGTATGCCTGGCCTTGGGAGGAATGGCAGAGGCAAAGCAAGGCAAATACCTGGGACTTCCAATGGTAGTATCAAGGTCTAAAGAGCAGATTTTTGGTTTTGTGAGAAACAATATAAGGAAAAGATGTCAGAATTGGAAAAACAAACTATTGAGTCCAGCAGGTAAGGAAGTGTTGCTAAAAGCAGTTGTAATGGCAATGCCTACATACGTGATGTCTTGTTTTAAGCTGTCCAGAAGATTGTGTAAAGATATATGTGCTTTGATGGCCAACTTCTGGTGGGGTGAAGCTAATGGTAAGAACAAAATGCACTGGTTGTCTTGGGAAAGAATGGCAATGGCAAAAAGTGCAAGAGGTCTAGGCTTTAAGGATATTGAAACTTTTAATCAAGCGCTGTTAGGAAAGCAAGTTTGGAGGATACTTACTAAACCAAATCTGTTGGTTAGTAAGGTGTTGAAAGCCAGGTATTCTCCACAGGAGTCCATATTACAGTGTAGGCTCTCCAAAAATACATCCTGGATTTGGCAAGGACTTATGGGGGCAAGAAGTTTAATCAATGCAGGAATGATCAGAAGGATAGGAAATGGTAGGAGTACAAATATTTGGAGTCACAAGTGGATCCCAGACACTGAAACAAGGAAGCCAACTACTAGTCGAGGGATTAATTGTGAGCTGAAAAAGGTGGAGGAGCTTATTAGTCAGCATAGGTGGAACAGAAACATCATATTTAGATACTTCAATAGAAATTATGCACAAAAAATTTTAGCTATTCCTCTGAGCCTAGCTGAAAGGGAGGATAGCTTCTATTGGCAACCAAAAGAGAGAGGGCTATAGACTGTCAATTCTGGATATAAATTTCTGATGAAGCAACACAGAAAGAGAAGTAGGGACAACCAGGAAGGAGCTAGCTCTAGCTACGCAACAAGTGATTCACAGTTAGCTCAGATGTGGAATACACTGTGGAGGTTAAACATCAAACATAAAATCAAGTTCTTCATCTGGAAATGCATTCAAGGTGCTCTGCCTGTGAAAGCAGCAGTAAGTAGACGAATGGGGGTGGGTGATCCGATATGTAA
The DNA here is from genome assembly GCF_036785885.1 of Coffea arabica. Classification (NCBI taxonomy): domain Eukaryota; kingdom Viridiplantae; phylum Streptophyta; class Magnoliopsida; order Gentianales; family Rubiaceae; genus Coffea; species Coffea arabica. The sequence goes on along the minus strand of NC_092318.1, from coordinate 7,463,161 downwards.
GATGTGTGGAACAGCACAGGAAACAGTCGAACATCTTCTGCTGACTTGCCCCCACACGAAAAACATCTGGAAGGCATCTCCCATTCAGTGGGATGGAGCAAAGGATCAGCAGGGAGACTTCAAAAGGTGGTGGCTCAGAATCTCAAAAGCAAGGCACAGGGTAGAGGGTATGGAACACATTGGTTTAACTGCAAACATCCTGTGGCAGGTGTGAAAAGAAAGAAATAAAAGAGAATTCGAGAACACTACCTTTGTCCCTCCATTCAAATCTATAGGGAAAGCACATTCTGAATGGTTAGAGCAGCTGCAACTAGAGTACAAGGAGAAGGGAGAGAGCACAGAAGAAACAGTCCCTAGGCAAGATGGTCAGGATTAGAATTATGTAAATGAAGGAGAAGTGCTAATGGAGATGACTACATCCACGAAGGAAGGGCAGCTATTTGTGGGAATTGGAGTCACAGTTAAGATTTTTGCAAGTAATACGATGATAGGGTGGGCACTGAAAGACATTAGTTCCGGTAACAAACTCCTAGATGAAGCTCTGGCACTGAAGTTGGTGTTGTGTAAAGCTGTACAACGCAAGTGGAGCAAACTTAAGCTGAGATTTTGTAACAAGGAACTGTGGAGACAATTAAAACATCAGAGCCCAGCGGACAGCAAAATGGCAACAGTACTTGAAGACATCTCTCAGTTACAGAGATTGTTTTGCATGTGCTCTTTTGGTTTGTATAGGGAATAAAATATGATAGTTAGTAAAAAAATGAGTGCTGATGCTTTAAGCATTATTGTGGATGAGGAGCGACAGTTTCCTCAGTGTCTTTGAACACTAGTTGTAGAGTTTCGATCGAGCCGTTGCTCGTACTTGTAATTTTTTTACCATTAAAGCAATGAAATCATCTTATCGTTTCGACAAAAAAAAATATTAGATGGTGCTTAGGTAAGGGGTTTTTGGACTTTTAGCTTGATCGTTGGCTACTTTCGTCTCCATTGGCTAAAGTGGTAGCAGTGCAAAATCCTCCTCATATACTGGTTGTGGAGTTTCATATGCGGGGTGGATGGAACATTTTGAAATTGCAGCAATGGATTCCAACCCATTTGGTATTACAAATCTCTCAACCTTCACTTTATCTTGACCTAGAGGATGTGATGGTTTGGTTACTATCGGCCACAAGGTATTTCTCGGTCAAGTCGGCGTGGGAAGGGTTGATTTCTAGTAGGAATCCGATGCTGGTCAACAGGTTGTTTTGGTGTAAGTTTCTACCATTAAAGGTCTCATTTATTGCTTGGCATGCTTTGAGGAGCTTACTTCCTCTTGACCTATCTTTGAGAAAGCGCGGCATCGCACTAGCACCTAGATGCCATTGATGCCTACAGGAGGAGGAGTTGGTAAATCATCTGCTGCTTCTTGGCCCATGTGCTACGATTGTCTGGGATCATTTCGCAAGACGCTTTGGTATTCTAGATGTCATGCAATCCTCGTTCTCTGGAATGTGGGCATCCTGATTTTTTTCATCTCCAAAAACTCTGCAGGATCATATGTGTTTGGCTATGCCCGCTATTATTATTTGGTGTTTATGGAAAATGTGCAATCGGGCGAGATTTGACGGAGCTAGATTTAATGTTCAGTAGGTGATTGCCAGGATTCTTACTGCAAGTCATTTTTCATGGGGACATGGATGATCCCTGGGCCGCTGTTGCCTCCTCTTGGCATCGTCATCGCTTAGTTATCGCAGTGAATTGGTTTCGTCCCCCAGAATTTCACGTCAAACTGAATATAGACGCCAGTGTGGCAATCGGGAAGGGGGCGGAGGGCGGTATTCTACAGGACCGTAACGGCGAGCTCATCTTTGCTTTCTATAAAGAATTTGGAGACATTGACGTGGTGACACCGGAAAATCTCTCACTGATGCATGGTCTACTACTTTGCCACGAAAAGGGGTGTAGCCATCCGTTGGTGGAGGTGGATTCGGAAGTTCTAGCTCGCATGGTTTGTTTAGGAACGCTGGCTAAATGGCCATTATGTAACGTTCTACGCAGGATTAGGGGGCTCCTGCAGGAGTTGGCGGCTGCAGTGGTTCATGTTTACTGAGAGGCGAACGTGACTGCAGATACGTTAGCAGGGTTGCAACTCAACGAAGATACTTTTTACGACTCCCCTCACCAGCTGCCATCTTTAGTCAGGGCGTCTTTAGCTTTAGATAGGGTCGAATTCCCCTATATTCATAGTCGGAGTGTAAGGGAATAGGTTCCTTAGTTCCTTTTTGCGTATGCTGCCTGGTCGTTATTTGCCTTATTGTCATTAGTTCTTTTTACTCTTTCTTCTCTAATAAAATGGGGTGGCGTCCCCTACTCGGGCTAGGGGATTTTTGCTAAAAAAAAAAGTGTATTACTTCAATCAACAAAAAAGCACATGAACAATAGCAGCATTTGATGCAGAGGGAGGCAAGAGATCCACGTAGTAGCTCAAACGTTCGGCTTCTAACGGTGATCCACACGAACCCTTTAGCCAAAACTTCCAAAGTCAAATTAGTTTAAACTAGATTAGTGCTACCTATTGTCAAGACACCTCCTACAATTTGGTTGAGAAAAATTCTAGTCTTTCATCATGAAAAACTTGTCTAATAAGAGAAATAAAAGATTTTTCTCTTAATTTTTTGGACGAATTTTCGGTATTTTTTCTCTAAAGATTTTTCTCAAAAATCTCACAATTTGTGTATTGATTAGTCTTGCTAGCAAAAGTTTAGTGAGTATTTATAAACAAATAAGTTATCCATATCCTTATGAAAACCTGAAACTAGTTTCCAATAGGATTCAACTTCCTTATTCTAATATAACACTTGTATTTGGAAGATTTAAATTATCTCTCAAATTAAACTATAAGTTATAAAACTTATCTTTCAAGTACCCACTTGAATTTTATTTAATCCAATTAAAGAAGTTCTTAATGTGTGTGACCTATTAGTTCCTAAATATGTTGGTAATAAGAACGAGTCATAGTTTCTAATTAATAAGAACAAAATAAATTAAAACTCTTTTAATGTATCATTGATTTAACTAATCAATTAACTTGTTCTTACAGATCAATATTGGTATCTAACAATGCATCATGATCACCTAGGGATGACAATTGGAGCGAGTGCCCACAGATGGGGCGGAGGATGGGACCAAGGGTAAAATATCCCCCCCGATTAAAAAACAGGGCGGGGAAAATAATATATATTAATTATATACATAACATATTTAATATTATTAGTTATAAATATCAAATTATGCATATGTAATATAATTAATATTATTAGTTATACTAATAATTATATATTTATATTAATACAAGTTATTGATTAGTTATACTAATATATTTATACTAAATTACTAATTACAATTTTTACTAATCTACATTTATTCTATTGGATACTTTTTACTAATTATACATTTATACTAAATTACTAATTATATATTTTTATTAATTATAAACTTTTACCCCCACGAGCACCAGCAGGGGAAGTGGGGCGGGGCGGGGGAAGCGAGTGACGGGAGGTGGGGCAGGGGCGGGGGATATGTTCGGGCAACGGGGCAGGGGGTGGAGGACACGGGGAAAGGGTTCCCCGGCCCGTTGCCACTATGACCACCCAAGTAATGAGAAAGTCAAGTGGATGACTTCATCTTTCAATAAACGTTTACCATATAATTAATATAATTTTACCACACTTATCTCACGTTAATCATGGAATAAGTTGTGCTGATTCCACTATGTGATTAATGTTCTTTTTCTTGTGTCAAAATATAACTCCCAAAAGGACATGCAAGTACCTAGAAATAACTTTCTAAGACTCATTCACTTAGTATTAACATTTCTTGAGTTATATTTCTACAAATGGCCATAAATGAGATAACCTCTCTTCCACAAGAGGTGGTAAATCCTTAAAAATTATTCACTACCTTTACATGCTTTAAGTATATACCCATATGTTAATATTTTGAGCATTCCCTTTTACAGGAGGAAACAAATAACACAGAGTATAACAATCCATACTCAAGGTACCATGATAATACTAAATGAAAGGATTGCTTGCATAAAACATCATTTAGAGATTAATTCTTTGGCATAAAAGAAATCTCTATGCGGATCAATGTAGTGAATTTGATCATACTATCAAGCACCCATATACTAACTTAGGTGTCTCACACACCATAGTAGATGAGATCTACTACTTCTCTAATGAAAGTGGCATAGTATATGCTAATCTACTCGTATTAACAATGTCTCAATCTTGTTAATACTTTGACTAGGGATATTTAAGAATAAACTTAATATTTAATCAAATGAACCTCATCATCATAACATTTGTTATTTCGTTGATCAAATTAATTCAAGGGATTTATCATACAAGTATAAATATATAAGTAATCAATATGATAAAGATGTCATTTGTTAATGCATAAATAGTTCAGATACATATAAAATTCCTAAAATGTGATTGTCTTTAGGGCATATATACTTTTAGTTGCACACTCTTGATTGTCATTCATGAGATAAATTTAAACTTTCTTTTGTTTCACATATTCAATAAATACTGAAATGGAACAGTTGCAGGAGGTAGAAGCAAGATTCAAGAGCTAGCTGTTGGAAGTACCGATGGCTTGCATCCAATGCCCATTTTTTTTAAACCTGTTGTGCTAGTTGCTACATGTCAGTTGCCGTACATGGATTATGTGGCAACTGACAAAACATCCATAATTTTTTTAACTACTTTGTTGCACATAAAGCAATAGAGATTATTTTTTTATTATTATTAAAATCATGGCCTTCTTGCCACACAATGCTTGTGCGGCAATAGGCAGATTATATATATATATATATATATATATATATTCTTACACGATATTTTTTTAAAAATAACTAATTGAACTTTGGTCCTTGATTGCTGCATAAAAAAGATTAAAATAAAAAACAAAAGAATTATCTCTATTGCCGCATAATCCTTGTGCAGCAACGTTAGATTCAAAACACAATCTCCAATCTCCCCATTTAGCAGATAAATTTTATTTTTCTTATTAAACTAAGAAACTTACCTCCAATGGGGGAAAAAGGAGGAAAAATTAGGGATGGCAATGGGGGCGGGTGACCGCGGGCAACCGCCCCGCGGGGGGCTAATGGGGCGGGGATAGAAACGAGGCGGGGGGGGGAGTGTACCCCCGCCCCGCCACCCGCTTTAAAAAAATTAATATATAAAATATATATGTATATAATTATATATAATATATAATTTAATTAGTTACAAACTTATGATAATAATATTATTAGTTATATGTATTATATAATCTCTATTAGTATATCTAAAATAATTGATATTATTAATTATACTAATAATTATATATGTGTACTAATACAAATTATTAATTGGTTATATTAAATTTACTAATACATTTTTATTAAATCCCTAATTATACTTAATACAATAACATTTTTTTCTTAAAAAAAGCACAAGCACAATAATAAATTAGTAATTGTATTTGTACCAAAAGTGAAAACTTGACTACTTTAGTTATATTTATTTCATCATGTTGGATTGTATTCAAATAATTTTTATTTGATTATTTTTATAAGTTTCAATTGTAAAATTACAATGAATAATAATTTGATGATGTGTTGATATTTTAGTACTTGATTATTTGCTAAAATTTAACCATAATAAAATTATATAATAATTTTTTATTAGCCCCGCGGGAGAAGCGGGGCGGGGCTGAGGGAGCGGGGGACGGGGGATGGGGCGGGGGCGGGGGGAGTTTGTAGGCAGCAGGGCGAAGGATGGGGGAGGGGTCCCCCGCCCCAACCCTGCCCCGTTGCCATTCCTAGGAAAAATGGAGAGGGTGGCGGAGGTGCAGGGGAGGATCAAGGAGGTTCACCACCATCTCTAAAAATGCTTCAGAAAAAACTCATAAAAACCACTAACACCCCCACCACCACCCCCCCCCCAACACAAAAACAAACTCACAAGCAGACGCAACAGTATATCAAGTGAGAGGTGTCTTATTCAATTTAGGATTGTAAACTGAAATACTAATTGCCAAAATAGTAAAATCACCAAAACATAAAGTTAGTGCGACAACTACATTAATAGAGCATACCCTCAAGTATTATACGAGAAAAATTTAGAAATAAACTGAAAGAATGACTTTTGAGACTCAAACCCAACTACGAAATAGGCTTTTTATCTTTGAAGGTGTACCTAATCCTTAATCTTGGATATCCTTGAGCCACTTATCGTCTGCACGACATAGTTGTGTTGGAGGATGGTAGATCAACGGGTTATTTGAAACTTTTTGGTGGTATATTTGGGAACTTAGCCTGGGAAGGAATCTATACAATCAAAGGAGTTGGGTAAACTTTCCTTTGATCTGGAGGGCTTGGGGAGACACTAAATGTGTGGCAAATAGCTATTTTTGGCTGTTGGAAGGGCTTGTTCGCATTGAACCATGACAGCTAGGTTTTGGGAGGGTAAGAAGATGGGAAGAGGGTTCGTTTGTGGACCTGGACAATAGATGGCCATATTGTTCTTCTTTACACTGATTTTGATTTAATTTGATTAAAGTTAAGATACTACATGAGAGAACTAAGCTTATGTAGGATACCTAGCATTTTTGTTCTCAAAATAATAGGAGTAAAAAGCAAGTCTCAAAAGACTATAGGCCATCTAGTATTGGTTGGTTGAAGACTTCAATTTGAATTTACTAATTGCCTAGGAAATTCGATAGAGATGTATAATATCATAGTTATGTTCAGAGCACATGGTTTATTCAAATTAATTAGTCTTGTGATTTTCTTCCATTACAGTAACATTCAGAATCAGTTTTTACATTCGGGTAAAAAACAAAAAAGCCCCCTGTGGTAAACCTAATACACAGAAAAGCCCCCCATGGTTTCAAAATATACAACACGACCCCTCATGCTTTGAACTAAATTGTAAAGGTGACGGAATCCGTTAAAGTTAACGGAAATGGACAAAATGACCAAAATACCCTAATATAATTAAGCAAAAGACAGCTCAAAAAGATCATTTGTTTTATTCTCTAAATAGAGAGAATTGAGGGTTAAGGGGTAGAATAGGTATATTTGATAAAAATTAAGTATAAAATTTTTTTTTTAGGTTCCAATAAGTCATTTCCGTTAAATTTAACGGATTCCGTCACCTTTACAATTTAGTTCAAAGCATGAGGTATCGTGTTGTATATTTTGAAACCATAGGGGGCTTTTCTGTGTATTAGACTTACCACAGGGGGCTTTTTTGTTTTTTATTAATTTCAATTTATAAATCACTTTTTAATTTATAAATCACTATTTAATTAGTTATGTTTAGAGCCCATGGTTTATTCAAATTAATTAGTCTTGTGATTTTCTTCCATTAAAGTAACATTTAGAATCACTTTTTACATTCTAAAGAATTAATTTCAATATATAAATCACTTTTTAATGTGTACTTTCTGCTGACAACATGGGTTTGGACATCGGATGTGTGTTGGATATGAAATGCCAAAATTAACGAATATCTGCCTTGGCTGTACTGTCGAGTGTGCAGTTGTTTTGGTAAATAGTATGAGCGCTTTGTAGCAATCAATACATTTTGATAGTTGTAAGATGTTCCATAAGTTGTCTTAACTTTTTTTTACTTGGCATAATTGTTTAGGGAATGGTTGAGACCTGGAGAGAGATCTCGTTCAGAGGTTCGATCCATCTTCTCCATTGGATACAATAGGCTTTTCGTAGCAAAGTTTAATGTTGGTTCCTATTGGGAAAGGGGTACGGTGCAGGCAGTCAAATTATCAGAGTCAACCCAGGATCGCAAACTCTTTTACCAAGTACTAATTAAAACGGAAATAAACCAAACCACCAAGCAGCGATATAAACACAGGACACCAAGATTTTTATATGGAAAATCCAAATCAAAACATCCAGATGGCAATTACATCGCCAACATCAGTCAAACAAAATTGCTACAGAATCATTTCCCAAAAAACTACAGCTTCTAAAGAAGAGGATTTGGGAAGATAGTACCAAATGAAGAGGAAATCTCAAAAACTAAACTGCTAGATGAGTAGAGCTCTTTAAGAGGATCGTGTGGTTAAAATTTCGTCTCAAACAGGTTTCAAATTACCTTGCAATTGAGGCTTCAAAGTTGCAAAGAACTTTTTCTCTCTACCTCCCACCCTTTCTCTCTCTTTGTTTCTCTCTTGAAGTGACGGCTGGAATTCTTCTCGCAATTCAAGAAATTGAATTGTACTTCACAAGAAGAAAAAAAAAGTTTCTCACGGCTGCTACCAATATTAATGACTTGAAAACCCTCAAGTCTATTAATAAACTTGATAACTTTGTTTTTAAGTTGGCCCACAAATGGGCAGACCCAAACCCAACAGTTCCAAAGATGCTAAATCTCAAACTAGAATGCTTTGGATTAGTTCCTAGCAGCAGAGTTTTACCATTTATTGGCATTGGTCATGGAGCAGATCTATTACGTTAGTTACCTCACAGAATTTCAAGAAGTCAGATTTTACTGGCCAAAGGTCATGTAAAACTTGCTAAACCCTCTTCTTCTCTGCAAAGGGAGGTTGAGGAACAAATCTGCTTTTCTCAATACCCTAGCCTTCTTGAAAATCATGTTACACTATTTATGTCATATTATTTTGCAATGAAAATCTGCGGAGGGAGGTCAAGGAACAATATTATTTTGCTCAACAGTTATTTACTTGTGCTTCTGAACCAACAAGATATCCCTAAATTACATTACAAACAGTTGAAGAACTTGGGCCTTTGCTCTTCAGTTATATGCCTGTTTCCAGTCCTGCACACTCTGAACTTTCAATTTCCTCTTTCGATCTTGGGGTCAAATTGTGCCTTTCCACTTCGAGTAACATGTTTATTTTCCATTATGGAACTCTTAGATTTTATTTCCTATTTTTCTTGTATTCTTGGGGAAGAATATAGGTGCGTACATATTCTGAGGTGCAATAAAGGCTTCACAATGAATTACGGCAAAATTAAAGAATCTAATCTCTGCATCAAACAAGTTGATACCCTTTTCCTTACCAAGTCAAGTTGAAAAAAGGCCCAGAAGGTTAATGAGTAACTTGAATAATAGGATCAATAAATATCGATATTTTGTGCATATCATAATGGAGCCTATTCTTAGTTAAATGGAGCCTTCACTGAACAGTTCTATTTCCTTCTTTGTGCATATCGTAAAGTTCTACTAGTTTAAGGTGCTTGTCCATTAAAATGGAAAAAAGGCAGCAATCCGAACAGGATGTACTACAAACGCACGATTCTGTAAATTTAAAAAATAAAATTTAAACATGAACACTTCTCTTAAGGCCTCATCAAGAAATGGAGAAAATTTGAAGGTATTCGAACAAAAATTATACACCATGAAAGCATAGAAGATAGATTTTTAACGATATTTTGACAACCGAGAAAAGTTGGCTCTAGTAGGTTTTGCAGTGTTTCAAGCATACATGAGGGCAAACAAACTTCAAGGAGTTAAAGATAACAGAACCTTTATGGTTTGTTGTTTCATCATCAATGATGAATGATGATAAATGCCACAGCCATTCTTCTAATGGGCCAAGCATTTCTATCATCAATTATCATGCCACAACTCAAAGTATGATGATTCATCTATTTGAATTGTGCTATTAGAGGTATCTATAACTTCTTTCACCTCAGCAATTCCACTAATCATCTCTTCAATGTGTGCAGTATCTATGTACCAAAAGTCCTTGTCATTGCTTGGCAAGGCAGGGCCAATTTCCATGGTGTCAATCCAGGCAAATTTGTCGTAGTGAAGCTGAATCTTATCTGAGTATTCCATGGTCATACTGTCCAAATCTCCATTAAGTGTCTCCATGGATTGAATAATGCCAGAACTACTATCATCTTGCACATTATCTTTTGTTTTATCTTCTTGAAGCAGCTCCCGGAGTGTATTTGAATCAAATTCTGTTAATTCTAATCCTTCAAACTCATAAAGAAAAGGTGAAGGTTCGGAACTATTTGGCAATTCCGAGGCCATTTTAATCTGAAAAAAGAAAGTGTGTGGATTTAAGAAACTAGAACATGGTCACGTTAAAATTTTATATCTAGGAAGAAAGTTAAAGAGAGGAAAACTGAAAAGAAAAATGCAAAAAGGACTGGGAACTTTAAGAAAGCTAAAAGAGCATAAGCTAATGATATCAAACGGATCTTGTATCCTAGACCTTAAATAAGAATCTCATGTACATAAAATTGGAAATTACACTCAACACCCTTGGAGTGGCATAATACTCCTTCATATTTGTTTTAAATATAGACAAGCATTATTATGTGACGACCCCACCTCCCTCCTAGGGCATACCCAAGGGTTTGGTAGACCGTCTGCCCAACTCTCGCCAGGACTCACTTACCAACGTTCTTGAAATAGCCTTTCAAGCCTCGAAATTAACATAAAATTTTCATTTCCAACCAACAATTCAAACTTAATTTACAATCTAAGAGTAAAACATAGGATTACATTTCTAAAGATTCCAAATATATCTCATCTACAAAAGTACAAGTACGAGAGATTATATACAATAGTTCAGGGCTACTTGCTCCAGCCTCCACCCCTGTAAGAAAAACAAACTAATGGGATGAGCTAAAAGTTCAGCGAGATTCCCAAACAAGCAATCAGGTAGAGAAACCATGGAAGTATTACATTTAACAATTTGCACGCTTTGCACAGTATAAACAGTCATTCAAGAAATAAACATTCAATCATTGAAAGGATACGTGCTCACTTGGAGCCATTCATTCAAGTCATTCATTCATTCATTCGCCAACCATTTTCCTTATCCCTCCAACATTAGAAAATATTTGCAAGTGAAAACTCCTTCAGTGTTCATGTCATTCATTCATTGATTTCATTGCATTGAATTCACTGGCCAGTCCTCCACCAGACTTCGTCGTAATACTCGAGTATACCAAACATTATCCCAGGATCACCAGTCGCCCGATCAAATCCGTACTGGCTCGAGTCGACTGGCAACGAAGGGCAAAGGGCCAATTCAGCCAAAGGCTTACATTCATGCACAAGTAACATTCAATCATTGAAAATTCACTTTCACTTGAGTCGAGTGTAATAAAGTACACAGTCGTCCATTGAGAATCCTTTTTAACAATCATTGCAAAGTATTTAACATTCAAACAAACATTTCACATAATCATTTAAAACACACACATGCAAAGAACACTCACCAACGATTAGTGTTTAACAAAACCAATTTCAGGCCCAGCACCTTAGCCGGATTCAAAATCTCACAACCCCAATATAAGTTGCAAAACAAGAGCTTTCTTTCCCAAGTGACTCCATCAAAAGCTTCCCTCCAAGCCTAGCTTAAGATTAATAGGTGTAGATTTGGGTTGGTGTTTGAATCTCTCATGGATTGAGCAAGAAAGAAAGATGGAATTTGAAGGATTTTTCTCTCTTCTCTCCCTTAAGGTTCGGCCAAGACAAGAAAAAATGAAGGAAAGTTTGGCCAAATGAAAGATAAGAAGGAAAGAAAGTTTCTTGGTCAAACATGTCTTGGATCATTGACACTTGGCAAGGCCAAGTTTTTCCTTTTTTTTTTCTTTTCTTTTCTTGGTCAAGAATTTCGGCTAGCTTAGGGTTAATTTTTGGGAAGATTAAATGAAATAAAAACAAGGAGATTAGGGTAACAAAGTATTGGTCAAGTGGTCTACTCAATCGGTAACAAACGGCGCACGTCGGTTCAAACCTATTTCCTTAAATCTCTTGTACTTTTGTTTTAACTTATGATTCACTAACTTACTCTTAGCACTTTTAATCACATACTTGCTCTTACTTAATATCCGCTCTTATCCATCAAATTTAGCACACACAACTCACCGATTGATCATACTACCAAAATGCATCAAAACCCTAACTTAATCTAACTTTAAAAGTAAAAGTAAAACTCTTAACTCTATTATTTATTACAACTATTAAGGGAAGTAATTAGTATTAAAGAAATTATAAATTAACTTATTCAAAATAAAAGAGACTTATAAGAAAGTATAAGCAAATTTTCAAATCCTCACACTCTCTCCTCCTTAAGAAAATTTTGTCCTCAAATTTTTTTTTTTTTACCTTCCATTGCCTTAGATGATGACGAGCGCGGGGTATACATATAACATTAAGCTCATCCAAATCAAATTTTACATTTATAAACTCCTAAATTCCCCACACGCGATTTATCGCAAATATACGAATCGTGAGCGAGTATAGGGTATTAAGGGTCGATCCCACAAGGAAGATTGCAATTACCAGCACTACTAAATCTTCTCTATTATTTAGACTATCAATGAATTATAACAAGTAAAACCTACTGAACTTATGCAAGAAAATAACAAATGAAAGCTCCTTTGGTTGTGGTATCCCTAACTACTCATGCAAGTGCTATATTTGGATCATTGAGTACTACTATCTAAGCTAGTTATGGTGTAATTTCCTTAAACATGTGAAACCTACTTTCATAGTGAATCAACTATACTCATAACTAATCCATACCTATTCTCATGGTTATGAAATTAGCTACAAGTTCATTTCTTCAATGAAATTACATGAAATTAATCACTAAAACCACATAGGTGCACATCTACTCTCGTGAGTGTACTCCCTATGTTTAGCACTTCTTGAACTAGTGTTAAATCTCAATTTTCATTGCAGAAACAACACCTTAGATAATCATAATTAATGGTACCAGATTAATCATGATTTAAAGGACCAAAATTATAAATAACTTGCTCAAATAATAGTAATCAAATAACCAAATAATAAACACTAACAATCATAGAAAGTTCAACCAAACCCAAGGCATAAACTTTAAAGACACATATTGAACAAAAAATCCAGAACTTGCATATTAACTATACTTAAGAATCTGATACAAAAGATAAAGAGTTGGAGAAGAGATAACCCATGTCACTTGAGCTTCAACTCCTCCTTCTTCATCTACATCTTCATCCTAATCTAGCCAATATATAAGAATGGATGAACTACACTTACTCTCTACTAAACTAAACTAACACTCAGAAAATGCAAGAGCTACATTTCTGCACTCCAAGCTTTCTCCCGTATCTCTCTATATCTCACTTCAATCTTGCAAGTTTTGGCTATATAAAGGTGAAAATTGGTCAAGAAGTGAGGTTTACACCTCCCTTTTACAGCTGGGAATGTTTCTCACATGTCTAGTATCACATGTGACTTAGTGGAGGTGAAATTGAGTTTTCCGTGTAAAGAGCAGACTTCTCTGACCACAATCCGGCCACAAATCCGGCCAAGTTCCGGCCGGATTGCTACAGTGACATTTTGGTGCACTTTTGTTCAATTTCCAGCTCTGCTCCGATTTTGCATCAACTTCAACTGAACTTTTCTTGATGATAAAAGCTGATTTAGCTCTTAACCAAAACATAAAACTTGTAGCCCTTTGAGTTATCTTTCCAATACATCAAGAATCACCTCATTTAGATTTCTGTAGGCTAAGAAATGACCAAAATATCCTTGACTGCTCACTGCCCTATTTCCGCTTCGACCAATAGAAATTAGCTACTGTAATTCGGCTTTTTGACCTGGAAAACCTTCAAACTGGATTCAGATGTCTTCACCAAAGTTGTCTTATCTTTAAATTGGTTTAAGAATCATCTCAATCCGATCATTGTAGCTCAAGTTATAGCCAAAATACGAAAATGTGTCAAAACTGTCAAAATGCACAAAAATCCAAGTAAAAAATGATAAAAATCTCATTTAACCACATAAAAGCATTTTTCACCAATTATAGTCAAAATGATTCATTTTCTTCCAATAATATACCCAAAGTGACTAAAAATAATATAAAAAGTCATACAATTATTACGTAAATTAGTCACTTATCAGATGACTCCAGAGCCTGTTGCTTATCTATGGCATATACCCACGCTGGCACTCTTGGTCTATTCCCTCTTTCATTAGCTTGTCTAGGGTTAGGTTTATCCCCTTGTTGAGCATTATTCCTTCGTTGTTGCTTTTTCGGGCAATTGCTAATTTGATGGTCGGTACTCCCACAAACTAAGCACTTTCGCCCTTTCCTCCAGCAATCATTCTCACTGTGATTTGTCTTCCCACAGTATCCACAAGCCAAGCGAGGAGCCGCTTTTTGGCCTTCTCGAGAAATTTTCTCTTGTTGCCCTTTTTCCACTTGTCTTTCTTTTGTAGAACTTTCTTCTAGTGTTCCTTGTGTCCATGGTGGGTAAGGTGAATGGTACACTTTTTGGACTTTGGGAGGTATTACCTTTTCTCTAGATTTCTCATGTGTACTACCAGATGCACTTCTCTTGCGTGAGTGGAAAGCTTTTACCTGTGCCTTTATATTCTCAATCCGTTGAGCTTTCTCAAGAGCTTCCGTAAAAGTATTAACTTGAACTGCCGCTAAAGCTTCTTGGATCTCTAGATTCAATCCTTGTATAAACCGTCTCACTCTTCTCTACTCTGTAACCACCAATTCAGAAATAAATTTGGACAGTTTAGTGAATTATGTTTCATATTCGGCCACACTCAGGGTTCCTTGACGTAACTTAATAAAATCATCCTCTCTCTTCTCTTGGACCAAAGGCGGGAGGTATTTCTCATTAAATTCCCTTATAAAGTTTACCCAAATCCATACAGTCAATTCTCTCTCCCACTTTGCCCAAATAACATTCTACCATGTCCGGACAGGTCCTTCGAATTGAAATACAGCAAAGTTCACCTGTCTTTCGTCCGTGTAGTTCAAAGCCGCAAAGATATTAATCATCACCTCCAACCAATGCTCAGCTATCTCCGGATCAGGCCCTCCAAGGAATTTTGGTGGGGAAAACTTTTGAAACCACTCTAGGGCCCTAGCTTCTCCTATTTCAGAGTTCCTAGGCTGATTCACTGGAGTATGGCCTTGTTGTTTTACCAATCGCGCTAAGATATTGGCCATTTGTTGTATCGCCGTAGCTACTTGGTCCCCTACTTTGACCCTCGGTTCATGATCTTGCTCGGCCGCTGTTTCTCTTTCATGCCTCAGTTCCTGTGATTGCCTAGCCCCTCGGCCACGATTATCTCCACGTCCACGACTTCGTCTTCCCTCCATACCCTTCTCTCTCTCTCTCTCTTTTTCTTTTTCTTTTTCAAATTAGACTTTATATAGTATATAAGCAAAATAAATCAACTATAGCAGTAAAAGAAAGACAGTTTTAAATCACACAGTCAAAGATAAAGAAACGCACTTAGTACATTTATAGCATTCTAATTTCATTCATCAAGTTACAAAGATGCTTTACATATCATCTTGATCAAAACCAAGTGCGTAAGACAAAGCAAATACGATACACATTAGCATTGACACGTCACGAGCAAAAATACATACAGTGGTAAAACAAGGAAATACGTGTCCTTCCAACTACCTGAACTCACGTCCGCAATTCTCAAGTCTCTACCCTCTTGGACATTTACCTCGGGTATTACTCAAGCACTACACTTTATCAAAACTTGAAGAAGTACAACCAAGTATGTACAGTTGAATAATAAGGGTTCAAAATCTCACTAATATTTTCAATATATCCCAAGTCCAGACTATTCGCATCCCCCGTACCTTGACTTTCGCCATCCAGACTTATCCCAATATTACTCGTGATATCGACTTATCATAAGGGTATCAACTCTTTGGTACTCAAGTACAAGAATCCGAAAATATGATAATTCACCACTCGAGTTGGCCAATCTCAAGAGGAAATCAACCACATTTGAGATTCCTACCTAACATACATATCTAATTTCCCTCAACAACAGAGATTCATTCCACACTTACAGGTCGATTCCCACAGTCCGAGAACTCTCTCCCGGCATGAGATCGATAAGAGTTCTAATACCACCTGTGATGACCCCACCTCCCCCTAGAGCATACCCAAGGGTTTGGCGGACAGCCTGCCCAACTCTCGCCAGGACTCACTTACTAACGTTCTTGAAATAGCCTTTCAAGCCTGGAAATTAACATAAAAGTTTCATTTCCAACCAACAATTCAAACTTAATTTACAATCCAAGAGTAAAACATAGGATTACATTTCTAAAGATTTCAAATACATCTCATTTACAAAAGTACGAGTACGAGAGATTATATACACTAGTTCACGGCTACTTGCTCTAGCCTCGACCCCTGTAAGGAAAACAAACTAATGAGATGAGCTAAAAGTTCAGCGAGATTCCCAAACAAGCAATCAGGTAGAGAAACCATGGAAGTATTACATTTAACAATTTGCACGCTTTGCATAGTAATAAACAGTCATTCAAGAAATAAACATTCAATCATTGGAAGGATACGTGCTCACTTGGAGCCATTCATTCAATTCATTCATTCATTCATTCGCCAGCCATTTTCCTTATCCCCCCACATTAGAAAACATTTGCAAGTGAAAACTCCTTCAGTGTTCATGTCATTCATTCATTGATTTCATTGCATTGAATTCACTAGCCAGTTCTCCACCAGACTTCGTGGTAATACTCGAGTATACCAAACATTATTCCAGGGTCACCAGCCGCCCGACCGAGTCCGTTACTGGCTCGAGTCGACTGGCAACGAAGGGCAAGGACCCAATTCAGCCAAAGACTTACATTCATGCACAAGTAACATTCAATCATTGAAAATTCACTTTCACTTGGGTCGAATGTGATAAAGTACACACTCGCCCATTAAGAATCCTTTTTAACAATCATTGTAAAACATTTAACATTCAAATAAATATTTCACATAATCATTTAAAACACACACATGCTAGGAACACTCACCAACGATTAGTGTTTAGCAAAACCAATTTCAGGCCTATCCTTGGCCGGATTCAAAATCTCACAACCCCAACATAAGTTGCAAATCAAGAGCTTTCTGCCTCTAGTGACTCTACCAAAAGCTTCCCTCCAAGCGTAGATTAAGATTAATCGGTGTAGATTTGGGTTGGTGTTTGAATCTCTCGTGGATTGAGCAAGAAAGCAAGATGGAATTTGAAGGATTTTTCTCTCTTTTCTCTCCCTTAAGGTTCGGCCAAGACAAGAAAAAGATGAAGGAAAGTTTGGCCAAATGAAAGATAAGAAGGAAAGAAAGTTTCGTGGTCAAACATGTCTTGGATCATTGACACTTGGCAAGGCCAAGTTTTTCCTTTTTTTTCTTTTCTTTTCTTTTCTTGGTCAAGAATTTCGGCCAGCTTAGGGTTAATTTTGGGGAAGATTAAATGAAATAAAAACAAGGAGATTAAGGTAACAAAGTATTGGTCAAGTGGTCTACTCAATCGGTAACAAACGGCGCACGTCGGTTCAAGCCTATTTCCTTAACTCTCTTGTACTTTTGGTTTAACTTATAATTTACTAAATTACTCTTAGCACTTTTAATCACATACTTGCTCTTACTTAATATCCGCTCTTATCCATCAAATTTAGCACACACACCTCACCGATTGATCACACTACCAAAATGCACCAAAACCCTAACTTACTCTAATTTTAAAAGTAAAAGTAAAACTCTTGACTCTATTATTTATTACAACTATTAAGGGAAGTAATTAGTATTAAAAAAATTATAAATTAACTTATTCAAAATAAAAGAGACTTACAAGCAAATTTTCAAGTCCTCACATATTACATGCAGCTTTTCTAAAATCTTGGGCACTGTATAATTATTAGTGTCCTTGGAGCCTTCATTAAGAGGACAAAACTTTTTGACTATCAATTATAAATGAAAATGTTACTTGTTTTCGTATAAAAATATCATCAAAAGTATCGTGACAAGTGTATTTATTTTTTACGCAAACTAGTACAATATTTTTATTAATACATAGTCAAAATTTTATACCATCTTTATAAAATAAATGCCCTTTCTACAAATTTTTCATATTTTAAATATAATAACATATGGTTCTCTACAAAATTATACAGGTAGTACTAGAAGTAATTCATGTGGAATTATATTTGTGTTGATAACATCAAAGGGCTGATTCTTTTTTTTTTCTTTTTCTCTCTTTGCCATCAGATCAAAGGACTAATTCTGTCAAGTCATGAAACTTTCAAGGAGGTAAGTTCAATTTCAAGAAAAGCGGAGATTCTTATGCTTATGACAAATCCTAAGGGATGTGCATTGTAGTTTTATACAAGTGCATGCGCTAGTATAAGTTTGCATATGGATATCACGAGGATAGACACTTTTCCAAGATTTAGGTTGGCACTGTCATGAACCTAAACAAGTTGGGGGCACTGAAAAAGAGAAATATAAGACGTAGCAAACGCCTAGAAGTTGTGAGAAATTTCTTTTTTTTGTTATAAAAAAGAACCATTTGTAGCATAGACAAGTCAGCAAAAGTGATAAACCTTTCAATTCAAGTGGGGTATGGTTATCCCCTTTTTTGACATAATGTGTGATTGGAAAATGTTTGGTGTACCTCAATTTCTCTGAGGTCTTTCGGTGAAATACTTTGGCAGTATTCATTCTCAATCCTCATCACATCATTGAGTGCGTAGGGCTGTGAGAAATGCAAATTGGCAGGCGGATACAGATTATTCAAGAATCCACAACACATTAGTAGTGATAGTTGTTTGGTTTGGTTCGTTACAAGTTCGAAATACAGTATGATATGGGCCAAATATCCACAGCCTTAGCACATTGGATTGGTGTAGTATTCCAGGCAAAGACCCTTAAATAAAAAAGGGGTATACAAAAAGGCAAAGAGTTTTACAAAACTATGTTTTCTAGTTATTAATATGTGAAAAGTTTTAATAACCTTACATGGTTTTAAAAATTTTTGTATTTTGTATAATTAGACCGTCTTGATGGAATTGTTTGTATTGAGTATGAGAAAAAAAAATTCCCGTTCTAAACTGAAAGAATTAAGTATTACGAAAAAAGGGATAAAGAATCAATTATATTACCATTACCTGTTTGAATATAGAGATAACTTAATATTGGGAGAAACACAGTGATTAGCTAGCACGTTTACTCTTTGGTTCTTGGACGTTTTATTCTTGTAAATGGCTCTATAGTTGGCCTGGGGGAAATAAAATTTTTCAGCTAAATAAATCACTTCTTTTCAGATCTTCTTAAGCCATGTTTACCATATCCACTAGCTGAAACCTTTGCGTTTGAAGGCCTAGCCTACTTAATGAACGATGCTTTGTTCAATATCATTTCTGGTATGAGACACATAAGACCATGAGTTAGGAAACGGATTGGCACAAAGAGTGCACAAACTGTCAGGAGATTTTACTATTTGAAAATTCAGCAAATATCCTAATCTTTCAATTTCAATTAAAATGCAATCATGGATGCAAATTAAACTAGGTGAGGATGACGCTTAGTTTAAGATATTCCTGTATTGACATACTTTTACAACTTTGAGATAAGATTCCCCACCCCACCATTTTTTTTAAGGTCAGTGTCATTTATTGGCCTCCAAAGCAAAAGTGGGAGGATAATGGTAGAAAATAGATCCACCCAAACTATGACATCACTTAATTAGAGTGATTTTCACTGTTCAATTGCCACTTATTGAGTTCTTTTCCACCAAAGGTGTTGGATTTAATCGTCAGCACATAAACGCATCAAGTAGAGTTGGGTTGGCAAAAAATGAATGATTAAAACTTCATCAACTAAGTTTGGCTAGAGTTTGGTTGGCATAAAGAACGCATAAATGCATCAACCAGACTCTGGTTGGCAAAAAGAATGTGGACCAAGAGATATTTGTTGAAAAGTTACTTGAGTTTATAGTTCTCTTTTTCTATCGATTTATCTGAATTTACGTCCTGTCAAATTAGAAGTTAATTTGAGCATTTAACTCCTTTGAGGGATGACAGTTTATTTTTTAAATAAAAGGTTGAGGTTGTGCCAGGATATTTGTCTAGAAGTTTATTGAGTTTTTATTTCTCTTTTCTATTAATCTAATGGATTTACATCCCGTCGACTTAGGATTAATTAAGCCATCCAACTTCTTTGAAAGATGATACTTTACCCATTTTGTTAAGTGTACAAGGGAAGACTCTAAATCTTATAAACGGGAAGAAGAAAAGGGAAAGGATATATATCGATCTTACAGTTATTAAAAAAATGTTTGTATCAACTGAATTAGATCTTGGACATGGACGATATTTACCTTTTCAAATTAACTTTTGAATTTATGCTGATACATCATTGAATTTAATAGTAATGTCAAAACTGCATGATTTCAATTCTTATAACATAAACTTGGAGAAAAAAATCTAGAAAGAAGAATGAAAAGTTGAGTAACAAAACTTATCTCAAAGCATGTGGCCATTTATGTGTACCTAAAAACTGGGATAGGCCGATGGATGAGTTGAATGGCTATCAGTTGGATTACAGTTGAATGGCCAACAGATCAGTTGAACCAAACATTGAATGGCTTTCAGTTGGATAACGGTCACTAAAAGCCCAACCTGGCATTGACACAGTCAACCCTGTCTAGGAAAAACCGGCGGAAAAAACCAATTTCTCTAATTTTTTGCTTTTTTTTTATAACCTTTTATGTTTTGTTGTATTTTATTCACATTATTTAGTCATTTTATAATTAGTACTTTTGTAACATTATGGTCTTTTATTACCGGTCAAGTTGTTTGAAACTTTTGATCTTGACCCTTGACCTCATTGAAGTATTTATCCTAGCTCGAGTTTAAAACATAACGATTTGGAAGAAAAACTTCCACAATGGAAGCACGTGTATCTTTTGTCAACTTATCAATTAAGTATAAAAGGTTTATCAAATTTATCTTCTTTGTTATTGAAGATGCATAAAAGAGAGATACATTTCTCAACAAACAATGTTGAAAGGTAAATGGGAAATGAGAATCCATATGTCACTACTAAAGAGATCTTGGTATAGTGATTAACGTTGATATTTCAAGATTTAGAAATTTTAAATTTTAATCTCCCTTCACCCTCTTTATTTCTTAAATTTCATATCTTTGCTGTTAGAAAAAAAAATGAATACATGTGTCACTGTCCACTTTTCTACTCCATAGAAGAGCATTCACAATGGAGTGAAATTGAGGGTGTGAGAGTATAATGAATATTACACATATAATCAATTACACGCATAAAAAGCTCTCAAAAGCTGTTGAAATGTGGACCATTTGACCAATAATTCAAAGCAGCAGCATGAGGCCCGTACGAAAGCTTTCAATGGTCAAAATATTACCCCATTTTGTCCATTTTATTCAAAAGCTTCCAAACGGTCCATTTTGTCCATTTTGCAATGGTAAAATAAAATAATGACAACATTGCAATAGTAATATATTTTAGATCTCAATTCTCAAAATTTTGTTTATAAATATTGTTAACATTTCAATTTCTCACTCTCCTACTCCATCGTTTATTTATCCTACTCCATCATTTCTTTTCTTCAACTTCTTATCCAATTTTTCTAAAGTTCTAATATTTTTATATTATGAATGAGAATTTTAATAGTTTTAAAAATATATTTAATGCTCCAAATATGGAGAATTCTTCCTCTTCACAAAATCAAAACATCAAAATTTCAAAATTACCTAAAATTTTCACTTTCTAGAATTCCTATAAATATGCAAAATAATGCATATCCCCAAAATTTACCCAATTCCAATCATCCATCAAATTTCCAAAATCCATGATGAGAATCCTACGATTCCTGTGACTCAAGGTTCCACTCAAAATTTTCAACATTACCTTAAAAGGAACGCGAAACTACGTGATCGTGAAGTGCATCATCAACTTCGATCGGACCTGGTCGAACATATTTGGGAGCAGTTCAGAGGCAATGGTAATGGAAATTAGTATTTATTATGTAATTTTATTTCTACTTCAGTTGGTTTAAGTTATGTAATGGAGTTAAATTAATTAAATAGAGCATAATTAATTGAGTTATGATGATTATGATAGTTTTACATTTTAAGTGTGGGTATTTGTTTAGTAATTACTTATTTTTTTAAAAATAACAGTGTGTTAATTTTGAGAGCCAAAAAATATGTATTTTTTTCACGGCTTAATAATATTTTTTTTCCAAAAATAAAAAATTGAAAAGTAAAAAATTTCACCAAAAGTTAATAAATTATTTTCCAAAATTAATGAAATTATTTTTTAAAAAATAAATTTATTTATTTATAGGGCATGTACTATGAATTATTAAAATGAATGTGTATTTGATTATGGATTCATGCTATTATACTCTATATAGTGTAATCTATAGTGAGTGGTGATGTAATGAAAAAAGGACGATAAATTAATGATATAAAGAGTATAATTCATTATAGGTGCCTAATCTGTCCTTCACTTTCGTAGCAGTTAAGTCAAATCTGTATGAGCCATCATGCACCACGCACCATGCACCATGCACCTTTAATCTACTTTATTTAGTATGCTGAAAGGAGAAGGTGTAGAACAAGAAACCGTCGGAGGCCATACAATTGGTAGGCGGAGTATTTGATACGATATGCTAACTAAATGCAGACGAAAATAGGAAACTATCTGAACCCTCGAGTAGTTCCTGGTCCGAGTGGCTTCTGTCTCTGTCTTGCTTCTATAAGAGATATCAACATAAACATATTTCAATTCTTTGTGATTATCTTCATTTCGATGAAATGAGTGGTGTTATAGGATTAAATAGCAGTGCATTCAAATATAATCTCAATACCCTAGGTTTTGCTCGTCTCCTAAGATCATTTGCCTGAAGCCATGGACCATACTAGCTTATGCAAATGGAAGATGTCCTTCCTTCAGTAGCTTGGGATAGCCTCAATGGATTATTTTGGTTGGTTGACCACTCCTACATAACTGATATTGATTCTTTATTATAAAGCACTATCGTTTGGACAAAAGGGAACAGAGAGAACAATTTGCCATACCAATTGCAAACTTACCGGCAAATTTGGCACATGCCAAATGATCTCCACCTATCCGTTAGATGATGAAATGGATGTAGAAAATTAGATTCAAGAAATTCATGCATATTAATTTGTTATCAGCTCCTATTAATGTCAAATAATAATATTCTGGCTTTGCCTCTATAAACCAATTATAGTATTGAAATACATAATATGCATAGTTATAAACCGTCAAGAAACCTTCACTTTTACAGAATTGGAATAAGCCATAGATTGGAACCAGAGAACAATCTATGCTCGTACTTTCTACCGTTACATTCTACTGACAATCATCAATTCTAGCAGTTCTAGCAGCAAGCATTGTCATATGTGTTAGCACCATGTTTATACGATTTGAAACTGTCTTACTTTAACCATACGAGTCCAAACAGATTAAAGAATAGCATAAGGAATACATACAGATTAAGATATTATAGGTCCACCACAGGGTAACCCAAAAATCAATATTACAACAGTGATTCTCAAACAGAGATTGCAGCCCCCAAAATATCAACCAAGGAAGATCATCTAACACATTTTAATTACTTCAGGACGCAAATATTGATATCAACATGAGGCTATACGAACAACATTCTTTACTTCCAGAGAACATAGTTTATATAGTACTCTGATATACACACAGCCACTGTCCTTATTCTTGAAAGCCAAGTAAATAAACAAGGTATTGGACGTTGGTTGCAATGAAGAGCGACTTGATTTAAATCAGATTGATGGTAAAGGAAACATAAGGATGTGCATCAGCATCAGCCCCAAAACCACTAACCGGTCCTTCATCCTCAGTTTTCCAGTAGGTGCTGTAGTTGCATAGATAAAGCCATTGAAAAATCAACATTTTGATCAGCTCAAGATGAACACCAAATTCATGTATTTGTGGAACCATATTAAGTGGCCCAAAATGTTGTTACATGTTTTTTCACCAAAGTTTAACAAAAAGAATAAACTTAAAAGAACATTTACTCAGTTGGCTTTAGGGGAGGAAAAAGGGGTAGACCACCTACAGAACATATGGCACATAAAAGAGATTGCACAATAAACTGACCTGAAGCAAGTTGTGAATATACTAATAATTTTGAACCTTTACCAACCAAGAACATACAATTTCAAGTTACAGTCACCAATCCACATATGAAAGAATTCCATGTCTAATTTACACTAGATCCAGAATTACTCCCTATAACGCCATATAAGGACCTTAGAACCAAATTTCTACTCAAAATTCAGTTAATCTGAATCTTTGCAAGTCAATTGCAATTGGAATGTGCCAATGTTAAAAAACAAAGAAGCTTGATATGTGATTAATACCTGTTTGAACTGTCACACAAACCTTCCAAGATGGAGCGCACTTTCTTTTCACTTTTCACAGATGGTGACAATACAGCAGACTGAAACATCAATTTTCCAATGATTTATAAGCCAATACTCAAGTAACAACTCTAAATGAAATAGCCAGAAATGTAATTTGGAGAACAAAGAGCACTCAGCAGTTTAATTACCAAAAAAGATGGTGGAAGGCCATATCTAAGAATGCTCTCAGCAAAGATACGTACAGCACAAAAGTGCATCCAGGAGATAAAAACCTGTTGGAAATAGGCAACCAAAAAATTTCAAGCTTCAGTAAAGCGCTGCTACCTTAAAAGAAAGAGGGAGGCGGAAGGGGAGTGGGAGGTGGGGGAGGGGAACTCTAAATGACTAAATGTTGAACAAGGCAGAAAGAGGAAAGAAAAGTTATTTACCATAATCCTCATGATTCTATCCATTTTATTTCAATATTTTAGCAGCAGAATTATTCTTAAAGACGTGACAACAGCTGATGCTAGAAATTATTTGCTAATAGACTGCAACATCACTCTAGGAAACACATATAATCATAAAAAGACGTACATTTCAAGCTACATGACATTTACAACTTTATGCCAAATTTAACTACATGGCCTGCTCTTGGACATTAATTCATCAAACCATCCATCACACTCATAATTATCTTTGAATCTGAGGACCATTTGTACTGTGGTCATCTGCATTTCATATATTGTCAGATCAGTTTACTAGAGTTCCACTTTATTTTAGCAATGAATTATACATTAAGCAGGTCTAACTGAATACTTGCTAGGTAGCAAACAACTCTGTGTTATCATCCCCTAGTTCATGAAGCTGGTAGACTCAATATACCAAAGCACGTGTGAATTACACGTGCAGATTCTTATTTATACTCACAGATGTAAGCAAATTGGTGTCATTTCAATTATTGGTTGTGCTCAAAGGGACAGAATCTTCAACACAAGGTAAGGATATGATACTTTTTTTTATAGTGTAAGCTGGAGGACTCGAACCCGAGACCTCTGGCTTACACTCCCTCCCCCCATAGCACCCAACCCATCCCTCCCCCCCAGGTAAGGATATGATACATAAGTATTTCTCGAAATAGATAAACAATTAACAGAAGTCCATTATGGACCCCACAACAGACTGCAGACAGTCTATTACCAAAGTAGCTGGTTACCCTCCTCTTGTTACCATCAAACTACATTCCAGATGCATTAATCAAGTGGTAGAAGAAGAAAGGAATGTTAACAGGGTTTGGTCATTTTCAACTGAATGGGAGGCCATAGCATGACATGTGAGTTTGGAAAGAAAGGATTGTGATTAGATTTTCGACCCTAACATAACATAAGTAAACAAATTTTGTGCCTTCAAAAAAAAATAAAGTGAAAGATTTTGTGCTGAAATGATGACAGGAAACCTGATCCAGGACAACCATGAGCCAGTTAAAGTAACTGAAGGACCAATAATTTGTTGCAAATGTGAAGGACTAAAACAAGATCCTTTAGACAGCAAGCTATGACTTTTGCTATGCTTGATATCATTCCTTTGCCTTTGTTAAACTGTTGCAGCTATGTAACATGCATGAATAAAATGGTCAATCAAAAGAAAAATGGGAGCATTTACCAGTTATCATTATAGTAAGGTGAGTAGTTAATATCCTCGAAAGTGCATCCAACTCGTGATGAAACAGCAAACCCAGTCTTAAAATTTAAGTATTACTTTGACAAACATCAATTAAAGCAAAAATCACAGAAGTCAATTAAGTGCCAATTTTAGTACTTTCTTTTTTCTATAGCAAAGTTTGACAATTAATATGGTAAATAGAAAAGCATGAAAAATTTTTTCGAAAACTTGTCACAGAGCAAGTTACCTCTCCATAACTGGTGTAGCACCATTGTAGCAGAGAGCTTCTAAATCTTTCCTGGTCTTGCATCAGTTTTTGTAGTTCCTGCTTCCGACTCTCTTGTGTTTCAGAATTGTACTCGAAATCTCGAATCTGACCAATGTTTATAGCAAAACCTTCATGAAACGATCTTAAAGCATTCAATGCTTTTAGCAAGAGATTTTCCAATAAATAATAGCCTACAAGATTGACTAACTCACTTGAAAAGCTCTTTCACGTGCTTTTGTCCTGAAGTTGTCAGCATCACGGCTGAACAGTATAACAGTGTAAAGAGCATACTCATTGTCCTCATACAGCTTCTTCGAGGATCTTGGGACCTAAAACAATAAGTTCCACATGAGAAAGTACTCTTTATGTCTGTAATATGCACTCTGCCAGCAGAATAAAGAGACATGATGTACAAAACGGAGACAAAAAACACAAGGAATGAAGTATTGTATCATGTTACAAGCCCCATTTCTTATAAAATTCAACTTGATTGAAATATCTCAACAAGAGCTTCATGCATACACAGAGCGGGACCACCGAAAGCAACGAATGTCAAACAGAAACATATAACTAAGTTCTCACCACATAGGTTGAGAGTGTCTCATAACTCGCCAGCCAATCCTTCTGGGAATATTTCGGAACAATAGCAAGCAGTGTGGTTAAGTGTTCAGATGTGACAATATCCTCTGGCTTCACCAAATTGGATAGATCACGAACTGCTAAGCTGTATTAGGTTAATTTATAAAATTAGCAAGAAATAAGCTCGTACAATCTGTCTACTTCTTCAATACTTGATAAAGCTATGCCTATTTCCACCATCCAGCAAGTTAATATATATACTACTTTGATCCACTGAACAATAAATTCAGGTGATACCTTCCTGTCTGCTTTCTGTTAATGGCATTGAGTTGACTACGTACATTATTGTACTCAGCAACACGAACCTATCACATACAATCCACAACTTAATCAACATGATACAATGATCTCCAACCTCAAAGGCTGGAGGCTAAAAAAGGTTGATGAACCAAAAAGATGAACAGATGTTGATGTAGTTAAATAAAACTACTACACTTTAGATCCTCAACAAGCAAGAAAAAGTGGAGAAACAGAAGCAAAGAGCCTGTCTATGAGGATTTCAGTAGTAACCTCTATGAATTGGAGAGCACCAGGTTTTAACCAAGAAGCGAGGAAAAATCTTATTTCACCTTTTGACACTGAAACATATTTTCTCAACTTAAAGTACCACAACTCACAAATAAATAAGCGAAAAAGGTAAAAGCAATAGATTGACGATAACCCAAATACATGGTACATATCTGACTTAACAGGTATATTTCCCCTCTAAGCAACCCAACAGAAAAAAAAAAGGTTCATTGAAAGCTAAATGAAAGAAACAAGACAAAGAACAAATAAGCAAACAAGATTGACAAACAAATGCTGCAAATTGATGCATTTTCAGTTTTAAAACCTAAATGCTTACAGTAATAACATAACATACTAAGCTTTCTCCTGCCTTTATACAAAATAAAAATAATAAATAATAAATAATACTTAATTAGAGAGAAAATTCTTTTACACACACATCAGAATGAGACAACTTGCACATCAACCACTATTTACAATACTCCTACACAACTTAAGTCCTTAAATATGCACATAGAAATGCTTAAGACATCCATATCCTAATAATTACACATAAAAATGATCGCTACCTTAAGGTCATCCTCAATCTTGGCTATTTGTGTATGTATTCCATCCACAATCTCCCTCAACGGTGACATTGTTGGATATTTAGCTTCATCCCATACAAATCTAACATAGAATCAAACAAAAGTGAATGCAACTTTTAATAAGGAATCACTTTCAATAATCTTAAAAATGAAATCTCAAGGTACCTAGTAAGATACGAGTCAACAGGAACCCCATCGACTGTGAGAGAGCTACTGACCACACCTGAAACCTTCTCCAATTCCTCAATTTGCCTACGTATCTTGTGGGATACTCCTTCAATGAAGCTGTTATTCTGCCAGTATTACATTACACCTCAGCTTCATCTCGTTTCTATCCTCTTCTATGACCGTTTTTCGTAGCAGTGGCAGTAGACACATAAAGTACAAACTTTAATTAGAAATAAAGAATGTACCTTGAGAAGATCATCACTGAGTGCTAACAGCGAGTCCAGTGTTCCCACCCGAAGATTAGGAATGTTAAACTGCAAAGAAGTGTTGAAGTGCAATCAATTAATTGTCATTTTCAAGATCCACAAAATTAAACTAGCAATTACATATCTCATGCAAGGTGTACGTGTTTTTATCTGTCAGAGAATAAATTGAATAGCTATCAGTACCCGATAAAGTGGGGTATCAAAGGAATGTTTGGAAATTGATTCTTGCAGGCGACTCCAAAGGGAAGAAGGTGATGAATTGTTTTGGATTGGGAGCGAAACTATCCAATACCGTGTTGCCATTGCATTCAGCACAGAAATCTGCCATTATTCAAGTCAATTTTGGATTGCATATTAGTTATCCAAAACAAGACAAGAGCTATTTATGAAATCACTGCAATACAAATCAGAAACTCATTTTCTAGCCAGGGGCAGCAGCATTCACAGTTCAGAGTTTTTGTTTCTACAAGAAAGAAAAGAGCTACTCTTTTTATTTTTCGGCTAAAAGCATCTACAAATCAATGAACAATAAAGCAGAAAATAATGCTGTATCACTTCTGTTCGAGTCATGTCAAAAAATCAGAATATGCCAAAAATTTTCTATCAGTCAACCAAAGATAAAGAAGCTTTCTTGATCTACTTTTGTCAGAATATGCCAAAAATTTTCTAGCAGTCAACCAAAGATAAAGAAGCTTTCTTGATCTATTTTTGTCCAAAAACCTTTAGGCTGCGTTTGGATCAATAGATTTGATTTGGAGAAGAATTTGAAATGATTGGATTTCAAACCCAAGTAATTGAAATCCTCTGCATTTGAATTACATTGTTTGGACAAGCTTTAAAATTTGAGAAAATGATTTCAAATTCAGTTTTGAAATCCACAGCTTGGATTAATCACAACTAAGAATTTCAAATCCTCCTTTTCTTTTTTAGGTTAAAAATAATATTATTCTATTAAAAACTATTCTTGGATATAGAAACAAGCATACACAAGGATCAAAATAAGTTAATTCCTTATAGGTTTAACATCTTCTCTACGATTACAACTCAAGAGACTACAAAGATAATAGTTTCATAACCAGTCAATATTACTGTTTTTCATCCTTTGTGCTTAGAGTCCAATTAAGAGATATTTTAATATACTGGAGCCTCCAAGAAGCTTTTTCCTCCCAATCACAGAATAACATGCATTTCAATAAGGTCATGACCAAAATCTGAATACTTGACTTCAAGCTTAGCAACTAAAGTACGAAAAAATCAAATGGGTTCTCTTCTTGTGTGCTTATTGATGCAAAAAAAAAAACCTTTTCAGGTTTAACTAGACATTTTGGATTTTCCCATTGGATCTATCAGCAAAACCAGATTTCCTGCTCAAACAAGACCCACAAAATAGCAGAAGAAAAAAAAATCAATACATTGAATTTTGTATGACTGGAAAGTTAAAAGGTTACCATCAATTGTTTGGAAGAGTAGGAAAAACAAAACTACTTTAAGGCCTGGGAAATCATGCAGTCAACTTCGAAGTCTGTCACATGCAACAGTTGCTTCACATATATAATTTGATTTTGTAAGAATCAAATCACATTACCAATGTTCCAGAAAAACTTCAAATGTAATAAAATATTTGCTTCATCCTACAATGATAGCTCATCCAAGGCGCTGAAAGCTCCAGCCCCTCCCCCCCAGCCCCCCAAGAAAGACAATTAAGTTTCTGGCATGCAAGGGAGAAATGTAGCCAGTAATATGGAGAATGTAATGATTCAGCAAGCAAAGCTCCTCATAACTTTCTCCAACTTTTCTGGAGCCAACTATAGACTTTCTTTTGTTTAATGTAACTTGAGTTTTGCATTGCAGATAACTAACAAAGCTTTGAGTACCAGAAACAAGCCGCTTTGCCATATAAGATTCACGTGAGAAGCAAACTAGCAGCTGGCTCAAGATGGCTAGAATGGAGAAAAACATCAGAATAAGCTTAGCCTAGGCCTGTCCTCAAATAATTATGCCATATTGTTAGACTGGGAGGTGATTATGCCCATTACTAATGCTTGATCCATTATAATTAAACGCTTAGTCTTTGTTTCTGCAGCCAAAAACTCAATGAGGAGAAACCACAGCATTTTGTGTACAAATTTTTCAGAAGGAAATACCCAGTCTGATAACGTAGTGGATCAAGAAGTATAGACCTCATAGTTTTTGAGGATCTTTAACCTGAGATTTTATAAGGGTCAAACCCATTTAGCTGAGTCCTGCTCCACATGCCTAGGAAACTATGTGGGATCTTCATATTACTCACTTAACTTCAGTTGGATTAATTCACCCAACAAACTCTAAATTTCCAGAGTTCTACGACATCCTTAATATGCAATCTCATCTCAATTTTTGCAAAGTTAAATCACCAATTCCATCTTAAAACTGCATGAATTGATGTGCTCATGTTAAACAGCACAGCATATATGAATATACCTCTTGCAATATCAATGGCAAGTAAATTTGCATCTGATATATTTTAATATAAATCTAACAACTAATTTACGTCATTTATAAATCACTGTCAAATTGCCCTCAAGGATAACTATTCATTTAAGATGTACTTGGAAGCACCATATACCTATTTGAATGTGAATATACTGGCAAAGTTGAAATACTTTAGAGGATCAGAATATGACTAATTAACCAAGGCATGCATTGCCAAATCAAGCTAAGAAGAAGGAAGCAAAATGAATCCAACCTTAAAGAGTATGAAGAGATTTATGCTTTTTAATCAAAAGCAAATTTTCACAGCAAAACTGCCAAACTGGAGCTTTTGCTGATTCATTAGACCATTTACAGGGGAAATGAAAATGGTTTGAAAAGTTCCTGATTTCTATTTTGTTCAATTGGTGTATTCACCCTTTAGGAAATTAAAAAAAAAAACTTTAATAGTTCAAGCATATAGCAATGCTAAGTGTGCTACCAAATAAAAATGACCCAAGGAAAAAAAAGAATATTCACTGCAATTTATTGATCTCAATATTCATCCAAAGTTATGATATTTTCGACCTCTATTTCCACCATGCAATTGATGCTAGTTATACAAATTAATAGTAGCAACAGGTTAGTCTCGCATAGGGTTTGACTGGTTTGTCTCCAATATTGGGATCAGAAAACCTATTCAAACAAAAAAGAACCCCAGATATATGAACATTAAACTAAAAAAGAATGCTATTTCACTCGCAATTCTATTCAAATCATGGTTCAAACACTCAGCCGAGTCCGAGGCAACCCGACCTAGTCGTCACTGGAACTTCAGCCTCCATTCCACAAACGGTCTGTCATATCCCGGAGACAGTAGATCCAGTGGAAACTCATTCAGACTAGGAAAATTTGGGCTGAAACGACTCCGGGACTCAAAAGAGCAGCCAACTCTACCTAGTCAACCCATATTGACACATAGACATCCATGAACAGAGGCTTTCACCATGATTTTCAGAGACTTTAAGGGTGAAAACAATTTTTTAAAAAAAAAAATTTATCCACATACAATTGATGAGAAATTGCACAGAAAGACAGCTATAACAAATCAATCTTTAAACCAAAATCAATTCTCTTTGAAGACACTTCTTCACTAAACAGCAAGTGGGTGGTGGAGATTCAAGAGAAGGAGAAGGAAAAATAAAAGGGCAAAGAAGACGAGGAGGCTTTCTCATCAATCGCACGGGCAGTGGTGAAATTTGGAGAGGAGAGGGAGGAAAGAAGAATGAAAAGGCAGATCCACTCGAGGGAGGAGATGGCTACTGAAGTCAAAGTTAAAGCACGGTAGTCCATTGGTTGCTTTTGAGCTGATAATTCCCAATCTGCTTTGAAGCTTTACAATGTCGAAAAGATAAAAGGGATCATTTCAGCAACCTCCCCTGAGGTTTCCGATAGTATCACTTGGAACAAACAACCGGAATATCAATTTTCGTCCAAAAAGCTCTACAGAACAAACAACAATAAACCCAAAAGGAATCCCGAAAACAATGCCATATCACTATCACTTTCTCTTCAAACAAATCTAAACAATCAGAACACACCCAAAATTCTTATCAACGAATCAATAACCTCAGGGCAATAAACCTACATCAAAACGCAAATCGCAGTCCTAATTATTCAACTCATAACTCTCGAAGCAATTAATGAACTAAATAACGACAAATTACAGCACATTATAAAAGAAAATTCACCCCAGAACAATTGCGCAATACCTGAATAGAATTACTAAAAATTTCTGGGAAAAACACTACCACTAATATAATTGCCAAATAAAAAAAAGGTAAAAGCAAACACTTACCAGGCAACAAGTGGTGAAATAAATTAAAAAAGGAAAAAAAAAAAGAAAATGGACAAAAATTTGATATCTCCAAATCCGATAAAAAGCAGAAGGGATTAAATGATGAAGAGGAAGAAGGTTACCTCGGAGATTGACGAGATTAGTCCGTGCAAGAGAGACTATTGTACAGATCTTGAGACTCAGATTTCTGATTTGTTTCGGTTTTGCTCCAAAGTAGTAGGTTTTTTTTTTTTTTTGTTATTTTTTCAGTGTAAATGGAGGTCAAGTAGTAGTATTCCTTTTGAGATCTCAGATTTTAATTTTTAAATGCTTAGTTATTAATATATATATATATATATATACACACATACATACATGTAGTGTATATATGAAAAAGGTCCCTCTACCATGCAGCAGCTATATATATAAAAAAAAAAAAAAGGTATTATATGCTTATATAAAAGTTTTGTATCGCGATGCAACTGATATGACAAAAAAATTATTTGCTTATAATAGTACTATGGAGCTGATATATAAAGAGGTATTATTTACTTATATAAAAATTTTGTATTACGATGCAGTTGATATAACAAAAAATTATTTGCTCATAATAGTACTATGCAACAGCTATATATAAAGAGGTATTATTTGCTTATATGAAAGTTTTGTATTACGATGCAATTAATATGACAAAAAATTATTTGCTCATAATAATAGTTTGCAGATGATATATATACACATATATAGAGAGAGAGAGAGAGAGTGGTTATAAATGTTTTGTATTATTTGTCAATTATTTTCACAGGAATTGACTTAAGAGTTTAGAAATTAATTTGTAGACAATAGTATGAAAACAAAGATGTGCAGATTATCAGCAAATAATTATGTGTAGTTAATATTATAATTTAAAATCGTCTAAAAAATTGAAAAAAATTAAAAATTGAGAACAAATGCATATCAAATTGTGTTCTCCTATCACATCTTTAGAATGGGAACATAGAAAAGGAAATTATAGTAAACCATGTTATAACTGTAATAAATATCCGTCAATAGAATTAAGGTTTCAATGTCAGCTATGTTATATAGAAGGATGCAAATACTGTTTAGAAAAGTCTGCACAGGAATATGTTTTAATAGAAAATATTAAAAAAGAAAAAACTGAAGAAAATCTGCCTTTAGAACATTATTTAGAAAGAAGGATAAGAATTTTAGAAAATAAGGTCGAACATTTAGAGCAAAAAATAGAAAAATTAAATAAGGGAAAAACAATAGAAAGCGAAGTATCTATTGAAAACATAGATCTAGAAATCTTTCCAGAAATAGAAGAAATAAAACATAATTATGATTTAGAATTATTACAAGCAGGAACATCAAATATAACATCAATAGAAGTAAAAACTCGAATAAAAATAGGAGATTTTGAAACACAATTATTAGCAGTAATAGACACAGGAGCTAGTAATATAGTAATCCAACAAGAATTAATTCCAGAAAAATATTATGAAAAAGCATACCATATTAGAACGGCTAGACAAATGGATGGAAGTACATATACATATGACACAGCATTACATAATTCTTTATTATTTTTTGAAATAGATAGCATGCACTGTACACAACCATATCCGGTAACAGAAATATATATTAGAAGTTTTCCTTATCAAATGATATTAGGACTATCATTTATTTTACAGGCATATCATGGCATGATTCTTACTAGAACAGGATTAACATTCCTTAGAGAACATTTTTTACCATATAATACTTTTTTAACAAGCAATAAATTTAAAATAAATAAAGATAATAAATTTACAAGACTCTTAGGACTAGAAGAAAAAGATAATTGTAAATGTGATATAAAAGGTAGCTGTAAGAATGATTCAACCCAGGAATATAGGGGGAAGAATCAGAAAATAAATTCTTTTGACAATATGGAGATGACTGGAGAAAGGCCTTTATATTCGTCACAAAGAATTCAAAACTGTTTAGAAGACAAAGAATTTGAAGAATATTTAGAGATAGAAAATTATGACATAATAGAAACTATTTTAAATAATAAAAAATTATATGATCTGTTAGAAACGGGACATAGAGATATAGACCAACTAATAAGTGAATTAGAAAAATTAGAAATTTTTGGAGAAAATCCAACTATTCATTGGGATAAGGACAAAACAGAATGTAAGTTAGATATTTTAAATCCAAATTTAAAAATTAGCACAGCAAAAATAGAAGCTAGTAATGATGATATAAAAGAATTCGAAATGCATATAGCTGACCTAAATAAGTTAAAAATAATTAGAAGAAGTACTAGTCCACACAGAAGTGCAGCATTTATAGTTAAAAAACATAGTGAAATAGTTCGAGGAAAAAGTAGAATGGTAATAAATTATAAAAGATTAAATGACAATACTAAAGAAGATAGCTATGATATACCAGATAAAAATGAGTTAATAAATAGAATCCAATATAGATATATTTTCAGTAAATTTGATTGTAAGTCAGGATTTTGGCAGGTAAAAATGCATAAAGAAAGTATAGAATGGACAGCTTTTACATGTCCTTTAGGACACTATGAGTGGTTAGTAATGCCTTTTGGGTTAAAAAATGCACCAGCCATATTTCAAAGAAAAATGGATTATATTTTTAATAAATATAAAGATTTTGTCATAGTATACATAGATGATATATTAGTATTTTCAAAAAACAAAGAAGAACATGTAAGCCATCTAAAATTAGTTTTCTCAGAATTTATTAAACACGGAATAATAATCAGTAATAAAAAAGCACAATTTTTTAGAAAAAATATAGAATTTTTAGGAACAGAAATAGGACAAGGAAAAATAAAATTACAACCACATATTTGTAAAAAGGTTTTAGAATTTCCAGATAAGATAGAAGAAACAAAGAAACTTCAACAATTCTTAGGATTATTAAATTATGCAAGACCTTTTATTAAAAATTTAAATAATCTAGTAGCACCATTGTATAATAAAACCTCTTTAAAAGGGCAAAAATTCTTTAATAAAGAAGATGTCAAACTAATACAAGAAATTAAACAAACAATAGGCAATTTACATGATCTAAAATTACCATTAGACACAGATTACTTGATAATAGAATGTGATGGCAGTAGTACCGGATGGGGAGCAGTTCTTTTTGCAAAACCAAACAAATATAGTAATAAAAACAATGAACAAATCTGTAGATACGCTAGTGGTAAATATAAGGAAAAAGGCAATAGAAGTAGCATAGATAATGAATTATTAGCAGTAAAATATAGTTTGGATAATTTTAGACTCTTTATAATCAACAAATCTGAAATAACTATTAGAACAGACTGTGAAGCAATAAAAAAGTTTTTTGATAAACATAATGAAAAAAGAAGTTCTACTAGAAGATGGTTAAATTTTGTAGATAGTATTATTGGTAATGGATATAAAGTAGTCTTCGAACACATTAAAGGTAAAGATAATAATTTAGCAGATTTTTTATCACGACTTTTTAACAATTCTTCTGATCTCTTAGCAGATGGCATATAACTTCCAGAAAGTCAAAATTGGCCAGTGGGAACTTACAAAGTACCCTAAAGGTACAAGTCTACATTTCCATAGCCAAGAGGAAGGTAATTTAGAAGACATCCAGCAGGATATCTTAAATAACCTCTGGAATAGCAGAAATAGCACTGATAAAGTTAGAAATCTTAATATCTTAGCATTTTATTTTAGTAATCTTCCAAAACAAAGTTTTTCATATTATGTAGTGGTAAAAGGAAAAATACCTGGAATCTATTCTAAATGGATTTCCGTTATAGAACAAATAAATCATTTTCATAATCCTTTATGGAAAGCATTTCATAGCATACATGAAGCATTAGAATTTGCTAGGCATAATATAGGAACAACATTTTATGTAGATCCTAAGGCTAGCATGGACAGCATGAGGGCTCCAGTATATCAAAATACAGATGCCCCTAGTAGCAGTAGAAATTATCAATATGCATTAGAAAAAGATAACACAAATAGAATAGAATTTTGTAGACATTGTAAGAGCATGGAGCAAGCTATTAGAAGTTTAAATTTAAAGTGTAGAAATTTTGAAGAAGAAGATCTTTCTCAAAAAGAAAAGATAAAATCTTTAACTGAACAACTGAAAGAAATGTATAAGATCTCAGGCTCACAAGGAGATACTATTCTCTCACAAATTTCTGAAATTGGGGAGCTCAAAGGAAGGCTGTCTCATACAGCATCTCAAATGGCCAGTTCTTCATCCAGCCCAATAAAACAGACAATTTTTATAAAAGAAAAGCCCATTTCAGAAAGACCATTTGAATTTCTTAAGCCCAGAATATCCTTTAAACCATATCACCTACTTAATTTCCTCCCTTTACATATCCAAGAAATTATTAGCCAAAAAGCCCAAGCCCAATATTATTCAAAATTAATGGCAGTCCAACAATACTTTTATGAAATAGCAAAAGACCCAATTAGAAATACAGCAGCCATTAGACTACATCCATCTTTCTTCATTAACCCAGAAAAACATTGCCCAAACAATCCAGAAGCCTGTGACCACCAGAAAATAAATAGCCATTGTATACATACACTCAGTCATTTTTTCCTCAGAGCAACTATTATCTTATCAAAATATTCATCCCCAAAGATACTAAGAGTGAATGGGGAACGAGTTATTTTAACACCACAATTTCTTATGGATGCCGGATTCCTGGAAAAAATTATTGTTACAAATCCAGAAGATACTCATTGTCTTGGAACTCATCTCGGATACTTCATCAGAAAAATGTTAGACTATGGACAGTGGGCAACTGTACATATCAAATCCGCGCCAGCAGAATGGATAGGACTTTTTGATATAGAACCAGCAATACATAGAATGATGATTACAGTTAGCAATATACCACCAGCAAGGAGAACGACAGAAGAACTAGAAAAAATCAGCAGCAGTCTAGTGGAATGTCCATTAGAATTAAAAGAACAATTGATAAATGCTAAAATGATCCAATTAGCTTACAGACATTTCATAGATCAATGGGAAAATGGGATTAGATTAGTATATGAAAATAAGATACAAAAGATATATGTCCCATATAGGTTTAAGTTAGAAAAAGATTTCACTATAAGCACCAATTATCCAGAAGTTTTTGAAAAATATTTAGAAGGATATTATATGAGCTCAGGAGCAAGGCATTTGGATATCGAAGCAGATGAAGAATATAATGATGATCATTATTGGGAAACAATGGGACCAGAAGAAATGAGCAACATCGAGAATATGATGGAAGGATAATTCTTCGGCCATCTTGTCCAAAGCTATAATAGATCGGTCATAAAAGCTTTTATTGTATAGTTTGGCCAAATTACTTTTTGTATAGGACGGCCATAGAGCTTTTAGCCTTTATTCGCTGACAGCCACATTGTATAGATAGGCAATATTGATTTGATGTTTTTACGGATTTCAGTAGGTTTTAAGTCCGTAAAAGTTAACATGTCATATCCACGGACTTTTAGTCAAAAATTTTAAGTCCGCACAGTTTACACAAGAAGTCTATAAAGGCATACGTCCCAAACCAATGTTGGGTACGATGCACTTACATCCTGTAAATTAAAGCATCCAATAAAAACTCCAATTTCATACGTTCTTTAGCAGTTTTTCAAGTCTTTAGCTCTCTCATATTTCTAAGCACAAGACGAAAGAGAAATAAGAAAGTAGAGATTTAGGCAGCCAACCCTAGATTAGATCCAAACCACCGGAAACTCTGAAAAAGATACCTTGTTTTTAGGAGACTAAAAGACCAAAAGACGGTGTAGTACCCATTAAAGCCTTTCAGTTGCAAAGCAGGCATCAGGGGAAGATCCGGTGAGGCACAACTCCTAAGCACAAGATTCCCATTTTCACAGCATCAGAAGGAAAATTTGGATTTAAAGCAAGGAAGGTAAAATCTCAGTTATCTTTCTTAAAGTATCTAGTAGTCATCAATTTCTTAAATTCCAGTTAATCATCCTGATATTTTATATGAATTTTGAACCGCCCTTTCAATTTACATCCACTCCAGAAAACGCATACAGATTAGCATTACAAAGCCTCAGACAACCAGATACCTATTATTATTTTGACAAAATTTTAGAGGAAATTGAAACAACAGACCAGTGTTTAGCACATATACAAATATAAGAAGCTAGATTATCTAAAGTAGCACACCACCATCCCGCATCATTTCTAAAAAATTTAAGACAAGCAAAAGTAGATTTACTTTGGCATAAATACTCTGAATTAAAATCAATAGAAAGACAAAAATTAGAAGAACAAGAAAAATATAAAAATAAAAGGAATTTTTGTAATAAAGTTTGTAGAACATCTGATTAACATTTGACTAATCACGTAAAACTTTAATTAGAACCGTAAAAGTCCAACATAGTCCAACATAGTGTAGTCCAACATAGGTCTTTAATTAGAACCGTAAAAGTCCAACATAGTCCAACATAGTGTAGTCCAACATAGGTCTTTAATTGGAGCCGTAAAAGTCCAACCACTAGTGTGTTTGGTATCACATACATGTAGTGTATATATGAAAAAGGTCCCTCTACCATGCAGCAGCTATATATATATAAAAAAAAAAAAAGGTATTATATGCTTATATAAAAGTTTTGTATCGCGATGCAACTGATATGACAAAAAAATTATTTGCTTATAATAGTACTATGGAGCTGATATATAAAGAGGTATTATTTACTTATATAAAAATTTTGTATTACGATGCAGTTGATATAACAAAAAATTATTTGCTCATAATAGTACTATGCAACAGCTATATATAAAGAGGTATTATTTGCTTATATGAAAGTTTTGTATTACGATGCAATTAATATGACAAAAAATTATTTGCTCATAATAATAGTTTGCAGATGATATATATACACATATATAGAGAGAGAGAGAGAGAGTGGTTATAAATGTTTTGTATTATTTGTCAATTATTTTCACAGGAATTGACTTAAGAGTTTAGAAATTAATTTGTAGACAATAGTATGAAAACAAAGATGTGCAGATTATCAGCAAATAATTATGTGTAGTTAATATTATAATTTAAAATCGTCTAAAAAATTGAAAAAAATTAAAAATTGAGAACAAATGCATATCAAATTGTGTTCTCCTATCACATCTTTAGATCTAATAGCGTGTCAATGTAATTAACAAGATTTTTTTAACATCTAATAGTGCATCAATATAACTGATAGGATTTTTTTTAGGAGTGCAGAATGAGATTTTTTTTTTTTAACAGGTGCAACACAAGGAGTTATCGGGTTTTTCTCTTTTTTTTTTTTTCTTTTTTATAAGGTACCATAAGACTATCTAGTAACCACTAAGAGAGACTTGAATCCAGGAACATGAGAGTTAAGTGTCTCTTCAACTCAATACCAAGAGTTCTAATTCCTCACTTGCATTCTTTTCATGATGATTTTCTAGGAATAAGTCCATCCAGCATGCTAATGAACTAGTTTGGATTAGAGATGGTCTTCCTATTTTCTCAAAGTGTAAGAGTAGGTTAGGCAAATACCATTGCAAAAAAAAATTTTTTTGAATTTATTATAAAGTGAGGATGGAAGATTAAGTTTAGTTTCTTTTTTTTCCTTTTTCCTTTTTTTCCATTTGGGCTGTAATTTAAAGTTTTGGTTTGTTATATCTTTTTAAATATTCAATTTGCTAATAATAGATACCTTTTAATAATGACAGGAACATATCAAATTTTTACGTTATATAATTTGTCTTAAATTTTCTAAGAGCACAAATAAATAAAAAAAATTAAATTATAAGTAAATGATGATTATAATATTGTAATAAGCATAAAAATAAGTAATACTAAAAGGAAAGTGAAGCGAAATAGTGACGTGAGGGAAGTCGAAAAAAATAAAAGAAAATAATGAAAAAGAAAAATAAGGGAATCAATAAAAAAAAGTAACAAAATAAAATCTCAAGGGCACTTTGGTCTTAATATATCAAATAGATGGCAAAGTGCTTATTTAGTGAGTTCAGAAGAGTAAAATGCAACTACAAAAAAAGTTCAGAAAGGCTTACAATTTAGTGCATTTAACCCTTGTCTTAACAATACTTTGCGGCAACTATTACAAGGCACTGGGGAGTCTATTTCCTACTTTAATATCTTGAACAAGTTTATTAGCAAACCTAAGCATAACTAGATGATGATAACATTATTGTTTTCTTGCCTTTTAACAAAAAAATTTTTTTGCATCGGGGCACTGGGGCAGTGGGAGAGCGAGGGCATTGGCTTTTAGTAACAAAGTTAAAAGTTCCTTTGGGAGAGCATATCTCCTTTTGGAGCTTTCCTCACCAAAGCGTATCATTTATTTTTGAGTGTCTTTCTTCTTCAAGTATTATCCTATTCCTTCCATATTCTAACCTCTGTTGTACTCAATGGCATCTTTGAATCTTCACAATTTTAGCATTACTCCTTTCTTATTCACTACTCCTTCACATATTATACCTCTACTTTTGAATGTCAGAATTTACTATCCGGTATATTCCACTTATGTATGGTTCATTTTCATTTAACCAAGTCTGGTAAATGGTCGTTGCTTTGCGGTGGTTCCTCTATTTTAATGGACGTGCTGGTAGATTTCATCTATTAGGATGAGTTGAGAATTGTGAATTAGAGTCTGGCAGCAACAACTCAAATGAACGTAGTGAAGTCCCTTTTGGTGCTTCCTTTGTACCCAACCAACTATGTGTAACTTGGTGGGGTCCTTTTGTGGTCCACCAGTCCCTAGTATCTAACGATATATAACAATATTTGATCTTTGTGACCTAGGTTATCTAACTGGCTATCGCCATCTTGGCATTGATATTTTATGTGAGTGGGTTGAGTTACATTGGCATCCACAAGTGTAGGTACTTTTGAGGGAGGGTAACTTCTTATTTAGATTTTCTTCAGTAGAATATATGTTACTTATTCTTGATAACTGTCCATATTTGGGTTATGGTGCACTTCTTACCTTGCATCTGTGGGTTCCTGATACAACCATCACTTCCATAGTAATCATTTAAATCTTAATATGGTGCAGGTTCTTGGCTTTCCACTAGAATATATTAACAGAGAAGATGTTGAATTCCTAGTGTCCATTGTAGGACAAGTAGAGGAGATTGACTTTCAGGAGGGACCTTCTTGTAACTTACAGTACCTTTGAGCTGGTGTCTCACTATTCACTAAAGACTCTATTCTCAGTAGTTTTCTCTTGAAGTTAAGAATAGAAAGGATAGGTGTATCAAATGCTATTATGAGAATATTTTTAAAGTTTGCCATCATTGTGGAGTCATTGGCTACTCTTTTAACAATTGTTCCATCACTACTCAAAGGGAGTTGTCCAGATTCGTTGAACCTTAGGTCCATGAGATTTCTATCTGTCTAGGTTATGAATTTTAGGTTGATGACCAAGTTGAGTTATTTCCCCCATCCCTTCAAGTGCATTAGCTCCATTCTGCTAGAAAGAATAGTACTATCCCTAGAGCTCTTTTCAATCATTCTCCGATAGATATTCCAATTCCTTCATCTATCAACTGTCTAAATTAGTTTCAATTTGTGCTAGCAGAAGTTCACTTCCCTAAATAGGAAGCAGACCTCATACCCAATTAAGAACATCCTATTTTGCTTCCTCTAGAACCAGGTTCTCCACAGCAGACCCAACCTAAACAAGTGCCATCTCAATATCCAAATGATGCTAGGATTATTATTTCATCAAAT
Organism: Coffea arabica; assembly: GCF_036785885.1. Lineage (NCBI taxonomy): Eukaryota > Viridiplantae > Streptophyta > Magnoliopsida > Gentianales > Rubiaceae > Coffea > Coffea arabica. Next base: position 7,420,749 of record NC_092318.1, on the reverse strand, counting down.
CAACTTGATCAATCTTGCGCCCCGAAAGTGGGACAAGAAGTTCACATAAGTCAACAGTAGGCAAGCGTGCGTTCTAATGGACAATTTGCCACCTATTTTTCTTCCTGATAGGCAAGAATTTATCACTAGTAGTCGGTTGATTAAAGTGGAAGATGCCATTAATTTGTCCGAACCACCAGTTGAGGATTTTCCTTTTGTTCTTGATGTAGACCTCATTGAAAGCTATGGTTAAACTAAATTACTAGGAGTGGATTTCATAGAGCCATGTTTGTGGGAGTCTAATTAAGTAATCCCATGGTTTCTTAATGCTCATAACCCATCCTTTGTTTCCAAATCTACTTCTCATCCTCATGAGGCAAAGATCCAGGAAAACGTCTCATTAGCATTACTCTCATCTGTTAAAGGGAAAAGCAAAAGTAGTAGCTTATTGCTAAGAGACTTGAATTCTTATTGGTCAAATTGATGAAGCAAATTAAGAGATGGCCACATTTTCTCTTAGATGAGAGTCCAACTAACATCTCTAGGGCTATTTATCAAATTGTGGTTGACGTGAAAGTTGCTACAGTAGGTTCTATTGTGTGATCTAGGCCATTTGGTTTGACAACCTCTCCCTTAGATTCCTCTTCTAGGCCTCTTTCTCTTAACTTCCTCGACTTCGATAAAGGGCTGTCTCAATCCATCATTGAAGTGTAATAAATCAAGATCCTAAGGATGATTTTGCTTTAAGCATGAGCCTCCATCATTGCCACTCTTTTACTGATCCTTTTACATTATTTCCTAAAGGGTTTCAAATGCATGGAACTATAGGACCTATTGCAAATGCCTTTAATAATTTGTCGATTTCAAGCATTGATAAATGCAACATCATGAGTCCAATCATGTAACAATAATTTAAAAAGATGACTCCATCAACACACACTTTTTTAGAACATCGGATTTCACGAGATTTTTCTCTGGGCAGGGAATAATAGGCATTAATTTTCCTGCTTCCAAGATGATTTGTCATTAGCAAAAGCAAAAATTTCAAAAGAAGCTAAGCCCTCAAAAAGGGAAGGTCCACACCAGATTAAGAAGACCAATACTCCTACCTTGCTTGGCAGCAGAAATGCTTCTTTCTATATGTATCTATCTCGAATTACTTACCCACTGAATCAGGCTCCTCATCTGGAATTAAGAGGATGGCAAATCATAATGTTGAAATTTCAATTATCGTCAACATCATTTACTGGAATTCTATCCTAGTCGATTAGGCTTAGATGAAGCTCAAGTTTAACTATTCTATTGATTAAAAGGTGATAGCCATGACCATCTAGGAAATGACTCTTTTTTTATCAATGAATTTGTCTGTATTCTCAAAAATATTCTATCAAGTGTTTGAAGCAAACTTCCACAGGTTTTAGGTGATTGTCCCAAAATAGCCACCTCAAAAGCCATAAGGTCTTTTAGTTGGAATTGTAGATAGATAGGTCAACCTCTTCCAGTTTAACTTTTGTCCAAATTGATCCAATCTTATGCTCCCAATTTTTGGTTTCTTATGGAAACAAAACATAATTCTAGATAGCTAGTTAACTGGATGGATTTATCTTACTTTTCCTTTTGGGACTTTGTAAGTTCAAATTCTAAAAGACGGGGTTTGTGTTTGGCTTGGTGTGATTCGATCATAGCGAATATATTGACTAAGAATATTAATTATTTTGGTGTACAAATTACTTAACTTTCTGGACTAACTTGGATCTTGTTCCTTATCTATGGCCATCCTCAACTGCAACATAGGTAGAATATCTAGAATGAAATGCAATCAAAATTGATCAATTCTACTCAACCAATTGCCTTGGTTGGAAATTTTAACCAAATTTTATAAGTTCAGGATAATTTTTAAGTTTTCAGCGGAGCACTACAAGGAGAGCTAACCAATTTCAATCATCTTTAACATGCTTAGATCTTTATGAGGCATAGCATTTAGGTGCATGGTTTACTTGGATAAATTCCAAGAATTGTGAGGATGCTACTTATGAGCACTTTGATAGCGTTTTGTTAACAATTCTTGGTTGCACACTTTTTCCAATGCAATGCTTCAAAATCTCTCAATAATGCATTCAGACCATAGACCTCTTTTTTTGGGATACCAAATTTGTATGAAAGAAGCTGGCAAATTTGCCTAAATTTGAATCCTTTTGGGATAGAAATATAGCTTGCAAATCAATTATTGCTGGAGTCTAGGGGACCAACAGGTCTTTCAATACTGGCATTGAAACTTAAAATGTCACAAATAAACTTAAGACTACTCTGATTTAGCTTTCTCATTAGCACTGCTTATCTTATGGCAATCTGGATAATAAAATTCACTAAACCAAAGTGCATTTGAAGTGGCTTCAAGAACAAATCAGGAACCCAAATGCAGTCCAATTTGATCTTAATTTGCATGCTTATTTGGATTGCTTGCAAAATTGTAAATAGGAATATTAGGCTAAATGCTCCAAAGTCCACTAGATAACGTAAGACAATCGGAATACTAAATTTTACTACTAGTGGACAGCTAAAAAACATGCAAAGAATAGCATCGTTTAGTCATTGAACAAAAATGATGATCGGATCTCTGATTAGGTTGAAATTAATAATCCTATTCAACAATATTTCTTGAAACTATTACAAGGCTAAATGCATAGTGTCGGGCAAAGCTCCTTAATAGTTGGGAAGCTATACCCCAATTTGCAAATATTTTGGAGCCAATATTTGTCTATCTAAATGAGAAGGACAAGGCACTCTTGCACCATGACTTTAGCACTACAGAGATCAAACTAGCAATCTTCCAGATAGATAAGTGGAAAGTATCAAGATCAAATGGGATTCTAGATTTTCTTCATCATGGTACCATGGAAGGCTCATGGAATCATATTAATATTATCCTCATTCTAAAAGTTCTTAGCCTAAAAAAGGGTTTTGACTTCAGACTCGTAAGTCTCTACAATGTTTTTATAAAATAATTGTAAAATGTTGATTAATAGACTTCGGCAGGATCTTTCAAAATTGGTTTCTATTTATCAAAATGCATTTATGCTTGGAAGACTAGTATCTGAGAATATTCTTATAACTCATAAAGTGGTAGAGTTCATCAGGAAAAAGAAAGTTGAGAATACACATGTTGTAGCACTAAAGCTTGATATTAGTAAAGCTTATGACAGGATATCTTGGTATTTCTTAATCTCTGTCCTTTGTAAGATGGATTTTCGGACACTTGAATTAACATTTTCACTAAATGCATATCCTCAGTCTCTTATTTACTACTCATCAATGGCATACCATCACCAGTTTTCTATCTGACTTATGGGTTACATCAAGAATGTCCCCTATCTTCATACCTCTTTATCTTGTGTCAGCAAGAACTATCTATAGCATTGAGCTCCTTAGCTCTGAGGAATCTTTGTCTTACAATTAAAGTATGTCGGTTTGGTCTCCTTATTTCGCATTTAATGCTTGCTAATGACACAATAATTTTTTTTTCAAAAGTTCAATCTGATATCTGAAAGTCTTTGGAGAGATATAGATAGGTATTTGGTCAAGAGATAAATTTTCTAAAGTTGAGTTTAATCTTCATTTCAAATACTCCTTATGATCTGAGAGCATTTATCTCGAACATCCTTTCAGTTCAATCACTCCCTGTAGTGGGTGAATATTTAGGTCTAAACTTGGATTTCTCTTGAAATAAAACCCATCTCTTTACAAAGCTTAAATCAAAAGTAGTTAGGCAAATTGAAAAGTGGAGATCATCTACAATATCAGTGATAGGTAGAGTCATTCTGGCAAAACATGTGTTATGTTTGATGCCCCAATACACACTTGCAATGTTCTGTCTTCTTAGCTGTATCGCTTCAACTGTTGATCAATATATAGCTCACTTTATCTGGGCAGGTCATGTGGGAGGACAAAGTATCCATTGGAAATCATGGTCCGTCCTAACGATGTCTAAATTGCATGAGAAATAGGGTATAAGATCTATTGAGGAGACTAATAGAGCAATCCTAGTGAAGGTAGTATGGCAAACGTTATCTCAACCTCAATCTTTGTTCAGTCAATTTTTTCTATCAAAACATTGTAAGAATACGAACTTCCATAACAATAAATGTACTGCCAATGCCTCATGAGAGTGGAGAAGTATTTTGTGGAAAAGAGATCTGGTGAAATTAGGACTAAAGTGAAGAGTGATAACTGGAATGCAAATTAAGCTAGTAGACAATTGGATTCTTGAGCTATCCTCGACCTATCAGATCCTCTAAGTGGTAGCCTTATTTTGAATCAATATTTGAATATGACAATTGCTGGCCTCATTGATAGCAATGGATAATGGAGAGAATTTTTTGTTAGACTAATTTTTCTAGGTATGGCAGCAGCTAAAATTCTAGTTATTCACATCCCGCGACAAGTGGTAGGGAGAAAAACCTCAAAAGAGCTTAATATGTGAGTCAAAAATCCAAAATTGACCCAAAAGTTTAAGCTATTAGATTTTGGGTTCTTACTTATATATTAACTACTCTATTAGGAAATTGGCTTAATTCTTTTAGATAGGTTACTTGTTTTGAGTGGAAGTAACTAGTTTTCTTATTATTTTAATTATTTGAAGTAGTAGCAAAGGAATTTCTCATTTGTATGAGTTTAGAAATTAGGAATCATTTTCTATTCCGTATAAGATTAGGAATTAGTAATTATTTTCTATTATTGCTTGAGTGTTGGCCAAGTAATGTAGTTTATAAATAAGTGGGAGTTAATATTGGTCTTGTATACTCTTCCCCCCTTGCTTTTTTGAGATATGTTTGAAATCCCATGAGTACATTTGGAGGTAGAATGTCCTTTTGAGGACCAAACCATTGCCACCAATGATTGAACCAAATTGGGAATTCTCTGCAACAACTTTCTTTGAATGTAAAAAACCATGAATGATTGAATGGTCTATACAAAAAAGCACGATACCATGCCATTTTGTAATCTTGATGAGTAAATCCTTTGGGAGAACAAACTTTCTTTATAATGCATCTTGAATGACTAACAATTTCGGGGTTCTTTTGATCTGGAATAGGGAAAATTTCCACAGATTGAGTATCTGTAAGGATCAATTCATAATAATCCAGATTTTTAGACGGATCATCTGGTTGCCAGAAACATTTTGAAGGAAAGATTCTTTGAGTAAAGGAAATTGAATCCATGCTCCTGCAAAATTTAAAGTCAAGAAATAATTTGGTTGAGTTTCTCTCGAAACTGTTTAATTTGTTAGTCATAATATTGAATCTCTTTTTGAGGATGACCGGCAGGCTTTTTTGAGGACATCTTTAAAAATAATATTGGAATTAATTTGTCTTTTGAGAAGAAAGGCTTTTTCTTTTGGAGTCTGAACACACCAAAAACTTGGTCTAATATAAACTGGGGAATGATTTTGAATTTGATGATGAGGAATAGGCTGAATTTGTCATTGTGAATTTTTAATATAGTAAGTATGATATCTATGGGAAATGTTTTTATCTTTTCTTTGAAGAATAGGATCGTCCCTTTCTTTTCTCAGCCTGCGAATGTATTCTTTGTGGGTTTCACGTTCCATTTCCCTGTAAAAATTTGTAATCTTGATAAGTAAATCCATCTGGAATAAATCTGATTGAGAAGGATTTCTTTGAATAAAGAGAAGTCCATTCATTGGGAGAACAAACTTTCTTTATAATGCATTTGAACTTCTTGAATTAAAGGGCGTACAAAGAAATATAAAAACTGGAAGAGGAAGGTTTACAGAGAGAAGTTCTTAGAATTGCTAAAAGACTCGATGCCTTTTCCTTTGATCTTGAATCCTATTTATAGAGACTTTCTTCTTGGAATTTCATTTGCATTTTCATGCCGACACATTCATTTGAATTTCATTTGCTTTTCTTGCCGACACCTTATCTTCTTCTAATTGGTCCTTTTGAGATTCTTATCTTATCTTGAAATCGGCATCTTTGAGATTGGCCGACAACTTTATCAAAAGTCTGTCGGGTCTTGAGCACATGGGCCACCGAAAGGATTAAAAGTGGATTCTGATGATGATCCGGCTGACTCACCTTTTTTGTCTTCTTCTTTTTTATCTTGATTTTGCAAATAATTCAGATATTCTTTGAGCATTTCTGGATTTTGCATCATCTTTTTCATCAGGAAATCATTTGCAACTGTTTCCATTGTTGAGCAGCTTTCTTTTTCTTTCTTTTGTGGGGTTGTTGGAATGTTAACTCCTTTGGTATTTTGCTGATTTGGATTTGTCCATTTGAGCTTCTCTCCTGTTTCCAAGAATTTTAAAACATTTCTCTGGTCACAGAATTCTTGATTGAATCCTATCCACCATTTGATCTTGAATTCTCGAACTAGTGACATTGGAAGTGGTTTTTCAAGTTCTTGATGAATTTTGAAACTCCAGCAAAATATTCATGGTACTTTGAATTCCATATGAAATAATATTGGTCTTGTATACTCTTCCCCCCTTGCTTTTTTGAGATATGTTTGAAATCCCATGAGTACATTTGGAGGTAGAATGTCCTTTTGAGGACCAAACCATTGCCACCAATGATTGAACCAAATTGGGAATTCTCTGCAACAACTTTCTTTGAATGTAAAAAATCATGAATGATTGAATGGTCTATACAAAAAAGCACGATACCATGTCATTTTGTAATCTTGATAAGTAAATCCATCTGGAATGAATCTGACTGAAAAGGATTTCTTTGAATAAAGAGAAGTCCATTCATTGGGAGAACAAACTTTCTTTATAATGCATTTTGAATGACTAACAATTTCGGGGTTCTTTTGATCTGGAATAGGAAAAATTTCCACAGATTGAGTATCTGTAAGGATCAATTCATAATAATCCAGATTTTTAGACGGATCATCTGGTTGCCAAAAACATTTTGAAGGAAAGATTCTTTGAGTAAAGGAATTGAGAGTGTTATAAAGAGGGACTTCTTGGAATCTAGTCAAAGTAATATGTTGAGTGAATGGTTTAGTAAAATATGAATTTTCTTTGGATTTTTCAGGAGTTCTTTGAATTTGTTGAGTTGGTCTTATTTGAGAGGAAGTTGGGGTACGAGCAGCTTGACTATAAGTCAATACTGGAAAATCTTGCAATAATTGAAATCTCTTTTGAGTTACAGGAGTAAGACTCATCTCATAGTCTTGAGGAGTCTTAGGTCTAGAACTTCCCGCTTTTGAATCCATGCTCCTGCAAAATTTAAAGTCAAGAAATAATTTTGTTGAGTTTCTCTCGAAGCTGTTTAATTTGTTGGTCATAATATTGAATCTCTTCTTGAGGATGACCGGCTTTTTTGAGGACATCTTTAAAAATAATATTGGAATTAATTTGTCTTTTGAGAAGAAAGGCTTTTTCTCTTGGAGTCTGAATAGACCAAAAACTTGGTCTAATATAAACTGGGGAATGATTTTGAATTTGATGATGAGGAATAGGCTGAATTTGTCCTTGTGAATTTTTAATATAGTAAGTATGATATCTATGGGAAATGTTTTTATCTTTTCTTTGAAGAATAGGATTGTCCCTTTCTTTTCTCAACCTGCGAATGTATTCTTTGTGGGTTTCACGTTCCATTTCCCTGTAAAAATTCTCTAGTCAAGAAGTCAGGAAGAGAATTATTTTCTCCTTTGATAAATTCTATTTCGAAATCAAATACAGATAAAATTGCTTGCCATCTAGCAAATATTTGTTTTGAAACAATATTTTGAACATCTTTTTGTAAAACTTCTTTCGCTGATTTACAATCTATTCTAAGTAAAATTTTTTATTATATAAATCATCTTGAAATTTTGATATACATAGTACTATAGATAAAATTTCCTTTTTGATAGTAGAATAATTCTTTTGTGGACCGGACCAAGTTCCTGAATGGAATCTAACTAATTCTTCTTTTAGATCATCTATTTTTTGTTTTAGAATTCCTCCATATCCTAATTCTGATGCATCTGTTTCGATTATCATAAAAGCTTTATGATGAGAAAGACATAAACATGGTAATGATTCAATTTTTCCTTTAAGATATTTAATTTTTTGAGTATGTTCTTCGGTCCATGGTTTAGGATTTTTCTTTAGTCCATCAAACAATATAGCACATTCTTGTCTTAGTTTAGAAAAGAAATCTGCAATGTAATTCAAACATCCTAAAAATCTTTGTAATTGATTTTTCTCTTTTATTTCATCTGGAAATTTGCTTGCAAATTCTAAAGCTCTATTTATTGGCTTTATTGTTCCTTTATTTATATCATGTCCTAAAAATCTTACTTTAGTTTGGAATAGTTTCATTTTTGATGCTGAAACAACTAAACCGTTTTTCTTAACTACCTTTAGAAATATATTTAAATGTTTAAAATGTTGTTCTAATGATTCTGAAAATATTAATACATCATCAATATAAACTATGCTAAATGAACTATACGGATTGAATATATTATTCATTATATTTTGAAATTCTGAAGGTGCATTTTTTAATCCAAATGGCATTACTTTCCATTCATAGTGTCCGAAGGGTGTTGTAAATGCTGTTTTATATCTGTCTTCAGAGGCTATTAATATCTGCCAATATCCTGACTTCATATCAAATTTTGAAAATATTTTTGCATTATATAATCTATTTAATAAATCCTTTTTATTTGGAATTGGATACCTAATCCATTGCAAAACTTTATTTAATGGTTTATAATTAATAACTAATCTTGGAACTCCTCTTTCTTTCTCCGCTTGATTCATGACATAAAAAGCTGCACAACTCCAAGGTGATTTTGAGGGTGTTATTAATCCTTTATCCAGTAATACTTGTATATTTTTTTTACAAAATTCTAATAATTCGTTATTCATTTGTATAGGTCTTGCTTTAGTTGGAATATTTTTTTTATTAAAATCTTTTTCATATGGTAATTTTATCATATGTTGTTTTCTATCCCAAAAAGCATTCGGAATGTCTGCGCAAACTTCTTTTTTAATTAATTCCTCTAGTTCTGAAATTCTTTTTTGCATTTTTATTTCTTTCAGTTGTTCTTCGATTTTTAAATAAGATTTTTCTTCCTTTATATAATTTATATGTTGTTTTACCTTGGTAATAGTATTTATTGTTTTGTAAATAGAGGATGATTGTAGCATTTGTAATTCTCTTTGTCTAATTGGTGTTAAAAATTTAAAAGTAATAGTTTTTCCCATAATATTAGTAGAAATTCCCCTATGTCCTACTGAAAATGGATATATTTGAATTAAGAATGGTGTTCCTAAAATTATATCATTACTTGTATTTTTTACAATTAGAAAGTTATGTCGAATACAATAATTATCATTACATATTGACCCTTTTGTGAATTTATATTTTACTTGTAAATTTTCTCCATTTGCTGCCATTAATGTTTCTTTTGTTCTTTCACAATATTTAGTAGGGATTATTCCTTCTTTTACACAGCTTGAATCTGCTCCACTATCTAATAAAGGTACATATGTTTCTTTAAAATCTTCTACTATTATTGTAACTAAAGCATACCATTTTTGAAATGTTATTTTTTCTATTGTATTTAAATACTGTTTTTCATCCAATGGTTTTTCTGAAATAATTATTTCTTCCGTGGTTAGAGGTTTTGAAGTAGAAGGTTGATTTTCTATTAATGTCATTTTAGCTTCTATTTCTAAGTCTTTAGTTTTTAATTCTATAATTTCTTTTTGTAATTGTTTTACTTGAATTTTTAAATTATTAATTTCTGTTTGAAGATCTTTAGTAGTTTCTTTTTTCATATTATTTATGTTAGGGTATTTATCTAATAGTTTTGAAATACTAAATGGTTCAATTATTTTTGGCATTTTTTCTTCTTGTATAATTAAACTCTTTAATCTTTCTAAATATTCTTTTTTAGCTAAAGGGTCTTCAATTTTCTCTATCATATCTAATAAAAATTCTTTATCTTCCTTTTTTGTTATTAGATTTACGTATTTTGGATTATTTGAACAGTGACAATCTTCTTCACTTTCTGAAGTACTTATGTCATTATAATAATCGTCTTCTGAACTTTGTTCCTTTTCATTTATTAATAAATTTATTAATTTATTCTTTATTTCTTCATCTTCTGCACAGATTTCATTCAATTTTTCTTTTAATTTACATTTATTCGCTTTATGTCCTACTTTTCCACATTTGTAACAAACAATTTTCTTTTTATAAAATTTTTTCTTTTTCTCATATTTTTCATCTTTGTTAGATCTTTTGTATTTTATATATTTTTTATCCTTTTTACTTTTCTTTTTATATGCTGATGGTGATTTTATTCTTTTTATACCAAATGCTTCACAAAATGATCCTACTTCTTTTGTTTTGGAACCGTACTTAATTTGGAGTTTTAACTCTGAACATAATATTAAACCCTCTTTTTTTCACAAAAGCAAATAATTGTCCAAAAGTAATATTTTCGAATGAAATAACATCTGTTCCCATTTCCTTTTGTAAATTATCCATTATTCTTTGTGAAAACAAACTTGGTAATCCTGTAATAAATCTTTCTTTCCAAAATGAAGCATTACAATCTGGTCTTCTTAATACATTGGTTAAAAACATATCTTTATACCATCTAAAATCTGACAAAGTTGGACATCTTAAATTTGTTAAAAATGTTTTATTAGCATTTAATTCTTCTTTTGGATTTCCTACAAAATACATTACTATTGTTACAATTAAAAATTCTGCAGCATCTGATTGAACTTGAATGTTACCTTGATCATCTTCAATCTCTTGAGTATGGTCTAATATTGATAATTTATCTTGAAGTGTTAAAGCATTATCCCACCAATTTTTTAATTGTCCTGTGAATCCTGATACTAATAAGGTTGCTACATTTCTTTCTTGAATATTTTTAAGCTTATAAGCTAGTCTAGCCATTCCCATTTCTTGTAAAGTGTTTAATACTTCATATTCGGCTCTTCCATCTATATTCCATTCAAAAATTGAATCTCCATCATATTTTGTGGTATGAAATTTTGATCTTTCTTCATATTGAATATCTGGGGGACTAGGTCTTGGATAATAATTTCTAGTGCTCACTATTTGCCAATCTTTTTATTACTTTTAAAAGGTCTTTTTCTTCTTATTTTATTTATTTGATTGTTATCTTCTTCTTTAAATTGCTCTTCTATTGGTAAAATTATATCTTCATCATTTTCCGAGTAGCTTGATTCTTCTGATGATATTTCTTCGTTTATTATATTATCTAATGTATTTATTGTAGGAGTTTGAGTCTGAGCTTCTGTTGTTAGACTTTGCAATGTTTGAGATATTCTATTTAATATATTATATGTATTATTTATTCTTTGAGTATTAACACTTTGAATTAATTCTTGCTCTCTATCTCTTGTTAAGCTTCTAGGTTGAAAATGTGGTGCTGAAACATCATTAGGAAATTTTGTAACTGGTTTCTGAATACTGTCTATTTTATTACTTATTACTTCTATATATTGTGATATAGTATGAAGAATTTGATTTGTGTAATTATTTTGCTGATATAATTTTTTAATATCATCTAGATTCACATTATTGCTACTACTACTTGCTTCTGCTTCTCTTCCTTTTTTGAAAGGGGATGCAATAACTTCTCCTTGGCCTAAATTAATTTTTACTTCTTGTAATGGAGGATGAATTGAGGTTACTACTTGATCGTCTTTTAATTTCCATTTTTTATATAAACTAGTTTGAACATTTATCTGTGGTGTATTATATATATCAATTATTCCTATTTTTGAAATATAGAATGATAACCAAGTAAAGAAGGGAAAATCAAATTTTCTATTTTCTAATTCTTTTTTCCATTCTAATATTAATTTTTCTTTACACTCCGGCGATAATTGATAAAATCAAATTATTTTTTCTGTATTTTCTTCATCATCAAAATCTTCTTGTAAATATTTATGATTTATTTTATATTCTTTACTTATTACATTTATTTCACCTCGCATTTGAGAATGTGTTGGGGAATATTCTGATTTATTTTGATTGATTACTTCTGGAACAGGAGTTTTAAATTTAAATATTGAGGAACTTTCTGGAATAAAAGTTGTATCAATTGATTCATAACTAGATCTTCTAGCCGGAATCCATGAATGACTTGAAGTTGAAGATCTTTCTCTAAATGAAGAAATCTTAACAAAACTTTTCCATCAGGTTCTTCTATAATATCTTCTACATTTGTTTGCTCTATGTTTCTTGGTGCTTGTGGATTTTGAATTATAAATTCATTAGGTATACTTATTTCGTTCCATTTTAATCTTTTGGGAGTATAACTAGTAGGTCTATCTGCATCAACTTGTAATAATGTTGTTTCATCTTTTAAAGTTGGAGTCATGATAAATTTTGGATTTAATTGAGAAGACAATGGTCTATAATACATTCTATATATTATAGCAAAATTCTTAGTATGTTTTTCAAATTCATCACCTTGTAAATGAATATCTAATATGACTGAATTCAGAACATGTGGATCTGTTAAGTCTACTGAAAAATTTGGAGCACAGTTAAAGTAAATTGGTCCATTACATACATTTGTTTGAATCATAGATAAAAGAGAGGTTTTATATCTTTTGAGTCTCGTATCTCTTAAAGCTAGATATATAGGAGCATCTACTCCTAGATGGAATAAAGGTTTTACCGCAACTTGAATTAAACCTATATGAATATATCTATATCCTTTACTAAGATATTTCTGAATTGTATTATGATTTAATAACGAAATTGTTTGATATTCTTCTTGAATAGAAATCGTTTCCTCGTGAGTTTTAACTGATAACGCTGTTTTAAAATCTAAAGGGCCTATTCTATAAATATGTTCTATTTTTTCTTCTGGAATAGTCCAATCTGAATTATTTACAGGCATATGATATTCTTGACTTTGTACTATATTTGCTTGTTTTGAATTAGATCCTATCTTAAATTGTCTAAGAAATGCAGCCATGTTTAATATTTTATTTAGTCTTTTATCTTATCAGGAACAACCGAGCCTATGCGTGGAACATCCTATCCTGGACTTACCAACCGACTTACAAAGCTTCAAAATCTTACCAATGATAAGATAAAATCATAAATGAAATATATAACACAAAAACATAAATTAGAAATTTAATATAAGAAATAATTCAAAATTAGCAATAACTATGGTCTAGCTCTGATTCCATTTCAAATGTTCAATCTGATATCTGAAAGTCTTTGGAGAGATATAGATAGGTATTTGGTCAAGAGATAAATTTTCTAAAGTTGAGTTTAATCTTCATTTCAAATACTCCTTATGATCTGAGAGCATTTATGTCGAACATCCTTTCAGTTCAATCACTCCCTGTAGTGGGTGAATATTTAGGTCTAAACTTGGATTTCTCTTGAAATAAAACCCATCTCTTTACAGAGCTTAAATCAAAAGTAGTTACGCAAATTGAAAAGTGGAGATCATCTACAATATCAGTGATAGGTAGAGTCATTCTGGCAAAACATGTGTTATGTTTGATGCCCCAATACACACTTGCAATGTTCTGTCTTCTTAGCTGTATCTCTTCAACTGTTGATCAATATATAGCTCACTTTATCTGGGCAGGTCATGTGGGAGGACAAAGTATCCATTGGAAATCATGGTCCGTCCTAACGATGTCTAAATTGCATGAGAAACAGGGTATAAGATCTATTGAGGAGACTAATAGAGCAATCCTAGTGAAGGTAGTATGGCAAACGTTATCTCAACCTCAATCTTTGTTCAGTCAATTTTTTCTATCAAAATATTGTAAGAATACGAACTTCCATAACAATAAATGTGAGAACCCGTACTTTTCCCATTTTCTAGGATTTTATTTATTTAATGGTTTGTTTTCTGCAATTTTTTTTTAGTAGGAAAATTTTCTAGATATTTTTAATGAGTAGATATAATTTTTAGATGATTTTTCTAGTATTGGAGAGTTTTTGAAAAATTAAGGATATATAAAGGACGTGGGACCCACTAGTGCGACAAGTTCGGAAAAATTCGGCCAATTAGGTTAAGTTTCGGATACTGGTTGAAATTTATCGGGTGTTAAGAGATAAGTAGAGGATGTGAAGTGATTGATGTGAGAGGAAAAAAGAAGGATAGGAATGCATTAATGAAGTGACACTTGTCATGTTGGGATTGGTGGTAACTTTTTGACTACTATTCAATGTTTTACCCTTTGATTAAATAAACCAAAAACTAACCAAAAATCACCATTTTCTTCTCTATCTTGGCCGGCCACCTTGAGCTTAAGAAGGAAGAAAACTCTTCAAAATCTTGGCTACCATCTAGCTCAAATCCTCCAAAACAATTGCTTGATCTTGTTTCTACTCCATAAAATCTCTCCATTTGGTACTAGTAAGTGATTTGGTGAAGTGTTTAAGGAAGCTAAGGTGTCCAACAACTCTCCCTCTCTTGTTTACTAGGTGAGTGGTTATTGAACTTCCTCCTACACTTAATGAAGCTTAAGTTGTGCTTAGTGGTAGCTAAAGTGCTGAAATTTGTGGTTTATTTCTTGGTTTGAGATGAATTGGTGAAGTTTTCAATTTTATTGATGATTTTCTGGTTTAATATGAATGTGATGTTGTGGCTATCCTTGATGATGGGAACTGATGTTTAATGACTCTAGTAGGTGTATATGATAGATAATTGTAACCAATTTCTGGTTTGGAAGGAATTTGAGAAAGTTAGGGTTTGATATCCCCAATTCTGTCCGGGTTTTGTATCTCATGGTTAGAGGCCGAATTGGCCTTGGCTTAAAACATGAAAGTTGTAGGTATTGATGTTTTAAAGGTGTCTGTAAAATTTCAGGTCAATTGGAGTTGTGTAGAATGAGAAAGGTCGAAATTACTATTGCTGTTCTGGTTGTATCAGAATGTAAGAACTGTGCCTGTAATGGGTTGTTTTGGCTAGAATTGATTTGGAATTGGTTGTTGAGGTCTTCTGATGAAATGTAGCTTGAGGTCTTAGCTACCGTTTGCCTTTGGAATCAATGAATTTGGACTTGTATAGACTGAGTTGGACTAATTACAGCATAGTATAATTTGTAAACCTGCAATTGCGGTTCTGGTTTAGTCTCTTGCATATTTGACCTAGTTGTGCTAGGAACTGGACTGAGTGACCTTCTACATTGTTGTAGCCCTGTTTCTTAGCTTCGAAACGGTGGGTCTTGCACCCTCATCCGATAATCGTAGTGAAATTGGTGCCATTACCGCAAAATACGGACAAAACTGTTTTTGTTTTAGGGCCAAGTTAGTTACATTTCCGAAATTTCTGGTTACCTATGATGCTTGTACATGCTTATGAAACCCTATTGGGGTTGTGATTGGCATTGCTTTATGACTCGTTATCGAGTCTCATTGTACTTGTTGCGTGTTCTAGGGCGTGACGGTAGTTCGCGACGTACTTTTGACGACGGTGCATGAAACATCACCTACTTGATTGGTGAGTATACTACTCACTTGAATGTTACAATGTGGCTTTGCTATATGTGATTTTGATGCCTTGAAGGCTTATTTGGCTATTGAAATTGATTGAGGTGAGGGTGTACTTGACCGCCCTCACCCCTTGTGATACCGTTAATGACTGTTTACCGCTTCACTGATATACTGCACTTGCTATATGAGATATTGAATTCACTTCATGAAAAACTGATTTGGTGTCGTTTGGACGAGTATCCAACGGCCTTACTGTACTACTGAGCTCAACCCCGTTGGTAGTCAATTGAATCGAGCCGGCGGGGGCTTGGTCGTGAAAATTGACATGCCACGGGGATTGTACTGGGGAATCTTGTAGTAATGAGACTCTTGATTCCGGTAAACTCGAGTATTACCAAAAGCTACTGATTGGAGTGCGGGCCCAGTTGGGGTATGTTTGGTGGAAGGGATGGGAGTGAAGTGGGTTCTACGGTTGGTACTCATAAACATTGACGGAGAGTCAATGAGATTGGATCAAGAATGTAAGCGTGGAAATGGGCTCTTGAGAGCCGTCCGTATCCTTTTACCGACTTGTTTTACTTCTTAATTGTGTACTTGAAATGAAAGATTATGCTTATGCGATCTTTGTTGCTTATGTGGTAGTAACTCACTGGGCTTAAGCTCATTCCATTCCATTTGTTTTCCTTACAGGAAAATGACCACTTTTGGAAAGGTTATACTTGTTGGTTGTCAAGTTGAGCTCATGTAAATGTATCTTTTGGATAGCTCTTTGAATGAAACCCTAATGTGTATTGGGTTCACTTTCTTTTGATTGGCAAACCGAACATGTATATTCGTAATGAATGGTTTTTGATATGCCGTTTTGGCTTGTAAATGTTACATTTCAATGTATGTATGTTTGGTTGATATTTGGTTGAATTTCGGATCAACTCGTATTTCAAACGGCAAAAGAAAAATTTTGGCTACTCTCGGCCTAGTATCTGGATTCTGACGTGGCCGGTACTGTTCATTATCGGCTTCGATTTTCGTTTTTTTTTATTTTGTGATTTTGACTTGTTTACACGCGTGGGTATGTTCCGGAACGTATTAGATCGACGTGAACTGATCCGTAGTCCTGGCGAGAGCTGGGCAGGCAGTCCGTTAACCCCTTTGGTTCGCCTTAGGGGAAAGTGGGGCTGTTACAATAAATGTACTGCCAATGCCTCATGAGAGTGGAGAAGTATTTTGTGGAAAAGAGATCTGGTGAAATTAGGACTAAAGTGAAGAGTGATAACTGGAATGCAAATTAAGCTAGTAGACAATTGGATTCTTGAGCTATCCTCGTGGTAGCCTTATTTTGAATCAATATTTGAATATGACAATTGCTGGCCTCATTGATAGCAATGGATAATGGAGAGAATTTTTTGTTAGACTAATTTTTCTAGGTATGGCAGCAGCTAAAATTCTAGTTATTCACATCCCGCGACAAGTGGTAGGGAGAAAAACCTCAAAAGAGCCTAATATGTGAGTCAAGAATCCAAAGTTGACCCAAAAGTTTAAGCTATTAGATTTTGGGTTCTTACTTATATATTAACTGCTCTATTAGGAAATTGGCTTAATTCTTTTAGATAGGTTACTTGTTTTGAGTGGAAGTAACTAGTTTTCTTATTATTTTAATTATTTGAAGTAGTAGCAAAGGAATTTCTCATTTGTATGAGTTTAGAAATTAGGAATCATTTTCTATTCCGTATAAGATTAGGAATTAGTAATTATTTTCTATTATTACTTGAGTGTTGGCCAAGTAATGTAGTTTATAAATAAGTGGGAGCTGGCATACTACAGAATAACATATAAGAGGCAACATGTAACCTTATATATGAACTAAGAGAGGGTTCTTGGGAGTTGAAAGAAATTGTACAAGGATTAAGTTTGGCTTCAAGTTGTATTCTTATATGAGTTTTATTCTCTTATAATAAAAAAATAGATATTCTCTCTATGGACATATTAGTCAAGCATTTAGCATAATTTAGATAGTTAAGGTAAGTAGAAATACTGTGGTCCTTAACTTGGCTAATGCGACTAGAATGTTGTAATTAACATATTAAAGAAATTCCGAATTTTGTGTTCCAAAAAAAAGTGAAAATAGAATGTTTAAAAGGTTTTGTCACTCTGCACTCTTCATTATCTTGACAATAACAATAATCGGGATTTATCATCTTGCTTGATTCTATATACTACTTCTTTGAAGTTAGAGACAGATATCAAAGTTGCTATATAGTAAAAATCTTAATTTTATTTGAGGTAAGTGATATGAAACTTAACTTTATTATGTTGCGTAGTAGATTAGAAAATACGTATGCATATATGACATCTATATAAAGCCTTCTCCACAAAGGGTGAAGATTTTAGTTGGACTTGTTGGACATATTTGGATTAAATTTTCTTTCAACTTCCAATTAATCATGCTTAATAGCGGCTGAAGGTAGAGTATTTTTCTCAAATTAATAAAAAGACACTGTATCTATGTAACATTTTATCTTTATTAAAAGACAACAAATCTTGTTGCAACAAGTTTATAAGAAAAAACAAAACCTAAGAGCTAGTACTTGGTGACCTTTTATGTGTATTGAAACAGACAATTCTTATATTAAACGTCAATCGAACAAGCATTAAAACAAGGTAAAACTCTACTTGAAGGATACTAATAGACATGACCTATTGATAAATGTGTATTTTAAGTGTATTTTATAGTTTAGTTTTTGGTGTGTTTTAGTCATTTTTATACCTAATTAACTAGGTTTCTAGTGAAAAATTGTATTTGAGCAGATTAATGTACAAATTGGAGGTGACAACGATAAAGAATTTGGTTTAATGGAGGCAATGAAAGAAATTAAACCAAACTGTTATAGTATTTTGTTTTCTAATTCTTTTTGGTGTCGTGTTTATTTAGTTTTCATATTAGTTTAGGAAATCTCAAGTCTGATCAAAATAAGTTTCAGTTTATGATTGTGTCTATTTAGGAAACTTTGTAGTCTATAAATACTACCAATCTAGTAGGTTATTTCTTGAAGAGTTGTGTTGAGTTTTGAAAAATAGGTTTGAGGGAAAACCTCATAATTGAATTGTGAATTGTCGTGAGTGAAAGGTTATGACTTAATATTTGTTATTACTGAGTTTTGGGCTAATAAATTAGTGAGCATTTGTTTATGTGTTTATTTTCTTTCTCTTCCTATATATTTTATATGTGTCAAAATTGTTTCCGCTATGTGCGTGTGTTTTTTGTGCCAACATATGAATATGTTGTTTCTACATGCTTGGATATGAGAGAGTGGAGAAATTCCGACCAACCATTGTTGAAAATAGAGATTAGATAAGTTAGAACAAGAATAATAGACATGTTAGACACATCACAGTAGTGATGGTTGATTTTGGAAAAAAAATCTTAATTTCTATTTTTCACCCTAATTTAATGAAGCTTTAGTTTTTTCTCCCCCATTTAATTGAAAATTTTTATTTATCTTTTGCTTACAGGAGAGTTGACTTGTAGTTCCTATATTCCTTTGATTTTTGTGCAAGAAAAATTCAAATGGGTACAATTGGATAGCAAATAAAACTTAAAGGACTACATTGGTTAAAAAAATATTAAGGACAAAATTGGTTTTAGTGAAAAAGTTCAAGGATGAAAATTGCGAATTTCCCTTTTACATTTTTTTAAAAAATAAGAATGTATCCAGAGGCATTGTTCTAGAAGCTTTTGCCCAGAGTCTATAGTTCTATGCTACGTTGCTGAAGAGTAAGACAAACGATGCAGCTTTTTTAAAGAAATGGTGCAAAATTAAATGCATGCTGTAGCTGTCCTAACTGGTTAAGTTTTAAATGATGATATTTTTAGATGAAATTTTGATTCTTTCTTCAATTAAATGAACATGTTAACAGGCTGAGTACAGCTGTCCTGACTGGTTAAGTTTTAAATGATGATATTTTAAAATAAAATTATAATTCTTTCTTCAATTAAATAAACATGTTAACATGCTGAGGATATTAGATTGTTGCACAGATTCTTTAGGCTAGAAAAATCAGCTTGTGGAGAGGGGAATCATTAGTAATCCTTCTACACCGAATGAGAGATAGGAGAGAGAAGGAGGAAAGGGGTGGCAGGTGATGATATTTTTAATTTTTAAAAGATATTTCAAAAATTTTAAATTCTAAAAGTACACATAAAATAAGTCATCAAAAATACCCCCGAAAACACCCTCAAGAACACTTCCAAAAACATCTAACCATCTATGATAAAAAATTTCCAAATACACCACTACAATAAATTTTTTTTTAAAAACACACCCGAGAAGCACCTAATCCATACGAAACCTAAGATTTTTTTATTTTTGAGTTACATAATATATCAAATACATTTTAAAAAATAAAATGTGATTAGAAATTGGCATTTGTATTTTGCATACAAAATTCAAATAATACTGAACTGTGCTAGTTGAAAATGGAAAAATTCTTACCATTCTTAGGATAAATTAACCCAAATATTATTAATTAATTTTAGATTCTTGTAAATCAAAATATAAAAACTAAACGCAACAATTGCATACATATAGTAGCTAATGACCTAAGATTAAACATAATTTATTTAATATGAATTTATTTTTTTTAAATAATGTCTAGAAAGACATTGATACTTTGTATATTTTATAAAAGAATGAAATGCATATGCAATCAATCCAAACTTGTTTCATTTGGAGGAATGTTAAAAAATTACAAATACTTAATTTTCATTCCTTAAGCAAAAAAATGCTATCACTTTATAAGCTAAACTAAGCCACTAATTTTAATTGTCCATTTCACATGAGAAGAGAGAGAACATAGCACGTTACCCCTATCCATGAAGTTGATACAATAATAATGCTCGTAACAAAAGTTTTAAAATTATATGTAAAAACTCATTAATATCCACAACTAGGACACGTTTCTTACTGTGTTTGTTAATAAGAGTGTGTAAAGAAGAAAATGCAAGTAGAGTTCAAAGGAAAGTGGTATAATTGGAATTAAAAGAATTACTAAGTTTACGAGGGATGATATGTGACAGCCCCACTTCCCCCTTAGGCGAACCAGAGGGTTCAGCGGACCGCCTGCCCAACTCTCGCCGGGACTCAGTCGTTCACTCACACAAATCAGAAATAGAACCACAAGAAAGAGCAAAACGAGGATCCAAAACTTAAAACAAAACTTATATACATTGCTATCTCAGAAAGAAGTACAACCGTCGAGAATACAAAAATTCTCAAGTCACCATACAACCAGCCCGTGCCAAGCACTAGGGCGAGAACCAAAATAAAACCCAAACTAGACCCAGCCAGTCTATACAGAGCTCTCGTTCTTGCTCGCCTTCCCCTGTTGAGGAAAACAAAACTAAAGGGATGAGCTAAAAACTCAGTGAGGTTCCGAACATAGAATCAAGTCATAAATCAAACGATAAGTCAAGAAACAGTTACAACATTTACAATAAACCATACATGAAAAGGATACGTTCGTTCGTTCGTTCTCCTGTCATTCCCCTTTCCTTCATTCATTTGAAAATGCATTTTTCGTTTATACATAAAACTCTCGTTCGTTCGTTCATTCGTTCATTTCATTCACCCTTTCCTGGACATTGGCCAGGCTCCACCAACCTCCACCAACCTACAAGGTAATACTCGAGTATACCAAACGTTCACCCAGGTCACCATATCGCCCGACCGAGTCCGCTTCTGGCTCGAGTCGGTCGGTAACAAGGGGCAGTGGCCAGTTCAGCCAAAAGGCTTACATTCATGCACAAGTAGCATTTCAATCGTTCAATCATTGAAAAGTTCAGAATCATTTAGGCTGAGTGCGATAAAGTACACACTCGCCTAGAAAACTCGTTTTGGCTAATCATTGAAAGCGTTTAACATGTTATCAGTCATATATACAAGCCATATAATCAAGAAACATAACAAACAAGGAACACTCACCGAATTATGCTAAATAACGTCCAAAATGTCCTATCGAATTTTACCCTCGGTCACCGAGAAAACCTATGATTCAGCGAGAAAGAATATTACAATTCATCTAGCAAAACAAGTAAGTGGAATCAAGAAACTCGACTAGTTACGAGTAAAATGGATAAAAGTGACTTTAAAGTGAAAAACAACCATTTGAATCTGTGGACGGAAATAACTAGGGTGTCATAACCCAAACTCAAAGGGTTATAACAGTTCCAATGGAAAACACTTGAATCAAAGTCAAGTCGGAATCCAACTAGATAGGCTCAGAAATATTATTTTTCGGAATCGTGTATGTGGTTCAAAATCGATATACATTCAAGTAGGTATTATGGCCTACACGTCTTGACTGAGAAAACCTTAGATCATAACTCGATATTTTGGTATGAAGTAGTAACTAAACATTTGAAGGTTCAAATGGAAAAGGTGTCATATTTTAAGATGGAAAACGGTCATAGTATTTGCCAAACGAAAAATAGACAAGTTGAAATAGAAACTTAGCTCTCGAGCGAAAATTTGGGCAGCACGCCCTTTGCATTTTCCTATTTTCAGCCATTTATGGCTTCATTATTTTTCTCATCCAGTCCCAAAGTCACACACAAAATCAGTTCATTCAATAGCCGTTCAGTAAGCTCCAAGTAGTACAATTCAAGTTAGGGAAAAGTCCGGAAATGAAAGTTAAGCTCTAACCATAAAAATAGTTTTTGACATCATTTTGAGGTTTTGGCACCATTGGCACTATGATTATCGGATGGAGGTGCAAGATACACCATTTCGAAGCTAAGAGATAGGGATACAATGTTGAAGAAGGCTACTCAGACCAGTTTCTAGTGCAATCAGGTCAAAAATTCAATATCCTAAACCAGAACCGCAAAAACAGGTTCACCAACCGCATTCTGGTTCAAACATCATAAGTCAGGCTACCTAAGTCCATATCAAGTGATTCTAAAGCCATATGAAAGCTAAGATACAAGGCTACAATTCATCAGAAGGCACCAACAACCAAATCAGAAGCATTCCCAACCAAATTAACCAATTATAGACGCAATTAGCAAATTCGGGTAGAACCAGGGCAGCAGGGGTATTTCAGTCTTTTCTCAAGCTACGTTGCTCCGTTTGACCTAAAATTTTTCAGGCATCTCTAAACTATCATTCCCTACAACTTTCATGTTTTAACCCAAGGCTAATTCGGCTTCTAACTATGATGAACAGTGCCAGGCAGAATGGTGAAAATTGGAACCCTAATCTGGAATTTTTGCTTCAAACCAGAATATCAATTTTCGTCCAAAAAGCTCTACAGAACAAACAACAATAAACCCAAAAGGAATCCCGAAAACAATGCCATATCACTATCACTTTCTCTTCAAACAAATCTAAACAATCAGAACACACCCAAAATTCTTATCAACGAATCAATAACCTCAGGGCAATAAACCTACATCAAAACGCAAATCGCAGTCCTAATTATTCAACTCATAACTCTCGAAGCAATTAATGAACTAAATAACGACAAATTACAGCACATTATAAAAGAAAATTCACCCCAGAACAATTGCGCAATACCTGAATAGAATTACTAAAAATTTCTGGGAAAAACACTACCACTAATATAATTGCCAAATAAAAAAAAGGTAAAAGCAAACACTTACCAGGCAACAAGTGGTGAAATAAATTAAAAAAGGAAAAAAAAAAGAAAATGGACAAAAATTTGATATCTCCAAATCCGATAAAAAGCAGAAGGGATTAAATGATGAAGAGGAAGAAGGTTACCTCGGAGATTGACGAGATTAGTCCGTGCAAGAGAGACTATTGTACAGATCTTGAGACTCAGATTTCTGATTTGTTTCGGTTTTGCTCCAAAGTAGTAGGTTTTTTTTTTTTTTTGTTATTTTTTCAGTGTAAATGGAGGTCAAGTAGTAGTATTCCTTTTGAGATCTCAGATTTTAATTTTTAAATGCTTAGTTATTAATATATATATATATATATATACACACATACATACATGTAGTGTATATATGAAAAAGGTCCCTCTACCATGCAGCAGCTATATATATAAAAAAAAAAAAGGTATTATATGCTTATATAAAAGTTTTGTATCGCGATGCAACTGATATGACAAAAAAATTATTTGCTTATAATAGTACTATGGAGCTGATATATAAAGAGGTATTATTTACTTATATAAAAATTTTGTATTACGATGCAGTTGATATAACAAAAAATTATTTGCTCATAATAGTACTATGCAACAGCTATATATAAAGAGGTATTATTTGCTTATATGAAAGTTTTGTATTACGATGCAATTAATATGACAAAAAATTATTTGCTCATAATAATAGTTTGCAGATGATATATATACACATATATAGAGAGAGAGAGAGAGAGTGGTTATAAATGTTTTGTATTATTTGTCAATTATTTTCACAGGAATTGACTTAAGAGTTTAGAAATTAATTTGTAGACAATAGTATGAAAACAAAGATGTGCAGATTATCAGCAAATAATTATGTGTAGTTAATATTATAATTTAAAATCGTCTAAAAAATTGAAAAAAATTAAAAATTGAGAACAAATGCATATCAAATTGTGTTCTCCTATCACATCTTTAGAATGGGAACATAGAAAAGGAAATTATAGTAAACCATGTTATAACTGTAATAAATATCCGTCAATAGAATTAAGGTTTCAATGTCAGCTATGTTATATAGAAGGATGCAAATACTGTTTAGAAAAGTCTGCACAGGAATATGTTTTAATAGAAAATATTAAAAAAGAAAAAATTGAAGAAAATCTGCCTTTAGAACATTATTTAGAAAGAAGGATAAGAATTTTAGAAAATAAGGTCGAACATTTAGAGCAAAAAATAGAAAAATTAAATAAGGGAAAAACAATAGAAAGCGAAGTATCTATTGAAAACATAGATCTAGAAATCTTTCCAGAAATAGAAGAAATAAAACATAATTATGATTTAGAATTATTACAAGCAGGAACATCAAATATAACATCAATAGAAGTAAAAACTCGAATAAAAATAGGAGATTTTGAAACACAATTATTAGCAGTAATAGACACAGGAGCTAGTAATATAGTAATCCAACAAGAATTAATTCCAGAAAAATATTATGAAAAAGCATACCATATTAGAACGGCTAGACAAATGGATGGAAGTACATATACATATGACACAGCATTACATAATTCTTTATTATTTTTTGAAATAGATAGCATGCACTGTACACAACCATATCCGGTAACAGAAATATATATTAGAAGTTTTCCTTATCAAATGATATTAGGACTATCATTTATTTTACAGGCATATCATGGCATGATTCTTACTAGAACAGGATTAACATTCCTTAGAGAACATTTTTTACCATATAATACTTTTTTAACAAGCAATAAATTTAAAATAAATAAAGATAATAAATTTACAAGACTCTTAGGACTAGAAGAAAAAGATAATTGTAAATGTGATATAAAAGGTAGCTGTAAGAATGATTCAACCCAGGAATATAGGGGGAAGAATCAGAAAATAAATTCTTTTGACAATATGGAGATGACTGGAGAAAGGCCTTTATATTCGTCACAAAGAATTCAAAACTGTTTAGAAGACAAAGAATTTGAAGAATATTTAGAGATAGAAAATTATGACATAATAGAAACTATTTTAAATAATAAAAAATTATATGATCTGTTAGAAACGGGACATAGAGATATAGACCAACTAATAAGTGAATTAGAAAAATTAGAAATTTTTGGAGAAAATCCAACTATTCATTGGGATAAGGACAAAACAGAATGTAAGTTAGATATTTTAAATCCAAATTTAAAAATTAGCACAGCAAAAATAGAAGCTAGTAATGATGATATAAAAGAATTCGAAATGCATATAGCTGACCTAAATAAGTTAAAAATAATTAGAAGAAGTACTAGTCCACACAGAAGTGCAGCATTTATAGTTAAAAAACATAGTGAAATAGTTCGAGGAAAAAGTAGAATGGTAATAAATTATAAAAGATTAAATGACAATACTAAAGAAGATAGCTATGATATACCAGATAAAAATGAGTTAATAAATAGAATCCAATATAGATATATTTTCAGTAAATTTGATTGTAAGTCAGGATTTTGGCAGGTAAAAATGCATAAAGAAAGTATAGAATGGACAGCTTTTACATGTCCTTTAGGACACTATGAGTGGTTAGTAATGCCTTTTGGGTTAAAAAATGCACCATCCATATTTCAAAGAAAAATGGATTATATTTTTAATAAATATAAAGATTTTGTCATAGTATACATAGATGATATATTAGTATTTTCAAAAAACAAAGAAGAACATGTAAGCCATCTAAAATTAGTTTTCTCAGAATTTATTAAACACGGAATAATAATCAGTAATAAAAAAGCACAATTTTTTAGAAAAAATATAGAATTTTTAGGAACAGAAATAGGACAAGGAAAAATAAAATTACAACCACATATTTGTAAAAAGGTTTTAGAATTTCCAGATAAGATAGAAGAAACAAAGAAACTTCAACAATTCTTAGGATTATTAAATTATGCAAGACCTTTTATTAAAAATTTAAATAATCTAGTAGCACCATTGTATAATAAAACCTCTTTAAAAGGGCAAAAATTCTTTAATAAAGAAGATGTCAAACTAATACAAGAAATTAAACAAACAATAGGCAATTTACATGATCTAAAATTACCATTAGACACAGATTACTTGATAATAGAATGTGATGGCAGTAGTACCGGATGGGGAGCAGTTCTTTTTGCAAAACCAAACAAATATAGTAATAAAAACAATGAACAAATCTGTAGATACGCTAGTGGTAAATATAAGGAAAAAGGCAATAGAAGTAGCATAGATAATGAATTATTAGCAGTAAAATATAGTTTGGATAATTTTAGACTCTTTATAATCAACAAATCTGAAATAACTATTAGAACAGACTGTGAAGCAATAAAAAAGTTTTTTGATAAACATAATGAAAAAAGAAGTTCTACTAGAAGATGGTTAAATTTTGTAGATAGTATTATTGGTAATGGATATAAAGTAGTCTTCGAACACATTAAAGGTAAAGATAATAATTTAGCAGATTTTTTATCACGACTTTTTAACAATTCTTCTGATCTCTTAGCAGATGGCATATAACTTCCAGAAAGTCAAAATTGGCCAGTGGGAACTTACAAAGTACCCTAAAGGTACAAGTCTACATTTCCATAGCCAAGAGGAAGGTAATTTAGAAGACATCCAGCAGGATATCTTAAATAACCTCTGGAATAGCAGAAATAGCACTGATAAAGTTAGAAATCTTAATATCTTAGCATTTTATTTTAGTAATCTTCCAAAACAAAGTTTTTCATATTATGTAGTGGTAAAAGGAAAAATACCTGGAATCTATTCTAAATGGATTTCCGTTATAGAACAAATAAATCATTTTCATAATCCTTTATGGAAAGCATTTCATAGCATACATGAAGCATTAGAATTTGCTAGGCATAATATAGGAACAACATTTTATGTAGATCCTAAGGCTAGCATGGACAGCATGAGGGCTCCAGTATATCAAAATACAGATGCCCCTAGTAGCAGTAGAAATTATCAATATGCATTAGAAAAAGATAACACAAATAGAATAGAATTTTGTAGACATTGTAAGAGCATGGAGCAAGCTATTAGAAGTTTAAATTTAAAGTGTAGAAATTTTGAAGAAGAAGATCTTTCTCAAAAAGAAAAGATAAAATCTTTAACTGAACAACTGAAAGAAATGTATAAGATCTCAGGCTCACAAGGAGATACTATTCTCTCACAAATTTCTGAAATTGGGGAGCTCAAAGGAAGGCTGTCTCATACAGCATCTCAAATGGCCAGTTCTTCATCCGGCCCAATAAAACAGACAATTTTTATAAAAGAAAAGCCCATTTCAGAAAGACCATTTGAATTTCTTAAGCCCAGAATATCCTTTAAACCATATCACCTACTTAATTTCCTCCCTTTACATATCCAAGAAATTATTAGCCAAAAAGCCCAAGCCCAATATTATTCAAAATTAATGGCAGTCCAACAATACTTTTATGAAATAGCAAAAGACCCAATTAGAAATACAGCAGCCATTAGACTACATCCATCTTTCTTCATTAACCCAGAAAAACATTGCCCAAACAATCCAGAAGCCTGTGACCACCAGAAAATAAATAGCCATTGTATACATACACTCAGTCATTTTTTCCTCAGAGCAACTATTATCTTATCAAAATATTCATCCCCAAAGATACTAAGAGTGAATGGGGAACGAGTTATTTTAACACCACAATTTCTTATGGATGCCGGATTCCTGGAAAAAATTATTGTTACAAATCCAGAAGATACTCATTGTCTTGGAACTCATCTCGGATACTTCATCAGAAAAATGTTAGACTATGGACAGTGGGCAACTGTACATATCAAATCCGCGCCAGCAGAATGGATAGGACTTTTTGATATAGAACCAGCAATACATAGAATGATGATTACAGTTAGCAATATACCACCAGCAAGGAGAACGACAGAAGAACTAGAAAAAATCAGCAGCAGTCTAGTGGAATGTCCATTAGAATTAAAAGAACAATTGATAAATGCTAAAATGATCCAATTAGCTTACAGACATTTCATAGATCAATGGGAAAATGGGATTAGATTAGTATATGAAAATAAGATACAAAAGATATATGTCCCATATAGGTTTAAGTTAGAAAAAGATTTCACTATAAGCACCAATTATCCAGAAGTTTTTGAAAAATATTTAGAAGGATATTATATGAGCTCAGGAGCAAGGCATTTGGATATCGAAGCAGATGAAGAATATAATGATGATCATTATTGGGAAACAATGGGACCAGAAGAAATGAGCAACATCGAGAATATGATGGAAGGATAATTCTTCGGCCATCTTGTCCAAAGCTATAATAGATCAACACACGCACATAGCGGAAACAATTTTGACACATATAAAATATATAGGAAGAGAAAGAAAATAAACACATAAACAAATGCTCACTAATTTATTAGCCCAAAACTCAGTAATAACAAATATTAAGTCATAACCTTTCACTCACGACAATTCACAATTCAATTATGAGGTTTTCCCTCAAACCTATTTTTCAAAACTCAACACAACTCTTCAAGAAATAACCTACTAGATTGGTAGTATTTATAGACTACAAAGTTTCCTAAATAGACACAATCATAAACTGAAACTTATTTTGATCAGACTTGAGATTTCCTAAACTAATATGAAAACTAAATAAACACGACACCAAAAAGAATTAGAAAACAAAATACTATAACAGTTTGGTTTAATTTCTTTCATTGCCTCCATTAAACCAAATTCTTTATCGTTGTCACCTCCAATTTGTACATTAATCTGCTCAAATACAATTTTTCACTAGAAACCTAGTTAATTAGGTATAAAAATGACTAAAACACACCAAAAACTAAACTATAAAATACACTTAAAATACACATTTATCAATAGGTCATGTCTATTAGTATCCTTCAAGTAGAGTTTTACCTTGTTTTAATGCTTGTTCGATTGACGTTTAATATAAGAATTGTCTGTTTCAATACACATAAAAGGTCACCAAGTACTAGCTCTTAGGTTTTGTTTTTTCTTATAAACTTGTTGCAACAAGATTTGTTGTCTTTTAATAAAGATAAAATGTTACATAGATACAGTGTCTTTTTATTAATTTGAGAAAAATACTCTACCTTCAGCCGCTATTAAGCATGATTAATTGGAAGTTGAAAGAAAATTTAATCCAAATATGTCCAACAAGTCCAACTAAAATCTTCACCCTTTGTGGAGAAGGCTTTATATAGATGTCATATATGCATACGTATTTTCTAATCTACTACGCAACATAATAAAGTTAAGTTTCATATCACTTACCTCAAATAAAATTAAGATTTTTACTATATAGCAACTTTGATATCTGTCTCTAACTTCAAAGAAGTAGTATATAGAATCAAGCAAGATGATAAATCCCGATTATTGTTATTGTCAAGATAATGAAGAGTGCAGAGTGACAAAACCTTTTAAACATTCTATTTTCACTTTTTTTTGGAACACAAAATTCGGAATTTCTTTAATATGTTAATTACAACATTCTAGTCGCATTAGCCAAGTTAAGGACCACAGTATTTCTACTTACCTTAACTATCTAAATTATGCTAAATGCTTGACTAATATGTCCATAGAGAGAATATCTATTTTTTTATTATAAGAGAATAAAACTCATATAAGAATACAACTTGAAGCCAAACTTAATCCTTGTACAATTTCTTTCAACTCCCAAGAACCCTCTCTTAGTTCATATATAAGGTTACATGTTGCCTCTTATATGTTATTCTGTAGTATGCCAGCTCCCACTTATTTATAAACTACATTACTTGGCCAACACTCAAGTAATAATAGAAAATAATTACTAATTCCTAATCTTATACGGAATAGAAAATGATTCCTAATTTCTAAACTCATACAAATGAGAAATTCCTTTGCTACTACTTCAAATAATTAAAATAATAAGAAAACTAGTTACTTCCACTCAAAACAAGTAACCTATCTAAAAGAATTAAGCCAATTTCCTAATAGAGCAGTTAATATATAAGTAAGAACCCAAAATCTAATAGCTTAAACTTTTGGGTCAACTTTGGATTCTTGACTCACATATTAGGCTCTTTTGAGGTTTTTCTCCCTACCACTTGTCGCGGGATGTGAATAACTAGAATTTTAGCTGCTGCCATACCTAGAAAAATTAGTCTAACAAAAAATTCTCTCCATTATCCATTGCTATCAATGAGGCCAGCAATTGTCATATTCAAATATTGATTCAAAATAAGGCTACCACGAGGATAGCTCAAGAATCCAATTGTCTACTAGCTTAATTTGCATTCCAGTTATCACTCTTCACTTTAGTCCTAATTTCACCAGATCTCTTTTCCACAAAATACTTCTCCACTCTCATGAGGCATTGGCAGTACATTTATTGTAACAGCCCCACTTTCCCCTAAGGCGAACCAAAGGGGTTAACGGACTGCCTGCCCAGCTCTCGCCAGGACTACGGATCAGTTCACGTCGATCTAATACGTTCCGGAACATACCCACGCGTGTAAACAAGTCAAAATCACAAAATAAAAAAAAACGAAAATCGAAGCCGATAATGAACAGTACCGGCCACGTCAGAATCCAGATACTAGGCCGAGAGTAGCCAAAATTTTTCTTTTGCCGTTTGAAATACGAGTTGATCCGAAATTCAACCAAATATCAACCAAACATACATACATTGAAATGTAACATTTACAAGCCAAAACGGCATATCAAAAACCATTCATTACGAATATACATGTTCGGTTTGCCAATCAAAAGAAAGTGAACCCAATACACATTAGGGTTTCATTCAAAGAGCTATCCAAAAGATACATTTACATGAGCTCAACTTGACAACCAACAAGTATAACCTTTCCAAAAGTGGTCATTTTCCTGTAAGGAAAACAAATGGAATGGAATGAGCTTAAGCCCAGTGAGTTACTACCACATAAGCAACAAAGATCGCATAAGCATAATCTTTCATTTCAAGTACACAATTAAGAAGTAAAACAAGTCGGTAAAAGGATACGGACGGCTCTCAAGAGCCCATTTCCACGCTTACATTCTTGATCCAATCTCATTGACTCTCCGTCAATGTTTATGAGTACCAACCGTAGAACCCACTTCACTCCCATCCCTTCCACCAAACATACCCCAACTGGGCCCGCACTCCAATCAGTAGCTTTTGGTAATACTCGAGTTTACCGGAATCAAGAGTCTCATTACTACAAGATTCCCCAGTACAATCCCCGTGGCATGTCAATTTTCACGACCAAGCCCCCGCCGGCTCGATTCAATTGACTACCAACGGGGTTGAGCTCAGTAGTACAGTAAGGCCGTTGGATACTCGTCCAAACGACACCAAATCAGTTTTTCATGAAGTGAATTCAATATCTCATATAGCAAGTGCAGTATATCAGTGAAGCGGTAAACAGTCATTAACGGTATCACAAGGGGTGAGGGCGGTCAAGTACACCCTCACCTCAATCAATTTCAATAGCCAAATAAGCCTTCAAGGCATCAAAATCACATATAGCAAAGCCACATTGTAACATTCAAGTGAGTAGTATACTCACCAATCAAGTAGGTGATGTTTCATGCACCGTCGTCAAAAGTACGTCGCGAACTACCGTCACGCCCTAGAACACGCAACAAGTACAATGAGACTCGATAACGAGTCATAAAGCAATGCCAATCACAACCCCAATAGGGTTTCATAAGCATGTACAAGCATCATAGGTAACCAGAAATTTCGGAAATGTAACTAACTTGGCCCTAAAACAAAAACAGTTTTGTCCGTATTTTGCGGTAATGGCACCAATTTCACTACGATTATCGGATGAGGGTGCAAGACCCACCGTTTCGAAGCTAAGAAACAGGGCTACAACAATGTAGAAGGTCACTCAGTCCAGTTCCTAGCACAACTAGGTCAAATATGCAAGAGACTAAACCAGAACCGCAATTGCAGGTTTACAAATTATACTATGCTGTAATTAGTCCAACTCAGTCTATACAAGTCCAAATTCATTGATTCCAAAGGCAAACGGTAGCTAAGACCTCAAGCTACATTTCATCAGAAGACCTCAACAACCAATTCCAAATCAATTCTAGCCAAAACAACCCATTACAGGCACAGTTCTTACATTCTGATACAACCAGAACAGCAATAGTAATTTCGACCTTTCTCATTCTACACAACTCCAATTGACCTGAAATTTTACAGACACCTTTAAAACATCAATACCTACAACTTTCATGTTTTAAGCCAAGGCCAATTCGGCCTCTAACCATGAGATACAAAACCCGGACAGAATTGGGGATATCAAACCCTAACTTTCTCAAATTCCTTCCAAACCAGAAATTGGTTACAATTATCTATCATATACACCTACTAGAGTCATTAAACATCAGTTCCCATCATCAAGGATAGCCACAACATCACATTCATATTAAACCAGAAAATCATCAATAAAATTGAAAACTTCACCAATTCATCTCAAACCAAGAAATAAACCACAAATTTCAGCACTTTAGCTACCACTAAGCACAACTTAAGCTTCATTAAGTGTAGGAGGAAGTTCAATAACCACTCACCTAGTAAACAAGAGAGGGAGAGTTGTTGGACACCTTAGCTTCCTTAAACACTTCACCAAATCACTTACTAGTACCAAATGGAGAGATTTTATGGAGTAGAAACAAGATCAAGCAATTGTTTTGGAGGATTTGAGCTAGATGGTAGCCAAGATTTTGAAGAGTTTTCTTCCTTCTTAAGCTCAAGGTGGCCGGCCAAGATAGAGAAGAAAATGGTGATTTTTGGTTAGTTTTTGGTTTATTTAATCAAAGGGTAAAACATTGAATAGTAGTCAAAAAGTTACCACCAATCCCAACATGACAAGTGTCACTTCATTAATGCATTCCTATCCTTCTTTTTTCCTCTCACATCAATCACTTCACATCCTCTACTTATCTCTTAACACCCGATAAATTTCAACCAGTATCCGAAACTTAACCTAATTGGCCGAATTTTTCCGAACTTGTCGCACTAGTGGGTCCCACGTCCTTTATATATCCTTAATTTTTCAAAAACTCTCCAATACTAGAAAAATCATCTAAAAATTATATCTACTCATTAAAAATATCTAGAAAATTTTCCTACTAAAAAAAAATTGCAGAAAACAAACCATTAAATAAATAAAATCCTAGAAAATGGGAAAAGTACGGGTTCTCACATTTATTGTTATGGAAGTTCGTATTCTTACAATATTTTGATAGAAAAAATTGACTGAACAAAGATTGAGGTTGAGATAACGTTTGCCATACTACCTTCACTAGGATTGCTCTATTAGTCTCCTCAATAGATCTTATACCCTGTTTCT
The DNA here is from genome assembly GCF_036785885.1 of Coffea arabica. Taxonomy (NCBI): domain Eukaryota; kingdom Viridiplantae; phylum Streptophyta; class Magnoliopsida; order Gentianales; family Rubiaceae; genus Coffea; species Coffea arabica. The sequence goes on along the minus strand of NC_092318.1, from coordinate 7,387,258 downwards.
CATGCAATTTAGACATCGTTAGGACGGACCATGATTTCCAATGGATACTTTGTCCTCCCACATGACCTGCCCAGATAAAGTGAGCTATATATTGATCAACAGTTGAAGAGATACAGCTAAGAAGACAGAACATTGCAAGTGTGTATTGGGGCATCAAACATAACACATGTTTTGCCAGAATGACTCTACCTATCACTGATATTGTAGATGATCTCCACTTTTCAATTTGCGTAACTACTTTTGATTTAAGCTCTGTAAAGAGATGGGTTTTATTTCAAGAGAAATCCAAGTTTAGACCTAAATATTCACCCACTACAGGGAGTGATTGAACTGAAAGGATGTTCGACATAAATGCTCTCAGATCATAAGGAGTATTTGAAATGAAGATTAAACTCAACTTTAGAAAATTTATCTCTTGACCAAATACCTATCTATATCTCTCCAAAGACTTTCAGATATCAGATTGAACATTTGAAATGGAATCAGAGCTAGACCATAGTTATTGCTAATTTTGAATTATTTCTTATATTAAATTTCTAATTTATGTTTTTGTGTTATATATTTCATTTATGATTTTATCTTATCATTGGTAAGATTTTGAAGCTTTGTAAGTCGGTTGGTAAGTCCAGGATAGGATGTTCCACGCATAGGCTCGGTTGTTCCTGATAAGATAAAAGACTAAATAAAATATTAAACATGGCTGCATTTCTTAGACAATTTAAGATAGGATCTAATTCAAAACAAGCAAATATAGTACAAAGTCAAGAATATCATATGCCTGTAAATAATTCAGATTGGACTATTCCAGAAGAAAAAATAGAACATATTTATAGAATAGGCCCTTTAGATTTTAAAACAGCGTTATCAGTTAAAACTCACGAGGAAACGATTTCTATTCAAGAAGAATATCAAACAATTTCGTTATTAAATCATAATACAATTCAGAAATATCTTAGTAAAGGATATAGATATATTCATATAGGTTTAATTCAAGTTGCGGTAAAACCTTTATTCCATCTAGGAGTAGATGCTCCTATATATCTAGCTTTAAGAGATACGAGACTCAAAAGATATAAAACCTCTCTTTTATCTATGATTCAAACAAATGTATGTAATGGACCAATTTACTTTAACTGTGCTCCAAATTTTTCAGTAGACTTAACAGATCCACATGTTCTGAATTCAGTCATATTAGATATTCATTTACAAGGTGATGAATTTGAAAAACATACTAAGAATTTTGCTATAATATATAGAATGTATTATAGACCATTGTCTTCTCAATTAAATCCAAAATTTATCATGACTCCAACTTTAAAAGATGAAACAACATTATTACAAGTTGATGCAGATAGACCTACTAGTTATACTCCCAAAAGATTAAAATGGAACGAAATAAGTATACCTAATGAATTTATAATTCAAAATCCACAAGCACCAAGAAACATAGAGCAAACAAATGTAGAAGATATTATAGAAGAACCTGATGGAAAAGTTTTGTTAAGATTTCTTCATTTAGAGAAAGATCTTCAACTTCAAGTCATTCATGGATTCCGGCTAGAAGATCTAGTTATGAATCAATTGATACAACTTTTATTCCAGAAAGTTCCTCAATATTTAAATTTAAAACTCCTGTTCCAGAAGTAATCAATCAAAATAAATCAGAATATTCCCCAACACATTCTCAAATGCGAGGTGAAATAAATGTAATAAGTAAAGAATATAAAATAAATCATAAATATTTACAAGAAGATTTTGATGATGAAGAAAATACAGAAAAAATAATTTGATTTTATCAATTATCGCCGGAGTGTAAAGAAAAATTAATATTAGAATGGAAAAAAGAATTAGAAAATAGAAAATTTGATTTTCCCTTCTTTACTTGGTTATCATTCTATATTTCAAAAATAGGAATAATTGATATATATAATACACCACAGATAAATGTTCAAACTAGTTTATATAAAAAATGGAAATTAAAAGACGATCAAGTAGTAACCTCAATTCATCCTCCATTACAAGAAGTAAAAATTAATTTAGGCCAAGGAGAAGTTATTGCATCCCCTTTCAAAAAAGGAAGAGAAGCAGAAGCAAGTAGTAGTAGCAATAATGTGAATCTAGATGATATTAAAAAATTATATCAGCAAAATAATTACACAAATCAAATTCTTCATACTATATCACAATATATAGAAGTAATAAGTAATAAAATAGACAGTATTCAGAAACCAGTTACAAAATTTCCTAATGATGTTTCAGCACCACATTTTCAACCTAGAAGCTTAACAAGAGATAGAGAGCAAGAATTAATTCAAAGTGTTAATACTCAAAGAATAAATAATACATATAATATATTAAATAGAATATCTCAAACATTGCAAAGTCTAACAACAGAAGCTCAGACTCAAACTCCTACAATAAATACATTAGATAATATAATAAACGAAGAAATATCATCAGAAGAATCAAGCTACTCGGAAAATGATGAAGATATAATTTTACCAATAGAAGAGCAATTTAAAGAAGAAGATAACAATCAAATAAATAAAATAAGAAGAAAAAGACCTTTTAAAAGTAATAAAAAGATTGGCAAATAGTGAGCACTAGAAATTATTATCCAAGACCTAGTCCCCCAGATATTCAATATGAAGAAAGATCAAAATTTCATACCACAAAATATGATGGAGATTCAATTTTTGAATGGAATATAGATGGAAGAGCCGAATATGAAGTATTAAACACTTTACAAGAAATGGGAATGGCTAGACTAGCTTATAAGCTTAAAAATATTCAAGAAAGAAATGTAGCAACCTTATTAGTATCAGGATTCACAGGACAATTAAAAAATTGGTGGGATAATGCTTTAACACTTCAAGATAAATTATCAATATTAGACCATACTCAAGAGATTGAAGATGATCAAGGTAACATTCAAGTTCAATCAGATGCTGCAGAATTTTTAATTGTAACAATAGTAATGTATTTTGTAGGAAATCCAAAAGAAGAATTAAATGCTAATAAAACATTTTTAACAAATTTAAGATGTCCAACTTTGTCAGATTTTAGATGGTATAAAGATATGTTTTTAACCAATGTATTAAGAAGACCAGATTGTAATGCTTCATTTTGGAAAGAAAGATTTATTACAGGATTACCAAGTTTGTTTTCACAAAGAATAATGGATAATTTACAAAAGGAAATGGGAACAGATGTTATTTCATTCGAAAATATTACTTTTGGACAATTATTTGCTTTTGTGAAAAAAAGAGGGTTTAATATTATGTTCAGAGTTAAAACTCCAAATTAAGTACGGTTCCAAAACAAAAGAAGTAGGATCATTTTGTGAAGCATTTGGTATAAAAAGAATAAAATCACCATCAGCATATAAAAAGAAAAGTAAAAAGGATAAAAAATATATAAAATACAAAAGATCTAACAAAGATGAAAAATATGAGAAAAAGAAAAAATTTTATAAAAAGAAAATTGTTTGTTACAAATGTGGAAAAGTAGGACATAAAGCGAATAAATGTAAATTAAAAGAAAAATTGAATGAAATCTGTGCAGAAGATGAAGAAATAAAGAATAAATTAATAAATTTATTAATAAATGAAAAGGAACAAAGTTCAGAAGACGATTATTATAATGACATAAGTACTTCAGAAAGTGAAGAAGATTGTCACTGTTCAAATAATCCAAAATACGTAAATCTAATAACAAAAAAGGAAGATAAAGAATTTTTATTAGATATGATAGAGAAAATTGAAGACCCTTTAGCTAAAAAAGAATATTTAGAAAGATTAAAGAGTTTAATTATACAAGAAGAAAAAATGCCAAAAATAATTGAACCATTTAGTATTTCAAAACTATTAGATAAATACCCTAACATAAATAATATGAAAAAAGAAACTACTAAAGATCTTCAAACAGAAATTAATAATTTAAAAATTCAAGTAAAACAATTACAAAAAGAAATTATAGAATTAAAAACTAAAGACTTAGAAATAGAAGCTAAAATGACATTAATAGAAAATCAACCTTCTACTTCAAAACCTCTAACCACGGAAGAAATAATTATTTCAGAAAAACCATTGGATGAAAAACAGTATTTAAATACAATAGAAAAAATAACATTTCAAAAATGGTATGCTTTAGTTACAATAATAGTAGAAGATTTTAAAGAAACATATGTACCTTTATTAGATAGTGGAGCAGATTCAAGCTGTGTAAAAGAAGGAATAATCCCTACTAAATATTGTGAAAGAACAAAAGAAACATTAATGGCAGCAAATGGAGAAAATTTACAAGTAAAATATAAATTCACAAAAGGGTCAATATGTAATGATAATTATTGTATTCGACATAACTTTCTAATTGTAAAAAATACAAGTAATGATATAATTTTAGGAACACCATTCTTAATTCAAATATATCCATTTTCAGTAGGACATAGGGGAATTTCTACTAATATTATGGGAAAAACTATTACTTTTAAATTTTTAACACCAATTAGACAAAGAGAATTACAAATGCTACAATCATCCTCTATTTACAAAACAATAAATACTATTACCAAGGTAAAACAACATATAAATTATATAAAGGAAGAAAAATCTTATTTAAAAATCGAAGAACAACTGAAAGAAATAAAAATGCAAAAAAGAATTTCAGAACTAGAGGAATTAATTAAAAAAGAAGTTTGCGCAGACATTCCGAATGCTTTTTGGGATAGAAAACAACATATGATAAAATTACCATATGAAAAAGATTTTAATAAAAAAAATATTCCAACTAAAGCAAGACCTATACAAATGAATAACGAATTATTAGAATTTTGTAAAAAAAATATACAAGTATTACTGGATAAAGGATTAATAACACCCTCAAAATCACCTTGGAGTTGTGCAGCTTTTTATGTCATGAATCAAGCGGAGAAAGAAAGAGGAGTTCCAAGATTAGTTATTAATTATAAACCATTAAATAAAGTTTTGCAATGGATTAGGTATCCAATTCCAAATAAAAAGGATTTATTAAATAGATTATATAATGCAAAAATATTTTCAAAATTTGATATGAAGTCAGGATATTGGCAGATATTAATAGCCTCTGAAGACAGATATAAAACAGCATTTACAACACCCTTCGGACACTATGAATGGAAAGTAATGCCATTTGGATTAAAAAATGCACCTTCAGAATTTCAAAATATAATGAATAATATATTCAATCCGTATAGTTCATTTAGCATAGTTTATATTGATGATGTATTAATATTTTCAGAATCATTAGAACAACATTTTAAACATTTAAATATATTTCTAAAGGTAGTTAAGAAAAACGGTTTAGTTGTTTCAGCATCAAAAATGAAACTATTCCAAACTAAAGTAAGATTTTTAGGACATGATATAAATAAAGGAACAATAAAGCCAATAAATAGAGCTTTAGAATTTGCAAGCAAATTTCCAGATGAAATAAAAGAGAAAAATCAATTACAAAGATTTTTAGGATGTTTGAATTACATTGCAGATTTCTTTTCTAAACTAAGACAAGAATGTGCTATATTGTTTGATGGACTAAAGAAAAATCCTAAACCATGGACCGAAGAACATACTCAAAAAATTAAATATCTTAAAGGAAAAATTGAATCATTACCATGTTTATGTCTTTCTCATCATAAAGCTTTTATGATAATCGAAACAGATGCATCAGAATTAGGATATGGAGGAATTCTAAAACAAAAAATAGATGATCTAAAAGAAGAATTAGTTAGATTCCATTCAGGAACTTGGTCCGGTCCACAAAAGAATTATTCTACTATCAAAAAGGAAATTTTATCTATAGTACTATGTATATCAAAATTTCAAGATGATTTATATAATAAAAAATTTTACTTAGAATAGATTGTAAATCAGCGAAAGAAGTTTTACAAAAAGATGTTCAAAATATTGTTTCAAAACAAATATTTGCTAGATGGCAAGCAATTTTATCTGTATTTGATTTCGAAATAGAATTTATCAAAGGAGAAAATAATTCTCTTCCTGACTTCTTGACTAGAGAATTTTTACAGGGAAATGGAACGTGAAACCCACAAAGAATACATTCGCAGGTTGAGAAAAGAAAGGGACAATCCTATTCTTCAAAGAAAAGATAAAAACATTTCCCATAGATATCATACTTACTATATTAAAAATTCACAAGGACAAATTCAGCCTATTCCTCATCATCAAATTCAAAATCATTCCCCAGTTTATATTAGACCAAGTTTTTGGTCTATTCAGACTCCAAGAGAAAAAGCCTTTCTTCTCAAAAGACAAATTAATTCCAATATTATTTTTAAAGATGTCCTCAAAAAAGCCGGTCATCCTCAAGAAGAGATTCAATATTATGACCAACAAATTAAACAGCTTCGAGAGAAACTCAACAAAATTATTTCTTGACTTTAAATTTTGCAGGAGCATGGATTCAAAAGCGGGAAGTTCTAGACCTAAGACTCCTCAAGACTATGAGATGAGTCTTACTCCTGTAACTCAAAAGAGATTTCAATTATTGCAAGATTTTCCAGTATTGACTTATAGTCAAGCTGCTCGTACCCCAACTTCCTCTCAAATAAGACCAACTCAACAAATTCAAAGAACTCCTGAAAAATCCAAAGAAAATTCATATTTTACTAAACCATTCACTCAACATATTACTTTGACTAGATTCCAAGAAGTCCCTCTTTATAACACTCTCAATTCCTTTACTCAAAGAATCTTTCCTTCAAAATGTTTTTGGCAACCAGATGATCCGTCTAAAAATCTGGATTATTATGAATTGATCCTTACAGATACTCAATCTGTGGAAATTTTTCCTATTCCAGATCAAAAGAACCCCGAAATTGTTAGTCATTCAAAATGCATTATAAAGAAAGTTTGTTCTCCCAATGAATGGACTTCTCTTTATTCAAAGAAATCCTTTTCAGTCAGATTCATTCCAGATGGATTTACTTATCAAGATTACAAAATGACATGGTATCGTGCTTTTTTGTATAGACCATTCAATCATTCATGATTTTTTACATTCAAAGAAAGTTGTTGCAGAGAATTCCCAATTTGGTTCAATCATTGGTGGCAATGGTTTGGTCCTCAAAAGGACATTCTACCTCCAAATGTACTCATGGGATTTCAAACATATCTCAAAAAAGCAAGGGGGGAAGAGTATACAAGACCAATATTATTTCATATGGAATTCAAAGTACCATGAATATTTTGCTGGAGTTTCAAAATTCATCAAGAACTTGAAAAACCACTTCCAATGTCACTAGTTCGAGAATTCAAGATCAAATGGTGGATAGGATTCAATCAAGAATTCTGTGACCAGAGAAATGTTTTAAAATTCTTGGAAACAGGAGAGAAGCTCAAATGGACAAATCCAAATCAGCAAAATACCAAAGGAGTTAACATTCCAACAACCCCACAAAAGAAAGAAAAAGAAAGCTGCTCAACAATGGAAACAGTTGCAAATGATTTCCTGATGAAAAAGATGATGCAAAATCCAGAAATGCTCAAAGAATATCTGAATTATTTGCAAAATCAAGATAAAAAAGAAGAAGACAAAAAAGGTGAGTCAGCCGGATCATCATCAGAATCCACTTTTAATCCTTTCGGTGGCCCATGTGCTCAAGACCCGACAGACTTTTGATAAAGTTGTCGGCCAATCTCAAAGATGCCGATTTCAAGATAAGATAAGAATCTCAAAAGGACCAATTAGAAGAAGATAAGGTGTCGGCAAGAAAAGCAAATGAAATTCAAATGAATGTGTCGGCATGAAAATGCAAATGAAATTCCAAGAAGAAAGTCTCTATAAATAGGATTCAAGATCAAAGGAAAAGGCATCGAGTCTTTTAGCAATTCTAAGAACTTCTCTCTGTAAACCTTCCTCTTCCAGTTTTTATATTTCTTTGTACGCCCTTTAATTCAAGAAGTTCAAATGCATTATAAAGAAAGTTTGTTCTCCCAATGAATGGACTTCTCTTTATTCAAAGAAATCCTTCTCAATCAGATTTATTCCAGATGGATTTACTTATCAAGATTACAAATTTTTACAGGGAAATGGAACGTGAAACCCACAAAGAATACATTCGCAGGCTGAGAAAAGAAAGGGACGATCCTATTCTTCAAAGAAAAGATAAAAACATTTCCCATAGATATCATACTTACTATATTAAAAATTCACAATGACAAATTCAGCCTATTCCTCATCATCAAATTCAAAATCATTCCCCAGTTTATATTAGACCAAGTTTTTGGTGTGTTCAGACTCCAAAAGAAAAAGCCTTTCTTCTCAAAAGACAAATTAATTCCAATATTATTTTTAAAGATGTCCTCAAAAAAGCCTGCCGGTCATCCTCAAAAAGAGATTCAATATTATGACTAACAAATTAAACAGTTTCGAGAGAAACTCAACCAAATTATTTCTTGACTTTAAATTTTGCAGGAGCATGGATTCAATTTCCTTTACTCAAAGAATCTTTCCTTCAAAATGTTTCTGGCAACCAGATGATCCGTCTAAAAATCTGGATTATTATGAATTGATCCTTACAGATACTCAATCTGTGGAAATTTTCCCTATTCCAGATCAAAAGAACCCCGAAATTGTTAGTCATTCAAGATGCATTATAAAGAAAGTTTGTTCTCCCAAAGGATTTACTCATCAAGATTACAAAATGGCATGGTATCGTGCTTTTTTGTATAGACCATTCAATCATTCATGGTTTTTTACATTCAAAGAAAGTTGTTGCAGAGAATTCCCAATTTGGTTCAATCATTGGTGGCAATGGTTTGGTCCTCAAAAGGACATTCTACCTCCAAATGTACTCATGGGATTTCAAACATATCTCAAAAAAGCAAGGGGGGAAGAGTATACAAGACCAATATTAACTCCCACTTATTTATAAACTACATTACTTGGCCAACACTCAAGCAATAATAGAAAATAATTACTAATTCCTAATCTTATACGGAATAGAAAATGATTCCTAATTTCTAAACTCATACAAATGAGAAATTCCTTTGCTACTACTTCAAATAATTAAAATAATAAGAAAACTAGTTACTTCCACTCAAAACAAGTAACCTATCTAAAAGAATTAAGCCAATTTCCTAATAGAGTAGTTAATATATAAGTAAGAACCCAAAATCTAATAGCTTAAACTTTTGGGTCAATTTTGGATTTTTGACTCACATATTAAGCTCTTTTGAGGTTTTTCTCCCTACCACTTGTCGCGGGATGTGAATAACTAGAATTTTAGCTGCTGCCATACCTAGAAAAATTAGTCTAACAAAAAATTCTCTCCATTATCCATTGCTATCAATGAGGCCAGCAATTGTCATATTCAAATATTGATTCAAAATAAGGCTACCACTTAGAGGATCTGATAGGTCGAGGATAGCTCAAGAATCCAATTGTCTACTAGCTTAATTTGCATTCCAGTTATCACTCTTCACTTTAGTCCTAATTTCACCAGATCTCTTTTCCACAAAATACTTCTCCACTCTCATGAGGCATTGGCAGTACATTTATTGTTATGGAAGTTCGTATTCTTACAATGTTTTGATAGAAAAAATTGACTGAACAAAGATTGAGGTTGAGATAACGTTTGCCATACTACCTTCACTAGGATTGCTCTATTAGTCTCCTCAATAGATCTTATACCCTATTTCTCATGCAATTTAGACATCGTTAGGACGGACCATGATTTCCAATGGATACTTTGTCCTCCCACATGACCTGCCCAGATAAAGTGAGCTATATATTGATCAACAGTTGAAGCGATACAGCTAAGAAGACAGAACATTGCAAGTGTGTATTGGGGCATCAAACATAACACATGTTTTGCCAGAATGACTCTACCTATCACTGATATTGTAGATGATCTCCACTTTTCAATTTGCCTAACTACTTTTGATTTAAGCTTTGTAAAGAGATGGGTTTTATTTCAAGAGAAATCCAAGTTTAGACCTAAATATTCACCCACTACAGGGAGTGATTGAACTGAAAGGATGTTCGAGATAAATGCTCTCAGATCATAAGGAGTATTTGAAATGAAGATTAAACTCAACTTTAGAAAATTTATCTCTTGACCAAATACCTATCTATATCTCTCCAAAGACTTTCAGATATCAGATTGAACTTTTGAAAAAAAAATTATTGTGTCATTAGCAAGCATTAAATGCGAAATAAGGAGACCAAACCGACATACTTTAATTGTAAGACAAAGATTCCTCAGAGCTAAGGAGCTCAATGCTATAGATAGTTCTTGCTGACACAAGATAAAGAGGTATGAAGATAGGGGACATTCTTGATGTAACCCATAAGTCAGATAGAAAACTGGTGATGGTATGCCATTGATGAGTAGTAAATAAGAGACTGAGGATATGCATTTAGTGAAAATGTTAATTCAAGTGTCCGAAAATCCATCTTACAAAGGACAGAGATTAAGAAATACCAAGATATCCTGTCATAAGCTTTACTAATATCAAGCTTTAGTGCTACAACATGTGTATTCTCAACTTTCTTTTTCCTGATGAACTCTACCACTTTATGAGTTATAAGAATATTCTCAGATACTAGTCTTCCAAGCATAAATGCATTTTGATAAATAGAAACCAATTTTGAAAGATCCTGCCGAAGTCTATTAATCAACATTTTACAATTATTTTATAAAAACATTGTAGAGACTTACGAGTCTGAAGTCAAAACCCTTTTTTAGGCTAAGAACTTTTAGAATGAGGATAATATTAATATGATTCCATGAGCCTTCCATGGTACCATGATGAAGAAAATCTAGAATCCCATTTGATCTTGATACTTTCCACTTATCTATCTGGAAGATTGCTAGTTTGATCTCTGTAGTGCTAAAGTCATGGTGCAAGAGTGCCTTGTCCTTCTCATTTAGATAGACAAATATTGGCTCCAAAATATTTGCAAATTGGGGTATAGCTTCCCAACTATTAAGGAGCTTTGCCCGACACTATGCATTTAGCCTTGTAATAGTTTCAAGAAATATTGTTGAATAGGATTATTAATTTCAACCTAATCAGAGATCCGATCATCATTTTTGTTCAATGACTAAACGATGCTATTCTTTGCATGTTTTTTAGCTGTCCACTAGTAGTAAAATTTAGTATTCCGATTGTCTTACGTTATCTAGTGGACTTTGGAGCATTTAGCCTAATATTCCTATTTACAATTTTGCAAGCAATCCAAATAAGCATGCAAATTAAGATCAAATTGGACTGCATTTGGGTTCCTGATTTGTTCTTGAAGCCACTTCAAATGCACTTTGGTTTAGTGAATTTTATTATCCAGATTGCCATAAGATAAGCAGTGCTAATGAGAAAGCTAAATCAGAGTAGTCTTAAGTTTATTTGTGACATTTTAAGTTTCAATGCCAGTATTGAAAGACCTGTTGGTCCCCTAGACTCCAGCAATAATTGATTTGCAAGCTATATTTCTATCCCAAAAGGATTCAAATTTAGGCAAATTTGCCAGCTTCTTTCATACAAATTTGGTATCCCAAAAAAAGAGGTCTATGGTCTGAATGCATTATTGAGAGATTTTGAAGCATTGCATTGGAAAAAGTGTGCAACCAAGAATTGTTAACAAAACGCTATCAAAGTGCTCATAAGTAGCATCCTCACAATTCTTGGAATTTATCCAAGTAAACCATGCACCTAAATGCTATGCCTCATAAAGATCTAAGCATGTTAAAGATGATTGAAATTGGTTAGCTCTCCTTGTAGTGCTCCGCTGAAAACTTAAAAATTATCCTGAACTTATAAAATTTGGTTAAAATTTCCAACCAAGGCAATTGGTTGAGTAGAATTGATCAATTTTGATTGCATTTCATTCTAGATATTCTACCTATGTTGCAGTTGAGGATGGCCATAGATAAGGAACAAGATCCAAGTTAGTCCAGAAAGTTAAGTAATTTGTACACCAAAATAATTAATATTCTTAGTCAATATATTCGCTATGATCGAATCACACCAAGCCAAACACAAACCCCGTCTTTTAGAATTTGAACTTACAAAGTCCCAAAAGGAAAAGTAAGATAAATCCATCCAGTTAACTAGCTATCTAGAATTATGTTTTGTTTCCATAAGAAACCAAAAATTGGGAGCATAAGATTGGATCAATTTGGACAAAAGTTAAACTGGAAGAGGTTGACCTATCTATCTACAATTCCAACTAAAAGACCTTATGGCTTTTGAGGTGGCTATTTTGGGACAATCACCTAAAACCTGTGGAAGTTTGCTTCAAACACTTGATAGAATATTTTTGAGAATACAGACAAATTCATTGATAAAAAAAGAGTCATTTCCTAGATGGTCATGGCTATCACCTTTTAATCAATAGAATAGTTAAACTTGAGCTTCATCTAAGCCTAATCGACTAGGATAGAATTCCAGTAAATGATGTTGACGATAATTGAAATTTCAACATTATGATTTGCCATCCTCTTAATTCCAGATGAGGAGCCTGATTCAGTGGGTAAGTAATTCGAGATAGATACATATAGAAAGAAGCATTTCTGCTGCCAAGCAAGGTAGGAGTATTGGTCTTCTTAATCTGGTGTGGACCTTCCCTTTTTGAGGGCTTAGCTTCTTTTGAAATTTTTGCTTTTGCTAATGACAAATCATCTTGGAAGCAGGAAAATTAATGCCTATTATTCCCTGCCCAGAGAAAAATCTCGTGAAATCCGATGTTCTAAAAAAGTGTGTGTTGATGGAGTCATCTTTTTAAATTATTGTTACATGATTGGACTCATGATGTTGCATTTATCAATGCTTGAAATCGACAAATTATTAAAGGCATTTGCAATAGGTCCTATAGTTCCATGCATTTGAAACCCTTTAGGAAATAATGTAAAAGGATCAGTAAAAGAGTGGCAATGATGGAGGCTCATGCTTAAAGCAAAATCATCCTTAGGATCTTGATTTATTACACTTCAATGATGGATTGAGACAGCCCTTTATCGAAGTCGAGGAAGTTAAGAGAAAGAGGCCTAGAAGAGGAATCTAAGGGAGAGGTTGTCAAACCAAATGGCCTAGATCACACAATAGAACCTACTGTAGCAACTTTCACGTCAACCACAATTTGATAAATAGCCCTAGAGATGTTAGTTGGACTCTCATCTAAGAGAAAATGTGGCCATCTCTTAATTTGCTTCATCAATTTGACCAATAAGAATTCAAGTCTCTTAGCAATAAGCTACTACTTTTGCTTTTCCCTTTAACAGATGAGAGTAATGCTAATGAGACGTTTTCCTGGATCTTTGCCTCATGAGGATGAGAAGTAGATTTGGAAACAAAGGATGGGTTATGAGCATTAAGAAACCATGGGATTACTTAATTAGACTCCCACAAACATGGCTCTATGAAATCCACTCCTAGTAATTTAGTTTAACCATAGCTTTCAATGAGGTCTACATCAAGAACAAAAGGAAAATCCTCAACTGGTGGTTCGGACAAATTAATGGCATCTTCCACTTTAATCAACCGACTACTAGTGATAAATTCTTGCCTATCAGGAAGAAAAATAGGTGGCAAATTGTCCATTAGAACGCACGCTTGCCTACTGTTGACTTATGTGAACTTCTTGTCCCACTTTCGGGGCGCAAGATTGATCAAGTTGATTTGATGAAATAATAATCCTAGCATCATTTGGATATTGAGATGGCACTTGTTTAGGTTGGGTCTGCTGTGGAGAACCTGGTTCTAGAGGAAGCAAAATAGGATGTTCTTAATTGGGTATGAGGTCTGCTTCCTATTTAGGGAAGTGAACTTCTGCTAGCACAAATTGAAACTAATTTAGACAGTTGATAGATGAAGGAATTGGAATATCTATCGGAGAATGATTGAAAAGAGCTCTAGGGATAGTACTATTCTTTCTAGCAGAATGGAGCTAATGCACTTGAAGGGATGGGGGAAATAACTCAACTTGGTCATCAACCTAAAATTCATAACCTAGACAGATAGAAATCTCATGGACCTAAGGTTCAACGAATCTGGACAACTCCCTTTGAGTAGTGATGGAACAATTGTTAAAAGAGTAGCCAATGACTCCACAATGATGGCAAACTTTAAAAATATTCTCATAATAGCATTTGATACACCTATCCTTTCTATTCTTAACTTCAAGAGAAAACTACTGAGAATAGAGTCTTTAGTGAATAGTGAGACACCAGCTCAAAGGTACTGTAAGTTACAAGAAGGTCCCTCCTGAAAGTCAATCTCCTCTACTTGTCCTACAATGGACACTAGGAATTCAACATCTTCTCTGTTAATATATTCTAGTGGAAAGCCAAGAACCTGCACCATATTAAGATTTAAATGATTACTATGGAAGTGATGGTTGTATCAGGAACCCACAGATGCAAGGTAAGAAGTGCACCATAACCCAAATATGGACAGTTATCAAGAATAAGTAACATATATTCTACTGAAGAAAATCTAAATAAGAAGTTACCCTCCCTCAAAAGTACCTACACTTGTGGATGCCAATGTAACTCAACCCACTCACATAAAATATCAATGCCAAGATGGCGATAGCCAGTTAGATAACCTAGGTCACAAAGATCAAATATTGTTATATATCGTTAGATACTAGGGACTGGTGGACCACAAAAGGACCCCACCAAGTTACACATAGTTGGTTGGGTACAAAGGAAGCACCAAAAGGGACTTCACTACGTTCATTTGAGTTGTTGCTGCCAGACTCTAATTCACAATTCTCAACTCATCCTAATAGATGAAATCTACCAGCACGTCCATTAAAATAGAGGAACCACCGCAAAGCAACGACCATTTACCAGACTTGGTTAAATGAAAATGAACCATACATAAGTGGAATATACCGGATAGTAAATTCTGACATTCAAAAGTAGAGGTATAATATGTGAAGGAGTAGTGAATAAGAAAGGAGTAATGCTAAAATTGTGAAGATTCAAAGATGCCATTGAGTACAACAGAGGTTAGAATATGGAAGGAATAGGATAATACTTGAAGAAGAAAGACACTCAAAAATAAATGATACGCTTTGGTGAGGAAAGCTCCAAAAGGAGATATGCTCTCCCAAAGGAACTTTTAACTTTGTTACTAAAAGCCAATGCCCTCGCTCTCCCACTGCCCCAGTGCCCCGATGCAAAAAAATTTTTTTGTTAAAAGGCAAGAAAACAATAATGTTATCATCATCTAGTTATGCTTAGGTTTGCTAATAAACTTGTTCAAGATATTAAAGTAGGAAATAGACTCCCCAGTGCCTTGTAATAGTTGCCGCAAAGTATTGTTAAGACAAGGGTTAAATGCACTAAATTGTAAGCCTTTCTGAACTTTTTTTGTAGTTGCATTTTACTCTTCTGAACTCACTAAATAAGCACTTTGCCATCTATTTGATATATTAAGACCAAAGTGCCCTTGAGATTTTATTTTGTTACTTTTTTTTATTGATTCCCTTATTTTTCTTTTTCATTATTTTCTTTTATTTTTTTCGACTTCCCTCACGTCACTATTTCGCTTCACTTTCCTTTTAGTATTACTTATTTTTATGCTTATTACAATATTATAATCATCATTTACTTATAATTTAATTTTTTTTATTTATTTGTGCTCTTAGAAAATTTAAGACAAATTATATAACGTAAAAATTTGATATGTTCCTGTCATTATTAAAAGGTATCTATTATTAGCAAATTGAATATTTAAAAAGATATAACAAACCAAAACTTTAAATTACAGCCCAAATGGAAAAAAAGGAAAAAGGAAAAAAAAGAAACTAAACTTAATCTTCCATCCTCACTTTATAATAAATTCAAAAATTTTTTTTTTTGCAATGGTATTTGCCTAACCTACTCTTACACTTTGAGAAAATAGGAAGACCATCTCTAATCCAAACTAGTTCATTAGCATGCTGGATGGACTTATTCCTAGAAAATCATCATGAAAAGAATGCAAGTGAGGAATTAGAACTCTTGGTATTGAGTTGAAGAGACACTTAACTCTCATGTTCCTGGATTCAAGTCTCTCTTAGTGGTTACTAGATAGTCTTATGGTACCTTATAAAAAAGAAAAAAAAAAAAAGAGAAAAACCCGATAACTCCTTGTGTTGCACCTGTTAAAAAAAAAAAATCTCATTCTGCACTCCTAAAAAAAATCCTATCAGTTATATTGATGCACTATTAGATGTTAAAAAAATCTTGTTAATTACATTGACACGCTATTAGATCTAAAGATGTGATAGGAGAACACAATTTGATATGCATTTGTTCTCAATTTTTAATTTTTTTCAATTTTTTAGACGATTTTAAATTATAATATTAACTACACATAATTATTTGCTGATAATCTGCACATCTTTGTTTTCATACTATTGTCTACAAATTAATTTCTAAACTCTTAAGTCAATTCCTGTGAAAATAATTGACAAATAATACAAAACATTTATAACCACTCTCTCTCTCTCTCTCTCTATATATGTGTATATATATCATCTGCAAACTATTATTATGAGCAAATAATTTTTTGTCATATTAATTGCATCGTAATACAAAACTTTCATATAAGCAAATAATACCTCTTTATATATAGCTGTTGCATAGTACTATTATGAGCAAATAATTTTTTGTTATATCAACTGCATCGTAATACAAAATTTTTATATAAGTAAATAATACCTCTTTATATATCAGCTCCATAGTACTATTATAAGCAAATAATTTTTTTGTCATATCAGTTGCATCGCGATACAAAACTTTTATATAAGCATATAATACCTTTTTTTTTTTTTATATATATATAGCTGCTGCATGGTAGAGGGACCTTTTTCATATATACACTACATGTATGTGATACCAAACACACTAGTGGTTGGACTTTTACGGCTCCAATTAAAGACCTATGTTGGACTACACTATGTTGGACTATGTTGGACTTTTACGGTTCTAATTAAAGACCTATGTTGGACTACACTATGTTGGACTATGTTGGACTTTTACGGTTCTAATTAAAGTTTTACGTGATTAGTCAAATGTTAATCAGATGTTCTACAAACTTTATTACAAAAATTCCTTTTATTTTTATATTTTTCTTGTTCTTCTAATTTTTGTCTTTCTATTGATTTTAATTCAGAGTATTTATGCCAAAGTAAATCTACTTTTGCTTGTCTTAAATTTTTTAGAAATGATGCGGGATGGTGGTGTGCTACTTTAGATAATCTAGCTTCTTATATTTGTATATGTGCTAAACACTGGTCTGTTGTTTCAATTTCCTCTAAAATTTTGTCAAAATAATAATAGGTATCTGGTTGTCTGAGGCTTTGTAATGCTAATCTGTATGCGTTTTCTGGAGTGGATGTAAATTGAAAGGGCGGTTCAAAATTCATATAAAATATCAGGATGATTAACTGGAATTTAAGAAATTGATGACTACTAGATACTTTAAGAAAGATAACTGAGATTTTACCTTCCTTGCTTTAAATCCAAATTTTCCTTCTGATGCTGTGAAAATGGGAATCTTGTGCTTAGGAGTTGTGCCTCACCGGATCTTCCCCTGATGCCTGCTTTGCAACTGAAAGGCTTTAATGGGTACTACACCGTCTTTTGGTCTTTTAGACTCCTAAAAACAAGGTATCTTTTTCAGAGTTTCCGGTGGTTTGGATCTAATCTAGGGTTGGCTGCCTAAATCTCTACTTTCTTATTTCTCTTTCGTCTTATGCTTAGAAATATGAGAGAGCTAAAGACTTGAAAAACTGCTAAAGAACGTATGAAATTGGAGTTTTTATTGGATGCTTTAATTTACAGGATGTAAGTGCATCGTACCCAACATTGGTTTGGGACGTATGCCTTTATAGACTTCTTGTGTAAACTGTGCGGACTTAAAATTTTTGACTAAAAGTCCGTGGATATGACATGTTAACTTTTACGGACTTAAAACCTACTGAAATCCGTAAAAACATCAAATCAATATTGCCTATCTATACAATGTGGCTGTCAGCGAATAAAGGCTAAAAGCTCTATGGCCGTCCTATACAAAAAGTAATTTGGCCAAACTATACAATAAAAGCTTTTATGACCGATCTATTATAGCTTTGGACAAGATGGCCGAAGAATTATCCTTCCATCATATTCTCGATGTTGCTCATTTCTTCTGGTCCCATTGTTTCCCAATAATGATCATCATTATATTCTTCATCTGCTTCGATATCCAAATGCCTTGCTCCTGAGCTCATATAATATCCTTCTAAATATTTTTCAAAAACTTCTGGATAATTGGTGCTTATAGTGAAATCTTTTTCTAACTTAAACCTATATGGGACATATATCTTTTGTATCTTATTTTCATATACTAATCTAATCCCATTTTCCCATTGATCTATGAAATGTCTGTAAGCTAATTGGATCATTTTAGCATTTATCAATTGTTCTTTTAATTCTAATGGACATTCCACTAGACTGCTGCTGATTTTTTCTAGTTCTTCTGTCGTTCTCCTTGCTGGTGGTATATTGCTAACTGTAATCATCATTCTATGTATTGCTGGTTCTATATCAAAAAGTCCTATCCATTCTGCTGGCGCGGATTTGATATGTACAGTTGCCCACTGTCCATAGTCTAACATTTTTCTGATGAAGTATCCGAGATGAGTTCCAAGACAATGAGTATCTTCTGGATTTGTAACAATAATTTTTTCCAGGAATCCGGCATCCATAAGAAATTGTGGTGTTAAAATAACTCGTTCCCCATTCACTCTTAGTATCTTTGGGGATGAATATTTTGATAAGATAATAGTTGCTCTGAGGAAAAAATGACTGAGTGTATGTATACAATGGCTATTTATTTTCTGGTGGTCACAGGCTTCTGGATTGTTTGGGCAATGTTTTTCTGGGTTAATGAAGAAAGATGGATGTAGTCTAATGGCTGCTGTATTTCTAATTGGGTCTTTTGCTATTTCATAAAAGTATTGTTGGACTGCCATTAATTTTGAATAATATTGGGCTTGGGCTTTTTGGCTAATAATTTCTTGGATATGTAAAGGGAGGAAATTAAGTAGGTGATATGGTTTAAAGGATATTCTGGGCTTAAGAAATTCAAATGGTCTTTCTGAAATGGGCTTTTCTTTTATAAAAATTGTCTGTTTTATTGGGCCGGATGAAGAACTGGCCATTTGAGATGCTGTATGAGACAGCCTTCCTTTGAGCTCCCCAATTTCAGAAATTTGTGAGAGAATAGTATCTCCTTGTGAGCCTGAGATCTTATACATTTCTTTCAGTTGTTCAGTTAAAGATTTTATCTTTTCTTTTTGAGAAAGATCTTCTTCTTCAAAATTTCTACACTTTAAATTTAAACTTCTAATAGCTTGCTCCATGCTCTTACAATGTCTACAAAATTCTATTCTATTTGTGTTATCTTTTTCTAATGCATATTGATAATTTCTACTGCTACTAGGGGCATCTGTATTTTGATATACTGGAGCCCTCATGCTGTCCATGCTAGCCTTAGGATCTACATAAAATGTTGTTCCTATATTATGCCTAGCAAATTCTAATGCTTCATGTATGCTATGAAATGCTTTCCATAAAGGATTATGAAAATGATTTATTTGTTCTATAACGGAAATCCATTTAGAATAGATTCCAGGTATTTTTCCTTTTACCACTACATAATATGAAAAACTTTGTTTTGGAAGATTACTAAAATAAAATGCTAAGATATTAAGATTTCTAACTTTATCAGTGCTATTTCTGCTATTCCAGAGGTTATTTAAGATATCCTGCTGGATGTCTTCTAAATTACCTTCCTCTTGGCTATGGAAATGTAGACTTGTACCTTTAGGGTACTTTGTAAGTTCCCACTGGCCAATTTTGACTTTCTGGAAGTTATATGCCATCTGCTAAGAGATCAGAAGAATTGTTAAAAAGTCGTGATAAAAAATCTGCTAAATTATTATCTTTACCTTTAATGTGTTCGAAGACTACTTTATATCCATTACCAATAATACTATCTACAAAATTTAACCATCTTCTAGTAGAACTTCTTTTTTCATTATGTTTATCAAAAAACTTTTTTATTGCTTCACAGTCTGTTCTAATAGTTATTTCAGATTTGTTGATTATAAAGAGTCTAAAATTATCCAAACTATATTTTACTGCTAATAATTCATTATCTATGCTACTTCTATTGCCTTTTTCCTTATATTTACCACTAGCGTATCTACAGATTTGTTCATTGTTTTTATTACTATATTTGTTTGGTTTTGCAAAAAGAACTGCTCCCCATCCGGTACTACTGCCATCACATTCTATTATCAAGTAATCTGTGTCTAATGGTAATTTTAGATCATGTAAATTGCCTATTGTTTGTTTAATTTCTTGTATTAGTTTGACATCTTCTTTATTAAAGAATTTTTGCCCTTTTAAAGAGGTTTTATTATACAATGGTGCTACTAGATTATTTAAATTTTTAATAAAAGGTCTTGCATAATTTAATAATCCTAAGAATTGTTGAAGTTTCTTTGTTTCTTCTATCTTATCTGGAAATTCTAAAACCTTTTTACAAATATGTGGTTGTAATTTTATTTTTCCTTGTCCTATTTCTGTTCCTAAAAATTCTATATTTTTTCTAAAAAATTGTGCTTTTTTATTACTGATTATTATTCCGTGTTTAATAAATTCTGAGAAAACTAATTTTAGATGGCTTACATGTTCTTCTTTGTTTTTTGAAAATACTAATATATCATCTATGTATACTATGACAAAATCTTTATATTTATTAAAAATATAATCCATTTTTCTTTGAAATATGGCTGGTGCATTTTTTAACCCAAAAGACATTACTAACCACTCATAGTGTCCTAAAGGACATGTAAAAGCTGTCCATTCTATACTTTCTTTATGCATTTTTACCTGCCAAAATCCTGACTTACAATCAAATTTACTGAAAATATATCTATATTGGATTCTATTTATTAACTCATTTTTATCTGGTATATCATAGCTATCTTCTTTAGTATTGTCATTTAATCTTTTATAATTTATTACCATTCTACTTTTTCCTCGAACTATTTCACTATGTTTTTTAACTATAAATGCTGCACTTCTGTGTGGACTAGTACTTCTTCTAATTATTTTTAACTTATTTAGGTCAGCTATATGCATTTCGAATTCTTTTATATCATCATTACTAGCTTCTATTTTTGCTGTGCTAATTTTTAAATTTGGATTTAAAATATCTAACTTACATTCTGTTTTGTCCTTATCCCAATGAATAGTTGGATTTTCTCCAAAAATTTCTAATTTTTCTAATTCACTTATTAGTTGGTCTATATCTCTATGTCCCGTTTCTAACAGATCATATAATTTTTTATTATTTAAAATAGTTTCTATTATGTCATAATTTTCTATCTCTAAATATTCTTCAAATTCTTTGTCTTCTAAACAGTTTTGAATTCTTTGTGACGAATATAAAGGCCTTTCTCCAGTCATCTCCATATTGTCAAAAGAATTTATTTTCTGATTCTTCCCCCTATATTCCTGGGTTGAATCATTCTTACAGCTACCTTTTATATCACATTTACAATTATCTTTTTCTTCTAGTCCTAAGAGTCTTGTAAATTTATTATCTTTATTTATTTTAAATTTATTGCTTGTTAAAAAAGTATTATATGGTAAAAAATGTTCTCTAAGGAATGTTAATCCTGTTCTAGTAAGAATCATGCCATGATATGCCTGTAAAATAAATGATAGTCCTAATATCATTTGATAAGGAAAACTTCTAATATATATTTCTGTTACCGGATATGGTTGTGTACAGTGCATGCTATCTATTTCAAAAAATAATAAAGAATTATGTAATGCTGTGTCATATGTATATGTACTTCCATCCATTTGTCTAGCCGTTCTAATATGGTATGCTTTTTCATAATATTTTTCTGGAATTAATTCTTGTTGGATTACTATATTACTAGCTCCTGTGTCTATTACTGCTAATAATTGTGTTTCAAAATCTCCTATTTTTATTCGAGTTTTTACTTCTATTGATGTTATATTTGATGTTCCTGCTTGTAATAATTCTAAATCATAATTATGTTTTATTTCTTCTATTTCTGGAAAGATTTCTAGATCTATGTTTTCAATAGATACTTCGCTTTCTATTGTTTTTCCCTTATTTAATTTTTCTATTTTTTGCTCTAAATGTTCGACCTTATTTTCTAAAATTCTTATCCTTCTTTCTAAATAATGTTCTAAAGGCAGATTTTCTTCAATTTTTTCTTTTTTAATATTTTCTATTAAAACATATTCCTGTGCAGACTTTTCTAAACAGTATTTGCATCCTTCTATATAACATAGCTGACATTGAAACCTTAATTCTATTGACGGATATTTATTACAGTTATAACATGGTTTACTATAATTTCCTTTTCTATGTTCCCATTCTAAAGATGTGATAGGAGAACACAATTTGATATGCATTTGTTCTCAATTTTTAATTTTTTTCAATTTTTTAGACGATTTTAAATTATAATATTAACTACACATAATTATTTGCTGATAATCTGCACATCTTTGTTTTCATACTATTGTCTACAAATTAATTTCTAAACTCTTAAGTCAATTCCTGTGAAAATAATTGACAAATAATACAAAACATTTATAACCACTCTCTCTCTCTCTCTCTATATATGTGTATATATATCATCTGCAAACTATTATTATGAGCAAATAATTTTTTGTCATATTAATTGCATCGTAATACAAAACTTTCATATAAGCAAATAATACCTCTTTATATATAGCTGTTGCATAGTACTATTATGAGCAAATAATTTTTTGTTATATCAACTGCATCGTAATACAAAATTTTTATATAAGTAAATAATACCTCTTTATATATCAGCTCCATAGTACTATTATAAGCAAATAATTTTTTTGTCATATCAGTTGCATCGCGATACAAAACTTTTATATAAGCATATAATACCTTTTTTTTTTTTATATATATAGCTGCTGCATGGTAGAGGGACCTTTTTCATATATACACTACATGTATGTGATACCATACACACTAGTGGTTGGACTTTTACGGCTCCAATTAAAGACCTATGTTGGACTACACTATGTTGGACTATGTTGGACTTTTACGGTTCTAATTAAAGACCTATGTTGGACTACACTATGTTGGACTATGTTGGACTTTTACGGTTCTAATTAAAGTTTTACGTGATTAGTCAAATGTTAATCAGATGTTCTACAAACTTTATTACAAAAATTCCTTTTATTTTTATATTTTTCTTGTTCTTCTAATTTTTGTCTTTCTATTGATTTTAATTCAGAGTATTTATGCCAAAGTAAATCTACTTTTGCTTGTCTTAAATTTTTTAGAAATGATGCGGGATGGTGGTGTGCTACTTTAGATAATCTAGCTTCTTATATTTGTATATGTGCTAAACACTGGTCTGTTGTTTCAATTTCCTCTAAAATTTTGTCAAAATAATAATAGGTATCTGGTTGTCTGAGGCTTTGTAATGCTAATCTGTATGCGTTTTCTGGAGTGGATGTAAATTGAAAGGGCGGTTCAAAATTCATATAAAATATCAGGATGATTAACTGGAATTTAAGAAATTGATGACTACTAGATACTTTAAGAAAGATAACTGAGATTTTACCTTCCTTGCTTTAAATCCAAATTTTCCTTCTGATGCTGTGAAAATGGGAATCTTGTGCTTAGGAGTTGTGCCTCACCGGATCTTCCCCTGATGCCTGCTTTGCAACTGAAAGGCTTTAATGGGTACTACACCGTCTTTTGGTCTTTTAGACTCCTAAAAACAAGGTATCTTTTTCAGAGTTTCCGGTGGTTTGGATCTAATCTAGGGTTGGCTGCCTAAATCTCTACTTTCTTATTTCTCTTTCGTCTTATGCTTAGAAATATGAGAGAGCTAAAGACTTGAAAAACTGCTAAAGAACGTATGAAATTGGAGTTTTTATTGGATGCTTTAATTTACAGGATGTAAGTGCATCGTACCCAACATTGGTTTGGGACGTATGCCTTTATAGACTTCTTGTGTAAACTGTGCGGACTTAAAATTTTTGACTAAAAGTCCGTGGATATGACATGTTAACTTTTACGGACTTAAAACCTACTGAAATCCGTAAAAACATCAAATCAATATTGCCTATCTATACAATGTGGCTGTCAGCGAATAAAGGCTAAAAGCTCTATGGCCGTCCTATACAAAAAGTAATTTGGCCAAACTATACAATAAAAGCTTTTATGACCGATCTATTATAGCTTTGGACAAGATGGCCGAAGAATTATCCTTCCATCATATTCTCGATGTTGCTCATTTCTTCTGGTCCCATTGTTTCCCAATAATGATCATCATTATATTCTTCATCTGCTTCGATATCCAAATGCCTTGCTCCTGAGCTCATATAATATCCTTCTAAATATTTTTCAAAAACTTCTGGATAATTGGTGCTTATAGTGAAATCTTTTTCTAACTTAAACCTATATGGGACATATATCTTTTGTATCTTATTTTCATATACTAATCTAATCCCATTTTCCCATTGATCTATGAAATGTCTGTAAGCTAATTGGATCATTTTAGCATTTATCAATTGTTCTTTTAATTCTAATGGACATTCCACTAGACTGCTGCTGATTTTTTCTAGTTCTTCTGTCGTTCTCCTTGCTGGTGGTATATTGCTAACTGTAATCATCATTCTATGTATTGCTGGTTCTATATCAAAAAGTCCTATCCATTCTGCTGGCGCGGATTTGATATGTACAGTTGCCCACTGTCCATAGTCTAACATTTTTCTGATGAAGTATCCGAGATGAGTTCCAAGACAATGAGTATCTTCTGGATTTGTAACAATAATTTTTTCCAGGAATCCGGCATCCATAAGAAATTGTGGTGTTAAAATAACTCGTTCCCCATTCACTCTTAGTATCTTTGGGGATGAATATTTTGATAAGATAATAGTTGCTCTGAGGAAAAAATGACTGAGTGTATGTATACAATGGCTATTTATTTTCTGGTGGTCACAGGCTTCTGGATTGTTTGGGCAATGTTTTTCTGGGTTAATGAAGAAAGATGGATGTAGTCTAATGGCTGCTGTATTTCTAATTGGGTCTTTTGCTATTTCATAAAAGTATTGTTGGACTGCCATTAATTTTGAATAATATTGGGCTTGGGCTTTTTGGCTAATAATTTCTTGGATATGTAAAGGGAGGAAATTAAGTAGGTGATATGGTTTAAAGGATATTCTGGGCTTAAGAAATTCAAATGGTCTTTCTGAAATGGGCTTTTCTTTTATAAAAATTGTCTGTTTTATTGGGCCGGATGAAGAACTGGCCATTTGAGATGCTGTATGAGACAGCCTTCCTTTGAGCTCCCCAATTTCAGAAATTTGTGAGAGAATAGTATCTCCTTGTGAGCCTGAGATCTTATACATTTCTTTCAGTTGTTCAGTTAAAGATTTTATCTTTTCTTTTTGAGAAAGATCTTCTTCTTCAAAATTTCTACACTTTAAATTTAAACTTCTAATAGCTTGCTCCATGCTCTTACAATGTCTACAAAATTCTATTCTATTTGTGTTATCTTTTTCTAATGCATATTGATAATTTCTACTGCTACTAGGGGCATCTGTATTTTGATATACTGGAGCCCTCATGCTGTCCATGCTAGCCTTAGGATCTACATAAAATGTTGTTCCTATATTATGCCTAGCAAATTCTAATGCTTCATGTATGCTATGAAATGCTTTCCATAAAGGATTATGAAAATGATTTATTTGTTCTATAACGGAAATCCATTTAGAATAGATTCCAGGTATTTTTCCTTTTACCACTACATAATATGAAAAACTTTGTTTTGGAAGATTACTAAAATAAAATGCTAAGATATTAAGATTTCTAACTTTATCAGTGCTATTTCTGCTATTCCAGAGGTTATTTAAGATATCCTGCTGGATGTCTTCTAAATTACCTTCCTCTTGGCTATGGAAATGTAGACTTGTACCTTTAGGGTACTTTGTAAGTTCCCACTGGCCAATTTTGACTTTCTGGAAGTTATATGCCATCTGCTAAGAGATCAGAAGAATTGTTAAAAAGTCGTGATAAAAAATCTGCTAAATTATTATCTTTACCTTTAATGTGTTCGAAGACTACTTTATATCCATTACCAATAATACTATCTACAAAATTTAACCATCTTCTAGTAGAACTTCTTTTTTCATTATGTTTATCAAAAAACTTTTTTATTGCTTCACAGTCTGTTCTAATAGTTATTTCAGATTTGTTGATTATAAAGAGTCTAAAATTATCCAAACTATATTTTACTGCTAATAATTCATTATCTATGCTACTTCTATTGCCTTTTTCCTTATATTTACCACTAGCGTATCTACAGATTTGTTCATTGTTTTTATTACTATATTTGTTTGGTTTTGCAAAAAGAACTGCTCCCCATCCGGTACTACTGCCATCACATTCTATTATCAAGTAATCTGTGTCTAATGGTAATTTTAGATCATGTAAATTGCCTATTGTTTGTTTAATTTCTTGTATTAGTTTGACATCTTCTTTATTAAAGAATTTTTGCCCTTTTAAAGAGGTTTTATTATACAATGGTGCTACTAGATTATTTAAATTTTTAATAAAAGGTCTTGCATAATTTAATAATCCTAAGAATTGTTGAAGTTTCTTTGTTTCTTCTATCTTATCTGGAAATTCTAAAACCTTTTTACAAATATGTGGTTGTAATTTTATTTTTCCTTGTCCTATTTCTGTTCCTAAAAATTCTATATTTTTTCTAAAAAATTGTGCTTTTTTATTACTGATTATTATTCCGTGTTTAATAAATTCTGAGAAAACTAATTTTAGATGGCTTACATGTTCTTCTTTGTTTTTTGAAAATACTAATATATCATCTATGTATACTATGACAAAATCTTTATATTTATTAAAAATATAATCCATTTTTCTTTGAAATATGGATGGTGCATTTTTTAACCCAAAAGGCATTACTAACCACTCATAGTGTCCTAAAGGACATGTAAAAGCTGTCCATTCTATACTTTCTTTATGCATTTTTACCTGCCAAAATCCTGACTTACAATCAAATTTACTGAAAATATATCTATATTGGATTCTATTTATTAACTCATTTTTATCTGGTATATCATAGCTATCTTCTTTAGTATTGTCATTTAATCTTTTATAATTTATTACCATTCTACTTTTTCCTCGAACTATTTCACTATGTTTTTTAACTATAAATGCTGCACTTCTGTGTGGACTAGTACTTCTTCTAATTATTTTTAACTTATTTAGGTCAGCTATATGCATTTCGAATTCTTTTATATCATCATTACTAGCTTCTATTTTTGCTGTGCTAATTTTTAAATTTGGATTTAAAATATCTAACTTACATTCTGTTTTGTCCTTATCCCAATGAATAGTTGGATTTTCTCCAAAAATTTCTAATTTTTCTAATTCACTTATTAGTTGGTCTATATCTCTATGTCCCGTTTCTAACAGATCATATAATTTTTTATTATTTAAAATAGTTTCTATTATGTCATAATTTTCTATCTCTAAATATTCTTCAAATTCTTTGTCTTCTAAACAGTTTTGAATTCTTTGTGACGAATATAAAGGCCTTTCTCCAGTCATCTCCATATTGTCAAAAGAATTTATTTTCTGATTCTTCCCCCTATATTCCTGGGTTGAATCATTCTTACAGCTACCTTTTATATCACATTTACAATTATCTTTTTCTTCTAGTCCTAAGAGTCTTGTAAATTTATTATCTTTATTTATTTTAAATTTATTGCTTGTTAAAAAAGTATTATATGGTAAAAAATGTTCTCTAAGGAATGTTAATCCTGTTCTAGTAAGAATCATGCCATGATATGCCTGTAAAATAAATGATAGTCCTAATATCATTTGATAAGGAAAACTTCTAATATATATTTCTGTTACCGGATATGGTTGTGTACAGTGCATGCTATCTATTTCAAAAAATAATAAAGAATTATGTAATGCTGTGTCATATGTATATGTACTTCCATCCATTTGTCTAGCCGTTCTAATATGGTATGCTTTTTCATAATATTTTTCTGGAATTAATTCTTGTTGGATTACTATATTACTAGCTCCTGTGTCTATTACTGCTAATAATTGTGTTTCAAAATCTCCTATTTTTATTCGAGTTTTTACTTCTATTGATGTTATATTTGATGTTCCTGCTTGTAATAATTCTAAATCATAATTATGTTTTATTTCTTCTATTTCTGGAAAGATTTCTAGATCTATGTTTTCAATAGATACTTCGCTTTCTATTGTTTTTCCCTTATTTAATTTTTCTATTTTTTGCTCTAAATGTTCGACCTTATTTTCTAAAATTCTTATCCTTCTTTCTAAATAATGTTCTAAAGGCAGATTTTCTTCAATTTTTTCTTTTTTAATATTTTCTATTAAAACATATTCCTGTGCAGACTTTTCTAAACAGTATTTGCATCCTTCTATATAACATAGCTGACATTGAAACCTTAATTCTATTGACGGATATTTATTACAGTTATAACATGGTTTACTATAATTTCCTTTTCTATGTTCCCATTCTAAAGATGTGATAGGAGAACACAATTTGATATGCATTTGTTCTCAATTTTTAATTTTTTTCAATTTTTTAGACGATTTTAAATTATAATATTAACTACACATAATTATTTGCTGATAATCTGCACATCTTTGTTTTCATACTATTGTCTACAAATTAATTTCTAAACTCTTAAGTCAATTCCTGTGAAAATAATTGACAAATAATACAAAACATTTATAACCACTCTCTCTCTCTCTCTCTATATATGTGTATATATATCATCTGCAAACTATTATTATGAGCAAATAATTTTTTGTCATATTAATTGCATCGTAATACAAAACTTTCATATAAGCAAATAATACCTCTTTATATATAGCTGTTGCATAGTACTATTATGAGCAAATAATTTTTTGTTATATCAACTGCATCGTAATACAAAATTTTTATATAAGTAAATAATACCTCTTTATATATCAGCTCCATAGTACTATTATAAGCAAATAATTTTTTTGTCATATCAGTTGCATCGCGATACAAAACTTTTATATAAGCATATAATACCTTTTTTTTTTTTATATATATAGCTGCTGCATGGTAGAGGGACCTTTTTCATATATACACTACATGTATGTATGTGTGTATATATATATATATATATATTAATAACTAAGCATTTAAAAATTAAAATCTGAGATCTCAAAAGGAATACTACTACTTGACCTCCATTTACACTGAAAAAATAACAAAAAAAAAAAAAAACCTACTACTTTGGAGCAAAACCGAAACAAATCAGAAATCTGAGTCTCAAGATCTGTACAATAGTCTCTCTTGCACGGACTAATCTCGTCAATCTCCGAGGTAACCTTCTTCCTCTTCATCATTTAATCCCTTCTGCTTTTTATCGGATTTGGAGATATCAAATTTTTGTCCATTTTCTTTTTTTTTTCCTTTTTTAATTTATTTCACCACTTGTTGCCTGGTAAGTGTTTGCTTTTACCTTTTTTTTATTTGGCAATTATATTAGTGGTAGTGTTTTTCCCAGAAATTTTTAGTAATTCTATTCAGGTATTGCGCAATTGTTCTGGGGTGAATTTTCTTTTATAATGTGCTGTAATTTGTCGTTATTTAGTTCATTAATTGCTTCGAGAGTTATGAGTTGAATAATTAGGACTGCGATTTGCGTTTTGATGTAGGTTTATTGCCCTGAGGTTATTGATTCGTTGATAAGAATTTTGGGTGTGTTCTGATTGTTTAGATTTGTTTGAAGAGAAAGTGATAGTGATATGGCATTGTTTTCGGGATTCCTTTTGGGTTTATTGTTGTTTGTTCTGTAGAGCTTTTTGGACGAAAATTGATATTCTGGTTTGAAGCAAAAATTCCAGATTAGGGTTCCAATTTTCACCATTCTGCCTGGCACTGTTCATCATAGTTAGAAGCCGAATTAGCCTTGGGTTAAAACATGAAAGTTGTAGGGAATGATAGTTTAGAGATGCCTGAAAAATTTTAGGTCAAACGGAGCAACGTAGCTTGAGAAAAGACTGAAATACCCCTGCTGCCCTGGTTCTACCCGAATTTGCTAATTGCGTCTATAATTGGTTAATTTGGTTGGGAATGCTTCTGATTTGGTTGTTGGTGCCTTCTGATGAATTGTAGCCTTGTATCTTAGCTTTCATATGGCTTTAGAATCACTTGATATGGACTTAGGTAGCCTGACTTATGATGTTTGAACCAGAATGCGGTTGGTGAACCTGTTTTTGCGGTTCTGGTTTAGGATATTGAATTTTTGACCTGATTGCACTAGAAACTGGTCTGAGTAGCCTTCTTCAACATTGTATCCCTATCTCTTAGCTTCGAAATGGTGTATCTTGCACCTCCATCCGATAATCATAGTGCCAATGGTGCCAAAACCTCAAAATGATGTCAAAAACTATTTTTATGGTTAGAGCTTAACTTTCATTTCCGGACTTTTCCCTAACTTGAATTGTACTACTTGGAGCTTACTGAACGGCTATTGAATGAACTGATTTTGTGTGTGACTTTGGGACTGGATGAGAAAAATAATGAAGCCATAAATGGCTGAAAATAGGAAAATGCAAAGGGCGTGCTGCCCAAATTTTCGCTCGAGAGCTAAGTTTCTATTTCAACTTGTCTATTTTTCGTTTGGCAAATACTATGACCGTTTTCCATCTTAAAATATGACACCTTTTCCATTTGAACCTTCAAATGTTTAGTTACTACTTCATACCAAAATATCGAGTTATGATCTAAGGTTTTCTCAGTCAAGACGTGTAGGCCATAATACCTACTTGAATGTATATCGATTTTGAACCACATACACGATTCCGAAAAATAATATTTCTGAGCCTATCTAGTTGGATTCCGACTTGACTTTGATTCAAGTGTTTTCCATTGGAACTGTTATAACCCTTTGAGTTTGGGTTATGACACCCTAGTTATTTCCGTCCACAGATTCAAATGGTTGTTTTTCACTTTAAAGTCACTTTTATCCATTTTACTCGTAACTAGTCGAGTTTCTTGATTCCACTTACTTGTTTTGCTAGATGAATTGTAATATTCTTTCTCGCTGAATCATAGGTTTTCTCGGTGACCGAGGGTAAAATTCGATAGGACATTTTGGACGTTATTTAGCATAATTCGGTGAGTGTTCCTTGTTTGTTATGTTTCTTGATTATATGGCTTGTATATATGACTGATAACATGTTAAACGCTTTCAATGATTAGCCAAAACGAGTTTTCTAGGCGAGTGTGTACTTTATCGCACTCAGCCTAAATGATTCTGAACTTTTCAATGATTGAACGATTGAAATGCTACTTGTGCATGAATGTAAGCCTTTTGGCTGAACTGGCCACTGCCCCTTGTTACCGACCGACTCGAGCCAGAAGCGGACTCGGTCGGGCGATATGGTGACCTGGGTGAACGTTTGGTATACTCGAGTATTACCTTGTAGGTTGGTGGAGGTTGGTGGAGCCTGGCCAATGTCCAGGAAAGGGTGAATGAAATGAACGAATGAACGAACGAACGAGAGTTTTATGTATAAACGAAAAATGCATTTTCAAATGAATGAAGGAAAGGGGAATGACAGGAGAACGAACGAACGAACGTATCCTTTTCATGTATGGTTTATTGTAAATGTTGTAACTGTTTCTTGACTTATCGTTTGATTTATGACTTGATTCTATGTTCGGAACCTCACTGAGTTTTTAGCTCATCCCTTTAGTTTTGTTTTCCTCAACAGGGGAAGGCGAGCAAGAACGAGAGCTCTGTATAGACTGGCTGGGTCTAGTTTGGGTTTTATTTTGGTTCTCGCCCTAGTGCTTGGCACGGGCTGGTTGTATGGTGACTTGAGAATTTTTGTATTCTCGACGGTTGTACTTCTTTCTGAGATAGCAATGTATATAAGTTTTGTTTTAAGTTTTGGATCCTCGTTTTGCTCTTTCTTGTGGTTCTATTTCTGATTTGTGTGAGTGAACGACTGAGTCCCGGCGAGAGTTGGGCAGGCGGTCCGCTGAACCCTCTGGTTCGCCTAAGGGGGAAGTGGGGCTGTCACATATCATCCCTCGTAAACTTAGTAATTCTTTTAATTCCAATTATACCACTTTCCTTTGAACTCTACTTGCATTTTCTTCTTTACACACTCTTATTAACAAACACAGTAAGAAACGTGTCCTAGTTGTGGATATTAATGAGTTTTTACATATAATTTTAAAACTTTTGTTACGAGCATTATTATTGTATCAACTTCATGGATAGGGGTAACGTGCTATGTTCTCTCTCTTCTCATGTGAAATGGACAATTAAAATTAGTGGCTTAGTTTAGCTTATAAAGTGATAGCATTTTTTTGCTTAAGGAATGAAAATTAAGTATTTGTAATTTTTTAACATTCCTCCAAATGAAACAAGTTTGGATTGATTGCATATGCATTTCATTCTTTTATAAAATATACAAAGTATCAATGTCTTTCTAGACATTATTTAAAAAAAATAAATTCATATTAAATAAATTATGTTTAATCTTAGGTCATTAGCTACTATATGTATGCAATTGTTGCGTTTAGTTTTTATATTTTGATTTACAAGAATCTAAAATTAATTAATAATATTTGGGTTAATTTATCCTAAGAATGGTAAGAATTTTTCCATTTTCAACTAGCACAGTTCAGTATTATTTGAATTTTGTATGCAAAATACAAATGCCAATTTCTAATCACATTTTATTTTTTAAAATGTATTTGATATATTATGTAACTCAAAAATAAAAAAATCTTAGGTTTCGTATGGATTAGGTGCTTCTCGGGTGTGTTTTTAAAAAAAAATTTATTGTAGTGGTGTATTTGGAAATTTTTTATCATAGATGGTTAGATGTTTTTGGAAGTGTTCTTGAGGGTGTTTTCGGGGGTATTTTTGATGACTTATTTTATGTGTACTTTTAGAATTTAAAATTTTTGAAATATCTTTTAAAAATTAAAAATATCATCACCTGCCACCCCTTTCCTCCTTCTCTCTCCTATCTCTCATTCGGTGTAGAAGGATTACTAATGATTCCCCTCTCCACAAGCTGATTTTTCTAGCCTAAAGAATCTGTGCAACAATCTAATATCCTCAGCATGTTAACATGTTTATTTAATTGAAGAAAGAATTATAATTTTATTTTAAAATATCATCATTTAAAACTTAACCAGTCAGGACAGCTGTACTCAGCCTGTTAACATGTTCATTTAATTGAAGAAAGAATCAAAATTTCATCTAAAAATATCATCATTTAAAACTTAACCAGTTAGGACAGCTACAGCATGCATTTAATTTTGCACCATTTCTTTAAAAAAGCTGCATCGTTTGTCTTACTCTTCAGCAACGTAGCATAGAACTATAGACTCTGGGCAAAAGCTTCTAGAACAATGCCTCTGGATACATTCTTATTTTTTAAAAAAATGTAAAAGGGAAATTCGCAATTTTCATCCTTGAACTTTTTCACTAAAACCAATTTTGTCCTTAATATTTTTTTAACCAATGTAGTCCTTTAAGTTTTATTTGCTATCCAATTGTACCCATTTGAATTTTTCTTGCACAAAAATCAAAGGAATATAGGAACTACAAGTCAACTCTCCTGTAAGCAAAAGATAAATAAAAATTTTCAATTAAATGGGGGAGAAAAAACTAAAGCTTCATTAAATTAGGGTGAAAAATAGAAATTAAGATTTTTTTTCCAAAATCAACCATCACTACTGTGATGTGTCTAACATGTCTATTATTCTTGTTCTAACTTATCTAATCTCTATTTTCAACAATGGTTGGTCGGAATTTCTCCACTCTCTCATATCCAAGCATGTAGAAACAACATATTCATATGTTGGCACAAAAAACACACGCACATAGCGGAAACAATTTTGACACATATAAAATATATAGGAAGAGAAAGAAAATAAACACATAAACAAATGCTCACTAATTTATTAGCCCAAAACTCAGTAATAACAAATATTAAGTCATAACCTTTCACTCACGACAATTCACAATTCAATTATGAGGTTTTCCCTCAAACCTATTTTTCAAAACTCAACACAACTCTTCAAGAAATAACCTACTAGATTGGTAGTATTTATAGACTACAAAGTTTCCTAAATAGACACAATCATAAACTGAAACTTATTTTGATCAGACTTGAGATTTCCTAAACTAATATGAAAACTAAATAAACACGACACCAAAAAGAATTAGAAAACAAAATACTATAACAGTTTGGTTTAATTTCTTTCATTGCCTCCATTAAACCAAATTCTTTATCGTTGTCACCTCCAATTTGTACATTAATCTGCTCAAATACAATTTTTCACTAGAAACCTAGTTAATTAGGTATAAAAATGACTAAAACACACCAAAAACTAAACTATAAAATACACTTAAAATACACATTTATCAATAGGTCATGTCTATTAGTATCCTTCAAGTAGAGTTTTACCTTGTTTTAATGCTTGTTCGATTGACGTTTAATATAAGAATTGTCTGTTTCAATACACATAAAAGGTCACCAAGTACTAGCTCTTAGGTTTTGTTTTTTCTTATAAACTTGTTGCAACAAGATTTGTTGTCTTTTAATAAAGATAAAATGTTACATAGATACAGTGTCTTTTTATTAATTTGAGAAAAATACTCTACCTTCAGCCGCTATTAAGCATGATTAATTGGAAGTTGAAAGAAAATTTAATCCAAATATGTCCAACAAGTCCAACTAAAATCTTCACCCTTTGTGGAGAAGGCTTTATATAGATGTCATATATGCATACGTATTTTCTAATCTACTACGCAACATAATAAAGTTAAGTTTCATATCACTTACCTCAAATAAAATTAAGATTTTTACTATATAGCAACTTTGATATCTGTCTCTAACTTCAAAGAAGTAGTATATAGAATCAAGCAAGATGATAAATCCCGATTATTGTTATTGTCAAGATAATGAAGAGTGCAGAGTGACAAAACCTTTTAAACATTCTATTTTCACTTTTTTTTGGAACACAAAATTCGGAATTTCTTTAATATGTTAATTACAACATTCTAGTCGCATTAGCCAAGTTAAGGACCACAGTATTTCTACTTACCTTAACTATCTAAATTATGCTAAATGCTTGACTAATATGTCCATAGAGAGAATATCTATTTTTTTATTATAAGAGAATAAAACTCATATAAGAATACAACTTGAAGCCAAACTTAATCCTTGTACAATTTCTTTCAACTCCCAAGAACCCTCTCTTAGTTCATATATAAGGTTACATGTTGCCTCTTATATGTTATTCTGTAGTATGCCAGCTCCCACTTATTTATAAACTACATTACTTGGCCAACACTCAAGTAATAATAGAAAATAATTACTAATTCCTAATCTTATACGGAATAGAAAATGATTCCTAATTTCTAAACTCATACAAATGAGAAATTCCTTTGCTACTACTTCAAATAATTAAAATAATAAGAAAACTAGTTACTTCCACTCAAAACAAGTAACCTATCTAAAAGAATTAAGCCAATTTCCTAATAGAGCAGTTAATATATAAGTAAGAACCCAAAATCTAATAGCTTAAACTTTTGGGTCAACTTTGGATTCTTGACTCACATATTAGGCTCTTTTGAGGTTTTTCTCCCTACCACTTGTCGCGGGATGTGAATAACTAGAATTTTAGCTGCTGCCATACCTAGAAAAATTAGTCTAACAAAAAATTCTCTCCATTATCCATTGCTATCAATGAGGCCAGCAATTGTCATATTCAAATATTGATTCAAAATAAGGCTACCACGAGGATAGCTCAAGAATCCAATTGTCTACTAGCTTAATTTGCATTCCAGTTATCACTCTTCACTTTAGTCCTAATTTCACCAGATCTCTTTTCCACAAAATACTTCTCCACTCTCATGAGGCATTGGCAGTACATTTATTGTAACAGCCCCACTTTCCCCTAAGGCGAACCAAAGGGGTTAACGGACTGCCTGCCCAGCTCTCGCCAGGACTACGGATGAACATAGAAAAGGAAATTATAGTAAACCATGTTATAACTGTAATAAATATCCGTCAATAGAATTAAGGTTTCAATGTCAGCTATGTTATATAGAAGGATGCAAATACTGTTTAGAAAAGTCTGCACAGGAATATGTTTTAATAGAAAATATTAAAAAAGAAAAAACTGAAGAAAATCTGCCTTTAGAACATTATTTAGAAAGAAGGATAAGAATTTTAGAAAATAAGGTCGAACATTTAGAGCAAAAAATAGAAAAATTAAATAAGGGAAAAACAATAGAAAGCGAAGTATCTATTGAAAACATAGATCTAGAAATCTTTCCAGAAATAGAAGAAATAAAACATAATTATGATTTAGAATTATTACAAGCAGGAACATCAAATATAACATCAATAGAAGTAAAAACTCGAATAAAAATAGGAGATTTTGAAACACAATTATTAGCAGTAATAGACACAGGAGCTAGTAATATAGTAATCCAACAAGAATTAATTCCAGAAAAATATTATGAAAAAGCATACCATATTAGAACGGCTAGACAAATGGATGGAAGTACATATACATATGACACAGCATTACATAATTCTTTATTATTTTTTGAAATAGATAGCATGCACTGTACACAACCATATCCGGTAACAGAAATATATATTAGAAGTTTTCCTTATCAAATGATATTAGGACTATCATTTATTTTACAGGCATATCATGGCATGATTCTTACTAGAACAGGATTAACATTCCTTAGAGAACATTTTTTACCATATAATACTTTTTTAACAAGCAATAAATTTAAAATAAATAAAGATAATAAATTTACAAGACTCTTAGGACTAGAAGAAAAAGATAATTGTAAATGTGATATAAAAGGTAGCTGTAAGAATGATTCAACCCAGGAATATAGGGGGAAGAATCAGAAAATAAATTCTTTTGACAATATGGAGATGACTGGAGAAAGGCCTTTATATTCGTCACAAAGAATTCAAAACTGTTTAGAAGACAAAGAATTTGAAGAATATTTAGAGATAGAAAATTATGACATAATAGAAACTATTTTAAATAATAAAAAATTATATGATCTGTTA
Organism: Coffea arabica; assembly: GCF_036785885.1. Classification (NCBI taxonomy): domain Eukaryota; kingdom Viridiplantae; phylum Streptophyta; class Magnoliopsida; order Gentianales; family Rubiaceae; genus Coffea; species Coffea arabica. The sequence goes on along the minus strand of NC_092318.1, from coordinate 7,349,996 downwards.
GAAACGGGACATAGAGATATAGACCAACTAATAAGTGAATTAGAAAAATTAGAAATTTTTGGAGAAAATCCAACTATTCATTGGGATAAGGACAAAACAGAATGTAAGTTAGATATTTTAAATCCAAATTTAAAAATTAGCACAGCAAAAATAGAAGCTAGTAATGATGATATAAAAGAATTCGAAATGCATATAGCTGACCTAAATAAGTTAAAAATAATTAGAAGAAGTACTAGTCCACACAGAAGTGCAGCATTTATAGTTAAAAAACATAGTGAAATAGTTCGAGGAAAAAGTAGAATGGTAATAAATTATAAAAGATTAAATGACAATACTAAAGAAGATAGCTATGATATACCAGATAAAAATGAGTTAATAAATAGAATCCAATATAGATATATTTTCAGTAAATTTGATTGTAAGTCAGGATTTTGGCAGGTAAAAATGCATAAAGAAAGTATAGAATGGACAGCTTTTACATGTCCTTTAGGACACTATGAGTGGTTAGTAATGCCTTTTGGGTTAAAAAATGCACCAGCCATATTTCAAAGAAAAATGGATTATATTTTTAATAAATATAAAGATTTTGTCATAGTATACATAGATGATATATTAGTATTTTCAAAAAACAAAGAAGAACATGTAAGCCATCTAAAATTAGTTTTCTCAGAATTTATTAAACACGGAATAATAATCAGTAATAAAAAAGCACAATTTTTTAGAAAAAATATAGAATTTTTAGGAACAGAAATAGGACAAGGAAAAATAAAATTACAACCACATATTTGTAAAAAGGTTTTAGAATTTCCAGATAAGATAGAAGAAACAAAGAAACTTCAACAATTCTTAGGATTATTAAATTATGCAAGACCTTTTATTAAAAATTTAAATAATCTAGTAGCACCATTGTATAATAAAACCTCTTTAAAAGGGCAAAAATTCTTTAATAAAGAAGATGTCAAACTAATACAAGAAATTAAACAAACAATAGGCAATTTACATGATCTAAAATTACCATTAGACACAGATTACTTGATAATAGAATGTGATGGCAGTAGTACCGGATGGGGAGCAGTTCTTTTTGCAAAACCAAACAAATATAGTAATAAAAACAATGAACAAATCTGTAGATACGCTAGTGGTAAATATAAGGAAAAAGGCAATAGAAGTAGCATAGATAATGAATTATTAGCAGTAAAATATAGTTTGGATAATTTTAGACTCTTTATAATCAACAAATCTGAAATAACTATTAGAACAGACTGTGAAGCAATAAAAAAGTTTTTTGATAAACATAATGAAAAAAGAAGTTCTACTAGAAGATGGTTAAATTTTGTAGATAGTATTATTGGTAATGGATATAAAGTAGTCTTCGAACACATTAAAGGTAAAGATAATAATTTAGCAGATTTTTTATCACGACTTTTTAACAATTCTTCTGATCTCTTAGCAGATGGCATATAACTTCCAGAAAGTCAAAATTGGCCAGTGGGAACTTACAAAGTACCCTAAAGGTACAAGTCTACATTTCCATAGCCAAGAGGAAGGTAATTTAGAAGACATCCAGCAGGATATCTTAAATAACCTCTGGAATAGCAGAAATAGCACTGATAAAGTTAGAAATCTTAATATCTTAGCATTTTATTTTAGTAATCTTCCAAAACAAAGTTTTTCATATTATGTAGTGGTAAAAGGAAAAATACCTGGAATCTATTCTAAATGGATTTCCGTTATAGAACAAATAAATCATTTTCATAATCCTTTATGGAAAGCATTTCATAGCATACATGAAGCATTAGAATTTGCTAGGCATAATATAGGAACAACATTTTATGTAGATCCTAAGGCTAGCATGGACAGCATGAGGGCTCCAGTATATCAAAATACAGATGCCCCTAGTAGCAGTAGAAATTATCAATATGCATTAGAAAAAGATAACACAAATAGAATAGAATTTTGTAGACATTGTAAGAGCATGGAGCAAGCTATTAGAAGTTTAAATTTAAAGTGTAGAAATTTTGAAGAAGAAGATCTTTCTCAAAAAGAAAAGATAAAATCTTTAACTGAACAACTGAAAGAAATGTATAAGATCTCAGGCTCACAAGGAGATACTATTCTCTCACAAATTTCTGAAATTGGGGAGCTCAAAGGAAGGCTGTCTCATACAGCATCTCAAATGGCCAGTTCTTCATCCGGCCCAATAAAACAGACAATTTTTATAAAAGAAAAGCCCATTTCAGAAAGACCATTTGAATTTCTTAAGCCCAGAATATCCTTTAAACCATATCACCTACTTAATTTCCTCCCTTTACATATCCAAGAAATTATTAGCCAAAAAGCCCAAGCCCAATATTATTCAAAATTAATGGCAGTCCAACAATACTTTTATGAAATAGCAAAAGACCCAATTAGAAATACAGCAGCCATTAGACTACATCCATCTTTCTTCATTAACCCAGAAAAACATTGCCCAAACAATCCAGAAGCCTGTGACCACCAGAAAATAAATAGCCATTGTATACATACACTCAGTCATTTTTTCCTCAGAGCAACTATTATCTTATCAAAATATTCATCCCCAAAGATACTAAGAGTGAATGGGGAACGAGTTATTTTAACACCACAATTTCTTATGGATGCCGGATTCCTGGAAAAAATTATTGTTACAAATCCAGAAGATACTCATTGTCTTGGAACTCATCTCGGATACTTCATCAGAAAAATGTTAGACTATGGACAGTGGGCAACTGTACATATCAAATCCGCGCCAGCAGAATGGATAGGACTTTTTGATATAGAACCAGCAATACATAGAATGATGATTACAGTTAGCAATATACCACCAGCAAGGAGAACGACAGAAGAACTAGAAAAAATCAGCAGCAGTCTAGTGGAATGTCCATTAGAATTAAAAGAACAATTGATAAATGCTAAAATGATCCAATTAGCTTACAGACATTTCATAGATCAATGGGAAAATGGGATTAGATTAGTATATGAAAATAAGATACAAAAGATATATGTCCCATATAGGTTTAAGTTAGAAAAAGATTTCACTATAAGCACCAATTATCCAGAAGTTTTTGAAAAATATTTAGAAGGATATTATATGAGCTCAGGAGCAAGGCATTTGGATATCGAAGCAGATGAAGAATATAATGATGATCATTATTGGGAAACAATGGGACCAGAAGAAATGAGCAACATCGAGAATATGATGGAAGGATAATTCTTCGGCCATCTTGTCCAAAGCTATAATAGATCGGTCATAAAAGCTTTTATTGTATAGTTTGGCCAAATTACTTTTTGTATAGGACGGCCATAGAGCTTTTAGCCTTTATTCGCTGACAGCCACATTGTATAGATAGGCAATATTGATTTGATGTTTTTACGGATTTCAGTAGGTTTTAAGTCCGTAAAAGTTAACATGTCATATCCACGGACTTTTAGTCAAAAATTTTAAGTCCGCACAGTTTACACAAGAAGTCTATAAAGGCATACGTCCCAAACCAATGTTGGGTACGATGCACTTACATCCTGTAAATTAAAGCATCCAATAAAAACTCCAATTTCATACGTTCTTTAGCAGTTTTTCAAGTCTTTAGCTCTCTCATATTTCTAAGCATAAGACGAAAGAGAAATAAGAAAGTAGAGATTTAGGCAGCCAACCCTAGATTAGATCCAAACCACCGGAAACTCTGAAAAAGATACCTTGTTTTTAGGAGTCTAAAAGACCAAAAGACGGTGTAGTACCCATTAAAGCCTTTCAGTTGCAAAGCAGGCATCAGGGGAAGATCCGGTGAGGCACAACTCCTAAGCACAAGATTCCCATTTTCACAGCATCAGAAGGAAAATTTGGATTTAAAGCAAGGAAGGTAAAATCTCAGTTATCTTTCTTAAAGTATCTAGTAGTCATCAATTTCTTAAATTCCAGTTAATCATCCTGATATTTTATATGAATTTTGAACCGCCCTTTCAATTTACATCCACTCCAGAAAACGCATACAGATTAGCATTACAAAGCCTCAGACAACCAGATACCTATTATTATTTTGACAAAATTTTAGAGGAAATTGAAACAACAGACCAGTGTTTAGCACATATACAAATATAAGAAGCTAGATTATCTAAAGTAGCACACCACCATCCCGCATCATTTCTAAAAAATTTAAGACAAGCAAAAGTAGATTTACTTTGGCATAAATACTCTGAATTAAAATCAATAGAAAGACAAAAATTAGAAGAACAAGAAAAATATAAAAATAAAAGGAATTTTTGTAATAAAGTTTGTAGAACATCTGATTAACATTTGACTAATCACGTAAAACTTTAATTAGAACCGTAAAAGTCCAACATAGTCCAACATAGTGTAGTCCAACATAGGTCTTTAATTAGAACCGTAAAAGTCCAACATAGTCCAACATAGTGTAGTCCAACATAGGTCTTTAATTGGAGCCGTAAAAGTCCAACCACTAGTGTGTTTGGTATCACATACATGTAGTGTATATATGAAAAAGGTCCCTCTACCATGCAGCAGCTATATATATATAAAAAAAAAAAAAGGTATTATATGCTTATATAAAAGTTTTGTATCGCGATGCAACTGATATGACAAAAAAATTATTTGCTTATAATAGTACTATGGAGCTGATATATAAAGAGGTATTATTTACTTATATAAAAATTTTGTATTACGATGCAGTTGATATAACAAAAAATTATTTGCTCATAATAGTACTATGCAACAGCTATATATAAAGAGGTATTATTTGCTTATATGAAAGTTTTGTATTACGATGCAATTAATATGACAAAAAATTATTTGCTCATAATAATAGTTTGCAGATGATATATATACACATATATAGAGAGAGAGAGAGAGAGTGGTTATAAATGTTTTGTATTATTTGTCAATTATTTTCACAGGAATTGACTTAAGAGTTTAGAAATTAATTTGTAGACAATAGTATGAAAACAAAGATGTGCAGATTATCAGCAAATAATTATGTGTAGTTAATATTATAATTTAAAATCGTCTAAAAAATTGAAAAAAATTAAAAATTGAGAACAAATGCATATCAAATTGTGTTCTCCTATCACATCTTTAGATCTAATAGCGTGTCAATGTAATTAACAAGATTTTTTTAACATCTAATAGTGCATCAATATAACTGATAGGATTTTTTTTAGGAGTGCAGAATGAGATTTTTTTTTTTTAACAGGTGCAACACAAGGAGTTATCGGGTTTTTCTCTTTTTTTTTTTTTCTTTTTTATAAGGTACCATAAGACTATCTAGTAACCACTAAGAGAGACTTGAATCCAGGAACATGAGAGTTAAGTGTCTCTTCAACTCAATACCAAGAGTTCTAATTCCTCACTTGCATTCTTTTCATGATGATTTTCTAGGAATAAGTCCATCCAGCATGCTAATGAACTAGTTTGGATTAGAGATGGTCTTCCTATTTTCTCAAAGTGTAAGAGTAGGTTAGGCAAATACCATTGCAAAAAAAAATTTTTTTGAATTTATTATAAAGTGAGGATGGAAGATTAAGTTTAGTTTCTTTTTTTTCCTTTTTCCTTTTTTTCCATTTGGGCTGTAATTTAAAGTTTTGGTTTGTTATATCTTTTTAAATATTCAATTTGCTAATAATAGATACCTTTTAATAATGACAGGAACATATCAAATTTTTACGTTATATAATTTGTCTTAAATTTTCTAAGAGCACAAATAAATAAAAAAAATTAAATTATAAGTAAATGATGATTATAATATTGTAATAAGCATAAAAATAAGTAATACTAAAAGGAAAGTGAAGCGAAATAGTGACGTGAGGGAAGTCGAAAAAAATAAAAGAAAATAATGAAAAAGAAAAATAAGGGAATCAATAAAAAAAAGTAACAAAATAAAATCTCAAGGGCACTTTGGTCTTAATATATCAAATAGATGGCAAAGTGCTTATTTAGTGAGTTCAGAAGAGTAAAATGCAACTACAAAAAAAGTTCAGAAAGGCTTACAATTTAGTGCATTTAACCCTTGTCTTAACAATACTTTGCGGCAACTATTACAAGGCACTGGGGAGTCTATTTCCTACTTTAATATCTTGAACAAGTTTATTAGCAAACCTAAGCATAACTAGATGATGATAACATTATTGTTTTCTTGCCTTTTAACAAAAAAATTTTTTTGCATCGGGGCACTGGGGCAGTGGGAGAGCGAGGGCATTGGCTTTTAGTAACAAAGTTAAAAGTTCCTTTGGGAGAGCATATCTCCTTTTGGAGCTTTCCTCACCAAAGCGTATCATTTATTTTTGAGTGTCTTTCTTCTTCAAGTATTATCCTATTCCTTCCATATTCTAACCTCTGTTGTACTCAATGGCATCTTTGAATCTTCACAATTTTAGCATTACTCCTTTCTTATTCACTACTCCTTCACATATTATACCTCTACTTTTGAATGTCAGAATTTACTATCCGGTATATTCCACTTATGTATGGTTCATTTTCATTTAACCAAGTCTGGTAAATGGTCGTTGCTTTGCGGTGGTTCCTCTATTTTAATGGACGTGCTGGTAGATTTCATCTATTAGGATGAGTTGAGAATTGTGAATTAGAGTCTGGCAGCAACAACTCAAATGAACGTAGTGAAGTCCCTTTTGGTGCTTCCTTTGTACCCAACCAACTATGTGTAACTTGGTGGGGTCCTTTTGTGGTCCACCAGTCCCTAGTATCTAACGATATATAACAATATTTGATCTTTGTGACCTAGGTTATCTAACTGGCTATCGCCATCTTGGCATTGATATTTTATGTGAGTGGGTTGAGTTACATTGGCATCCACAAGTGTAGGTACTTTTGAGGGAGGGTAACTTCTTATTTAGATTTTCTTCAGTAGAATATATGTTACTTATTCTTGATAACTGTCCATATTTGGGTTATGGTGCACTTCTTACCTTGCATCTGTGGGTTCCTGATACAACCATCACTTCCATAGTAATCATTTAAATCTTAATATGGTGCAGGTTCTTGGCTTTCCACTAGAATATATTAACAGAGAAGATGTTGAATTCCTAGTGTCCATTGTAGGACAAGTAGAGGAGATTGACTTTCAGGAGGGACCTTCTTGTAACTTACAGTACCTTTGAGCTGGTGTCTCACTATTCACTAAAGACTCTATTCTCAGTAGTTTTCTCTTGAAGTTAAGAATAGAAAGGATAGGTGTATCAAATGCTATTATGAGAATATTTTTAAAGTTTGCCATCATTGTGGAGTCATTGGCTACTCTTTTAACAATTGTTCCATCACTACTCAAAGGGAGTTGTCCAGATTCGTTGAACCTTAGGTCCATGAGATTTCTATCTGTCTAGGTTATGAATTTTAGGTTGATGACCAAGTTGAGTTATTTCCCCCATCCCTTCAAGTGCATTAGCTCCATTCTGCTAGAAAGAATAGTACTATCCCTAGAGCTCTTTTCAATCATTCTCCGATAGATATTCCAATTCCTTCATCTATCAACTGTCTAAATTAGTTTCAATTTGTGCTAGCAGAAGTTCACTTCCCTAAATAGGAAGCAGACCTCATACCCAATTAAGAACATCCTATTTTGCTTCCTCTAGAACCAGGTTCTCCACAGCAGACCCAACCTAAACAAGTGCCATCTCAATATCCAAATGATGCTAGGATTATTATTTCATCAAATCAACTTGATCAATCTTGCGCCCCGAAAGTGGGACAAGAAGTTCACATAAGTCAACAGTAGGCAAGCGTGCGTTCTAATGGACAATTTGCCACCTATTTTTCTTCCTGATAGGCAAGAATTTATCACTAGTAGTCGGTTGATTAAAGTGGAAGATGCCATTAATTTGTCCGAACCACCAGTTGAGGATTTTCCTTTTGTTCTTGATGTAGACCTCATTGAAAGCTATGGTTAAACTAAATTACTAGGAGTGGATTTCATAGAGCCATGTTTGTGGGAGTCTAATTAAGTAATCCCATGGTTTCTTAATGCTCATAACCCATCCTTTGTTTCCAAATCTACTTCTCATCCTCATGAGGCAAAGATCCAGGAAAACGTCTCATTAGCATTACTCTCATCTGTTAAAGGGAAAAGCAAAAGTAGTAGCTTATTGCTAAGAGACTTGAATTCTTATTGGTCAAATTGATGAAGCAAATTAAGAGATGGCCACATTTTCTCTTAGATGAGAGTCCAACTAACATCTCTAGGGCTATTTATCAAATTGTGGTTGACGTGAAAGTTGCTACAGTAGGTTCTATTGTGTGATCTAGGCCATTTGGTTTGACAACCTCTCCCTTAGATTCCTCTTCTAGGCCTCTTTCTCTTAACTTCCTCGACTTCGATAAAGGGCTGTCTCAATCCATCATTGAAGTGTAATAAATCAAGATCCTAAGGATGATTTTGCTTTAAGCATGAGCCTCCATCATTGCCACTCTTTTACTGATCCTTTTACATTATTTCCTAAAGGGTTTCAAATGCATGGAACTATAGGACCTATTGCAAATGCCTTTAATAATTTGTCGATTTCAAGCATTGATAAATGCAACATCATGAGTCCAATCATGTAACAATAATTTAAAAAGATGACTCCATCAACACACACTTTTTTAGAACATCGGATTTCACGAGATTTTTCTCTGGGCAGGGAATAATAGGCATTAATTTTCCTGCTTCCAAGATGATTTGTCATTAGCAAAAGCAAAAATTTCAAAAGAAGCTAAGCCCTCAAAAAGGGAAGGTCCACACCAGATTAAGAAGACCAATACTCCTACCTTGCTTGGCAGCAGAAATGCTTCTTTCTATATGTATCTATCTCGAATTACTTACCCACTGAATCAGGCTCCTCATCTGGAATTAAGAGGATGGCAAATCATAATGTTGAAATTTCAATTATCGTCAACATCATTTACTGGAATTCTATCCTAGTCGATTAGGCTTAGATGAAGCTCAAGTTTAACTATTCTATTGATTAAAAGGTGATAGCCATGACCATCTAGGAAATGACTCTTTTTTTATCAATGAATTTGTCTGTATTCTCAAAAATATTCTATCAAGTGTTTGAAGCAAACTTCCACAGGTTTTAGGTGATTGTCCCAAAATAGCCACCTCAAAAGCCATAAGGTCTTTTAGTTGGAATTGTAGATAGATAGGTCAACCTCTTCCAGTTTAACTTTTGTCCAAATTGATCCAATCTTATGCTCCCAATTTTTGGTTTCTTATGGAAACAAAACATAATTCTAGATAGCTAGTTAACTGGATGGATTTATCTTACTTTTCCTTTTGGGACTTTGTAAGTTCAAATTCTAAAAGACGGGGTTTGTGTTTGGCTTGGTGTGATTCGATCATAGCGAATATATTGACTAAGAATATTAATTATTTTGGTGTACAAATTACTTAACTTTCTGGACTAACTTGGATCTTGTTCCTTATCTATGGCCATCCTCAACTGCAACATAGGTAGAATATCTAGAATGAAATGCAATCAAAATTGATCAATTCTACTCAACCAATTGCCTTGGTTGGAAATTTTAACCAAATTTTATAAGTTCAGGATAATTTTTAAGTTTTCAGCGGAGCACTACAAGGAGAGCTAACCAATTTCAATCATCTTTAACATGCTTAGATCTTTATGAGGCATAGCATTTAGGTGCATGGTTTACTTGGATAAATTCCAAGAATTGTGAGGATGCTACTTATGAGCACTTTGATAGCGTTTTGTTAACAATTCTTGGTTGCACACTTTTTCCAATGCAATGCTTCAAAATCTCTCAATAATGCATTCAGACCATAGACCTCTTTTTTTGGGATACCAAATTTGTATGAAAGAAGCTGGCAAATTTGCCTAAATTTGAATCCTTTTGGGATAGAAATATAGCTTGCAAATCAATTATTGCTGGAGTCTAGGGGACCAACAGGTCTTTCAATACTGGCATTGAAACTTAAAATGTCACAAATAAACTTAAGACTACTCTGATTTAGCTTTCTCATTAGCACTGCTTATCTTATGGCAATCTGGATAATAAAATTCACTAAACCAAAGTGCATTTGAAGTGGCTTCAAGAACAAATCAGGAACCCAAATGCAGTCCAATTTGATCTTAATTTGCATGCTTATTTGGATTGCTTGCAAAATTGTAAATAGGAATATTAGGCTAAATGCTCCAAAGTCCACTAGATAACGTAAGACAATCGGAATACTAAATTTTACTACTAGTGGACAGCTAAAAAACATGCAAAGAATAGCATCGTTTAGTCATTGAACAAAAATGATGATCGGATCTCTGATTAGGTTGAAATTAATAATCCTATTCAACAATATTTCTTGAAACTATTACAAGGCTAAATGCATAGTGTCGGGCAAAGCTCCTTAATAGTTGGGAAGCTATACCCCAATTTGCAAATATTTTGGAGCCAATATTTGTCTATCTAAATGAGAAGGACAAGGCACTCTTGCACCATGACTTTAGCACTACAGAGATCAAACTAGCAATCTTCCAGATAGATAAGTGGAAAGTATCAAGATCAAATGGGATTCTAGATTTTCTTCATCATGGTACCATGGAAGGCTCATGGAATCATATTAATATTATCCTCATTCTAAAAGTTCTTAGCCTAAAAAAGGGTTTTGACTTCAGACTCGTAAGTCTCTACAATGTTTTTATAAAATAATTGTAAAATGTTGATTAATAGACTTCGGCAGGATCTTTCAAAATTGGTTTCTATTTATCAAAATGCATTTATGCTTGGAAGACTAGTATCTGAGAATATTCTTATAACTCATAAAGTGGTAGAGTTCATCAGGAAAAAGAAAGTTGAGAATACACATGTTGTAGCACTAAAGCTTGATATTAGTAAAGCTTATGACAGGATATCTTGGTATTTCTTAATCTCTGTCCTTTGTAAGATGGATTTTCGGACACTTGAATTAACATTTTCACTAAATGCATATCCTCAGTCTCTTATTTACTACTCATCAATGGCATACCATCACCAGTTTTCTATCTGACTTATGGGTTACATCAAGAATGTCCCCTATCTTCATACCTCTTTATCTTGTGTCAGCAAGAACTATCTATAGCATTGAGCTCCTTAGCTCTGAGGAATCTTTGTCTTACAATTAAAGTATGTCGGTTTGGTCTCCTTATTTCGCATTTAATGCTTGCTAATGACACAATAATTTTTTTTTCAAAAGTTCAATCTGATATCTGAAAGTCTTTGGAGAGATATAGATAGGTATTTGGTCAAGAGATAAATTTTCTAAAGTTGAGTTTAATCTTCATTTCAAATACTCCTTATGATCTGAGAGCATTTATCTCGAACATCCTTTCAGTTCAATCACTCCCTGTAGTGGGTGAATATTTAGGTCTAAACTTGGATTTCTCTTGAAATAAAACCCATCTCTTTACAAAGCTTAAATCAAAAGTAGTTAGGCAAATTGAAAAGTGGAGATCATCTACAATATCAGTGATAGGTAGAGTCATTCTGGCAAAACATGTGTTATGTTTGATGCCCCAATACACACTTGCAATGTTCTGTCTTCTTAGCTGTATCGCTTCAACTGTTGATCAATATATAGCTCACTTTATCTGGGCAGGTCATGTGGGAGGACAAAGTATCCATTGGAAATCATGGTCCGTCCTAACGATGTCTAAATTGCATGAGAAATAGGGTATAAGATCTATTGAGGAGACTAATAGAGCAATCCTAGTGAAGGTAGTATGGCAAACGTTATCTCAACCTCAATCTTTGTTCAGTCAATTTTTTCTATCAAAACATTGTAAGAATACGAACTTCCATAACAATAAATGTACTGCCAATGCCTCATGAGAGTGGAGAAGTATTTTGTGGAAAAGAGATCTGGTGAAATTAGGACTAAAGTGAAGAGTGATAACTGGAATGCAAATTAAGCTAGTAGACAATTGGATTCTTGAGCTATCCTCGACCTATCAGATCCTCTAAGTGGTAGCCTTATTTTGAATCAATATTTGAATATGACAATTGCTGGCCTCATTGATAGCAATGGATAATGGAGAGAATTTTTTGTTAGACTAATTTTTCTAGGTATGGCAGCAGCTAAAATTCTAGTTATTCACATCCCGCGACAAGTGGTAGGGAGAAAAACCTCAAAAGAGCTTAATATGTGAGTCAAAAATCCAAAATTGACCCAAAAGTTTAAGCTATTAGATTTTGGGTTCTTACTTATATATTAACTACTCTATTAGGAAATTGGCTTAATTCTTTTAGATAGGTTACTTGTTTTGAGTGGAAGTAACTAGTTTTCTTATTATTTTAATTATTTGAAGTAGTAGCAAAGGAATTTCTCATTTGTATGAGTTTAGAAATTAGGAATCATTTTCTATTCCGTATAAGATTAGGAATTAGTAATTATTTTCTATTATTGCTTGAGTGTTGGCCAAGTAATGTAGTTTATAAATAAGTGGGAGTTAATATTGGTCTTGTATACTCTTCCCCCCTTGCTTTTTTGAGATATGTTTGAAATCCCATGAGTACATTTGGAGGTAGAATGTCCTTTTGAGGACCAAACCATTGCCACCAATGATTGAACCAAATTGGGAATTCTCTGCAACAACTTTCTTTGAATGTAAAAAACCATGAATGATTGAATGGTCTATACAAAAAAGCACGATACCATGCCATTTTGTAATCTTGATGAGTAAATCCTTTGGGAGAACAAACTTTCTTTATAATGCATCTTGAATGACTAACAATTTCGGGGTTCTTTTGATCTGGAATAGGGAAAATTTCCACAGATTGAGTATCTGTAAGGATCAATTCATAATAATCCAGATTTTTAGACGGATCATCTGGTTGCCAGAAACATTTTGAAGGAAAGATTCTTTGAGTAAAGGAAATTGAATCCATGCTCCTGCAAAATTTAAAGTCAAGAAATAATTTGGTTGAGTTTCTCTCGAAACTGTTTAATTTGTTAGTCATAATATTGAATCTCTTTTTGAGGATGACCGGCAGGCTTTTTTGAGGACATCTTTAAAAATAATATTGGAATTAATTTGTCTTTTGAGAAGAAAGGCTTTTTCTTTTGGAGTCTGAACACACCAAAAACTTGGTCTAATATAAACTGGGGAATGATTTTGAATTTGATGATGAGGAATAGGCTGAATTTGTCATTGTGAATTTTTAATATAGTAAGTATGATATCTATGGGAAATGTTTTTATCTTTTCTTTGAAGAATAGGATCGTCCCTTTCTTTTCTCAGCCTGCGAATGTATTCTTTGTGGGTTTCACGTTCCATTTCCCTGTAAAAATTTGTAATCTTGATAAGTAAATCCATCTGGAATAAATCTGATTGAGAAGGATTTCTTTGAATAAAGAGAAGTCCATTCATTGGGAGAACAAACTTTCTTTATAATGCATTTGAACTTCTTGAATTAAAGGGCGTACAAAGAAATATAAAAACTGGAAGAGGAAGGTTTACAGAGAGAAGTTCTTAGAATTGCTAAAAGACTCGATGCCTTTTCCTTTGATCTTGAATCCTATTTATAGAGACTTTCTTCTTGGAATTTCATTTGCATTTTCATGCCGACACATTCATTTGAATTTCATTTGCTTTTCTTGCCGACACCTTATCTTCTTCTAATTGGTCCTTTTGAGATTCTTATCTTATCTTGAAATCGGCATCTTTGAGATTGGCCGACAACTTTATCAAAAGTCTGTCGGGTCTTGAGCACATGGGCCACCGAAAGGATTAAAAGTGGATTCTGATGATGATCCGGCTGACTCACCTTTTTTGTCTTCTTCTTTTTTATCTTGATTTTGCAAATAATTCAGATATTCTTTGAGCATTTCTGGATTTTGCATCATCTTTTTCATCAGGAAATCATTTGCAACTGTTTCCATTGTTGAGCAGCTTTCTTTTTCTTTCTTTTGTGGGGTTGTTGGAATGTTAACTCCTTTGGTATTTTGCTGATTTGGATTTGTCCATTTGAGCTTCTCTCCTGTTTCCAAGAATTTTAAAACATTTCTCTGGTCACAGAATTCTTGATTGAATCCTATCCACCATTTGATCTTGAATTCTCGAACTAGTGACATTGGAAGTGGTTTTTCAAGTTCTTGATGAATTTTGAAACTCCAGCAAAATATTCATGGTACTTTGAATTCCATATGAAATAATATTGGTCTTGTATACTCTTCCCCCCTTGCTTTTTTGAGATATGTTTGAAATCCCATGAGTACATTTGGAGGTAGAATGTCCTTTTGAGGACCAAACCATTGCCACCAATGATTGAACCAAATTGGGAATTCTCTGCAACAACTTTCTTTGAATGTAAAAAATCATGAATGATTGAATGGTCTATACAAAAAAGCACGATACCATGTCATTTTGTAATCTTGATAAGTAAATCCATCTGGAATGAATCTGACTGAAAAGGATTTCTTTGAATAAAGAGAAGTCCATTCATTGGGAGAACAAACTTTCTTTATAATGCATTTTGAATGACTAACAATTTCGGGGTTCTTTTGATCTGGAATAGGAAAAATTTCCACAGATTGAGTATCTGTAAGGATCAATTCATAATAATCCAGATTTTTAGACGGATCATCTGGTTGCCAAAAACATTTTGAAGGAAAGATTCTTTGAGTAAAGGAATTGAGAGTGTTATAAAGAGGGACTTCTTGGAATCTAGTCAAAGTAATATGTTGAGTGAATGGTTTAGTAAAATATGAATTTTCTTTGGATTTTTCAGGAGTTCTTTGAATTTGTTGAGTTGGTCTTATTTGAGAGGAAGTTGGGGTACGAGCAGCTTGACTATAAGTCAATACTGGAAAATCTTGCAATAATTGAAATCTCTTTTGAGTTACAGGAGTAAGACTCATCTCATAGTCTTGAGGAGTCTTAGGTCTAGAACTTCCCGCTTTTGAATCCATGCTCCTGCAAAATTTAAAGTCAAGAAATAATTTTGTTGAGTTTCTCTCGAAGCTGTTTAATTTGTTGGTCATAATATTGAATCTCTTCTTGAGGATGACCGGCTTTTTTGAGGACATCTTTAAAAATAATATTGGAATTAATTTGTCTTTTGAGAAGAAAGGCTTTTTCTCTTGGAGTCTGAATAGACCAAAAACTTGGTCTAATATAAACTGGGGAATGATTTTGAATTTGATGATGAGGAATAGGCTGAATTTGTCCTTGTGAATTTTTAATATAGTAAGTATGATATCTATGGGAAATGTTTTTATCTTTTCTTTGAAGAATAGGATTGTCCCTTTCTTTTCTCAACCTGCGAATGTATTCTTTGTGGGTTTCACGTTCCATTTCCCTGTAAAAATTCTCTAGTCAAGAAGTCAGGAAGAGAATTATTTTCTCCTTTGATAAATTCTATTTCGAAATCAAATACAGATAAAATTGCTTGCCATCTAGCAAATATTTGTTTTGAAACAATATTTTGAACATCTTTTTGTAAAACTTCTTTCGCTGATTTACAATCTATTCTAAGTAAAATTTTTTATTATATAAATCATCTTGAAATTTTGATATACATAGTACTATAGATAAAATTTCCTTTTTGATAGTAGAATAATTCTTTTGTGGACCGGACCAAGTTCCTGAATGGAATCTAACTAATTCTTCTTTTAGATCATCTATTTTTTGTTTTAGAATTCCTCCATATCCTAATTCTGATGCATCTGTTTCGATTATCATAAAAGCTTTATGATGAGAAAGACATAAACATGGTAATGATTCAATTTTTCCTTTAAGATATTTAATTTTTTGAGTATGTTCTTCGGTCCATGGTTTAGGATTTTTCTTTAGTCCATCAAACAATATAGCACATTCTTGTCTTAGTTTAGAAAAGAAATCTGCAATGTAATTCAAACATCCTAAAAATCTTTGTAATTGATTTTTCTCTTTTATTTCATCTGGAAATTTGCTTGCAAATTCTAAAGCTCTATTTATTGGCTTTATTGTTCCTTTATTTATATCATGTCCTAAAAATCTTACTTTAGTTTGGAATAGTTTCATTTTTGATGCTGAAACAACTAAACCGTTTTTCTTAACTACCTTTAGAAATATATTTAAATGTTTAAAATGTTGTTCTAATGATTCTGAAAATATTAATACATCATCAATATAAACTATGCTAAATGAACTATACGGATTGAATATATTATTCATTATATTTTGAAATTCTGAAGGTGCATTTTTTAATCCAAATGGCATTACTTTCCATTCATAGTGTCCGAAGGGTGTTGTAAATGCTGTTTTATATCTGTCTTCAGAGGCTATTAATATCTGCCAATATCCTGACTTCATATCAAATTTTGAAAATATTTTTGCATTATATAATCTATTTAATAAATCCTTTTTATTTGGAATTGGATACCTAATCCATTGCAAAACTTTATTTAATGGTTTATAATTAATAACTAATCTTGGAACTCCTCTTTCTTTCTCCGCTTGATTCATGACATAAAAAGCTGCACAACTCCAAGGTGATTTTGAGGGTGTTATTAATCCTTTATCCAGTAATACTTGTATATTTTTTTTACAAAATTCTAATAATTCGTTATTCATTTGTATAGGTCTTGCTTTAGTTGGAATATTTTTTTTATTAAAATCTTTTTCATATGGTAATTTTATCATATGTTGTTTTCTATCCCAAAAAGCATTCGGAATGTCTGCGCAAACTTCTTTTTTAATTAATTCCTCTAGTTCTGAAATTCTTTTTTGCATTTTTATTTCTTTCAGTTGTTCTTCGATTTTTAAATAAGATTTTTCTTCCTTTATATAATTTATATGTTGTTTTACCTTGGTAATAGTATTTATTGTTTTGTAAATAGAGGATGATTGTAGCATTTGTAATTCTCTTTGTCTAATTGGTGTTAAAAATTTAAAAGTAATAGTTTTTCCCATAATATTAGTAGAAATTCCCCTATGTCCTACTGAAAATGGATATATTTGAATTAAGAATGGTGTTCCTAAAATTATATCATTACTTGTATTTTTTACAATTAGAAAGTTATGTCGAATACAATAATTATCATTACATATTGACCCTTTTGTGAATTTATATTTTACTTGTAAATTTTCTCCATTTGCTGCCATTAATGTTTCTTTTGTTCTTTCACAATATTTAGTAGGGATTATTCCTTCTTTTACACAGCTT
The DNA here is from genome assembly GCF_036785885.1 of Coffea arabica. Lineage (NCBI taxonomy): Eukaryota > Viridiplantae > Streptophyta > Magnoliopsida > Gentianales > Rubiaceae > Coffea > Coffea arabica. The sequence continues at coordinate 7,332,841 of NC_092318.1, read as the reverse complement.
GAATCTGCTCCACTATCTAATAAAGGTACATATGTTTCTTTAAAATCTTCTACTATTATTGTAACTAAAGCATACCATTTTTGAAATGTTATTTTTTCTATTGTATTTAAATACTGTTTTTCATCCAATGGTTTTTCTGAAATAATTATTTCTTCCGTGGTTAGAGGTTTTGAAGTAGAAGGTTGATTTTCTATTAATGTCATTTTAGCTTCTATTTCTAAGTCTTTAGTTTTTAATTCTATAATTTCTTTTTGTAATTGTTTTACTTGAATTTTTAAATTATTAATTTCTGTTTGAAGATCTTTAGTAGTTTCTTTTTTCATATTATTTATGTTAGGGTATTTATCTAATAGTTTTGAAATACTAAATGGTTCAATTATTTTTGGCATTTTTTCTTCTTGTATAATTAAACTCTTTAATCTTTCTAAATATTCTTTTTTAGCTAAAGGGTCTTCAATTTTCTCTATCATATCTAATAAAAATTCTTTATCTTCCTTTTTTGTTATTAGATTTACGTATTTTGGATTATTTGAACAGTGACAATCTTCTTCACTTTCTGAAGTACTTATGTCATTATAATAATCGTCTTCTGAACTTTGTTCCTTTTCATTTATTAATAAATTTATTAATTTATTCTTTATTTCTTCATCTTCTGCACAGATTTCATTCAATTTTTCTTTTAATTTACATTTATTCGCTTTATGTCCTACTTTTCCACATTTGTAACAAACAATTTTCTTTTTATAAAATTTTTTCTTTTTCTCATATTTTTCATCTTTGTTAGATCTTTTGTATTTTATATATTTTTTATCCTTTTTACTTTTCTTTTTATATGCTGATGGTGATTTTATTCTTTTTATACCAAATGCTTCACAAAATGATCCTACTTCTTTTGTTTTGGAACCGTACTTAATTTGGAGTTTTAACTCTGAACATAATATTAAACCCTCTTTTTTTCACAAAAGCAAATAATTGTCCAAAAGTAATATTTTCGAATGAAATAACATCTGTTCCCATTTCCTTTTGTAAATTATCCATTATTCTTTGTGAAAACAAACTTGGTAATCCTGTAATAAATCTTTCTTTCCAAAATGAAGCATTACAATCTGGTCTTCTTAATACATTGGTTAAAAACATATCTTTATACCATCTAAAATCTGACAAAGTTGGACATCTTAAATTTGTTAAAAATGTTTTATTAGCATTTAATTCTTCTTTTGGATTTCCTACAAAATACATTACTATTGTTACAATTAAAAATTCTGCAGCATCTGATTGAACTTGAATGTTACCTTGATCATCTTCAATCTCTTGAGTATGGTCTAATATTGATAATTTATCTTGAAGTGTTAAAGCATTATCCCACCAATTTTTTAATTGTCCTGTGAATCCTGATACTAATAAGGTTGCTACATTTCTTTCTTGAATATTTTTAAGCTTATAAGCTAGTCTAGCCATTCCCATTTCTTGTAAAGTGTTTAATACTTCATATTCGGCTCTTCCATCTATATTCCATTCAAAAATTGAATCTCCATCATATTTTGTGGTATGAAATTTTGATCTTTCTTCATATTGAATATCTGGGGGACTAGGTCTTGGATAATAATTTCTAGTGCTCACTATTTGCCAATCTTTTTATTACTTTTAAAAGGTCTTTTTCTTCTTATTTTATTTATTTGATTGTTATCTTCTTCTTTAAATTGCTCTTCTATTGGTAAAATTATATCTTCATCATTTTCCGAGTAGCTTGATTCTTCTGATGATATTTCTTCGTTTATTATATTATCTAATGTATTTATTGTAGGAGTTTGAGTCTGAGCTTCTGTTGTTAGACTTTGCAATGTTTGAGATATTCTATTTAATATATTATATGTATTATTTATTCTTTGAGTATTAACACTTTGAATTAATTCTTGCTCTCTATCTCTTGTTAAGCTTCTAGGTTGAAAATGTGGTGCTGAAACATCATTAGGAAATTTTGTAACTGGTTTCTGAATACTGTCTATTTTATTACTTATTACTTCTATATATTGTGATATAGTATGAAGAATTTGATTTGTGTAATTATTTTGCTGATATAATTTTTTAATATCATCTAGATTCACATTATTGCTACTACTACTTGCTTCTGCTTCTCTTCCTTTTTTGAAAGGGGATGCAATAACTTCTCCTTGGCCTAAATTAATTTTTACTTCTTGTAATGGAGGATGAATTGAGGTTACTACTTGATCGTCTTTTAATTTCCATTTTTTATATAAACTAGTTTGAACATTTATCTGTGGTGTATTATATATATCAATTATTCCTATTTTTGAAATATAGAATGATAACCAAGTAAAGAAGGGAAAATCAAATTTTCTATTTTCTAATTCTTTTTTCCATTCTAATATTAATTTTTCTTTACACTCCGGCGATAATTGATAAAATCAAATTATTTTTTCTGTATTTTCTTCATCATCAAAATCTTCTTGTAAATATTTATGATTTATTTTATATTCTTTACTTATTACATTTATTTCACCTCGCATTTGAGAATGTGTTGGGGAATATTCTGATTTATTTTGATTGATTACTTCTGGAACAGGAGTTTTAAATTTAAATATTGAGGAACTTTCTGGAATAAAAGTTGTATCAATTGATTCATAACTAGATCTTCTAGCCGGAATCCATGAATGACTTGAAGTTGAAGATCTTTCTCTAAATGAAGAAATCTTAACAAAACTTTTCCATCAGGTTCTTCTATAATATCTTCTACATTTGTTTGCTCTATGTTTCTTGGTGCTTGTGGATTTTGAATTATAAATTCATTAGGTATACTTATTTCGTTCCATTTTAATCTTTTGGGAGTATAACTAGTAGGTCTATCTGCATCAACTTGTAATAATGTTGTTTCATCTTTTAAAGTTGGAGTCATGATAAATTTTGGATTTAATTGAGAAGACAATGGTCTATAATACATTCTATATATTATAGCAAAATTCTTAGTATGTTTTTCAAATTCATCACCTTGTAAATGAATATCTAATATGACTGAATTCAGAACATGTGGATCTGTTAAGTCTACTGAAAAATTTGGAGCACAGTTAAAGTAAATTGGTCCATTACATACATTTGTTTGAATCATAGATAAAAGAGAGGTTTTATATCTTTTGAGTCTCGTATCTCTTAAAGCTAGATATATAGGAGCATCTACTCCTAGATGGAATAAAGGTTTTACCGCAACTTGAATTAAACCTATATGAATATATCTATATCCTTTACTAAGATATTTCTGAATTGTATTATGATTTAATAACGAAATTGTTTGATATTCTTCTTGAATAGAAATCGTTTCCTCGTGAGTTTTAACTGATAACGCTGTTTTAAAATCTAAAGGGCCTATTCTATAAATATGTTCTATTTTTTCTTCTGGAATAGTCCAATCTGAATTATTTACAGGCATATGATATTCTTGACTTTGTACTATATTTGCTTGTTTTGAATTAGATCCTATCTTAAATTGTCTAAGAAATGCAGCCATGTTTAATATTTTATTTAGTCTTTTATCTTATCAGGAACAACCGAGCCTATGCGTGGAACATCCTATCCTGGACTTACCAACCGACTTACAAAGCTTCAAAATCTTACCAATGATAAGATAAAATCATAAATGAAATATATAACACAAAAACATAAATTAGAAATTTAATATAAGAAATAATTCAAAATTAGCAATAACTATGGTCTAGCTCTGATTCCATTTCAAATGTTCAATCTGATATCTGAAAGTCTTTGGAGAGATATAGATAGGTATTTGGTCAAGAGATAAATTTTCTAAAGTTGAGTTTAATCTTCATTTCAAATACTCCTTATGATCTGAGAGCATTTATGTCGAACATCCTTTCAGTTCAATCACTCCCTGTAGTGGGTGAATATTTAGGTCTAAACTTGGATTTCTCTTGAAATAAAACCCATCTCTTTACAGAGCTTAAATCAAAAGTAGTTACGCAAATTGAAAAGTGGAGATCATCTACAATATCAGTGATAGGTAGAGTCATTCTGGCAAAACATGTGTTATGTTTGATGCCCCAATACACACTTGCAATGTTCTGTCTTCTTAGCTGTATCTCTTCAACTGTTGATCAATATATAGCTCACTTTATCTGGGCAGGTCATGTGGGAGGACAAAGTATCCATTGGAAATCATGGTCCGTCCTAACGATGTCTAAATTGCATGAGAAACAGGGTATAAGATCTATTGAGGAGACTAATAGAGCAATCCTAGTGAAGGTAGTATGGCAAACGTTATCTCAACCTCAATCTTTGTTCAGTCAATTTTTTCTATCAAAATATTGTAAGAATACGAACTTCCATAACAATAAATGTGAGAACCCGTACTTTTCCCATTTTCTAGGATTTTATTTATTTAATGGTTTGTTTTCTGCAATTTTTTTTTAGTAGGAAAATTTTCTAGATATTTTTAATGAGTAGATATAATTTTTAGATGATTTTTCTAGTATTGGAGAGTTTTTGAAAAATTAAGGATATATAAAGGACGTGGGACCCACTAGTGCGACAAGTTCGGAAAAATTCGGCCAATTAGGTTAAGTTTCGGATACTGGTTGAAATTTATCGGGTGTTAAGAGATAAGTAGAGGATGTGAAGTGATTGATGTGAGAGGAAAAAAGAAGGATAGGAATGCATTAATGAAGTGACACTTGTCATGTTGGGATTGGTGGTAACTTTTTGACTACTATTCAATGTTTTACCCTTTGATTAAATAAACCAAAAACTAACCAAAAATCACCATTTTCTTCTCTATCTTGGCCGGCCACCTTGAGCTTAAGAAGGAAGAAAACTCTTCAAAATCTTGGCTACCATCTAGCTCAAATCCTCCAAAACAATTGCTTGATCTTGTTTCTACTCCATAAAATCTCTCCATTTGGTACTAGTAAGTGATTTGGTGAAGTGTTTAAGGAAGCTAAGGTGTCCAACAACTCTCCCTCTCTTGTTTACTAGGTGAGTGGTTATTGAACTTCCTCCTACACTTAATGAAGCTTAAGTTGTGCTTAGTGGTAGCTAAAGTGCTGAAATTTGTGGTTTATTTCTTGGTTTGAGATGAATTGGTGAAGTTTTCAATTTTATTGATGATTTTCTGGTTTAATATGAATGTGATGTTGTGGCTATCCTTGATGATGGGAACTGATGTTTAATGACTCTAGTAGGTGTATATGATAGATAATTGTAACCAATTTCTGGTTTGGAAGGAATTTGAGAAAGTTAGGGTTTGATATCCCCAATTCTGTCCGGGTTTTGTATCTCATGGTTAGAGGCCGAATTGGCCTTGGCTTAAAACATGAAAGTTGTAGGTATTGATGTTTTAAAGGTGTCTGTAAAATTTCAGGTCAATTGGAGTTGTGTAGAATGAGAAAGGTCGAAATTACTATTGCTGTTCTGGTTGTATCAGAATGTAAGAACTGTGCCTGTAATGGGTTGTTTTGGCTAGAATTGATTTGGAATTGGTTGTTGAGGTCTTCTGATGAAATGTAGCTTGAGGTCTTAGCTACCGTTTGCCTTTGGAATCAATGAATTTGGACTTGTATAGACTGAGTTGGACTAATTACAGCATAGTATAATTTGTAAACCTGCAATTGCGGTTCTGGTTTAGTCTCTTGCATATTTGACCTAGTTGTGCTAGGAACTGGACTGAGTGACCTTCTACATTGTTGTAGCCCTGTTTCTTAGCTTCGAAACGGTGGGTCTTGTACCCTCATCCGATAATCGTAGTGAAATTGGTGCCATTACCGCAAAATACGGACAAAACTGTTTTTGTTTTAGGGCCAAGTTAGTTACATTTCCGAAATTTCTGGTTACCTATGATGCTTGTACATGCTTATGAAACCCTATTGGGGTTGTGATTGGCATTGCTTTATGACTCGTTATCGAGTCTCATTGTACTTGTTGCGTGTTCTAGGGCGTGACGGTAGTTCGCGACGTACTTTTGACGACGGTGCATGAAACATCACCTACTTGATTGGTGAGTATACTACTCACTTGAATGTTACAATGTGGCTTTGCTATATGTGATTTTGATGCCTTGAAGGCTTATTTGGCTATTGAAATTGATTGAGGTGAGGGTGTACTTGACCGCCCTCACCCCTTGTGATACCGTTAATGACTGTTTACCGCTTCACTGATATACTGCACTTGCTATATGAGATATTGAATTCACTTCATGAAAAACTGATTTGGTGTCGTTTGGACGAGTATCCAACGGCCTTACTGTACTACTGAGCTCAACCCCGTTGGTAGTCAATTGAATCGAGCCGGCGGGGGCTTGGTCGTGAAAATTGACATGCCACGGGGATTGTACTGGGGAATCTTGTAGTAATGAGACTCTTGATTCCGGTAAACTCGAGTATTACCAAAAGCTACTGATTGGAGTGCGGGCCCAGTTGGGGTATGTTTGGTGGAAGGGATGGGAGTGAAGTGGGTTCTACGGTTGGTACTCATAAACATTGACGGAGAGTCAATGAGATTGGATCAAGAATGTAAGCGTGGAAATGGGCTCTTGAGAGCCGTCCGTATCCTTTTACCGACTTGTTTTACTTCTTAATTGTGTACTTGAAATGAAAGATTATGCTTATGCGATCTTTGTTGCTTATGTGGTAGTAACTCACTGGGCTTAAGCTCATTCCATTCCATTTGTTTTCCTTACAGGAAAATGACCACTTTTGGAAAGGTTATACTTGTTGGTTGTCAAGTTGAGCTCATGTAAATGTATCTTTTGGATAGCTCTTTGAATGAAACCCTAATGTGTATTGGGTTCACTTTCTTTTGATTGGCAAACCGAACATGTATATTCGTAATGAATGGTTTTTGATATGCCGTTTTGGCTTGTAAATGTTACATTTCAATGTATGTATGTTTGGTTGATATTTGGTTGAATTTCGGATCAACTCGTATTTCAAACGGCAAAAGAAAAATTTTGGCTACTCTCGGCCTAGTATCTGGATTCTGACGTGGCCGGTACTGTTCATTATCGGCTTCGATTTTCATTTTTTTTTATTTTGTGATTTTGACTTGTTTACACGCGTGGGTATGTTCCGGAACGTATTAGATCGACGTGAACTGATCCGTAGTCCTGGCGAGAGCTGGGCAGGCAGTCCGTTAACCCCTTTGGTTCGCCTTAGGGGAAAGTGGGGCTGTTACAATAAATGTACTGCCAATGCCTCATGAGAGTGGAGAAGTATTTTGTGGAAAAGAGATCTGGTGAAATTAGGACTAAAGTGAAGAGTGATAACTGGAATGCAAATTAAGCTAGTAGACAATTGGATTCTTGAGCTATCCTCGTGGTAGCCTTATTTTGAATCAATATTTGAATATGACAATTGCTGGCCTCATTGATAGCAATGGATAATGGAGAGAATTTTTTGTTAGACTAATTTTTCTAGGTATGGCAGCAGCTAAAATTCTAGTTATTCACATCCCGCGACAAGTGGTAGGGAGAAAAACCTCAAAAGAGCCTAATATGTGAGTCAAGAATCCAAAGTTGACCCAAAAGTTTAAGCTATTAGATTTTGGGTTCTTACTTATATATTAACTGCTCTATTAGGAAATTGGCTTAATTCTTTTAGATAGGTTACTTGTTTTGAGTGGAAGTAACTAGTTTTCTTATTATTTTAATTATTTGAAGTAGTAGCAAAGGAATTTCTCATTTGTATGAGTTTAGAAATTAGGAATCATTTTCTATTCCGTATAAGATTAGGAATTAGTAATTATTTTCTATTATTACTTGAGTGTTGGCCAAGTAATGTAGTTTATAAATAAGTGGGAGCTGGCATACTACAGAATAACATATAAGAGGCAACATGTAACCTTATATATGAACTAAGAGAGGGTTCTTGGGAGTTGAAAGAAATTGTACAAGGATTAAGTTTGGCTTCAAGTTGTATTCTTATATGAGTTTTATTCTCTTATAATAAAAAAATAGATATTCTCTCTATGGACATATTAGTCAAGCATTTAGCATAATTTAGATAGTTAAGGTAAGTAGAAATACTGTGGTCCTTAACTTGGCTAATGCGACTAGAATGTTGTAATTAACATATTAAAGAAATTCCGAATTTTGTGTTCCAAAAAAAAGTGAAAATAGAATGTTTAAAAGGTTTTGTCACTCTGCACTCTTCATTATCTTGACAATAACAATAATCGGGATTTATCATCTTGCTTGATTCTATATACTACTTCTTTGAAGTTAGAGACAGATATCAAAGTTGCTATATAGTAAAAATCTTAATTTTATTTGAGGTAAGTGATATGAAACTTAACTTTATTATGTTGCGTAGTAGATTAGAAAATACGTATGCATATATGACATCTATATAAAGCCTTCTCCACAAAGGGTGAAGATTTTAGTTGGACTTGTTGGACATATTTGGATTAAATTTTCTTTCAACTTCCAATTAATCATGCTTAATAGCGGCTGAAGGTAGAGTATTTTTCTCAAATTAATAAAAAGACACTGTATCTATGTAACATTTTATCTTTATTAAAAGACAACAAATCTTGTTGCAACAAGTTTATAAGAAAAAACAAAACCTAAGAGCTAGTACTTGGTGACCTTTTATGTGTATTGAAACAGACAATTCTTATATTAAACGTCAATCGAACAAGCATTAAAACAAGGTAAAACTCTACTTGAAGGATACTAATAGACATGACCTATTGATAAATGTGTATTTTAAGTGTATTTTATAGTTTAGTTTTTGGTGTGTTTTAGTCATTTTTATACCTAATTAACTAGGTTTCTAGTGAAAAATTGTATTTGAGCAGATTAATGTACAAATTGGAGGTGACAACGATAAAGAATTTGGTTTAATGGAGGCAATGAAAGAAATTAAACCAAACTGTTATAGTATTTTGTTTTCTAATTCTTTTTGGTGTCGTGTTTATTTAGTTTTCATATTAGTTTAGGAAATCTCAAGTCTGATCAAAATAAGTTTCAGTTTATGATTGTGTCTATTTAGGAAACTTTGTAGTCTATAAATACTACCAATCTAGTAGGTTATTTCTTGAAGAGTTGTGTTGAGTTTTGAAAAATAGGTTTGAGGGAAAACCTCATAATTGAATTGTGAATTGTCGTGAGTGAAAGGTTATGACTTAATATTTGTTATTACTGAGTTTTGGGCTAATAAATTAGTGAGCATTTGTTTATGTGTTTATTTTCTTTCTCTTCCTATATATTTTATATGTGTCAAAATTGTTTCCGCTATGTGCGTGTGTTTTTTGTGCCAACATATGAATATGTTGTTTCTACATGCTTGGATATGAGAGAGTGGAGAAATTCCGACCAACCATTGTTGAAAATAGAGATTAGATAAGTTAGAACAAGAATAATAGACATGTTAGACACATCACAGTAGTGATGGTTGATTTTGGAAAAAAAATCTTAATTTCTATTTTTCACCCTAATTTAATGAAGCTTTAGTTTTTTCTCCCCCATTTAATTGAAAATTTTTATTTATCTTTTGCTTACAGGAGAGTTGACTTGTAGTTCCTATATTCCTTTGATTTTTGTGCAAGAAAAATTCAAATGGGTACAATTGGATAGCAAATAAAACTTAAAGGACTACATTGGTTAAAAAAATATTAAGGACAAAATTGGTTTTAGTGAAAAAGTTCAAGGATGAAAATTGCGAATTTCCCTTTTACATTTTTTTAAAAAATAAGAATGTATCCAGAGGCATTGTTCTAGAAGCTTTTGCCCAGAGTCTATAGTTCTATGCTACGTTGCTGAAGAGTAAGACAAACGATGCAGCTTTTTTAAAGAAATGGTGCAAAATTAAATGCATGCTGTAGCTGTCCTAACTGGTTAAGTTTTAAATGATGATATTTTTAGATGAAATTTTGATTCTTTCTTCAATTAAATGAACATGTTAACAGGCTGAGTACAGCTGTCCTGACTGGTTAAGTTTTAAATGATGATATTTTAAAATAAAATTATAATTCTTTCTTCAATTAAATAAACATGTTAACATGCTGAGGATATTAGATTGTTGCACAGATTCTTTAGGCTAGAAAAATCAGCTTGTGGAGAGGGGAATCATTAGTAATCCTTCTACACCGAATGAGAGATAGGAGAGAGAAGGAGGAAAGGGGTGGCAGGTGATGATATTTTTAATTTTTAAAAGATATTTCAAAAATTTTAAATTCTAAAAGTACACATAAAATAAGTCATCAAAAATACCCCCGAAAACACCCTCAAGAACACTTCCAAAAACATCTAACCATCTATGATAAAAAATTTCCAAATACACCACTACAATAAATTTTTTTTTAAAAACACACCCGAGAAGCACCTAATCCATACGAAACCTAAGATTTTTTTATTTTTGAGTTACATAATATATCAAATACATTTTAAAAAATAAAATGTGATTAGAAATTGGCATTTGTATTTTGCATACAAAATTCAAATAATACTGAACTGTGCTAGTTGAAAATGGAAAAATTCTTACCATTCTTAGGATAAATTAACCCAAATATTATTAATTAATTTTAGATTCTTGTAAATCAAAATATAAAAACTAAACGCAACAATTGCATACATATAGTAGCTAATGACCTAAGATTAAACATAATTTATTTAATATGAATTTATTTTTTTTAAATAATGTCTAGAAAGACATTGATACTTTGTATATTTTATAAAAGAATGAAATGCATATGCAATCAATCCAAACTTGTTTCATTTGGAGGAATGTTAAAAAATTACAAATACTTAATTTTCATTCCTTAAGCAAAAAAATGCTATCACTTTATAAGCTAAACTAAGCCACTAATTTTAATTGTCCATTTCACATGAGAAGAGAGAGAACATAGCACGTTACCCCTATCCATGAAGTTGATACAATAATAATGCTCGTAACAAAAGTTTTAAAATTATATGTAAAAACTCATTAATATCCACAACTAGGACACGTTTCTTACTGTGTTTGTTAATAAGAGTGTGTAAAGAAGAAAATGCAAGTAGAGTTCAAAGGAAAGTGGTATAATTGGAATTAAAAGAATTACTAAGTTTACGAGGGATGATATGTGACAGCCCCACTTCCCCCTTAGGCGAACCAGAGGGTTCAGCGGACCGCCTGCCCAACTCTCGCCGGGACTCAGTCGTTCACTCACACAAATCAGAAATAGAATCACAAGAAAGAGCAAAACGAGGATCCAAAACTTAAAACAAAACTTATATACATTGCTATCTCAAAAAGAAGTACAACCGTCGAGAATACAAAAATTCTCAAGTCACCATACAACCAGCCCGTGCCAAGCACTAGGGCGAGAACCAAAATAAAACCCAAACTAGACCCAGCCAGTCTATACAGAGCTCTCGTTCTTGCTCGCCTTCCCCTGTTGAGGAAAACAAAACTAAAGGGATGAGCTAAAAACTCAGTGAGGTTCCGAACATAGAATCAAGTCATAAATCAAACGATAAGTCAAGAAACAGTTACAACATTTACAATAAACCATACATGAAAAGGATACGTTCGTTCGTTCGTTCTCCTGTCATTCCCCTTTCCTTCATTCATTTGAAAATGCATTTTTCGTTTATACATAAAACTCTCGTTCGTTCGTTCATTCGTTCATTTCATTCACCCTTTCCTGGACATTGGCCAGGCTCCACCAACCTCCACCAACCTACAAGGTAATACTCGAGTATACCAAACGTTCACCCAGGTCACCATATCGCCCGACCGAGTCCGCTTCTGGCTCGAGTCGGTCGGTAACAAGGGGCAATGGCCAGTTCAGCCAAAAGGCTTACATTCATGCACAAGTAGCATTTCAATCGTTCAATCATTGAAAAGTTCAGAATCATTTAGGCTGAGTGCGATAAAGTACACACTCGCCTAGAAAACTCGTTTTGGCTAATCATTGAAAGCGTTTAACATGTTATCAGTCATATATACAAGCCATATAATCAAGAAACATAACAAACAAGGAACACTCACCGAATTATGCTAAATAACGTCCAAAATGTCCTATCGAATTTTACCCTCGGTCACCGAGAAAACCTATGATTCAGCGAGAAAGAATATTACAATTCATCTAGCAAAACAAGTAAGTGGAATCAAGAAACTCGACTAGTTACGAGTAAAATGGATAAAAGTGACTTTAAAGTGAAAAACAACCATTTGAATCTGTGGACGGAAATAACTAGGGTGTCATAACCCAAACTCAAAGGGTTATAACAGTTCCAATGGAAAACACTTGAATCAAAGTCAAGTCGGAATCCAACTAGATAGGCTCAGAAATATTATTTTTCGGAATCGTGTATGTGGTTCAAAATCGATATACATTCAAGTAGGTATTATGGCCTACACGTCTTGACTGAGAAAACCTTAGATCATAACTCGATATTTTGGTATGAAGTAGTAACTAAACATTTGAAGGTTCAAATGGAAAAGGTGTCATATTTTAAGATGGAAAACGGTCATAGTATTTGCCAAACGAAAAATAGACAAGTTGAAATAGAAACTTAGCTCTCGAGCGAAAATTTGGGCAGCACGCCCTTTGCATTTTCCTATTTTCAGCCATTTATGGCTTCATTATTTTTCTCATCCAGTCCCAAAGTCACACACAAAATCAGTTCATTCAATAGCCGTTCAGTAAGCTCCAAGTAGTATAAGTACAATTCAAGTTAGGGAAAAGTCCGGAAATGAAAGTTAAGCTCTAACCATAAAAATAGTTTTTGACATCATTTTGAGGTTTTGGCACCATTGGCACTATGATTATCGGATGGAGGTGCAAGATACACCATTTCGAAGCTAAGAGATAGGGATACAATGTTGAAGAAGGCTACTCAGACCAGTTTCTAGTGCAATCAGGTCAAAAATTCAATATCCTAAACCAGAACCGCAAAAACAGGTTCACCAACCGCATTCTGGTTCAAACATCATAAGTCAGGCTACCTAAGTCCATATCAAGTGATTCTAAAGCCATATGAAAGCTAAGATACAAGGCTACAATTCATCAGAAGGCACCAACAACCAAATCAGAAGCATTCCCAACCAAATTAACCAATTATAGACGCAATTAGCAAATTCGGGTAGAACCAGGGCAGCAGGGGTATTTCAGTCTTTTCTCAAGCTACGTTGCTCCGTTTGACCTAAAATTTTTCAGGCATCTCTAAACTATCATTCCCTACAACTTTCATGTTTTAACCCAAGGCTAATTCGGCTTCTAACTATGATGAACAGTGCCAGGCAGAATGGTGAAAATTGGAACCCTAATCTGGAATTTTTGCTTCAAACCAGAAATTTTCCACTAATCCTTACAATTATCATACCAAAGCTTCATTCTATGTCATTCCCAACCATCATACATGGCCACACCATATGAATCATATGAAAATAGAAAAATCCCAAATAAATATAAAACTTCACCAATTTCAACCAAAAGTCACAAAATAACACCTAAAACCATCTATTTAACTCACATAAGCCATCAATTGAACATTAACAAGATTAAAGGAAAGGTTCCTTGGTCACTTACCTTGCAAACCCAAGAAAAGAAGCAACTTGATACCTTAGCCTTCCAAACCACTTCACAACCAAGCTTAACTTCACTAAACTAAGAGGTTTTATGGAGTAATTTGAAGATTAAACGGTTTAATTGAGAGATTGAGCAAGATTAGAGGTAAGATTGTGGAGAGTTTCTTTTCTTTTCTCCTTGTGAGAAGGTCGGCCAACAAGAAAGAAATAAGAAGAGATTTTGGGTCAATTTTGTTATATGGTAAAAGTAAAGTTAAATGGTCAAAGTCCATGACCAATAGAAAAGTGCCACCTAGCACCCTTTTTGTTCATGGTTATCCTTTTGTCTCTCCAACAATAATCCACTTAAGGTAATCTCTAATTATCTCTTAGTACCTGCTAAATTAAATCCGGTATACACAACTTAACCTAATTGGCCGAATTTTACCGAACTTTCAGCACTAGCGGGTCCCACGTCCGATATACGCTCTTAATTTCTCAAAAACTAACCGATACTAGAAAAATAACTTAAAAACCCTATTTGCTCATAAAAATTATCTAGAAATTTTCCTAATAAAGAAAATGCAGAAAATATGCCATTAAATAGAATAAAACCCAGAAAATCAGAAAATTACGGGGTCTCACACCCTCTCCCCCTTAAAAAAAATTTCGCCCTCGAAATTTTACCTTCATTTGCCTCAAACGAGTCCGGAACTGTTTGGGTGCCTAATGCATAAGGTTTTGCTGGCCCACTAGTTCGGTTCCCTCTTTCATTTGCTTGTTTTGTTTTAACTCCCTCCAGTTGTGGAATACTACCTCCGCGTGATTGTCTTCTCGGACAGTTGCTAACTTGGTACTCACCACTCCCACAAATCAAGCACTTCCGCCCTTTCCGCCAACAATCGTTCTCGGTATGATTGGCCTTTCCGCAATAGCCACAAGTCAAGTAGGAAGCCATTTTTTGGCTTTCTGGAGAAGTCTCCCCATATCCGGTTTGGCTTCCTTTGGTAGACCTTTCATTTCCCGCCCCTACTGTCCATGGCGGGTAGGACAAAAAGTTTACTTTCTGCATTTTAGAAGGTGCTATTGATTCACTAGGAGGTTCTTTAATCACACTACCAACTGCACATCTTTTCCGAGTTTGGGAGGCTTTTACTTGTGCCTTTGCATTCTCGATTCGTTGAACCTTCTCAAGGGCCTCCGTAAAAGTATTCACTTGCGCCGTGGCTAACGCCTCTTGGATGTCCAAATTCAGTCCCTGTATAAACCGTCTTACTCTTCGCCGTTCAGTGGCTACCAGTTCAGAAGCAAACTTGGATAATCTGTAAATTTTGTTTCATATTCGGCCACACTTAACGTTCCCTGGCGTAACCCAATAAACTCCTCCTCCCTCCTTTCTTGGACTAAAGGTGGGAGGTATTTCTCGTTAAATTCCCTTACAAAGTTCGCCCATGTCCATACCGTCTGTTCTCTTTCCCACTTGGCCTTAATTACATTCCACCACGCGCGGGCTGGTCCTTCGAATTGAAATACAGCAAAATTTACTTGTCTTTGCTCCGTGTAATTCAAAGCCGCGAAGATATTAATCATTGCCTCCAACCACTGCTCAGCTATATCCGGATCAGGTCCTCCTTGAAATTTCGGAGGTAGAAACTTTTGGAACCTCTCAAGAGCCTTATCCTCTCCGATCTCAGGATTCCGGGATTGATTCACTGGCATTTGACCCTGTTGATCTACCAGTCGTGCTAGGATATTTGTCATTTGTTGCATCGCCGTCGCCATTTGATCTCCAGCCTCAACCCTCGGTCCCTGTTCTTGCTCGGCCACTGTTTCTCTTTCTTCTCTCGGTTCTTGAGCTTGCCTAGCTCCACGGCCACGACTACGTCTCCCGTCCATAGATATGTTTTTCCCTCTCTCTTTTCTTTTCTTTTCCCCAAAAGGTATTTTAGTGAATAAACACAGTAAATTAACTAAGCACCAATTCCAGCATACCAAATACACAAGTAAACATATACGCACATAACACGCCATATCAAGGAGGCAGATAATCAAATTAGTCCAAGAAAGAAGGGATGAGGAGTTTATTGGGTTACGCCAGGGAACGTTAAGTGTGGCCGAATATGAAACAAAATTTACAAGATTATCCAAGTTTGCTTCTGAATTGGTAGCCACTGAACGGCGAAGAGTAAGACGGTTTATACAGGGACTGAATTTGAACATCCAAGAGGCATTAGCCGCGGCACAAGTGAATACTTTTACGGAGGCCCTTGAGAAGGCTCAACGAATCGAGAATGCAAAGGCACAAGTAAAAGCCTCCCAAACTTGAAAAAGAGGTGCAGTTGGTAGTGTGATTGAAGAACCTCCTAGTGAATCAATAGCACCTTCTAAAATGCAGAAAGTGAACTTTTCGTCCTACCCGCCATGGACAGTAGGGGCGGGAAATGAAAGGTCTACCAAAGAAAGCCAAACCGGATATAGGGAGACTTCTCCAGAAAGCCAAAAACTGGCTTCCTACTTGACTTGTGGCTATTACGGAAAGGCCAATCATACCGAGAACGATTGTTGGCGGAAAGGGCGGAAGTGCTTGATTTGTGGGAGTGGTGAGCACCAAGTTAGCAACTGTCCGAGGAGACAGTCACGCGGAGGTAGTATTCCACAACTGGAGGGAGCTAAAACAAAACAAGCAAATAAAAGAGGGAACCGAACTAGTGGGCCAGCAAAAGCTTATGCATTAGGCACCCAAACAGTTCCGGACTCGTTTGAGGCAAATGAAAGTAAAATTTCGAGTGCGAAATTTTTTTTAAGGGGGAGAGGGTGTGAGACCCCGTAATTTTCTCATTTTCTGGGTTTTATTCTATTTAATGACATATTTTCTGCATTTTCTTTATTAGGAAAATTTCTAGATAATTTTTATGAGCAAATAGGATTTTTAAGTTATTTTTCTAGTATCGGTTAGTTTTTGAGAAATTAAGAGCGTATATCGGACGTGGGACACGCTAGTACGGAAAGTTCGGTAAAATTCGGCCAATTAGGTTAAGTTGTGTATACCAGATTTAATTTAGCAGGTACTAAGAGATAATTAGAGGTTACCTTAAGTGGATTATTGTTGGAGAGACAAAAGGATAACCATGAACAAAAAGGGTGCTAGGTGGCACTTTTCTATTGGTCATGGACTTTGACCATTTAACTTTACCTTTACCATATAACAAAATTGACCCAAAATCTCTTCTTATTTCTTTCTTGTTGGCCGACCTTCTCACAAGGAGAAAAAAAAAGAAACTCTCCACAATCTTACCTCTAATCTTGCTCAATCTCTCAATTAAACCGTTTAATCTTCAAATTACTCCATAAAACCTCTTAGTTTAGTGAAGTTAAACTTGGTTGTGAAGTGGTTTGGAAGGCTAAGGTATCAAGTTGCTTCTTTTCTTGGGTTTGCAAGGTAAGTGACTAAGGAACCTTTCCTTTAATCTTGTTAATGTTCAATTGATGGCTTATGTGAGTTAAATAGATGATTTTAGGTGTTATTTTGTGACTTTTGGTTGAAATTGGTGAAGTTTTATATTTATTTGGGATTTTTATATTTTCATATGATTCATATGGTGTGGCCATGTATGATGGTTGGGAATGACATAGAATGAAGCTTTGGTATGATAATTGTAAGGATTAGTGGAAAATTTCTGGTTTGAAGCAAAAATTTCAGATTAGGGTTCCAATTTTCACCATTCTGCCCGGCACTTTTTATCATAGTTAGAGGCCGAATTAGCCTTGGATTAAAACATGAAAGTTGTAGGGAATTATAGTTTAGAGATGCCTGCAAAATTTTAGGTCAATCGGAGTAACGTAGCTTGAGAAAAGACTAAAATACCCCTGCTGCCCTGGTTCTACCCGAATTTGATAATTGCGTCTGTAATTGGTTAATTTGGTTAGGAATGCTTCTGATTTGGTTGGTTATTGGTGCCTTTTGATGAATTGTATCCTTGTATCTTAGCTTTCGGATGGCTTTGGAATCACTTGATTTGGACTTAGGTAGCCTGACTTATGATGTTTGAACCAGAATGCGGTTGGTGAACCTGTTTTTGCGGTTCTGGTTTAGGATATTGAATTTTTGACCTGATTTCACTAGAAACTGGTATGAGTAGCCTTCTTCAACATTGTAGCCCTATCTCTTAGCTTCGAAACGGTGTGTCTTGTACCTCCATCCAATAATCGTAGTGCTAATGGTGCCAAAATCGTAAAATGATGTCAAAAACTGTTTTTATGGTTAGAGCTTAACTTTCATTTCCGGACATTTCCCTAACTTGAATTGTACTTGTACTACTTGGAGCTTACTGAACGGCTATTGAATGAACTGATTTTGTGTGTGACTTTGGGACTGGATGAGAAAAATAATGCAGCCATAAATGGCTGGAAATAGGAAAATGCAAAGGGCGTGCTGCCCAAATTTTCGTTCGAGAGCTAAGTTTCTATTTCAACTTGTCTATTTTTCGTTTGGCAAATACTGTGACCGTTTTCCATCTTAAAACATGACACTTTTTCCATTTGTACCTTCAAATGTTTAGTTACTACTTCATACCAAAATATCGAGGTATGACCTAAGGTTTTCTCAATCAAGACGTGTAGGCCATAATACCTACTTGAATGTATATCGATTTTGAACCACATACACGATTCCGAAAAATAATATTTCGGGGGCCTATCTAGTTGGATTCCGACTTGACTTTGATTCAAGTGTTTTCCATTGGAACTGTTATAACCCTTTGAGTTTGGGTTATGACACCCTAGTTATTTTCGTCCACAGATTCAAATAGTTGTTTTTCGATTTAAAGTCACTTTTATCCGTTTTACTCGTAACTAGTCGAGTTCCTTGATTCCACTTACTTGTTTTGCTAGATGAATTGTAATATTCTTTCTCGTTGAATCATAGGTTTTCTCGGTGACCGAGGGTAAAATCCGATAGGACATTTTGGACGTTATTTAGCATAATTCGGTGAGTGTTCCTTGTTTGTTATGTTTCTTGATTATATGGCTTGTATATATAACTGATAACATGTTAAACGCTTTCAATGATTAGCCAAAACGAGTTTTCTAGGCGAGTGTGTACTTTATCGCACTCAGCCTAAATGATTGTGAACTTTTCAATGATTGAACGATTGAAATGCTACTTGTGCATGAATGTAAGCCTTTTGGCTGAACTGGCCACTGCCCCTTGTTACCGATCGACTCGAGCCAGAAGCGGACTCGGTCGGGCGATATGGTGACCTGGGTGAACGTTTGGTATACTCGAGTATTACCTTGTAGGTTGGTGGAGGTTGGTGGAGCCTGGCCAATGTCCAGGAAATGGTGAATGAAATGAACGAATGAACGAACGAACGAGGGTTTTATGTATAAACGAAAAATGCATTTTCAAATGAATGAAGGAAAGGGGAATGACAGGAGAACGAACGAACGAACGAATGAACGAACGAACGTATCCTTTTCATGTATGGTTTATTGTAAATGTTGTAACTGTTTCTTGACTTATCGTTTGATTTATGACTTGATTCTATGTTCGGAACCTCACTGAGCTTTTAGTTCATCCCTTTAGTTTTATTTTCCTTAACAGGGGAAGGCGAGCAAGAACGAGAGCTCTGTATAGACTGGCTGGGTTTAGTTTGGGTTTTATTTTGGTTCTCGCCCTAGTGCTTGGCACGGTCTGGTTGTATGGTGACTTGAGAACTTTTGTATTCTCGACGGTTGTACTTGTTTCTGAGATAGCAATGTATATAAGTTTTGTTTTAATTTTTGGATCCTCGTTTTGCTCTTTCTTGTGGTTCTATTTCTGATTTGTGTGAGTGAACGACTGAGTCCCGACGAGAGTTGGGCAGGCGGCTCGCCGAACCCTCTGGTTCGTCTAAGGGGGAAGTGGGGCTGTCACAAGATAAGTTGAAAAAAAATTCTACAATAGCATATAAATGTATTGAGCACAAATCCTTGACCACAGTTTCGAAACATTAAGTAAGAAGCAAATAAAAAAATTCCATCCTTGAGTCACGTTGATGGAGAAATATTCGATCTTTAGTAATCATCTTTCTCTATGATTAACCCTAACATAAATATCTCTTCAAAATCCTAAAAGTTCAAGATCATCTTGGTCTAGTTTTTCTCTATATCTTCTCATCTCCATGGCACAAGATCACCTTGGTCTAGTTTTTCTCTATATCTTCTCATCTCCAATGCACATAACATTTAAGGTATTTATTAACATGCTTTAATCTGGTCTTATATTAGTAAAATTTTAGCTTTTTGTTATAAGAAATGAAACATGAAATTTTTAATGGTTCTTCACATTTTTTTTGGATGTTTAGTGTGTTTAAAGAAAATAAAAGGATTTTCAAATGCAAAAGATGTAAAGTAAATTTTTATGTTCTAAAATTACAATTTAATTACGTAAATTGTTAGTTTTTGTTTTGATGTGTTAGAGAACTTCAAGAGTCTAGATACTCTAAATTGATTGTGAAAAAATATCCTTTTTTTTTTTGGCAAAACCCACATCTTGGATTGGGATGCCAGCCCAAATTTATTACTTAGTCAAATTGAGCTTGAGGGGGGTCAAAACCTGACCTCAAACATAGAAATCAAATACAACTTAGAATCGAGAAGTATCCTAATTAGTCTTACGTTTTCGAAAGGAGGGGAACGCTAACTTGTCCAATCAATATTCTCCCCTAACCAAAATTGGCAAGTCAGCTACGTAGTCATAAATACAAAGCAAAGAGTTGGAATGAACACAACCTTCATTAGACAAAATATCTGCCACCTTATTAGCTTCCCAATAACAATGCTTGAATTGAGCACACCCCCTCGATAGCTCTAGAATCTACTTGACCTCACAGCTGATAGACCGAGGACACTTATAGTTCTTCAGAAGGATCTATACTAATGTCATTGAATCTGATTCAATAACAAGTTGCTGTATAAAACCCCTTTGCGCACATAACTTCATCCCATAGAGCAGAACTTTAGCTTTAGCCTGCATACTTGTACCAGTATCATAAAAACTAGAGAAAGCAAACAGCAATTTCTTCTAAAAGTCCCGAAGTATCCCTCCTCCACCACTCACTCCAGGGTTATCTTTGGAATAACTATCTATGTTAAGTTTAAACATGCTAGAACTTGGGGGTTGCCATTGAACTCTTTGTATTTAAAACATGTCAAGCCGCTGCTCCACCAATTCCAAAAAACTAGGCCATGCCATCACTTGTTGTAACTCTCTAAATTTTAGGCAACAAGCATCCTTTAAATCTTGGAAAAAAACCTGGCAAATGGAAGAAGCATCCTTCAAAATCCCTTGGAACACTGCTAAATTCCTTGCCTTCCATAAGTTCTAACAAACAAAAATAGGCAACAACCAAAACACAAACTTAAGTCTTTGAGAATTAGCAGGTTTAAACCACCAGCTAGCCAAGTAAACTTGTAACAGCCCTCCAGCCCTATCGATTCCACACAGCAAAGCAAAAAACTTCCAGACATCCACCTCCAACTCTCCCTGCATGAAAAGACATTGCAAGGATTCGGATCGGGAACTCGAACAACAAAAACACTTAGATGGTAGATGAAACATATGTCTAGATAACACATCGTCCAATGGTAAACGTCCCCGTAACAACCGCATCATAAAGAAGTATATTTTGAAAGGGACATTTGAATGCCAAACCTGTTTAAATAGGAAAGAAGACGGCTTGACATCCCATAGTTCTTGGAAAGTCGATGACAAAGAGAACCAACTAGAAGTCGATGCATCCCAAAATATTTTGTTCGGCAAACTACTATCAGATACAGGCAAACACAAAATTTGCTAAATAATGTCAAATGGCAAAATCTTTGCCAGCCTGTGTTGAACCCATGCCCTATCTCAATAAAATGTGAGAAAGACAGATTATCCTGTACGTCCGCTCGAAGATATAAAGCACCTGACCCAATCTAATTATCATATCAAAAATTATAACTTGCATTATGAAGTTTGCATATTACGAATAATTTGGCAAACCCCCTGGTGTTCGACATACGTTGCCATGTTGCAAAGCTCAAGGAGAAAACATGAACTTGATAAGTAGGCAGGCCGTTGCAATATTTAGCATGCAAGAAAATCGCCACCTCTAAAATTTCACCATAATTTATATGAGAAAGCCATATAAGTTTCAAAATAGATCGAAACCCAACCCATCTTTCTCCGGAGGATAACACAAATCTCTCCACCTAACCCAATGAAATTTATTAAACTCATGATTTGCTCCCAAAAGGAAATTCGCACACACCTTTCAATTAAATGAAAGATTCCTTTTGGTATCACCCCAAAAGCCAGTAAGTGAGTGGGAACACTAGATAATATATGTTTAATTAAAATAATCTTACAATCGTGAGACAACAGCTGCGATTTCTAAGATAAAATCTTGTCAACAACCTTCTGACACAAACCAGTATAATAAGCTCCTTTACTCCTACCAATAAACAAAGGAGCACCCAGATAACGAACCAAAAACTCTCTTTTTGTAAATTTAGTCACCCCCTCAATTACCCCTCCGTAAACTACTGATGGCTGAGGATGGACTAAATAATCACTTTTTTGAATATTTACTACTGACCAGAATCATTTTGATACAACTCTAATACTTGCATAATTCTCTTCAAAGAAGACATGGACTCATTAGAAAAATTTATAACATCATTCACAAATGCCAAATGAGTAATAGGGGGACAGTTCCTAGAAATTTTAAAACCTACAAAATTTGATTGCATGGATAAAAAATTCAACCCCCTAGAAAGCACCTCCACTCAAATAATAAATAAGGTTAGGGATAAGGGATCTCCCTGACGAAGACCCCTTGAAGACTTAAAAAAGCCATAAGACACTTCATTAACTAACACTGAAAACTAAACATTTGACAGTAACCTCCACACTATGTCTATGAATTTCTCTCCAAAACGAAATCATTGCAATACATGGATAAGAAATAGCCAAGACATTCTATCATATGCCTTAGTTATGTCCAATTTAAACGCTAAATTCCCACCTCTATATTTTCTCTCACTATTAGAAACCAATTCTTGAGCAAGAAGATAATTATCTGAAATAATCCGATCCTTGACAAAACCACTTTGTTGAGGAGATATAATTCGAGGCAAAATA
The DNA here is from genome assembly GCF_036785885.1 of Coffea arabica. Classification (NCBI taxonomy): domain Eukaryota; kingdom Viridiplantae; phylum Streptophyta; class Magnoliopsida; order Gentianales; family Rubiaceae; genus Coffea; species Coffea arabica. The sequence continues at coordinate 7,310,167 of NC_092318.1, read as the reverse complement.
ACTGACAAACACCCAACCAAGATTCGAGAGATGACTTTATTCAAAAAATTACACACATTTATTGGCCAGAACTGAGTAAAAATCTTGAGAGCTCATGACCTTCGGAATAAGAACAATAGATCTAAAAGTTGCAAATCATGAAAGTTCAGCTCCACAAAAAATACTTAAAATCGCCTTATAAATATCTTGAGATATCACGTTCCAAGTAAACGTGAAGAATTTTCTGGTAAACCCATCCGGGCCTACCACACTGTCACCATCTATGTCAAAAATCACCTTCTGAAGTTCCTAGAATGACGAAATTTCGTCTAACAAACTATTATCAATTGTAGAGCTTAGATTAGGAATAACATGAAGCAACCGAAACTCTAAAATAGGATCAGCCAAAAATAAGTTGAAAAAAAAACTTACGGCTTCCCTTCCTATACCATTGTCATTAGTAACCCAATTCCCATTTGAGTCTTTAATCCTATGAATAGCAACTTGATATCTCCATTGCTTAACCACTGAATGGAAGTATTTAGAATTACAATCACCATGTTGAAGCCATTTGACCCTAACTTTTTGACGCCAAAACTGTTCCTCAATAGCCAGAACATTTCTCAACTCAACCTATACCCTTCGCAACTCAACATTTGCTTCATCCGACATATCTATCTGAACTCTAACCTCAGCTACAGTTACTGCTTCCTTAGCCTTCTTAACATTTACAAAAATATCCCCAAACGTCTCCTTATTCCAACATTGAATAGTTTGAGACACATTTCTCAACTTTGCCCACATAACATAAAATGGAGAACCCGTAACATGTAATGCTAAGCTGTCTTAACCACATCCAAAAGACCATCCTTAGAAGTCCAAATATTAAGAAATTTAAAAGAATGTGGTTTGTTATCTAGTATAGAAGAGAAACAAAGAAGGAGCGACGCGTAATCTGACGGTTCATGAACCAAATATGAAACAACCAACAATGAAAAAAAATTCAAACACTCCATATTAACCAATAATCGATCAAGACGCTTCCAAATTCTTGTACGTCCATATATACTATTACACCAAGTAAACCTTAGATCAGAGAAATCGACATCAAAAACACCAGTCTTACACATAAATTGTGAAAGCTCTAATCTCTTAGATGGATGAAAAGACCTACCACCCTTCTTTTCATTCGAGGACAAAATAAGATTGAAATTTCCCACAATATACCATGGCCCTTGACACGACTTTATCACTTAGCAAACTAGCCCATAAATTCTCTTGTTCAAAAGAAGTGCACTTTGCATGAACAAAAGAAACTAAAACTAGAAAAGAAAAATGAGGGTGACCCAACAATACGGATAAATGTTGATCCGAATCACCTACAACCTGACTAATAAAAAGAAAACTAAAGAAAATCCGCAAATTTTCAGTAGAATTACAAAGCACAAAATCAAATTTTAAACGCAAGTGGATTAAGTCAACTTCATCCATAGATAGTTTGATTCACAAATATAAACAACCGATAGCTTATGCATCAAAACCAATTTCTTCAATTTTCAAAAATTTGGGGGCCTTGAAACCCCTTGAATATTTCAAAAAATTGTATTAATCATGAGATAAGGTTTGAAAGGAATTTTGTGATTTCTTGGATACTGATCAGAGCTCTCTCTCGGAAGGAAATTTAGCATGAATACCGCGACTTCTAACTTGTTGAAAACCTTGTTCAATCATAGGAAATTGATCTACATTGGCAATTGACACATGGATGCTCTCCTGCATGTTGCTTTGTTCTTTTGGATGTTGAGGAAATAAATTGCTTGCAATAACAAGCAATTCAGACCCTATAACAGAGTCTAACACATTGAATTTCTCATCTCTAGCAGCAGCATTATTTCATCCTATTCCTTCCCCTACCAAACTATCATTTGGATTGGATTCTTCTTGAATCACATGCTCCGCCAAGTCATGAATGAGACTATCCGCTGTTGCTCTGAGTGCATCATCAACCATCTTAGGTAAAATTGATTGAATCGAGTTGCCATCATGCTGAGTCAACTACGCAACCTCCTGACACTTTTCTATAAATATGATAGCAGCATCTATAGCAATAACATTCCTTGGAAGTAAAGTCATCTCCAACCTATTCACACTTTGATCAGAACCCACAGAGGATAGTAGAGCCATAAACACCCCGTTTCTTCCTAACAATCTCGACAAGCCAGCTGTTAAATCTTCTGGAGACGAAACTGAAGTAGCAACATTGCACTTCAAATGTATTGGCAACACCTCTTTAAAAATTACATATGCGACAATTGCACTTGACGTTTAAAAATTACAAACGATTCTCTAGACCACAATTGCACTTGACGTTTTACCTCCCGTAATCTGAAAGCCAGTCTCTGCAAAGGATGACCCAAAAAGGATCCACCCCAACATCATCGAATAATATCCAATAATTTCGGTTTAGACGTCCACATATTCAAGAATCGAAAGGATCATGGCTTATTATCTAGCCTAGACATTGCCGTCAATAATATGGGAGCATGATCCGAGGGTTCTCGCCCCAAATGTTGCACCTTAAAATTATAATCTAAACAAGATGTATGCTGATTGTATAACATTTTGTCTAGCCTTTTCTAGATACGCGCGCTGCCCCCTCTATTACTACACTATGTAAACTTTGAACTCGAGAATCCAGCGTCTTGTATTCCAGCCGTAGCCATAAATGAAATAAAATCCAACCCCTCCCCCAGACGAAAAGGTAAACCACCTCGCTTTTCCTCATCACTGACTATGACATTGAAATCCCCTACCAGAAACCATGGTGCATCCACCGGATTATTGAGCAATAGAAAAGACCAAAGCGACCTTCTTTCCTGCTTATTACACTTTGCATGCACAAATGAAAAGACCATAGGGGCATATACCAGTTGCGACTGTATTTTAAGCGACAATTGTTGACTAGACTCATCCATTTGTTCACATAAAAGTGAATTTTGATAGAACACCCATAGAGAACCCTCACTATTGGCAATGCATTTATCCATCTTCAACTTTAACCGTATCAAATGAATCTCTCCCAAAGACAACTTAGGTTCACATATAGCGACTAATTGAATTGAAGACTCAGCAATTAAATTTTTTAATCTACAAAAATTTAGAGCACGCAAGATACCCCCGATACTCTAAAATAAGAAGCTAATCATCAGACAATGCAGCAAAAGAGTTATTGGACAGTTTTGCTTTAGAGCATAAAGGTCGATCAGTAGAAAATGGAACTCGCGTACCTCTGCGCTTAGGTTGAACAATCATTTTACATCCCTTATCTCCTTTTTTTTCTAAACTTGCTGGATAATAGGATCTAAATTAAAAATATCCACCACCAAAGAGCCAACCTCCCTCGGCAACGCTCCAATCTCACCCGCGGAGATAGATTTCCAGCGCTTTATTCTGCAGTAGCCACCTCTTCCTCTTCCACCGCTGCACCCAACTCCATTGTGATAAGGCCTTCGCATATATTACTCTCCTCTCCTCTCCTCTTACCTCAGGAACAACGATCATGCCCTGCAGAGGAGAAGGAGACAGATTGGTTGCCAATCCTGGTGCGCAGCTATTAAGAGGTTTTGATGTAGCTGAGACAGTAGCACCACTCCCCCGCTGCAAATTCTGGACATGCAGTTCCGCAGCTGTCCCTTCATCAGAGCCTGTCAACTCTTCTGCAATTGCACTCGACCTCTACTCTACATTACCATCTATCTCCTCGCTTCTCTCTTTCACCATCGGGCTAAGTCTCAAACCCTCACCCAAGCCTGCATGCTGCTCCATCGTATTAGTAGCCACAGCAGAACTTGGCGCATCCGTAAACTCCTTATCAGGAGCTTGTCCTTACTCTTCATCAGGAATATCAACCATTGGCTTAGGTTGCGAAATATCTTTCGGCCTTCCCTTTTCTATTCGAGATGCTGGATGGAGAAATTGACATTCAACCTGATCATGTCCTTGCCGAATGCAATGGGAGCAATACCTAGGGATATTTTCTGGAACCAGATTTTGCCAAAAACCCCCATGATCCCCATTGCCAATCCATATTCGACATGGAAACGACTTAAGCAAATCAATTTCCATACAAACTCTCGCCACACTTGGACTAGACCCAGAAGCCGTAGCTGCATCAACAAAAAGCGGCTTGCACACACAACAAACAATTTGAAACAGACATTCCTTGTTAAAGTAATGAATTGACAACTTTGGCAATTGAAACCATATTGGAACTACTGATGGCTTGCAGTCAACATGAAACGCTAGTGACCACCTGAACACCCTCATTGGTATCCCAAAAACGTACCAGATGCCCCTTGCCCAGATTCTATTGAAATCTACCTCCGTGCCCAGCCTAATCAAAACATGTCTGGAATCCATCAATCCAACGAAGCCTCCTCTTTTAGATCAAGCGAGTGGAAAAATTTCCTCAAGTCCTCTATCTTAGGCCTTCCTTTCGAGAATTTCCCCACCAACACAAACTTATATAGAGTAGCTAACATCTCCAGGTCTGCTTGAGCAAACAAAATCGTTGGTTCCCCTCTATGAGAAGACACTTTGGCATTGACTTTGAGTGCAGGCCTCGACGTTACTGTATTATCAAATAGCTCAGAGAATGACTTTTTATTAAAGGTAGGAGAAGCTATATTAGATTGCTCTCCGAACGATTGCCGGAGGGCAGCCATGGTATCCCTGCCAATCAGTGGGAACCCTAGCTGACTCTAGCCAACCCTAGCCACTTTTCTCTCAAATCCTCCTCGTACGTATCGTGGTCATTTCTTAATTATGAATTAGTTAATAATAAACATACATATACTAATAAATCCACACAATAAAGGACAACTTACACGGGTTGCTTGTGGGATGCGTAGGACCTAGATTCTAGTCATTTAATTAGTTTCAATCTCCAAAATCTCCCTATTTTATTGTTTATGTTGGAATTAGTCCTATTTTTATGGAGATGATCTTACTCACCACTATATACAAATTTATCTTTTCTAAAATAAGTATTTTATTTTTGATTGGCTAACAACCTATCAAACAACAACAACCATTTTTTTGGATGTAGATTAACACCACAATTGACAACTTGTTGGCGGGATGATAATCCTGAAAGACGATTCTATGTTTGTCCAAGATGGTCAGAAAGCTATTCCTTATTTTCTTACTATTTTTATTGTAATTAAAGTGTGAAAATTCAATTTGCTGATGTTGTAAGAATGTGGTTGTATTTGTAGAGGCCTGATAGGTGTAAATATTTTGAATGGATGGATGAACCAATTTGTGCAAATAAAGGAATATCATACCTAGTTTGCTGAGAAGGGCAAATCAAATAGAGGAAACAATTGAAAAAGTTATAAAATGGAGTTAATTTCGATTTGCATTATCCTGCTATTGGTTACACTACTGATTTTATCTATTATCGAAAAAAACAGTGGACATGCAATGGAGCGAAAGTTCGTATTAAGCTTGTAATGAATTATCGAATGGGAGCTACTATTATAGTTCATTTCACTCATGAGGCACCATTTTTATTGGATTTGCAAAAAAAAAAAAATAATAATAGCATGCTTTTTCAATCTTGTAAATAATGGCATTCAATTCTCTTAGCTAATGTGATGCAAAATGTAGGATTTAGGTTTTGATTTATAATTTTATATAGTGTACATTGTGACCTGCTTTTGATTGTTAATGTGGCGGCTGGTGCCCTGCTATTGTATTGTATATTTTTATAAAAAAAGAGTATATTTTACAAAATTTGGTAATGAAAATACCTTAGTTTGGTAATTTACTTTATTGTATATGCAAAAAGATAGCTCAATTAGGCACCAAAAGTACTTTAAATACAAAGAACTATATTAACAAGCCAATCTGAAAAATTTGTCATCATTTCTATTAATAAGGAATTGAAAATAACATCAAGTTATCCCACTTGTTTGGGGACCATAGGCAAAAACAAAAACATGACCAGCATCATAATGAGCGATCTTGGTCAAAAGTTTAACAATCCAACTACAACTTTCGTTCTAAATTAACAAGATGCATAAAAAACATCAACAAAAGACATATCTAAGTCATCTAATGTGCATATTTACAGCTATTTCTTTTTTTTTTTTTTTAGTTTAGAAGAAATAGCAACACTTTGTTTGGTAGCAGCAATGTGCATGTGTCTAGTCCTGATCATGGGAGGCACATTATCCTTTTCTTTTCTTGGGTGTAATATACTTCACTTGAAACCTTTGTAGACCAAAAACTTTATACAAATTAGGTGAAGATGGGGTAAAACCTGCGACACTAACATCAACAAACTTTGCTGGCTCTATCCCTTTTTTTTTTGCTTATTTATTTTCTACAAAAGCAAGAAATAGAACCTGTAGTGAGTTCAAGAAAGTTTGAAGCAATATAAATAATAAACAAATACAATACTTATTGGTATTTTAGCTGCCTTATCAATTGAATTCTTCTCAAATATTTGGGGAGTACATATAAACCAGACCTTCATCTTCATTGTAGTCTCTGGAGATGTCTTTAACAAGTGTAGTGGTATTCTCAGGAACTTGGGAGGCTATAGGAGCTATTTCAGTAGATGTCGCACATTACTCATCCTTTTTTAACTTGCAAGATCTTACATTGTGATCTCTACGTAGATAGTATTTGCACTTTATCACTTGCCCAATTTTGCTAATTTTCTTCTTCTTCTTCTTTTTCCTTTGCTTGCTTTACCTCATTTGCACTTTTTCTCCTTTGTTTATTTGGTCTTCTAGGTGCTTTACTACACATAGGTGGTTTTGGCTTTACTACACATAGGTGGTTTTGGACCTTCAAAATCAATGTTCACACTTTAGACACATACATCCTTCCTAGCATTTGAAGTATTTCTCTACCATGTACTAACTAAATACATACAACATTGGATTTTTCTTGGCTATCCAAAGTGTTGAAATAGCATGGGGACAAGGAATTCTTGTCAACTCCTATCTCCTACATGAACAATTATGTTCTTTAATGTTCACTGTATAATGATAACCATATGGACAAGAAATCTCATATTAAGTCATCATTTGACTTGAAGGGAAACATGGGGTGGCATTTTCCATTGTTTTATGTATTCTCTTAAGGATCTTAAGACAGTACATATAGTCTTTTCACCTCTATCAAGCCAAATCCCTATTTTATTACATTCTTTGCATCATATACAGCCTTAATAATTCCATTATTTCAATGATTGGTTTTTCCCTAGCATCCAATATTTTGCTGTTGAAGCACTCACACATATTGTTCAATAAAATATCATATTTTAGATGAGTGTTAAAGTAGGCTCTACTCCATTAAGCTCGTGGTTTATCATCAAACCACTTGGCCGCATCTAAATCAATTATTGCCATTTCTTCCATTTTTGTTGGCATCTTCTACTAGTGTAGTTGTCATTGTAGTAGCACTTAAGCCTATATTGAGAGTTTTCGTTTTGAATCTAGCATTTCAAAAGTTGCCATTCATGTGTTTCACACAAAACCTATGAGTTGCCTTTAGGAAAACACTGTCACATGCCTGAATTAGTCCCTTTTGTTTGCCACTCATGATGGTGTGACAGCCCCACCTTCCCCTAAGGTGAACCAAAGGGGTTAGCGAACTGCCTGCCCAACTCTCGCCAGGACTACGGTACAGTTACACGCGTTCGAATACGTTTCGGGAAAACAAAAGTGCGCTCGGACAAGCCATAAGTATCAAAATAGCAAAAATAAAAAAAATGGAAAACTGAATAGTGGCCTGGATAGTAGAATCCAAACATCAATTTAACATATACACATTGAAATCCAACATTTACAACCATAGTGGCATGCCACAGACATTCATTAAGGAAGTACATATTCAGTTTGCCTATCAAAAGGAAATGAACCCGTTACACATTAAGGATTCATTTCAAGAGCTATACAAAAGACATTTACAAGCTCAATTTGGCAAGTGACTATCCAATCCATTCTCAAAAGTAATTATATCCCTGTAAGGAAAACAAATAACACGGAATGAGCTAAAGCCCAGTGGTATACTACTACATAAGCAACCAAAGTCACATAAGGATGAACTTTCATTTAAAGTGCACAAATAAGCAGTAAAACAAAACGGAAAAGGATACGGTCGGCTCTCAAGAGCCCATTTCCACGCTTGCAATCTTGATCCAACCTCATTGACCCTCCGTCAATGAAAAGTAACCATCCGTAGACATCACTTACATCCAACCGTCCAACTATCATACCCCAACCGGGCCCGCACTCCATTCAGTCATTTTGGTAATACTCGAGTATACCGGAACCAAAGGTCTCATTACCACAAGATTCCACAGTACAGTCCCCGTGGCATGACAATTTTCACGACCAAGCCCTCGCCGGCTCGTTCCAATTGACTACCAAACGGGGTTGAGCTCAGTGATACAGTAAAGCCATTGGACATTCGCCCAAATGATACCAAATCAGTTTCCATGAAGGGAATTCAGTATTTCATATATCAAGTGCAGTAATTCAGTAATGCAAGCACTAGCCATGCATGGAATCACAAGGGGTGAGGGCGGTCAAGTACACCCTCACCTCAATCATTTCCAATAACCAATTAAGCCTTCAAGGCATCAATACACATAGCACAAAGCCACATTATAACAAGTAAGTGAGTAGTATACTCACCAAGCAAGAAAGTGGTATTTCATGCACCACGATCACCAAGACGTCGTGAGCTATCGTCACGCCCTAGAACATGTAAACAAATACTATAAGACTCGATAACGAGTCATAAAGTCAAACCAATTATCGCCCAATAGGGTTTCATGCATGGAAATTCAAGTGTTAAATACTTAACCTTTACTCAAGCCGAGAATATAGTTTTCTAAATCTCGAGTAAAAATTCGGGCAGCATGCCCTTTGTGTTTACCAAATTTTCCAGCCATAAGGCTTCATTATTTTTCTTCAATCACAACCCAACAACACACATATAAGCATTTCATGTCAAGAGACGTTCCATAGGCTCACAATATCATAAAACAAGAAACCATACCGAGCCATAAACAACACCAATTCACAACCCCAATAGGGTTTTATAAACATATACAAGCATGAAAGCAAACCAGAAATTAAGAAAGGGCTTTAACCTAAGCCTTGATAAGAAAACCGGATTTGACCTCATAATGCGGTAATGGCACAACTCTCACTACAAATGTCGGATGGGGGTGTAAGACCCACCATTTCGAAGCCAAGAAACAGAGCTACAACAATGTAGAAGGCCTCTCAGTCCAAATCCTAGCACAACTGGGTCAAAAGTTCCAAATACCAAACCAGAATTACCAAAACAGGTTTGCAAAACACACAAAACTGTAATACGTCAATCTCAGCCTACACAGGTCCAAATGCCGAAATTCCAAAGGCATAAGTTAGCTAAGACATCCAGATACATTTCCTCAGAAGACACCAACTTCAAAATCCAAACCAATTCCAGTCAACACAGGTAATTACTATCACAGTTCGGACATTCTGTGCACCAAAAACAGCAACAGTAAAAACGGCATAACTCACTCTACACTAGTCCAATTGCCCTGAAATTTTTCAGGCACACTAAACTCATCAATACCTACAACTTTCATGTTTTGAGCAAAGTCCAATTCGGCCTCTATCTATGATCTCAAATTTCGGACAGAATAGGGGTTCATGAACCCTAACTTTTCACAATTCCATTCAAATCCAAAATTGATTGCATTTATCAACAATTCACACCCACTAGAGTCAAAGCCCCTTATTACAAACCATCAAAAACAACCACACCATCAAGATCATATGAAACCAGAAAATTCATCATAAAATGGAAAACTTCACCAAATCAAGCCAAACCAAGAAATAAATCATATAATCCATCACTTTAGCCACTTCTAAGCCAAACATAAGCATCATTAGATGTAGTAGGGTGTTCAAGCATCACTTACCCAAGAAACAAGAGAGGAGAAGATGTTGGGCACCTTAGCTCTCCAAAACAACTTCACTAATACACTTATGAGCACTAGAAGCAAGGTTTTTATGGAGTGAAATCTAGTCTAAGCTCTTGTTTGTGGAAGATTGAGTGAGATGGAAGCTTGAAAGTTGAAGAATCTCCTTCCTTCTTGCAAGAGAGAGGTTCGGCCACTATGAGAAGAAAAATGGTGAATTTTGGTGAATTTTTGAAGTATTTAACACTTAGTCAAAAATAGTCAAAAGTATGAATAGTGTTTCTTAAGTCAACCCAATGGTAGAGTGACACTTGTCCCCCTCATAAATGCATTCCAATCCTTTCTTTTCTCTCTCACATCAATCAAATCTCACTCTCTACTTATCTCTTAACACCCGATAAATTTTACACAGTATCCGAAACTTAACCTTATTGGCCGAATTTTTCCGAACTTATCGCACTAGTGGGTCCCACGTCCAATATATATGCTTAATTTTCTAAAAATTCTCCCATACTAGAAAAATCATCTTAAAACTATAATTAAGCATAAAATCTACCAGAAAATATTTCTAAGCCCGAAAATGCAAAAATATAAGCAATTAAAGGGTAATAAACCCTAGGAAAATATTAGGGTTTTACGGGTTCTCACACTCTCCCCCACTTAAAAGAATTTCGTCCTCGAAATTTCTCACCTTAATCCCCGAATAGGTTTGGGTATTTCTTTCGCATTTCCTCTTCCATTTCCCAAGTAGCTTCCTCAACTCCGTGGTTTCTCCACAGCACCTTTACTAATGGAATCTTCTTGTTGCGAAGCTCTTTGACCTTCCGATCAAGTACCTGAACCGGTTTCTCTTCATAGGCCAGTGATTCATCTACTTCAATATCCTCCGGTTGCAATACATGGGATGGATCAGGATGGTACTTCTTTAGCATCGAAACGTGAAATACATCGTGAATTCGAGATAGACTGGATGGCAGTTCCAATCGATACGCGACCGCTCCAACCCTCTGAAGGATCTTGTAGGGTCCGACGTACCGCGGTTGAAGCTTCTTTCCTTTACCCACTGTAAGACTTCGTAAAGGTGTGATCTTGAGAAATACGTAGTCTCCAACTTCAAACTCCAAGTCTTTTCTTCGATTATCCGCGTAGCTCTTTTGTCGACTTTGGGCTGTTTGAAGCCGTTGCCTTATCAACTTGACCTTCTCTTGAGCCTCTTCCATCCATGGAATGGTTGACGGGTCCAGTGCTTTCTTTTCGCCAACTTCATCCCAGTAAATCGGTGACCGGCACTTGCGTCCGTAGAGAGCTTCGTACGGGGCCATTTGAATCGACGAATGGAAGCTATTGTTGTACGCAAACTCTACCAAGGTCATGTGCTGACCCCAGTTGCCTCCAAAATCCAGAATGCACGTTCGTAACATGTCCTCAAGAGTTTGAATCGTCCGTTCTGACTGGCCATCCGTCTGAGGATGATAGGTCGTGCTCAAATTAAGTTTAGTCCCCAGGGTTTCTTGAAACTTCTGCCAAAACCGAGATACAAACCGTGGATCCCGATCAGAGACGATGCTCACAGGAACACCGTGTAGTCTTACTATCTCATCCATGTACAGTCGAGCCAACTTGTCCATTGAATATTTCATGTTCACCGGCAAGAAATGGGCCGACTTGGTTAATCGATCAACGATCACCCAAACAACATCGTGTCCTCTTTGCGTCCTCGGTAAACCGGAAACGAAGTCCATGGTGATGTTTTCCCACTTCCACTCAGGTATCTCCAAGGGTTGTAACAGACCCGATGGTTATTGATGCTCTGCCTTCACTTGCTGGCAAATAAGACATTTCTGTACGTATTGAGCAATTTCCTTCTTCATATTGTCCCACCAATAGGTTCCTTTTAGGTCTTGATACATCTTGCTGCTGCTCGGATGGATTGTATACTTGGACCGATGAGCTTCCTCCAGAATCTCCATTTTCATCGACTCCACTTTCGGTACCACTATTCGGTTCCGATACTTCAAAATACCCTCAGGACTCAAATTGAAGTCCGTTGTTTCTCCTTTTTCCACCTTCTCTCTCCATTTCTGTACCATCAAATCTTCTTTTTGTGCCTCTTTAATATGTTCCAGTAGAGTGGAGGTAACCCTGACATTGTCAAATATCACCTTATGGCTCCCTAGACAGGGTTTCCACTCGCACATGGATTCTAGCAAATCCCACTCCTTAATCATTAGTCTTGCTACTTGCACCTTACGACTCAAGGCATCTGCTACCACATTTGCCTTTCCCGGATGATAATTGATTGTACAGTCGTAATCTTCCAGAAATTCCATCCACCTTCGTTGCCTCATGTTTAATTCCTTCTGGGAGAAAAGGTATCTAAGACTTTTGTGATCCGAAAACACTTCGAAGGTCACCCCGTATAGGTAATGCCTCCACTTTTTCAGTGCAAAGACAACTGCGGCTAACTCTAGATCATGAGTCGGGTAGTTCTGCTCGTGAAGCTTCAATTTCCTAGAGGCGAAAGCAATCACATTCCGGTTCTGCATCAAAACACACCCCAGGCCTTCTCGCGACGCGTCCGCATAAACCGCAAACCCGTCCACTCCATTTGGCAAGACCAGTACTGGAGCCATGGTCAATCTTTTCTTTAATTCCTGGAAACTTGTTTCGCAACGGCCGTTCCAGATAAACTGGCCATGCTTCTTTGTCAAGTCAGTTAGGGGTCCTGCTAGTTTGGAAAAATCCTTAATAAACCTTCGGTAGTACCCCGCTAGCCCTAGAAAGCTACGAATTTCCGTGGGGTTTTCTGGCCTCTTCCAATTTGTCACGGCCTCAATCTTCGCCGGATCCACCGAAATACCTTCGTGAGAGATCACGTGACCTAGAAATGCTACTTTCTCCAACCAAAACTCGCATTTGCTAAACTTGGCGTACAGCTGATGTTCTCTTAATGTTTGTAACACCACTCTCAAATGCTCCTCATGCTCCTCGCGTGTCTTCGAGTAGACCAAAATGTCATCGATAAACACAACAACAAATCGGTCTAGATAGGGTTTGAAAATCCTATGCATTAAGTCCATAAAGGCGGCGGGAGCATTGGTCAGTCCAAAGGGCATAACGGCGAACTCGTAATGCCCGTATCTCGAGTTGAAGGCAGTTTTCGGAATGTCCTCCTACCTTATTAACAACTGGTAGTATCCTTGTCGGAGGTCCAACTTCGAGAAGACCACTGCTCCTTGCAGCTGGTCAAACAACTCGTCGATGTGAGGTAGTGGATACTTATTCTTGATGGTCACGTTGTTCAGGCCTCGGTAATCAATACACATCCTCAAGGTTCCGTCCTTTTTCTTCACAAACAGGACAGGAGCTCCCCAAGGAGATCCACTCTCGTGAATGAATCCCCGCTCCAAAAGGTCTTATAATTGCAACTTAAGCTCTTTCAGTTCCGCAGGCGCCATTCGGTAAGGGGTTTTCGAGATAGGTGCAGTTCCAGGTAACAAATCGATTTGGAATTCTATCTCCCGTTCTGGAGGTAAAGCTACTAACTCATCAGGGAATACGTCCGGAAATTCCCTCACTATGGCCACATCTTCTACTTTTAACTTATCCGCAGGGGTGTTAATTAAAAAGGCCAAAAATCCTTGCGCTCCTCTACTTATCAGTTTCCTAGCTCGAATGCCCGAAAGTTGAGCAGATGAGGCTAACCTACCCCTTATATCCAACCTCAAGATTGCCTCGCCAGGAATGTGAAATTCGACCACCTTCGTTTTACAATCCAGTTGGGCGTTATATTTGGCTAGCCAGTCCATACCCAAAATCACATCGTACCCCTTAATGGACAAACTAATCAGGTCTCCTAAAAATCTCTTCTCACCAACCCATACATCGCAATCCCTATAAACCATACTAGTCACCAAACGTTGATTCCCCGTAGGTGTACTCACTTCTAGGTCATAAGGTAAACTAGCAGGTTTTATATCGATGCCACACATGAAATCAGGGTTAACAAACGAATGAGTGGCACCAGGATCAATTAAAACTTTGGCAAAGCGGTGGAAAATAGGGATCGTACCTTCTACAACCTCCGAAGACTCTGGGACCTGATGGGGCTCTAAAGAATACACCCTAGCTGGAACCTTCGGTTTGGACCCATCTCCCTTGGCGGGTCCAGTATTGGTCCTCGGCAGTGGTTGGCTCCCTTTTCCGTCTTGTTTCAGGACCGGGCATGTAGCCAGTTGATGGTCCGCACTTCCACACCGCAGACATTTACCCTGCTTCCTCCAGCAGTTATCCTCGGCGTGATTTGCTTTCCCACAGTGCCCACAGGGACCGCGAGGTGCCGAAGCCGAGCCACTCTGAGCATTTCCCCTTTGTCCACGCCCAGCTTGACTACCCCTGAATGGAGTCCCTCTGCCCGAGCCGGAGTGTCGGCCACCACCCGATCCTCGTCCGAACTTAGAGGGAGTGCTCTTCTCACCTTGTCCAGACGTACTCCCAGGAAAACCACGTTTCTTAGCCTGGAAGTTTCGGACCTGCAGCCGTGCACTCTCAACTCGTTGGGCTTTTTCCATTGCCTCGCTAAACGTGGTAATTTGAGCTGCCGCGAGATCTTTCTGAATCTCAACGTTCAAACCCTGAATGAAGCGCCTAACCCGTCGTTGCTCAGTAATGATTAGCTCAGGCGCGAATTTAGACAGGCGGGTGAACTGACTCTCGTACTCCGCCACAGTCTGAGCCCCTTGCCGGAGCCGGATAAACTCGTCCTCCTTCCTCTCCTGGACTAGAGGAGGGAAAAACTTTGCGTTAAATTCGCGGATGAAATTCACCCACGTCCTAGGCGTCTGCTCCCGTTCCCATTTCTGCCTAATTACGTTCCACCAGGAACGAGCAGCCCCTTCAAGTTGAAACACGGCAAAAGTCACCTGCCGTTCGTCTAGATAATGTAGAGCTGCAAAAATGTCTACCATCTTCTCAAGCCATTTCTCAGCAACGTCAGGGTCGGGTCCCCCAACAAACTTTGGCGGGGAAAACTTTTGGAAACGTTCGAGAGCTCTATCCTCGCTCTCGACATGGTGGCCAGGGTTCCCGGGATTTCCAGGGTTAGGGTTTGGGTTCTGAGCTTGTTGCTGCACTACTTGTGCAAGCAGATTTGTCATTTGCTGCATAGCAGCAGCGATCTGGGCATTAGGGTCGGCTTGGGGTTCAGGATCGGGTCCAGTCGAGGTTTCCCCTACACCCCTAACCGGTGTGGGTTGTCTAGCACCGCGCCCACGTCCCCGACCACTCCGAGTACCTTCTATAAGTTCCACTCGGTCTAGGCAAGAATACTAAACCACAGTAATAACAAGCCATATAAGTAACACGTAAACTTGCACAATAACACATTTATACAATCCAAGCATAAGCACAACCACACATATATACAAGCCAAACACATATATACAATCAGTCAGTCAAGTACGGCCAAAGCACGTACGTACACAAACGATCCACCGGAGGATAGGCCTATCAAAAGAGAGTTACACGTAGCTAATCTAACGACCCTAAACGATTAGCTAAGGCTCTATCCCTATCCCTATGTACATACAAAAACCACCACTATCCAAAAGATGCCTAAAGATCAAGGCCTAGTCAGTCGCCGGGGTCTGGGATCTAGGCGATGGGGTAGACTCCTCCCCAGGGTCGGCCTCCGCACACGACGCCTCGTCGCTACACTCCTCAAGGCCATCGTCACACAGATTAAGGATCGCCTCAGCGCGACCCCTGACCTTGCGCGCTCGCTTAAGCTCTCGCTCTCGTGCCTCCCTCAGTTGGGCGCAAAGGTCGTCAACCCTATCTTCAGCCTCAAGCACATCGTATTCTAGCTCCTTTATACGCGCAGCTTGCTTATCCTTCGTCGCCCTATCCTGAATCGCATCGACCTCAAGGCGAGCATTCTCTCTAGCCAATACCTTGCGCTCTTTATCCAGCGCAAACACTAGAGTGTTCGGGTAAGCATATCTCTCCTTACACGGGCACCGTCGAAGACGGTTAGACGGGCTCCAACGAATGACGGCCCCTCCCGGCCGTATCTGATAGGGAATCACGGGGAGTACTTTGTGAGGTCTAGCCCCCGAAGGACTAGCACTAGGGTCACCCTGTCCGGCCATCCTACATCACAAGAACATGTAATCATAAATATAAGCTTAAAGGCCAAAAACAACAATCCTCAAGTCAAACAGTCCTATAACACCCAGGCTAATTCAAACCTACGCTCTGATACCACCTGTGACAGCCCCACCTTCCCCTAAGGTGAACCAAAGGGGTTAGCGAACTGCCTGCCCAGCTCTCGCCAGGACTACGGTACAGTTACACGCGTTCGAATACGTTTCGGGAAAACAAAAGTGCGCTCGGACAAGCCATAAGTATCAAAATAGCAAAAATAAAAAAAATGGAAAACTGAATAGTGGCCTGGATAGTAGAATCCAAACATCAACTTAACATATACACATTGAAATCCAACATTTACAACCATAGTGGCATGCCACAGACATTCATTAAGGAAGTACATATTCAGTTTGCCTATCAAAAGGAAATGAACCCGTTACACATTAAGGCTTCATTTCAAGAGCTATACAAAAGACATTTACAAGCTCAATTTGGCAAGTGACTATCCAATCCATTCTCAAAAGTAATTATATCCCTGTAAGGAAAACAAATAACACGGAATGAGCTAAAGCCCAGTGGTATACTACTACATAAGCAACCAAAGTCACATAAGGATGAACTTTCATTTAAAGTGCACAAATAAGCAGTAAAACAAAATGGAAAAGGATACGGTCGGCTCTCAAGAGCCCATTTCCACGCTTGCAATCTTGATCCAACCTCATTGACCCTCCGTCAATGAAAAGTAACCATCCGTAGACATCACTTACATCCAACCGTCCAACTATCATACCCCAACCGGGCCCGCACTCCATTCAGTCATTTTGGTAATACTCGAGTATACCGGAACCAAAGGTCTCATTACCACAAGATTCCACAGTACAGTCCCCGTGGCATGACAATTTTCACGACCAAGCCCTCGCCGGCTCGTTCCAATTGACTACCAAACGGGGTTGAGCTCAGTGATACAGTAAAGCCATTGGACATTCGCCCAAATGATACCAAATCAGTTTCCATGAAGGGAATTCAGTATTTCATATATCAAGTGCAGTAATTCAGTAATGCAAGCACTAGCCATGCATGGAATCACAAGGGGTGAGGGCGGTCAAGTACACCCTCACCTCAATCATTTCCAATAACCAATTAAGCCTTCAAGGCATCAATACACATAGCACAAAGCCACATTATAACAAGTAAGTGAGTAGTATACTCACCAAGAAAGAAAGTGGTATTTCATGCACCACGATCACCAAGACGTCGTGAGCTATCGTCACGCCCTAGAACATGTAAACAAATACTATAAGACTCGATAACAAGTCATAAAGTCAAACCAATTATCGCCCAATAGGGTTTCATGCATGGAAATTCAAGTGTTAAATACTTAACCTTTACTCAAGTCGAGAATATAGTTTTCTAAATCTCGAGTAAAATTTCGGGCAGCATGCCCTTTGTGTTTACCAAATTTTCCAGCCATAAGGCTTCATTATTTTTCTTCAATCACAACCCAACAACACACATATAAGCATTTCATGTCAAAAGACGTTCCATAGGCTCACAATATCATAAAACAAGAAACCATACCGAGCCATAAACAACACCAATTCACAACCCCAATAGGGTTTTATAAACATATACAAGCATGAAAGCAAACCAGAAATTAAGAAAGGGCTTTAACCTAAGCCTTGATAAGAAAATCGGATTTGACCTCATAATGCGGTAATGGCACAACTCTCACTACAAATGTCGGATGGGGGTGTAAGACCCACCATTTCGAAGCCAAGAAACAGAGCTACAACAATGTAGAAGGCCTCTCAGTCCAAATCCTAGCACAACTAGGTCAAAAGTGCCAAATACCAAACCAGAATTACCAAAACAGGTTTGCAAAACACACAAAACTGTAATACGTCAATCTCAGCCTACACAGGTCCAAATGCCGAAATTCCAAAGGCATAAGTTAGCTAAGACATCCAGCTACATTTACTCAGAAGACACTAACTTCAAAATCCAAACCAATTCCAGTCAACACAGGTAATTACTATCGCAGTTCGGACATTCTGTGCACCAAAAACAGCAACAGTAAAAACGGCATAACTCACTCTACACTAGTCCAATTGCCATGAAATTTTGCAGGCACACTAAACTCATCAATACCTACAACTTTCATGTTTTGAGCAAAGTCCAATTCGGCTTCTATCTATGACCTCAAATTTCGGACAGAATAGGGGTTCATGAACCCTAACTTTTCACAATTCCATTCAAATCCAAAATTGATTGCATTTATCAACAATTCACACCCACTAGAGTCAAAGCCCCTTATTACAAACCATCAAAAACAACCACACCATCAAGATCATATGAAACCAGAAAATTCATCATAAAATGGAAAACTTCACCAAATCAAGCCAAACCAAGAAATAAATCATATAATCCATCACTTTAGCCACTTCTAAGCCAAACATAAGCATCATTAGATGTAGTAGGGTGTTCAAGCATCACTTACCCAAGAAACAAGAGAGGAGAAGATGTTGGGCACCT
The DNA here is from genome assembly GCF_036785885.1 of Coffea arabica. Classification (NCBI taxonomy): domain Eukaryota; kingdom Viridiplantae; phylum Streptophyta; class Magnoliopsida; order Gentianales; family Rubiaceae; genus Coffea; species Coffea arabica. Next base: position 7,291,509 of record NC_092318.1, on the reverse strand, counting down.
TAGCTCTCCAAAACAACTTCACTAATACACTTATGAGCACCAGAAGCAAGGTTTTTATGGAGTGAAATCTAGTCTAAGCTCTTGTTTGTGGAAGATTGAGTGAGATGGAAGCTTGAAAGTTGAAGAATCTCCTTCCTTCTTGCAAGAGAGAGGTTCGGCCACTATGAGAAGAAAAATGGTGAATTTTGGTGAATTTTTGAAGTATTTAACACTTAGTCAAAAATAGTCAAAAGTATGAATAGTGTTTCTTAAGTCAACCCAATGGTAGAGTGACACTTGTCCCCCTCATAAATGCATTCCAATCCTTTCTTTTCTCTCTCACATCAATCAAATCTCACTCTCTACTTATCTCTTAACACCCGATAAATTTTACACAGTATCCGAAACTTAATCTTATTGGCCGAATTTTTCCGAACTTATCGCACTAGTGGGTCCCACGTCCAATATATATGCTTAATTTTCTAAAAATTCTCCCATACTAGAAAAATCATCTTAAAACTATAATTAAGCATAAAATCTACCAGAAAATATTTCTAAGCCCGAAAATGCAAAAATATAAGCAATTAAAGGGTAATAAACCCTAGGAAAATATTAGGGTTTTACGGGTTCTCACAGATGGTCCACATAATCCTATTCAATTTTTAAGTCTTCTTTGAGTAACTTGAAGAACCACGCTCTCAAGATTCCTTATTTTCTCTCTCTCTATTGCAGCATATGCAATTGAAAAAAATACTATTATTAGCATCAAATGTAACAGCTATCAATAGAACTCCCACAATTGATACTTTCAAAAATGTGCCATCTACTCCAATCAAAGGTACCCAGTTAAGCAGCCTTGTTTCACTCCATGAAAACACGTACAATCTTCGGAACATTTGCAAATGTGCTGATGTATTTGTAGAACCATCCATAGCTTTCAATATAATGGAGCTACTAGGGTTAGATTTCTAAATTTCATGCATGTATGCTCCTAACTTACTATATTGGTCAGTTTTACTACATGAATAATCCCCATAGCCTTTCTCTTGACCTTATATATTTGTTTTTTTTTTGGAGAAATAGCACATACTATCATTCATCACTATTTTTTTGAAGTGCTCCAAATCTACTTTAGGATTAATTCTAAACTCCTCACTATACTTTCTGCCAACCCATCCAGAATTTACAAATGGATTGTCATAGGTAAAACCACGTTTGTGGATGTCCTCGAATGTATTGATTTGCATGCTACCTTCTTTGCTCAAGTTTTTAGCATAAATAGGCCAGTCACAACCTTCACTCCTACACTTAGCCCTTAATCTTATTTTGTTTTGCTTCACAAATAAGCTAACTTGCATTCTTTTACTATTGAAAAACATCCAGAATTTCAATTTTGGATTGTCAATAGCTTTGGGGTTGAATACAACACATTCACTGCTGGTTGTTTCATCATCAGATTCATGGACAGTCTTAAAATCAGATTCAGAATCAAGGGCAATATCATTGTCCTTAGGCATCACCAAATTATTATCAATATGAATTTCAGTTGTCTTGTTATACTAAAAATTCTTATGGTGTTCTATACCTAAATTAGATTTAGAATTAGGGGCAATATCATTGTCCTTAGGCGTCACCAAATTATTATCAACATGAATTTCAGTTGTCTTGTTATACTAAAAATTCTTATGGTGTTCTACACCTAAACATTCAACAGTATTATCTACATTATCATGGAACTTAGAATCATCATTTTTACTCAATTAGAGTCTACTACTGAGAAGAAGGATTTACTCCCTAAATCAGAATTATTATTATTGTTCTCATCAGCCCCATTGTCATTTCCTCCCCATCCATGGTCATGATTAGGTTTACTGAAGTTGCCATTATCATTAGTTCCTTTATTTTCACCAATCTCATACGGATCATAGCTTAGTTCTTGAACTAAAATTTCATGGAATAAGACCTCAAGATAGAACATAATTTTCCTAATGAAACCCATATTCCTCTTAATATATCCATGCAATTTGCTACTGTGTCTATCCTTTTAAAGTTGTTATTTTTCCAATCATAGTACACTTTGTGTGCATACACACCAGCATTTTTTGTGAATCTATCCACTTCTAATACACTTTCAACATAGTTAAAGATACATAAATCTTCACCCTCATAACGTGGATGATGAGTCTATGAAATCAATTCTCTATGATGACATCTTAGTGATATGAGTGTGCTACCTTCTTGAGATAAAAAAATGTATATATATCAATTAACCAATAATTAATAAACCATAGATTAACAACAATGCACCCAATAATGCAAACACCAAATATCACAATAAAAAAAAGGGACAACATGTGTTTAATTCAAGCATATATACTCTGACAATCAAAACAAAAACAATTAATCCTTTCAAACCAATGCAACTAAGATTAATAAGAATACAACCACAATGCAAATCTCAGGGACCACAACTAAGTATTATATTCACAAAAGTTAAAACTTTTCACTATTAACTGTTTATTTAACAAATCATAAACTCTAGAAATTTTACCGTAATTTGGGGGTGCATTATCATTAAATTCTTTCTTTCAAAATGACATTTTCTTGATATTGGGGTGGCCTTAATTGGATTTTTTGCTTTGCTCTATTGATTGAGGATTTCAATGGGTAATGAAAAGGGGAAAATCTATAGAGGAAAGGTACAAAAGAAAGAGAGAGTTAAAATTTACATTGAATTTTTTTGGTTTTAAGTGAGCAATTTTTTCCTTAATGGCCATGTGCTGGTCACATGACCTTTTTTGCCCAAATTGATCAATTTGCCATTTCTATACCAAATGCATCTAAAAATTGATAATTCATATATTAAATGTATTGTACCAGAAAGTTTGAGGACGAAATGTGTCCCTAACCCAAAATTTGAGGGACAAAAAATAGATGATGTTTTCCTGCTATTGTAATTTAATAGGTAGTGTTTGATAGTTTGTTATTGGTTCTGATTGAAAACATTTGACGTTCACTTTGTTCTTGCAATTTTATTATATTTTTTAGTTGATGGCAATTAGCAATGGTCTAAGATGAAAATTACCTTATTTACCAGACCTGCACATATCAGTAGATTTTTATTTGATAGATCATACTTTACTTTTACATCTTGAGCTCCTTCATTAAATTCTCATATTGCTTCAATTTCTCTTATTTTAATATATGTGGATTGATTTTGTCTTTCTACTTTATTGATAGGGTCAGGAGAAAATGCTACAAAAGAATAATATTCACATAACCAATTTGCCTAATATTTAGTTGGAATCTCATGATAGCGAATGGAAGCTGTCTTGAATTATTTGTGGGGAGGGGGAGGGATCAATCTCTTTATAGTATGCTAAATTTATTATTGTACTGAAATTTCAAAATCCTTGGTTACAAAGAAAAGTACTGCAAAACCTGGTTTGATTTTCTTTTTAATCATTACAATTGCAATGATGAAACTGATTCAATATTTTGTGAATGTTTCCTCAAAAAATTTTGTGAAAATTCCTACTGACTTATGATTATGTGATTAAACAATCATTTGGTTACTTTTACATTTCTCCACTTAAACAAATTAGTGTATTTGGTTCTATTTATGCAGTTAAAAATCACTATACTTTCTCATTTTTTTACCGATATTGATAGTATTTGTTACTTTCTTAATCTTATGATGCTTAACAAATTATAACATAGATACTCACACTCTTGCACATAGTAGTGACAACAAGTGTATGGAATGAAAAACTATTATATGTAGGGATCCATATGTAAATATAGTATCTATTTAAATAAACTCAAATGACCTCTTCTCATAATGAGAATGTATAGAATCCTATTCTAATTTGGTCCAGTATGGAATGAACTTATAATCATGGAATCGACTTGATCATCCAATTATAAGTTCGTAACTCTAGCCCATTCGCATTTTGGGCAAAATAGGTTAACTAATTCTTTGATTCTAGTTAGTAAGAGGCATCTTGAATTAAGATTCAGACCCTAGAAGCTAAAAAATGCTATCCCAAACAATTGTAATAATTGGATTCATTGATATTCCTGGTATAACATATGCTATTACACATAAAATCATACTCAATTCTGTGAGGACTCATATTTTTATTCTTAATTTAGTCTATTTTATATTTATTTTGCCTAATGTTATTTAATTTTGCTATTTTGCTTGAATTTTCTCAAGTTAAGCTTTTATTGCGCGCGCGTCGATAGTTTCTCGAAAGTCGCACCGACACGACTAATTAGAGATTTGAGGATTTAATATTAGACTAATATGTATGAGTAATTGTAGTGCTAAAGGAACTACCTTGGAGAATTAGTAGTTAAGTGTATCAAACAAAAGAAAAAGTGGTAGTACAATGCACTATTTCGCTACTATTAAGAGTTGACTTTTGCAAAACTTTAAGTAAGCTTGTCCAACACTTTTCTTCCACAAAATTCAAAACCAAAAGACACTCTCTCACTCACTCATCCTCTCGGCCGAACACCAAGGAGAAAAGGGGGGAAGAAAACTTCATCTCTTGCTCTCCAATCTTGCTTGCAAATCACCACCCAAACCATAAATCACTTGGATTTTCACTCTAGCTAGAAGAAAGGAGCAACCTTGTGGAGTTTCTTGGTGAAATTGGTGGAAAGTCTTGCATTTGAGCTAGGGTTTAGGAGCTTGAGAGGTATTTCACTTCAACCTCCCTTAATCTTTCAAATTTTTGCAAGAATAGAGGTTACATTTCATGGGTTTGAAACCTTAATCAAGATTCTAGGCTAGTGGACTTGAGAAAACTTTTATCTTGCTTTATGTCCTAAGCTAGTGGGTCTTGAGGAGGCCTCTAGGTAGCTGACTTGAGGTCCTTTTACTTGTTTGTTGTTGTTATGTGAATAGCTGGATATTGGCTTGGTAGTGGAGGGAAATTTGAAGAAAACCATGAGAGGGTGCTGGCCGAAAATTGCTGTTCTTGTTGTCTTGCTTTGAATTCGAAATTTTGTTGCTTATTTGGCTGCTAAACTGAGTGATATATGTTGTGTTATGTGTGTGGAAATTTTCTTCCAAAAATCATTTCATTTGGTTGCACAAAACTAGGGTTTTTGAAAAGGAAGAAATCTGGAAAATGGTTACCAGGACAGCCAAACAGTAGTTCTTTGTCTGAGGATAACTCTTTGTACAAAAGTCAAAATTCAGTGCTGTTTATGGCATTTAAAACTAGACACCAAGGGCTTTCCAACGGTATAAAAATCCCCTACTAGTTCATTTTGAGTGAGCCGTAGAAAATCAGCAAAGTGGACTGACCTGTTTTATCTGTCTATCCGAGAGAAACTGGGAAACTGTACCTTGTGGCTCAATTTCGTCTCACTTGTGAAAGGATTTTGAAAATAATGTATTCTGATGATTTGAAGCATTTTGAATGTAGTTTCTAACGCCATAAACCATTCTCAATTTAGACTTGTGTAGAGTTATATATGGTCTGATTTCAAAACTGCATCAAAGCTGGAAACTGGAAAAGTGTTGATCAGGCTGTGAAATCCAGCCATCTTCAAACTGTTGTATCTTGTTGTTCAAAAATCTGAATTTAGTTCTGCTTGTTGTGTTTGAAACTTCCCTTGAAACCCTTGCTATGTTATGAATTCCAGAGGCTGATTCAATTTTTATGAATTTTGCCGAATTTCCAAACTTGGCTGAAAAACAAGAACCGGTTCTGCCCTGTCTTCATGAAATAGCAACTTTGAGCTGGAATTTGAATAGTTTCTAGTTAGAATCTGGGAAAAGTATCTTCTAGAAATTTTTAGTATTCGGAGTCTAGTTTCCAACGGTGTAAAGTTTCTAATTTTTGAACTTACCAAACTCAAGATACGATTTTCCAAATATGGTTGCGTAAAGCTGAAATTTTCTGATTTCTTAAGAAATGCACTTTTATGAACTTTCCACTTCCTTTTAAGATTGATGGTTTATTTTAAACTCGATTTCATGGATAATACAAGTTTTTCTTGTGACTTTAAATCTTCATCTTTGAATCTCGATTTTCGATGAATTGAAACTCTTTTGAGGCATTTTCCCAAGTTTAAGCAAAATGCATTTTTCTTCTTGAATGTTAAAAGGTCTAGGGGGAAATATGTGAATGATGGTTGGTCACTATTTCTTCAGGTGCTTAAGGAGGTTTCGAAGTGGATCCTAGTACGGACAATTGAAGGACCTTATTTGCTCACTTACTTTTGACTGGGTGAGTGTCAAGTGCATGATTTGTTATATCTACTTGATTGATCTTACTTGCATACGTGAACATGACTTGATGAGGCGAGTGTGTACTTTATTGCACTCGTTCTCCTTTACTTGACTTACTTGAACTTGAACTTGAATGTTGATTGGAATGAATCTCGTCGACAAATTATATTTGTTCTCATGGGGGACGCCCAAACTCATTGGCCAACCTTGCGACTCGAGCCGGCATAATCTTGGTCGAGAAGCTTGGTGAACCATGAGAAACTTGTAAAGATTTGATACTTGCTCGGTTGACAAAGAGTCAACGTGCTATATTTGGATCAAGGCCTTGGCCAACGTATCCATATTGATTGTGCTTTATTGTTATTCATGAATTATTTGAACTTTCTAGCTAGATTTTCGTATAAGTGTTATTGTTACTTGAACTTCTGTGTTTGCATACTTTTTTTTGGTCTCACTGAGTATTAGCTCACCCCCGTTGTTTTGTTTTTCTTAACAGGGTTTTCGGGAAGGGGAAGATGTTGGAGAAGCTGACTTGGTAGCATTTTGATTTGACTTGGATGTAAATAGTTTAGTCTTTGTATGGTTGTAGTTTTGGAAAATTTGATGTACTTTTGGAAACTTTGTGATGTAAGACTTGAACGATTATATAAGGAAGCGACTTTTCTTTATTTTGGCTTTATTGTTAGTTGATTACCATTAAGTTAAATTTGACTCATATTGAGTCCTGACGAGAGTTAGGTAGGTATTCCACCGATACCCTTGGGTTCGCTCTAAGGAGAAGTGGGGGCGTCACAAATTCAATGCAATTGTTTGATTTAAAGGAGATCTTCTTTAATTTCGCAAATGAGGGTTTATTTCTTGGTTTCGTCCAGTCATTAATAACTTGATTATTTTTTAGATAATAGTAAATAAAAACTATACTTGTAAGGAGTCCTATTAAAACCAAAAGATATAGGCCTGCCTGCTATCCACACCAAAATAAGTAGAGTTTTTCAAAAAAAAAAAACTTGCTAGTGGAGGAAGGCCTCCTAGGGATAAGTGACGTAGGACTAAAGAAAGAGCCAAAAAAGGATGTTTAGTGTACAATCCTTCATAATCTCGAATGTTATCCATTCTGGTATATAGACCAAAAATACAATGCAAGTAAAAGTTCCTAGATTCATAGAAATATAGATGAGCATATGAGTTATCATACTTGCATATCCATCATTTAAGTCTCCAACAATTATTTCAATAATTGCATTTCTGATATGACATATGGACGAGTATGCAAGCTTACATTTCATGCTTATTTGAGTAATTGCAATGAGATTTTCCAATATCATGCTAAGAATATTTGGGATTTTTAGAAAAAGTTGCCATCCGTTTGATGAGAAATAAAAAGGAATATTGAAAATTCTTGTGGCTGAACCTGAAGCAGCTACTCTTGAAATAATAGAAAGAAAAGAAACAACGGGAGTGAGAGAGTCATTGAAAAGAGGATTTATCACTTTGTTCTCTCATTCAAAACTATGCATGAGACTTTAATTTCACACGACTCCTAAGTAATAAAAGAAAGAACTCATCTTCTTTCTTTTTTGAATTCCTTTCTTGCATATGTATAAGACCGAATCCATTCGATTTCTAAGTTTCCAAAAAGAATAACTAATACTTAAATTTTTGAGAAATCCTTTATCAGTGGTTGTGAATGACTGATTTTTTCAATCATTTCAATATTGGTTCCATAGGAGCAAAGCAAGTCAAAAAGATTGAGAAATAGAACCATCTAATTTAATTCATTCTCAATAGCCATGACATGATCATTTAAAATGCTCCTATTACACTCAGTCTCTGAAGGATATGTATATATATCTATATATGTGTGTGTTTGTGTGTGCATGTATGTGTATATATATTGCAAAAAAATGTCTTCAAAAAGCTAGTGCTCTAGCCAAGATTTGAAAGATTCATTATTCTTGTAACCATGGCCACAGAATCAAGCTTGTGAAACAGAGGAGTTAATAGCACCAAAAAAAAAAAGAAATAGTGGAGTTAATAATAGATGTATTCAGAACTTATAAATTCTCATATTTGAAATTTATTTAGTAACATGATGCTATTAAATAAAAAAGGAATTGCAAAAAAAAATGCCTAAACATATGAATGAAACTGGATTCAATAGATATTGTGTCCTACGTATCCATAATTTCTCCACCAAGTCATGAGTTGTATTTACAAGACTTGAAAATTTCACATTAAATTGGTAATGAAGCATGTGTTTTGCACATGCACATAATGCTCTTTATTAATTTTTTTTGAGCAAAATTGAGAGAGATTGTATACAAAGGATCAAACCTCAGCTTTACACATATACATTTCCATGTCTATATACAAATAGCCTAAATCTCAAACCAAACAACTAAGAGGAATGCTCTATTCAATAGAAGACTCCAATTCTCCTAATTCCTTGGAAAGTTAGCCCAAGATGAGATAGCATGTTACATATCCAAAACTATGACATCTAGCACTTTTACTACAGTCACAAGGACATGGTTGAATATTGCATCATTTCTCACCCTTCATACCTAGTATACAAACACAGCAAAGGCTAGTTTTTTAAAACAAGAAGCAGAGTTTTTGGACTTCTAGTGATGGAATAGCCAATTTAATTCTTCATCCAATGAGCGTCTCCCTCTTACTATCAATCATAACTTTTACATTTTCTACCACATAGTAAATATGACATCACAACCCGAAAATAGGTGCTCAAAACTTTCCTCCACCTCTTTGACAATACACACATCTATTATCTATCATAGGAGCACCCCACTTCTTAACTCTATCCATTATGGATAGCCTCTTTTTGCATAACAACTAGAGGATGAAGGCAAAACAAGGGACATGATTCTTCCCCCAGACCAACCTATGCCATTGCATTGACTACCCCTTGTTTCTCATAACTTGCATGGCTGATTAAACAGAGAAATTTTCATATGCATTTGCAGTCCAAACCAGTTGCTCTTATGAATTTATCAATGGTATGAAGAACATAGGGGTAGTTGCCATCAATGATCTAACTTCATGTGTCATCCTTCGACCTTGTGGCCATCTCAAGGATAACTTGAAATACACTTTGCAATGCAATCAACAATAGTCAGTCCAAAACTAGCCAATAGATTTCCAAAAAAGTGTTTATATAGAGGACCAATAGGATGCCAATAATCAAACCAGAAATTGGTATTGATTCCATTTCCCACATTATTCTTATGAGAAACTTAATTATTTTCAAAGTAATGAAGCATTCAAATTTGAATAAATGAAATATTAGAGATAGTATTGCCTTAATAAACAATATAGAAAATGAAAGTTAAAGTCATATTACTTCAACGTTCTTAAAACTCCATAGCATTTGTTCTTAAAACTCAAGGGGATTGGTAGATTTGCCTTGCATGTAAGCAGGTATCCTTGGTGGTGGGGTATTCTCTTAAAAATGATCAAATCATAGGCAACCCATTACTTGTCCCTCTTATAATTAAAATAAAAAAAAGAGCCATCTGCATAAATTTCATCTTGTGTTCCACATTTTAAAAGAATTGAATCAACACAAATTTTATCAAAAAAGTCTAGTTGCTCAAAAACAATAAAATTACATTCAATTTCATTATCCATTCTCTAATGCAACTTAATTAAATTGAAAACTTTGAAAATAAAATATTAATTGATGAATTGCATTCTCGAGTACAAGAAAACAACACTACAATAAAAATTTCAAATTGCTCCACAATTTTCAATATTCTTAATCTCATATTTTTGAACCAACTTTACAATTTTGGCATTAGCTGTAATAATGTTATAAGATAAAAATGTGGCACAAAGAAAATAACGTGTCAACAACATTACTTGTTTTCATATAATCCAGGTCAAATAATCTCTTTTCCAAATAATTATGGCCATGACCTTCATGAATGAATTTTGTAAAAGAATTGTAGACTCCCACATTTGGATGGCAATTTGCATAATGAAATTACATAATTATTTATGAAAAATTGGTAGAATATGTACATGCCAGATGGGTTGGATACCCGTGAGTTTTCAAATTTTTGACCCATATCCGTACTTGGATTTTTTTGTTATCCAAACCTCATCAATCTAGGTCAAAATGTGCAGATAATAAGGTACCTAATATTTGGAGCAAGTCAGATTGAATAATGTAGCTAATGCACACACCCCTGTATATTACTGTGGAGCACTTCAAAAGATTTTGATGATGGATCTAATATCAAGGTAATAAATGTTGAATATTTATTTTGTGACGATCCCACCTCTACCTAGGGCGTACTCTAGGGTTTAGTGGAGCGCCTACCTAACTTTCGTTAGAACTCACCCATACAGTTTCAAAGATAAGTTATTAAAAGAACCAGTAGTTCCCAAACTTAAAATGTACATTTACACATGTGGCTGTCTCAAATATCCATATAAACCCAAATGTAGTAAAAGATTTAGGTTCTAGTTGAACTCCTAACCCTAATCGAGAACTAGCGCTAGTACAAATACAAAAGTCAAAAAGGTCTGGACAAAACCAGCTTGTTCCAGCCCCACGCCCATGCTCGCACCTCCTGTAAGGAAAATAAAACTAATGGGGTGAGCTAAAACTCAATGAGATTCCAAAAAATCATGCAAAACCAAGTAGCAAGTTGGCCATTATATAAAACTTAAAATCTCAAAGTGGCGAGCACAAAAGTTCATGAAAGTAAGCAATAACACTTCAAACAACAAGTTAATTGGGTATTCAACATTTCCAAGTATAAAGATACGATTCGCTCTTGGGAACTAATTCAGCCGCAGCTTGCCAAGAAGCAGTTGACACTCCGTCAACTTTCAAAGTAGTGTAAAAAGGCCAGTAGAGCACCACTTAACTCCAATCTCCATCCACCAATCAAACTCCCTACCGGACCCCAACTCCAACATAACAGTGGTGGTAATATTCGAGTATACCGAATCCAGTGGATCACATCCAGTGGATTACACAATAAATAATAAACAGTATCTATGATTCGTCAATTTTTTTGACCAAGCCCTTAGTGGCTGGATTCGACCAACTAACCAATAGGGTTGGGATCCCAGGCAGTATTCAAGTCATACATATATATATCAAACTATTTGTAATCAGTGCACAGTAATAAGTCATATTAAGACAAGGGTGATAATGTACATCCTTGCCCAATCAAACAAGTCAAGTACTATTTAATCACATTAACAAAGCATTGCATTCAAGTATCAAGTTCGGTCATGCAATTGGAGACACCTATCAAGGATTCACTGCTTATCAAAATCAAACTCAGGTCCAGCCCCCTGACCGGAGTCAAAATTTGCCATAAAATGTCGTACAACAATTTGTATTCAAATAGGGTTTCAAAATATACGACCTTCGCTTATTAATATAAAAAAAGCCAAGTGAATAGAACTCATTTAAGTAGTAATCATAATACTTAATAAACCCTAGAAAATACATGCCCGCTCTTTTGGTTTTGGTAAAGATACGATTGAAACTTTTAAGTTTATAACTAGGTATATGCAACTAGAAAATCTTGTTTAAAGTGGCCATTATTTTCTCCTTGCAAAAAATATAGTTTTTGGCAAAATTTCAATTTACATATCACTACCAAGGTTAACTCAAACATTCCTAAGCAAGTGAAGTCCAAATCAATCACAAATCACACCTCTACTTCCACTTTCACTCACTTGCCCTACAAGAAGAAAAAGGGGCAGCTCTTTCCCTATTTTGCCTTAATGTTTCCTCAAATTGCAAAGCTAACATTCCATAGTAAAACAGCCCCAATCGAGTCTACAAGTTATAAGATACATAGGGTGCTTATTTTAGCCAGAAAACTAGTTATATTAAACATATACCTAGCATATAGTCATCATATACTTAAACTAGAAATTCTCAACTAAAGCTGGAAATTTGGAACTAAAACTAGAGAATCCTTATTTGGAAGCTAAAAAGTCATATTAAAGCTAGAAAGTTTCATATCAACTCATTCAAATCCATATCAAAGCCAGATATCATCATATCATGGCTGAAAATATAAAACAAAGTTAGAAAATTCCACTAATCTTCACAAATCTATGTTATTTTCCATAAAACTTTTATATTCAAGTCATCTACCCAATAAAATGCAAGATAAGAAAGAGAATGAGAGTTTTCCAACTTAATACCTTCAAACCTCTGGGAGAAAATAAAAAACCAAAGCTTTCCTCTCCAAATCACTCTACTACAAGCCTCCTTGTTATCTTATTGTAACTTTTTTCGGTTTACATTAGTGGTTCTTGTTGATTTCTCACTCAATCAAGGCAAAATCAAGATGAAAAGTGAAGTTTTCTTCTCTCTTTTTTTCCTCTCCAAGAGTCGGCCAACAAGGAAGAAATATGAAGGAAATTTTGATGATAGAAAAGATAAAGATGGAAGAAATTTTTTGGTCAAAGATGGCCTTGATTGCCAACACTTGGCAATCAATCATTTTTCCTCTTTTTTTTTTCTTTTCCACTCTTTTTTGGTCAAGAATTTCGGCCAACCCTAGGGAAAAATTAAGGAAGGGAAAATAAAAGAAAAATAAGAAGATTAGGGAAAGAAAGTCTTGGTTAAGTTGTGTCTTTGACCGGTAACAAACGGCTCGAGTCGATTCAAACCAATTTCTGTGTCTCTCTTGTATTTATGTTTTTAACTTATGATTCACTAATGTATTATTAGCACTTTTTAATCACATATTTTTTCTTATTTAATACCCGCTCTTATCCACCAAATTTAGTACACATACCTCACCAATTGATCGCACTACTATAATGCACCATAAAACCCCTCGACTCTATTATAAAGGTAAAAGTAAAATTCTCTACTCTATTATTTAGTACAACTATTAAGGAATGTAAATTAGTTTTAAAGAAATTATAAATTAACTAATTCAAAATAAAAGAGAATTATAAGAAAATATAAACGAATTTTCAAGTCCTCACACTATCTCCCTCTTAGAGAATTTCGATCTCGAAATTCATACCTTTATTCATAAATAAGTCAGGGTATTTCTCTTGCATGTCCGCCTCTAGCTCCCAAATTATTTTTTCTACCTCATGGGTGTTTCCATAGAACTTTAACCAGTGAAATTTTCTTATTGCTCAAGTCTTTCACCCTTCGATCTAGTAGTCGAATAGGTCATTCCTCATAAGTTAGAGACTCGTCAAACTCAATATTATTTGGTGGCAAAATATGAGTCGGGTTCGAATGATATTTCTTAAACAAAGATACGTAGAAAACATCATGAATTCGGGATAAAGTTGCTAGCGACTCTAACCGATATGCTACCTTTCCTACCCGTTGGAGTATGCTGAAAGGTCCTATGTATGTTGGTTGTAATTTCTTTCCTTTTCCCGCCTTGATATTTCCTTTCAGTGGGGTAATTTTGAGAAACATCTTATCTCCTATTTTAAATTCCAAATCTTTTCTCCGATAGACAGCATAACTCATTTGTCAGCTTTGGGCCGTTTGAAGCATTTGCGTATCATTTTTATCTTTTCGTAGGCTTCCTCAAGTCATGGTATTGTTATTGCGTCTATAACTTTTCTCTCTCCTACTTTAACCTAGTGGATCGGTGATCGGCATTTTCTTCTGTAAAGTGCTTCATATGGAGCCATTTGGATAGAAGAGTGATAATTGTTGTTATAAGTAAACTCGACTAACGTCATGTACAGGCTCCAATTTCTCCCAAAGTTCACAATACATTCTCTTAACATATCCTCAATTGTTTGAATAGTTCTCTCTGACTGTCCATCTGTTTGAGGATGATAGGCTGTGCAATAGTTCAGCTTAGTCCTTAAAGTCTCTTGTAACTTTCGCCAAAATCGAGATACAAATTTAGCATTTTTATCGGATACTACGCTCACTGGTACACCGTGCAATCTTACAATCTCAACTATATAAAGTTTGGTAAGTTTTTTCAAAGAATATTTCATATTAACTGGTAAGAAATGTGCGGATTTAGTCAATCAGTCCACCATCACCAAAATCGCATCATGCCTCTTTTGAGTTTGTGGCAACTTTGACACAAAATCCATCGTTATATGTTCCCACTTCCATTTAGGTATTTCTAGAGTCTATAGCAAACCCGATGAATTTTGATGCTCAGCCTTCACTTGTTGACAAGTAAGACATTTTTGAACAAATTGAGCAATCTCCGATTTCATGTTGTCCCACCAACATAGACATTTGAAATCCTAGTATATTTTGTCATTTCCGGGATGCACAGTATACCTAAAATGGTGAGATTCTTCTAAAATGTCTTTTTTCAATTCTTCATCATTTGGTACAATAATGCGATTTCGAAACCTTACTATTCTATCAGGACCTAAATTGAAGTCAGGTAACTCTCCCTTTTTCACTCTCCCCATCCACTTTTGTATCGTTGGTTCTTTCTTTGAGATTCTTTAATTCGATCCAACAATGTTGATTTCACTATAATATTCCCAAAGATAACTTTCTGTGAGTCAAGACGAGAATTCTACTCACTAACATTTTCTAACAGATTCCACTCTCTTATCATCAAACCTGCTAGTTGAGTCTTTCGATTTAAGCCAACTGCTACTACATTGGCCCTTCTAGGTTGATAATTAATGGTATAGTCATAATCTTCTAAGAACTCCATCCATCGACGCTGCCTCAGGTTTAATTCCTTTTTGGAGAATAAATATTTAAGACTTTTATGTTTTGTATATATCTCAAAAGTCATCCCATACAAGTAATGTTGTCATTTCTTCAAAGCAAACACAACGGCACCGAGTTCTAAATCATGGGTTGGATAATTCTACTCATGAGATTTTAACTTTCGAGAAGCATAGGCAATTATATTCCTATTTTGCATTAAGACACACATCAATCCTTCTCTCGAAACATATGTATATACCGTATAACTATCCTTTCTATTTGGCAAAGCTAACATTGGTGTCATAATCAATCACTTCTTAAACTCTTGGAAACTGGTTTCACATTTAGCGTCCCAAATGTATTTTCCTTGCTTCTTTTCCAAATTCGTTAAGGATCCTGCAATTCTTATGAAATCCTTTATAAACCGACAGTAGTACCCTTTTAGGCCCAAGAAACTACGAACTTCAGTAGGATTCTCCTGCTGTTTTCACTTGGCAACAGCTGCTATTTTAACCGGATCCATAGTGAGTCCGTCTTTTGAGATTATATGGTCTAAAAATGATACTTTCTCTAATCAGAAGTCGCACTTGCTAAATTTGGCAAACAACTGGTGCTCTCTTAGGATTTGTAATACCATTCTCAAATGTCGCTCGTGCTCCTTCTTAATTTTAGAATATGCCAAAATATCATTAATAAATACCACTATAAATTGGTCCAAGTAAGGTTTAAACACCTGATATATTAAATCTATAAATACAGTTGAGACATTAGTTAATCCAAAAGGCATCACAGCAAACTCATAATGCCCATATCGAGTATTAAAAGCAGTTTTTGGTATATCTTCCTTCTTAATTCTTAATTGATAAAATCCTTGTCTAAAATTCAACTTGAAGAATAACACAGCCCTTGTAACTGGTCAATTAACTCATCAATGTGGGGTAAAAGATATTTGTTCTTAACGGTCACCGCATTCAACTCTCGATAATCGATACACAATTACAAACTCCCGTCATTTTTCTTAACAAAAAGCACTGGAGCACCCTAAGGTGACTCACTCTCATGTATAAATTTTCGTTCTAACAAGTCTTGCAATTGCAGTTTCAATTCCTTAATCTCAGCGAGTGCCATCCGATAAGGGGTTTTTGAGATAGAGATGGTCCCAGGTGCCAGATCAATCTTAAACTCTATCTCTCTCTCAGGAGACAACGACACCAATTCATCAGGGAGTACATCCGGACATTCGTTTATCACCGGCATATCCTCTAGTTTAACCTTTTCTCCTAGGATATTGACTTGAAAAGCGAGATACCCCTGTGCCCAATTACTCAACAATTTTCTAACCCTAATTTCTGAAATAAGGGCGAATGAGGCTAAAATATCCCTCACATCTAGTTCTAAAATTGTTTCACCCGATATGCAAAATTCAACCACTTTCGTATGGCAATCTAACCAAGCATGATAACGATCCAACCAATCCATACCTATGATGAAATCATACCCCTTAATAGCCAGACTTATAAGGTCTATTACTAATTTTCGCTCACCGACCCAAATTTTACAGTTTCTAACACCTCATTAACAAGTAAAGATTGGTCATCTATAGGTATTCTCACTTCTAAATCATATGGTAGTCTCTCGGCGTTCACGTCAATTTCGCACATAAAAGTAGGGTTAACAAAAGAATTTGTTACACCAAGATCTATCAAAATCTTGGCCAAATGATAGAAAACAGGATTGTACTTTCCACCACTTCCGATGACTCAGGCACTTGTTATTGGTCCAAAACATATACTTTGGCTAGCACCCTTGGCTTGTTCCCTTCTACATTGATTGATCTAGGGTTCGTCTTAACGGCTTGCTGGGTATCACTGGTGAGTGGGCAGGTTGCAAGTTGGTGCTCGGCACTCCTGTAATGTAAACACTTCCGTGCCTTTCGCCAGCAATTATTCTCAGTATGATTTGACTTGCCACAATAACCATAAGATAAATGAGGGGTTGATGTTTGGCCTCCTTGTGAGGCACCTCTCAATTGTCCCCTTCCTCCTAGGTCCCTCTTGACGACATACCCCTAGGTGCCCCTAACAATCTCACACCACCATCTCCTCCTCCCACCCTAGGGGGTGGCATACTACGACTACCTTTGTGACGTCCCCACTTCTCCCTAAGGCGAACCAAAGGGTATCAGTGGCACACCTGCCTAACTCTCGTCAAAACTCGATACAAGTCAAATCCAAATTTAAAGATAAACAACCGATAATAAAAGTCAAAATAGAGAAAGGTCGCTTCCCAAAAAAAACTTTCAAATCTTACATCACAAATTTTCAAAAGTACATCAACTTTTCCAAAATACAACCACTATAAGTCGACTAGTCAATTACATCCCAAGATTTTGATCAAAAGTAATCAAGTCGGCGTCCCCAAAATTCTTTCCAATCCGAGCTCCTGTTAAGGAAAACAAACTAATGGAGTGAGTTAACGCTCAGCGAGGCCAAGAAACACATGCAAACACATAGTTCAAGTAACAATAACACTTGTACAAGAAATAAAGCTAGAAAATTTAGGTAATTCATAGATAACAATAAAACACACTCAATAAGGATACATGAGCTCTTAGAAGTTAATTTTCACTTGCTTTACCAAGGATCGATCCAATACCTACATGTGATGACACTCTGTCAACCGAGTAGGTATCAAGTCCGTAGAAACTTCACTTTACTTCCCCATCCATCATTTCACCCTCTCGGATCCGTAACCAAACACTCACTGGGTGGGCAATACTATTCGAGTATGCCAAGCAAGATCTCTCAAAAGATTAAACTTTTATTTTCTCATGGTTCACCAGGCTTCTCGACTAAGCCCATCTTGACTCGAGTCGCAAGGTTGGCCACTAAGATTTGGGCGTCCCCCGATGTACGATTACGATTGCAACAATTCATTCAATTCAATTATCACATCACTTTACACAATACAATTATAAATTCACTTAAAAGAGAACAAGTGCGATAAAGTACACACTCGTCTCGACATTTCTAAATCACTTAATTAACAAGAAACAATTCAAATAATTAGCAACGATTCATGCACTTGACACTCACCAAGTCAAAACAAGTGAGTAAGTGAACAAATAAAATCTGTAGTTGACCGCTCCGAGATTCTCTTCAAGATCCTCTTGAGCAGCTGAAGAAATAACAATCAACTATTACTCACAACCACTTATCAATCGAGGAAGAAAGTACACTTGCTTAAACTAAGACAATGTCTTAAAAGAGAACTTTAATCCATCGAAAATTGAGGTTCAAAAGTGAGAATTTAAAATCACAAGGGAAAACTTATATTACCCATGAAATCAAGTTTAAAACGGTCTATCAATATCGAAAGAAAGTGAAAAGTTCTCAAAATCTCATTTCCTAAGAAATCAAGAATTTTCAGCTTGGCGCAACAAAACTTGGAAAATCAGATCTTGAGTTTGGTATGTCCAAAAATGGAAAAATTTTTACCGTTAAAAACTAGATTCAAAGTACTAAATGTTTCTAGAAGATAGTTTTCCCAGATTCCAAACAGAAAGCATTCATAATTCAGGTCAAAGTTACAGTTCCAAGAAGATAGGACAGAACCAGTCTTGGTTTTCAACAATGTTTGGAAATTCGACAAAATTCACAAGAAGTGAATCAGCCTCTGAAATTTATAACACAGCAAGAGTTTCAAATCAATTTTCAAACACGATAATTGGAACTAAATTCGGAGTTTTGAGCAACAAGATATAATAGTTTGAAGTTGGCTGAATTTGGCAACCTGTTCAGAAAACTTCTAGTCACTAAGTCTCAACACAGTTTCGAAATCAAACCATATCTGACTCTACACAAGTCCAAATTGAGAATGATTTATGGCATTAGAAACTAGGTTCAAAATGCTATATTTCATCAAAAGACGTTGTTTCGAAAATCTTTTTACAAGTGGGACAAAATCTAGCCACAAGCAGACTAAACAGGACAGTCCATTTTGCCAACTCGCTACGATTTACTCAAAATGAACTAGCAGGGGATTCTTATACCGTTTGAAAGCTCTGAATGTCTAGTTTTGAATGTCGTAAATGGTACTCAATTTTGACTTTTGTACAAAGAGTTATGTTCAGACAAAGTACCACTGGTTGGCTACCCTGCTAGCGAATTTCCAGAATTCGAACTTTTCCAAAACTCAAGTTTTAAGTAACCATTTGAAATAATTTTCGAAAGGCACATTCTACACATATAATACAACATATATCAATCAATTTAGTAGCTATATAATCATCAAAATTTCAAATTTAAAGCAGGACATCAAAACAGAATTTCGGCTAGCTCTCTTCCTCACGGTTTCTTCCACTTCTTTTCCACTATCAAACCATAATCAAGCTATAAATCACATAAACCACCACAATCAAGCAATATAGCCTCAAGTCAGCTACCTAAAAGCCTCCTCAAGACATCTAGTTTAGGATTTAAAATAAGATAAATGTTTTCTCAAGTCCGCTAGCCTATAAACTTCATTAGGGTTTCAAACCCATGAAAACTAACCACTAATCTTCTTATAATTTGAAAAATTAAAGGAGAGATGAAGGGTTACCTCTCTAAGCTTTGAACCCTAGTTGTAAGTGAGTGTTTCTACCCAAAATTTCACCAAGAAACTCTACAAGCCTTCACCTTTCTTCTTGCTATAGTGACATTCCAAGAGATTAGGAAGTTGGATGAAGAAAGCAAGCAAACTTGGAGCTAAAAGAAATGGAGTTTCCTTTCCCCTTTCCCTTGCTTGAGTTCGGCCAAGAGAGGAGAGAGAGATGAGGGAGTTTGAGTGATGAATCTTGTTTGGGAAGATTGAAGAAAAGTAGTCATTAAGTTTTGCAAGAGTGTCAACCCTTAATAGTGTCTCAAATAGGGTTTCGTACTACCATATTCTCTCTTATTTGGTACACTTATACACTAATCCTCCAAGGTAATTCCTCTAACACTGTAATTACTCACACTTACGAGTCTAGTATTAATTCCTCAAGTCTCTACTTGGTCGTACCGGCGATAAAGCGAAATTTAAAGGGAATTCATGCAATACTAGAATAATTAAATAACACTAGGGCAAACAATTATAAAAATGACTAAATTAGGAATAAAAAACATGAGTTCTCACATCCTCTCCCCCTAAAAGAATTTCGTCCAAAAAGTTCATACCTTGATCTAGGAATAGGTCTGGATATTTCTTTCGAATCTCCTCCTCTACTTCCCAAGTTACTTCCTGTTGACCTTGGTCCCTAGCTTTTGATGATTACAAAACAAATGGATGTTGCTAACATCTCCTCAAAGGCTTTTTCAGAAATGAAACAAATCAGGTTCAAAGATTAAGCACATTTGAAAAAGACAGAGTATGAACCTGTCGGACGATCAAGAAGACAGTACCGGATGTCCGATAATCATTGCACAACTTCGAACGCATGCTTCGGACGTCCGATAGGATCCTTCGAAGTCAACAAATCTATCGGACGCTGAATATGTCTCTACCGGACGTCCGATAGAAACAAGATAATTTCTCAAATCTCTTTGTTTGCTGTCGGACACAAAAAAAACTTGCACCGGACGTCCGAAAGAATTGAAGAAAATCTCTTAAACTCATTGCCTGCTGTCGGACGCATAAAACAGGGCTATCGGACGTCCGACACTCCAACAGCTAGTTGACTCTTCAGTTACTTTCTATCCGTTTGAAGCTTTAATGAGGCACTTTCTTGATCCTATATGAATAGTGGTTGGTCAGATATTTCAAACAACTTTTGCACACTGAAAATACAAAAGATTTAGAGTGATTTTAGTGAGAAAATACTCTTCAAAGAAGATTTGTAGTCTTAGTGGTGTGAGATTCATTGTAAGCTTTTCATTTGTGAGTGAATACTTCATGAGTGTAACTCTGTGAGAGTTGTCCTGAGGGTTAGTAAAACGTCCTGGCTTGACCGAGTGGAGTTCGGGGCAAGGAGGAGGTGAACCTTCTTTTGTACACAAGAGTGATTGAATTCATTAATTTGAAGTAGCTTGTTTGAATTAACCTACAAGTTCAAGAGGAGTTGGGTAGTTAATTGGTTTGCTATTCTTTCCTTTTTATTTACTTATTGTTACGTTTGAAATCTGTACTTTGTTTATCTCTTCTACTCACAAGCACTTGTGCTTTCTCATCAACTGTTCCATTGTGTGGTCGCCTAGAAAAGAGGGTTGTTTTCGGGCCTAACAATTGGTATCAGAGATTGGTCTCCTAGAGATTAAGCTCAATCGGCTTTGGAGTAAAGATGACAACCAATAATGCTATATTTTTTGAAGGATATTCTGTCATTAGACCACCTATGTTTAATGGGTCAAATTATGTGAGTTGGAAAGAAAGAATGATTATTTTTTTGCAATCTATTGATATTGAATTGTGGTTTATTATTAGTGAAGGTCCATATGATGCCTCTCTTATAGATGAAAATACTCAGAGATCTAGACCAAAAATAAGAAGTGAACTGACTGCTGCGGATAGAGCTCATCTCACATTAAATGCAAAAGCCATGAATGTGTTATATTGTGCTTTAGACTCAAATGAATCTATTAGAGTCAAAGGCTGCAAATCAGCCAAGGAAATTTGGGATAAACTGAGAGAAATTCATGAAGGTAGTGAGAATGTTAGAGAACAAAAGAAGTCCATTCTAGTTACAAAGTATGAATCCTTCAAGATGCAATCTCATGAAAATATTGATGAGATGTATTGTAGATTCAATGACCTTATTAAGGATTTGGAGGTGTTGGAAAAGGAATACTCCCTAGGTGAGAAAAACAGAAAAATTTTGAATGCTTTATCGAAGGATTGGGAGAGTAAAGTAACTGCCATTGAGGAAGCCAAAGATCTAAATACCTTGCCTATTGAATCTCTCATTAATTCACTGATTTCTTATGAGCTAAAACTCAAGTCCAAGGTGCAGGAAGAAGAAGAGACAAAAGTGAGAAAAAATATTGCTCTGAAGGCTTCACAAGATGAAGATGATACAGCCTCCGTGAGTGAAGATGACATGGAAGGTGATGATAGTGATATTGCACTCATCACACGAGGTTTCAAAAGAATATTCAACAAGAGAAGATTCAGAAAATGTGGACCTAGCAACTCCTTCCCGAATCAATCCAACAACTTGAGAAACAAAGGGAAGCAAGAGTTCAACAAAAAATAAACTGATAAATGCTTTGAATGCGGCCAACCTGGACACTATACAAGTGAGTGGCCAGTGATGAAGAAGAAAGAAGGAAGAAAACTAAGATTCAACAAATTTCAATTCACATGGAATGAGTGCAACTCTGATGGTGAAATTGAAGAGGATGAAGAATCTGCTCAATTGGCTTTTATGGCCATTGGAGATGATGAGGTAACATCTTGTAACTCTCAATTTGAAAGTGATGATGAAACTGATGATGATCTTGAATCTTTCATTATAAAATTGCATGATAGTTTGAAAGAATCCTATACTAGAAATAAGGAGTTAAAACAGAAAATTAATTTTTTGCTTCAAGATAATGCAAATCTTTTTCAACAAAATAAAAAGTTGAAAACTAAAAATGATTACTTCAAAAAGAGTGAGACTGCTTTACACTTTGAGCTTGATAGAAAAATAAAGCTTTGTGAATTGTTCAAAAAGGAACAAGGTAATTTGAAAAGAAGAATGGATGGTCTAAATGAGTTGGTTAAACACAAGAAACAAGTCTGTTTTTAAAAGAATAAGTTGAATTCTAATTCCAACGAATTTGCTATTTATAAGAGAAGACAAGTAAGATTTATTAAACCTGTTCATATAAATAACTCTTTAGTTATGTGTAATTTCTGTTGTCAAAAAGGTCACATGAAAAGTGATTGCTATGTGAGAAAGAATATAAAAAAAGGCATGAAATGCATGTGGATAGTTAGACATGATGCTAACTCTAACAAGTAGGAGATTTTGGTAAGATTGATGAGTTTCTTGTTCATAATACTTTTTTTTTGTAATTCTTTTTTGATGTTTCTGATGTTTTGAACTGAGTTTTTATTGATTTTTTACTGAATTTGTATGATGTCAAAAAGAGAGAAAAAAGAATAATGCTGATCTCATGATGATTTGCTGTGATTACTGTCATTCCTCTATTTTTATTTGGATTATTGGATTCTCTGTTATTGTTGCTGGTTTTTGGTAGCTGGTTTTCACTCTCATCTTATGATGACAAAAAGGGGGAGAAATGGATGCTATGTGTAAGGGGGAATTATTCTGAAATTATAAGTTTAGATGCATTGTGTGAGGGGGAGCTTATGCTTATATGCTCAATTTTTTTTTCTTCCATCCATTGTTTTGTTATCATCAAAAAGGGGGAGAATGTTGACCTTGGTCCCTAACTTTTGATGATTACAAAACAAATGGATGTTGCTAAGATCTCCTCAAAGTCTTTTTCAGAAATGAAACAAATCAAGTTCAAAGATTAAGCACATTTGAAAAAGACAGAGTATGAACCTGTCGGACGCTCAAGAAGACAGTGCCGGACGTCCGATAATCATTGCACAACTTCGGACGCATGCTTCAGACGTCCGATAGGATCCTTCTAAGTCAACAAATCTATCGGACGCTGAATATGTCTCTACCGGACGTCCGATAGAAACAAGATAATTTCTCAAATCTCTTTGTTTGCTATCGGACGCACAAAAAGGTTGCACCGGACGTCCGAAAGAATTGAAGAAAATCTCTTAAACTCACTGCCTGCTGTCGGACGCATAAAACAGGGCTATCGGACGTCCGACACTCCAACA
Source organism: Coffea arabica (assembly GCF_036785885.1). Lineage (NCBI taxonomy): Eukaryota > Viridiplantae > Streptophyta > Magnoliopsida > Gentianales > Rubiaceae > Coffea > Coffea arabica. Next base: position 7,267,801 of record NC_092318.1, on the reverse strand, counting down.
GCTAGTTGACTCTTCAACTACTTTCTATCCGTTGGAAGCTTTAATGATGCACTTTCTTGATCCTATATGAATAGTGATTGGTCAGATACTTCAAACAACTTTTGCACACTGAAGGTACAAAAGATCTAGAGTGATTTTAGTGAGAAAATACTCTTCAAAGAAGATTTGTAGTCTTAGTGGTGTGAGGTTCATTGTAAGCTTTTCATTTGTGAGTGAATACTTCATGAGTGTAGCTCTGTGAGGGTTGTCTTGAGGGATAGTAAAACGTCCTGGCTTGATCGAGTGGAGTTCGGGGCAAGGAGGAGGTGAACCTTCCTTTGTATACAAGAGTGATTGAATTCATTAACTTGAAGTAGCTTGTTTGAATTAACCTACAAACTCAAGAGGAGTTGGGTAGTTAATTGGTTTGCTATTCTTTCCTTTTTATTTGCTTATTGTTACGTTTGAAATCTGTACTTTGTTTATCTCTTCTACTCACAAGCACTTGTGCTTTCTCATCAACTGCTCCATTGTGTGGTCGCCTAGAAAAAAGGGTTGTTTTCGGGCCTAACACTTCCTCTATTTCGTGATTGCTCCATAGAACTTTTACCATAGGGATTCGCTTATTTCTTAGTTCCTTCACCTTACGATCTAGAAGTTTCACTAATTTTTCCTCATAAGTCAATATCTCATCAATCTTAATATTTTCTGGTTGCAGTACATGGGAGGGATCTGGATGATACTTCTTGAGTATAGACACATGGAAAACGTTATGAATTCGAGACAAACTTGGTGGCAGTTCCAACTTGTAAACCACGTTTCCCACACGTTGAATAATCTTATAAGGTCCTACAAATCTAGGTTGCAATTTTTTTCCCTTTCCTGCCATCAAACTCACTTTTAGAGGAGTGATCTTAAGGACAACTTGATATCCAATCGCAAACTCTAAATCTTTCCTTCAATTATCTGCATAGCTCTTTTGACGGCTCTGAGCTGTTCGAATTCTTTGGCATATTAACTTTACCTTTTCTTGCGCCTCCTCAATTCATGGTACTGCAGTTGGGTCGAAGATCTTTCTTTCATTTATTGCATCCCTACAAATCGGAGATTTACACTTCCGGCCATAAAGATCTTCATACAGAGTCATTTGAATGGATGAATGGAAGCTATTATTGTAAGCAAATTCTACCAATGTTAAGTACTTATTCCAACTCTCTCCAAAATCCAAAATACAGGATCTCAACATGTCCTCAAGAGTCTGAATTATCCTTTCTGACTGCCCATCAGTCTGTGGGTGGTAAGTAGTGCTAAAACTCAATTTACTCCCTAGCATTTCTTGCATCTTCTGCTAGAACCGAGAAACAAACCGAGGGTTTTGGTCAGATACAATACTAACTGGTATTCCATGTAGCCTTAAAATTTCATCCAAATATAACTTAGCTAACTTCTTTAGGGAGTACTTCATATTAATCGGCAGAAAATGAGCAGATTTGATCAATCTATTCACTATTATCCAAACGGCATCGTGACCTCTTTGTGTCCTTGGCAATCCAAATACAAAATTCATAGTGATATTTTTTCATTTTCAATCGGGTATCTCTAAAGGTTGCAATAGGCCAGATGATTTCTGATACTCGGTTTTAATCTGTTGGCAAATCAAACAAGTCTGGACAAACTAAACAATTTTCTTCTTCATATTCTCCCACCAGCACAAGCTCTTCAAGTCTTGGTACATTTTATTCCCTCTAGGATGTACCGTATACTTAGATCGATGAGATTCTTCTAAAATTTTCCTTTATAGCTTTTCATCCTTTGACACCACTATGCGATTTCGAAATCTTAATACACCATTTATTCCCAGATTAAAATTTGACTTTTCTCCCTTCTTAACTTTCTCCAACCACTTTTGTACACTTCAAGATCCTTCTCTTGTGCCTCCTTGATACGATCTCGCAAAACGGATTCCACGACAATGTTTTCAAGAATCACTTTTCTCGGTTCGAGACGAGGGTTCTAAATACTAACCTCTTCCAACAAGTGCAATTCTTTAATCATCAATCTTACCACTTGCACTTGATGACTTAATACATCGGCCACCACATTAACTTTTTCTGGGTGATAATTGATCGTGTAATCATAATCCTCTAAAAATTTCACCCATCTACGTTGTCTCAAATTCAACTCTTTTTGGAAAAACAAGTACGGCCGCTAACTCCAAATCATGCGTTAGATAGTTTCTCTCGTGAGATTTTAACTTCCTAGAGGCATACGAGATTACCTTATCATTCTGCATCAATACACACGCAGAAAAATCTTTGATAAACCTCCGATAATACCCTGCTAAACCTCAGTAGGATTTTCCGATTGTTTCCACTTAGAAACTGCTTTAATTTTGGTCGGGTCCATCTTAATTCCTTCTTTGGAAATGATGTGACCTAAGAAAGTCACTTCTTTCAACCAAAATTCACATTTGCTAAACTTAGCATACAACTGATGTTCTCTCAAGGTTTGCAAAACAAACCTCAAATATTTCTCATGATCCTCCAAAATCTTAGAATACACCAATATATCGTCAATGAATACCACCACAAACTGGTCCAGATAAAGTTTAAAGATTTGGTGCATTAAATCCATAAAAGCTGCAGGTGCATTAGTCAATCCAAATGGCATTACTGCAAACTCAAAGTGTCTATACCTCGAGTTAAAGGCAGTCTTAGGTATATCTTTTTCCAAAATTCTCAACTGGTAATAACTCTGCCTGAGATCCAATTTTAAGAATACTACCGCCCCTTGTAATTGGTCAAATAATTCATCAATGTGGGGTAAAGGGTACATATTCTTGATGATAATGTCATTCAAATCTCGGTAATCTATATACAATCTCAAGCTACCATCTTTTTTTTTTAACGAATAACACCGGAGCTCCTCACGGTGAATCACTTTCTTTTATAAAGGCTCACTCTAGAAGGTCCTGTAATTGTAATTTCAGCTCTTTCAATTCAGCTGAAGTCATTCTCTAGGGCGTCTTAGAGATAGGTGCTACTCTCGGAGTCACATCAATTTTAAAAGCTATCTCTTTCTCTGGTGGCAAAGACTCTAGTTCCTCAGAAAAACATTCGAATATTCCTTTACTACGGGTATATTTTTCAATCTCACCTTATCACTAGGAGTATTTATAAGAAAATCCAAATATCCTTGATCTCCCTTACTCAACATCTTTCTAACCCGAATCCTTGAAATAAAGGCAGATGAGGCTAGTCTACTCCTTACATCCAATTTAGGATTGCTTTTCCTGGAATGCACAATTCTATCATTTTTGTCTTACAATTCAACTGAGTATGGTAGCGACCTAACCAGTCCATTCCTAAGATAATATCATACCTCTTAATAGCTAAACTCATCAAATCGGCTAGTAATTTTCACTCTCCAACCCATATCTCGCAATCTCTATACACCAAGTTTGCAATTAAATTTTGATCCCCAGTAGGCATTCTCACCTCCAAGTCATAAGGTAATTTAATTGATTTTACACCTATTCCACTCATAAAGTTAGGGTTTACAAAAGAGTGTGTCGCACCAGGATCAATTAAAACCTTAACTAAACGGTGAAAAATAGGGATCGTACCTTCAACCATCTCAAAAGAATCGAAAATCTGTTGATAGTCCGATGCGTAAACCCTAGCAGGCACTTTAGGTCGACTCCCCTCAGCACTAGATTGTTTAGAGGCTGACTTTTCGAGCCTTTGAGTACTACCTCCTTTTTTAGATACATTTGGGCATTTTGATATCTGGTGCTCGATTTTGTCACAATACAAACACTTCCCCAATTTCCTCCAACAATCATTTTTCGCATGGTTGGTTTTGCCACAGTAGCCACAACTAATTTGAGGAGTTACGGCCTGACCACCAGAAGGTGTACCTCTCGCTTGACCTTGCCCATTACGGACTACTCTTGATAAAGCTCCTCTTGGAGTTCTAACGGTCCTTACTCCTCCCGTTCCTCTATCTTGGGAGGTGGGGCACTTTTACTTGCTTGTCCAGAAGAGTAATTAGGAGTGCTCCTTTTCTTAGTATGGAAGTCCCTGACTTGCAATCTTGCACTTTTGACTCGCTGCGCTTTCTCTAGGGTTTCAGTGAACGTAGAGATTTGGGCTGCTGTCAACCCCTCTTGAATTTCCACATTAAATCCTTGTACAAATCGCTTTATCCTTCTTCGCTCATTAGTCACTAATTCCGGAGCGTACCTAGAAAGTTTAGTAAATTTCTCCTCGTAGTCAGCCACGCTGGAAGCCCCTTATTTCAATTTTATGAATTCGTCCTCCCGTTTCTCTTGAATCAAGGGCGGAAGAAATTTCTCATTAAACTCCCTTATAAAGTTTTTCCAGGTCCAAGGGGTCTACTCTCTTTCCCATTTTTCCCTTATCACATCCCACTAAACACGTGATACACCCTCAAATTGGAAGACAGCAAAGGTCACTCGCTTCTCCTAAGTATAATTTAAGGCGGCAAATGTGTTAGTCATTCTTTCTATCAAGTTCTCCGCTAACTCGGGATTAGGTCCTACAATAAATTTAGGTGAAATAAATTTCAAAAATCTCTCCAAGACTCTATCCTCCCCTCTATCATGCACCCTAGGTTGATTAACGAGTCCTGAACTCTGTCGCTCTGCTAACCGCTCTAAAATGTCCGTCATACGGTTAATGGCAGTAGCCACTTGGTTATCCCTTTCATTAACTTGCTCTTGATTCGGTCCAGTAGCCGACCCTTGATCACCCCCTTGAGCTTGGGGTTGCCTAACCCCACGCTCTCGGTCTCTACCACTTTTTCGGCCATCTATGATCTTAATTATGTCTAAATGTAAGAAATAAAATAATTACGCCAGAAAATATTTAAAATAAAAGCCAATACGAAAACATTTGAAATAACGATAACTGACATATATTAACATTTCAAAATTCATACATAATTAGCAAGTCATGGGGCAATTACAAAAATATAGCACACATGTGTCACGAAAGTATAATTAGTCATGCAATAAAAATCAAGAGCTTTACAAGCATTACGCCAACTAATTCTAGTCACAAAAGTCAAAAGATTTATTAATCCTATCATAGTTCGCATCCGAACCGTTAGCTTGGACCTCCTCCTTCGGATCCTCCTCGAAAGGCTCTTCCTTAGGAGTGCCTTCACGAGCCGGGCTCTCGACGGCATCTATCACCTTCTCCATCAATATCGTGGTGTCACTAAACCGTTAGAAGCATGATCTCCGTTACCAGTCTCCATTCCTACAAAACAACCACAAATTCAAGGTTAGAAACTTAAAGTCACTAACTCACTCAAATATCAACTTAAGGTATAACTAAGTTATTTAATCCCTATTCTCAAGTGTAAGTCTCTAAAACATCTCCCAAATAGATCTCTAAATCTAGTTTCTGATACCAACTGACGTCCCCACTTCTCCCTAAGGCGAACCAAAATACAATTATAAATTCACTTAAAAGAGAACGAGTGCGATAAAATACACACTTATCAATCCATCGACAAGTGAGTAAGTGAGCAAATAAAGTCTTCAGTTGACCGCTCCGAGATTCTCTTCAAGATCCTCCTGAGCGCCAGAAGAATTAACGATCAACTATCACTCACAACCACTTATCAATCAAGGATGAAAGTACACTTGCTTAAACTAAGACAATGTCTTAAAAGAGAACTTTAATCCATCGAAAATCGAGATTCAAAAGTGAGAATTTAAAGTCACAAGAAAAAACTTGTATCACCCATGAAATCAACTTTAAAACGGTCTATCAATATCGAAAGAAAGTGAAAAGTTCTCAAAAGTTCATTTCCTAAGAAATCAAGAATTTTCAACTTGGTGCAACAAAACTTGGAAAATTAGATCTTGAGTTTGGTACTTCCAAAAATGGAACACTTTATACCGTTGGAAACTAGATTTGGAGTACTAAAAGTTCTCAGAAGACACTTTTCCTAGATTCCAACCAGAAAGCATTCATAATTCAGCTCAAAATTACAGTTCCAAGAAGACAGGACAGAAGTTTTGGTTTTCAACAATGTTTGGAAATTCGGCAAAATTCACAAGAAGTGAATCAGCCTCTGAAATTTATAACACAACAAGAGTTCCAAATCAAGTTTCAAACACAACAAGTGGAACTAAATTCGGAGTTTTGAGCAACAAGATATAATAGTTTGAAGTTGGCTGAATTTGGCAACCTGTTCAGAAAACTTCCAGTCACCAAGCCTCAACACAGTTTCGAAATCAAATCATATTTGACTCTACACAAGTCTAAATTGAGAATGGTTTTTGGTGTTAGAAACTAGGTTCAAAATGCTGTATTTCATTAGAAGACATTGTTTCAAAAATCTTTTCACAAGTGAGACAAAATTGAGCTACAAAATGCAGCTTCCCAGTTTTATTCAGACAAACAGACAAAACAAGATAGTCCACTTTGCCAACTCGCTACGGTTTACTCAAAATGAACTTGAAGGGGATTCTTATTCCGTTTGAAAGTTCTGAATGTCTAGTTTTGAATGTCGTAAACGGTACTCAATTTTGACTTTTGTACAAAGAGTTATGTTCAGACAAAGTACCACTGGTTGGCTACCCTGCTAGCGAATTTCCAGAATTTGAACTTTTCCGAAACTCAAGTTTTAGGTAACCATTTGAAATAATTTTCGAAAGGCACATTCTACACATATAGTGCAACATATATCAATCAATTTAGCAGCTATATAATCATCAAAATTTCAAATTTAAAGGAGGACATCAAAACAGAATTTCGGCTAGCTCTCTTCCTCACGGTTTCTTCCATTTCCTCTCCACTATCAAACCATAATCAAGCTATAAATCACATAAACCACCACAATCAAGCAATATAGACTCAAGTCAGCTACCTAAAGGCCTCCTCAAGACATCTAGCTTAGGATTTAAAACAAGATAAATGTTTCCTCAAATCCGCTAGCCTATAAACTTCTTTAGGGTTTCAAACCCATGAAAACTGACCACTAATCTTCTTATAATTTGAAAAATTAAAAGAGAGATGAAGGGTTACCTCTCCAAGCTTTGAACCCCAGTTGTAAGTGAGTGTTTCTACCCAAAATTTTACCAAGAAACTCCACAAGCCCTCACCTTTCTTCTTGCTATAGTGAAATTCCAAGAAATTAGGAAATTGGATGAAGAAAGCAAGCAAACTTGGAGCTAAAAGAAATGGAGTTTCCTTTCCCCTTTCCCTTGTTTGAGTTTGGCCGAGAGAGGAGAGAGAGATGAGGGAGTTTGAGTGATGAATCTTGTTTGGGACGATTGAAGAAAAGTAGTCATTAAGTTTTGCAAGAAAGTCAACCCTTAATAGTGTCTCAAATAGGGTTTCGTACTATCACTTTCTCTCTTGTTTGGTATACTTATACACTAATACTCCAAGGTAATTCCTCTAACACTGTCATTACTCACACTTACGAGTCTAGTATTAATTTCTCAAGTCTCCACTTGGTCGTACAAACGTGACTTACGAGAACTTTCGACGCGAATGCGATAAAGCGAAATTTAAAGGGAATTCATTCAATACTAGAATAATTAATAACACTAGGGCAAATAATTATAAAAATGACTAAATTAGGAATAAAAACATGAGTCCTCACAACCTTGCCCTTGCCCTTGCCCTTGGCCTCCGCTAAGTGCACTCTTTTTTATGTGAAAATGCTTCACTTGCGCCCTTGAAATCTCAATCCTCTGAATTTTCTCTAGAACTTCTGTGAACGTATTGATTTGGGCCGCCGCCAAGACCTCTTGAATTTCAACATTTAACCTTTGTATAAACCGCCTTACCCTCCTTTGCTCCGTAACTACTAATTCAGGAGCAAATTTAGACAATTTAGTGAACTGGATCTCATACTCAGACACACTTAAACCTCCCAGACGTAGCCTAATGAAATCATCCTTTCTTTACTCCTGGACTATGGGTGGAAAATATTTCTTGTTAAACTCTCTATGAAGTTCAACTAAGTCCATGCTGTTCGCTCTCTCTCCTTCTTAGCACTAATCACATTCCATCAAGTTGGAGTCTTCTTTCGAATTGGAATATGGTAAAATTCACCTACATTTCTTTCATGTAATTCAAGCAGCAAAAATATTTATCATTGTCTCCAATCATTTCTCAGTTATTTCGGGGTCTGTCCCTCCAAGAAACTTGGGAGCAGAAAATTTTTGAAAGAGCTCTAGGGCCCTATCTTCTCTTATTTAAGGGGCTTGATCCTGCTGCTCTACGAACTAAGCTAAAAAATTAGTCATTCGTTGGATCGCCGTTGCTATCTGATCTCTTACTTCAACCCTTGGTGCAGGTTATTGCTCGGCCATTCCGTCTCTTTCTTTCCTGGGTTCTTGTACTTGTCTACTCCCACGACCACGGTTAGTACCGCGTCCTCGACTAGTCCCACGTCCTTGATTTTGTCTACCTTTCATACCTCTATTAGAAAATAGATAATGGCTATATAGGCATAAACAAAATAAAATAGTTATAGAGTTCAATAAAAGTATTTTCAAATCATAGAGTGAAAATAATGGAACACTTAAAATAAAACACTCTATCTATATACATACCATAATATCTCAAATACCAAGTAATAAAATGCTGTACATATCAACCTAATAAAGTCAAATACTTATAACAAAACCAAAGGACATAAAATAAAAGCAAACGTTATATACATCAACTTTAATACGTCAATATCAAAAGTAAAACAATAAAGGTGAAGTGTCGTCCCAACTACCCTGTACCACGTTCTAGCTATCTTGCACAATTCTCAAAACCTAGATCTCTAACTCAGTTCGCCACCGATCCAACCGATTCCATCTCTTTCTCCGGTGCAGCTGGCTCTTCCTCAGGGTCCTCCTCAGGTTCAAGGTAAGATTCATTAGGGGCCACGTTCCCTTGACCTTCCCCGGTTAAGTTCACATGTACTACTTCCTCTACGAGCACTCCATACTCAATTAAGATGTTCTTAGTTCAGTCCCTCACTTCCCTCAGCACTTGAACGAGGCAACTATTAGTCTCCTGTGCTTGCTCTCGAAAAACATTGGTTCGCCCTTTTTCCTCAAGAATAGAAGTCTCAAACTCTCAAATTTTATCCTCTTGCATCCTTAGCGTCGCCCTCAAGTGCTCAATCTCTGCCTGGTCTCGATGATTGGCACTAGCCAACCTTCTCCTCTCGTCTGCTATGGCGAGGACCACCCAATCGGGATATGAGTAGGTCCGCCAGCAATCACAGTGCCTAACCCTATGCCCTAGAGCCCACCGAAGTACTGGCCCTCCAGGACTTTCCTGATAGCTAAACACCTGACGAGGTCCTTCCATTTCCTACATTACAAGTAGCATCAAGAGAATAGACAATTTAGACAATTACAGCTAAATTAACCGCCCAATCTCTAGGGTTTCATACTTAGACATTCGTACAAAATCATATCGAGTACAAGTCACTCAATCCGCCCAAACCAATTCAAATCTAGGCTCTAATACCACCAGTGACAACCCCACCTCTCCTTAGGACGTACCCCAAGGTTTAGCGGGCCGCCTACCTAGTTCTCGTCAGGATTCACTTAACATAGTTTCAAAGATAATTTATTATTTCAAAAGTACAAGAAACAACAGTTCCCAAAGCTAAAATGTACATTTATACACATGGCTATCTCAAATATCCATACATACCCAAAAGTAATAAAAGATTCAGGTTCTAGTTGAACTCCAAACCCTAATCGAGACTAGCACTAGTACAAATACAAAAGTCAAAAGGTCAAGACAAAATCAGCTTGTCTCATCCTCACGCATATGCTCGCACCCCCAGTAAGGAAAATAAAACTAATGGGGTGAGTTAAAATCAAGTGAGGTTCCAAAATGTCATGCAAAATCATATAGCAAATTGGCCATTATATAAAGCTTAAAATCTCAAAGTGGCGAGTAGAAAAGTTCATGAAAGTAAGCAATAACACTTCAAATAACAAGTTAATTAGGTATTTAACATTTCCAGATATAAGGATACAATTTGCTATCGTGAGCTAATTTGGTCGCACTTGTCAAGAAGCGGTTGACACTCCGTCAACTCTCAAAGTAGTGGAACAAGTCCAATAGAGCACCACTTAAATCCAATCTCCATCCATCAATCAAACCCCCTACCGGGCCTGAACTCCAACAATAACAGTGATGGTAATACTCGAGTATACTGAATTCAGTGGACCACATCCAGTGTATTACACAATAAACAATAAACAATACCGATGGTTCGTCGGCCTCCTCGACCGAGCCTTTGCTAGCTCGATTCGACCAACTAACTAATAAGGTTAGGATCTCAGGCAGTATTCAAGTCATACAAATATACACCAAACCAGTTGTAACCAATGCACAGTAATAAGTCAAATTAGGGCAAGTGCAATAAAGTACTCCCTTGTCCAACCAAACAAGTCAAGTACTATCCAATCACATTAACAAAGCATTGCATTCAAGTATCAAGTTCGGTCATGTAATTGGAGACACTTACCAAGGATTCACTGCTTATCAAAATCAAGATCAGGTCCAACCTCCTCGCTAGAGTCAAAATCAGTGATAAAATATCGTATTGCAACATGTAATCAAACAGGGTTTCAAAATATACTACCTTCGCTTATTAATATCAAAGAAAAACCAAGTAAATAGAGCTCATTTAAATAGTAATCATAATGCTTGATAAATCCTAGAAAATATATACCCACTCTTTTGGTTTTGGTTAAGAAACGATTGAAATTTTTAAGTTCATAATTTGGTATATGCAACTAGAAAATCTTGTTTAAAGTGGCCATTATTTTCTCCTTGCAAAATATATAGTTTTTGACAAAATTTCAGCTTACATATCACTACCAAGGTCAACTCAAACATTCCTAGGCAAGTGAAGTCCAAATTGATCACAAATCACACCTCCATGTTCACTTTCACTCACTTTTCCTTCAAGAAATGAAATGGACAGCAATTCCCCTGTTTGTCCTTCAATTTCCCTCCAATTTTTCAAGCTATGGTTCGTGGCAAAATAGTCCAAATCAACTCCACAAGTTATAAGGTAAAAGGGTTTCATATACTAGCCTACACAACCAACTAATTTAGGCTTATCTCTAGCATATAAACATCATATATCTAAGTTGGAACATTCAAATCCTAAATTGAAAATTTGGTACTAAAGTTGGAAAATCCTTATTTGGAAGTTAAAAAGTCATATTAAAGCTAGAAATCTTCATATCAACTCATTCAAGTCCATATCAAAGCTAAATATCATCATATCATGGCTGAAAATATAAAACAAAACTGGAAATTTCACTAATCTTCACAAATCTATGATATCTTCCATAAAACTTTTATATTCAAGTCATCTGCCCAATAAAATGTAAGATAAGAAAGAGAAGGAGAGTTTCCCAACTTAATACCTTCAAATCTCTAGAAGAAAATGAAAAATCAAAGTTTTCCTCTCCGAATCACTCCACTACAAGCTTTCTTGTCACCTTGTTGCAACTTTCTTCGGTTTAGTTTGGTGGTTCTTGTTGATTCCTTACTCAATCAAGGAAAAATCAAGTTGAAAAATGAAGCTTTCCCCTTTCTTTTTTTCTCTTTTTCAGTCGACCAAGGAAGGAAGAAAATGAAGCAAATTTTGGTGAAATGAAAGATAAGAATAGAAGAAAGGTTCTTGGTCAAATGTTGTCTTGATGGCCAATACTTGGCATCCAACCATGCATTGTTTTTTCTTCTTCTTTTCCTCTCATTTTTTGTCAACGGCCAACCCTACGAAAAAAATAGGGAAGGGAAAATAAAAGAAAAATAAGAAGATTAGGGAAAGAAAACCTTGGTTAAATGGTGTCTTGGACTGGTAACAAGCGATGCGAGTTGGTCCAAGTCTATCTCTTTGTCTCGTTTGTGTTTTTAACTTATGTTTCACTAATTCACCCTTAAAACTTTTAAACCTCATAATTGCTCTTACTTAATACTCACTATTATCCACCAATTTAGTGCACACCTTTCCAATTGATCACACTACCACAATGCACCATAAAACCTAACATGCACTAACTATAAAAGTAAAAGTAAAACTCTCGACTCTATTATTTGTTATAACTATTAAGGGAAGTAAATTAGTATTAAATAAATTATAAATTAACGTATTTAAAAATAAAGAAAATTATAAGAAATTACAAACAAATTTTAAGTTCTCACACTCTCTCCCCTTTAAAAGAATTTTGACCTCGAAATTCATACCTTTATTTATAAATAGCTCAGACTATTTCTCTTGTATGTCCGTCTCTAACTCCCAAGTTGTTTCCTCTGCCTCATCGTGTTTCCATAGAACTTTAACCAGTGGAACTTGCTTATTCCTTAAGTCTTTCACCTTTCGGTCTAGTAGTCGAATAGGTCATTCTTCATAGGCTAGAGACTTGTCAAGTTCAATATCCTCTGGCAGCAGTATGTGGATCGGGTCCGAGTGATATTTCTTAAGCAAAGGGATGTTAAAAACATCATGGATTCGGGATAAACTTGCTAGCAATTCTAATTGATATGCCACCTGTCCTACCCATTGGAGTATACTGAAAGGTCCTATGTATCTTGGTTGTAGTTTCTTTCCTTTTCCCGCCTTGATCTTTCCTTTCAATGGTGTAATCTTAATAAATACCTTATCTCCTATTTCAAATTTCAAATCTTTTCTTCAATGGTCGGCATAACTCTTTTATCGGTTTTGGACCGTTCGAAACCCCTGACGTATCTTGTTTACCTTTTCGTAGGCTTTCTAACTCATGGTATTGTTGATGGGTCTATAACTTTTCTCTCTCCTATTTCATCCAAGGAGATCATGATCAGCATTTTCCTCCGTAAAGTGCTTCATATAGTGCCATTTGGATAGAAGAGTGATAACTGTTGTTATAAGCAAACTCAACTAACGTCATGTACTAATTCCAACTTCCCCTAAAATCCACAATACTTGCTCTTAACATATTCTCAAGTGTTTGAATGGTTCTCTCCGACTGTCCATCTTTTTAAGGATGATAGACTATGTTATAGTTCAGTTTAGTTCTTAACGTCTCTTGTAACTTCTGTCAATATCGAGATACAAATTTAGGATCTCTATCGGATACTATGCTTACTGGTACACTGTGCAATCTTACAATCTCAGCCATATAAAGTCTAGTAAGTTTCTCCAAAGAATATTTCATATTAATTGGCAAGAAATGTGCGGATTTAGTCAATCGATCCACTATCACCTAAACCACATCATGCCCCTTTTGAGTTCGTGGCAACCCTGACACAAAATCTATCGTTATATGTTCCCAGTTCCACTTAGGTATTTCTAGAGTTTGTTGCAAACCCGATGGATTTTGATGCTCAACCTTTACTTGCTGACAAGTAAGACATTTTTGAACAAATTGAACAATCTCCGATTTCATATTGTCCCATCAATATAGACCTTTGAAATTTTGGTACATTTTGCCACTTCCAGGATATACAGTATACTTAGAACGGTGAGATTATTCTTAAATGTCTTTTTTTCAATTCTTCATCATTTGGTACAACAATGCAATTTTGAAGCCTTAGTATTCCATCAGGACCTAAATTGAAGTCCGGTAACTTTCCCTTTTTCACTTTCTCCATCCATTTTTGTATCGTTGGTTCTTTCTTTGACCTTCCTTAATTCGATCCAACAATGTTGATTTCACTACAATATTCCCAAAGATAACTTTTTGTGGCTCAAGAAGAAGATTCCACTCACTAACATCCTCTAACAAGTTTCACTCTCTTATCATCAAACCTGCTAGCTGAGTCTTCTGACTTAAGACATCTGCTACTATATTGGCATTTCCTGGATGATAATTAATGATACAATCATAATTTTCTAAGAACTCCATTCAACAACGCTGTCTCAGGTTTAATTCCTTTTTAGAGAATAAATATTTAAGACTTTTATGGTCTGTATACGCCTCAAAAGTCACCCCATACAAGTAATGTTGCCATTTCTTCAAAGCAAACACAACGACAACGAGTTCTAAATCATGGGTTGGATAATTCTACTCATGAGATTTTAACTTCTGAGAAGTATAGGCAATTATATTCCTATTTTGCATTAAGACACACCCCAATCCTTCTCTCGAAATATCTGTATATACTGTATAACTATCCTTCCTATTTGGAAAACCTAACACTAGTGTCACAATAGAAACTGGTTTCACATTTAGCGTCCCAAATGTATTTTCCTTGCTTTTTTGTCAAATTCGTTAAGGGTCCTGTAATTCTTGAAAAATCCTTTATAAACCGACGATAGTACCCTGTTAGACCCATGAAACTACGAACCTCAGTAGGATTCTCCTGCTATTTCCACTTGGCAACAACTTCTATTTTAACCGGATCAACAGTGAGTTCGTCTTTTGAGATTATATGGCCTAGAAATGATATTTTCGCTAACCAGAACTCGCACTTGCTAAATTTGGTAAACAATTGGTGCTCTCTTAGGGTTTGCAATACCATTCTCAAATGTCGCTCGTGATCCTTCTTAGTTTTAGAATACACCAAAATATCATTAATAAATATCACTATGAATTGGTCCAAGTAAGGTTTAAACACCCAATGCATTAAATTCAAAAATGCTGCTGGGACATTAGTTAATCTAAAAAGCATCACCACAAACTCATAATGCCCATATCGAGTGTAGTTTTGGTACACCCTCCTTCTTAATTATTAATTGATAATATCCTTGTCTAAAATTCAACTTAGAAAATACCACATCTCCTTGTAATTGGTCAATTAACTCGTCAATGTGGGGCAAAGGATATTTGTTCTTAACGGTCATCGCATTCAACTCTCGATAATTGATTCACAATGGTAAACTCCCGTTCTTCTTCTTAACAAAAAGCACTGGAGCGCCCCAAGATGACTTACTCTCATGTATAAATTTTCATTCTAACAAGTCTTGCAATTGCAATTTCAATTCCTTAAATTTAGTGGGTACCATCCGATAAGGGATTTTTGAGATAGAGATAGTTTCAGGTACTAGATCAATCTTAAATTCTATCTCTCTCTCGGGAGGCAAAGACACCAATTCATCAGGGAGTAAATTCGGATATTCGTTTATCATCCGCATATCCTCTAATTTAACATTTTCTCCTAGAGTATTGACTAGAAAAACTAGATACCCCTGTGCTCCATTACTCAACAATTTTCTAGCCCTAATTTTCGAAATAAGGGCGGATGAGATTAAAATACCCCTCACATCTAGTTTTAAAATTGTTTCACCAGGTATGCAAAACTCAACCACTTTCGTTCTATAATCTAACCGAGCATGATAACGAGTCAACCAATCAATATGTATGATGGCATCATACCCCCTAATAGATAGACTTGTAAGGTCTACTACCAATTTTCACTCGCCAACCCAAATTTCACAGTTTCTATACACCTTGTTAGCAAGTAAAGATTGATCACCCGTAGGTATTCTCACTTCTAAATCATATGGTAGCCTCTCGGTCTTCACGTCAATTTCACACATAAAAGTAGGGTTGACAAAAGAATGAGTTGCACTAGGGTCTATCAAAATCTTGGTCAAATGATGAAAAACAGAAATTGTACCTTCCACCACTTCGGACGACTCAGGCACTTGTTGTTAGTCCAAAGCAAATACTCTGGTTGGCACCCTTGGCCTGTTCTCTCCTACATTGATCAATCTAAGGTTCGTCTTATCGGTCTGTTGGGTATCATTGGTGAGTGGGCAGGTTGTAAGTTGGCTCCACACTCTCGCATCGTAAACACTTCCGCGCCTTTCGTCAGCAATTATCCTTAGTATGATTTGACTTGTCGCAATATTCACAATGTAACAGCCCCACTTTCCCCTAAGGTGAACCAAAGGGGTTAGCAGACTGCCTGCCCAGCTCTCGCCAGGACTACGGATCAGTTCACGTCGATCTAATACGTTCCGGAACATACCCACGCGCGTAAACAAGTCAAAATCACAAAATAAAAAAAAAATGAAAATCGAAGCCGATGATGAACAGTACCGGCCACGTCAGAATCCAGATACTAGGCCGAGAGTAGCCAAAATTTTTCTTTTGCCGTTTGAAATACGAGTTGATCCGAAATTCAACCAAATATCAACCAAACATACATACATTGAAATGTAACATTTACAAGCCAAAGCGGCATATCAAAAACCATTCATCATGGATATACATGTTCGGATTGCCAATCAAAAGTCATTGAACCCAATACACATTAGGGTTTCATCCAAAGAGCTAAACAAAAGACATTTACACTAGCTCAACTTGGCAATCGACAATCCAATCCCAAAAGTAATTATATCCCTGTAAGGAAAACAAATGAAACGGAATGAGCTTAAGCCCAGTGAGTTACTACCACATAAGCAACAAAGATCACATAAGCATAATCTTTCATTTCAAGTACACAATTAAGAAGTAAAACAAGTCGGTAAAAGGATACGGACGGCTCTCAAGAGCCCATTTCCACGCTTACATTCTTGATCCAATCTCATTGACTCTCCGTCAACGTTTATGAGTACCAACCGTAGAACCCACTTCACTCCCATCCCTTCCACCAAACATACCCCAACCGGGCCCACACTCCAATCAGTAGCTTTTGGTAATACTCGAGTTTACCGGAATCAAGAGTCTCATTACTACAAGATTCCCCAGTACAGTCCCCGTTGTGAGGCCCCAGTCCGTTCTACGTTGATATATTCATTAGCTGGGCGGTAACGTTTGGTTTTAGGAGTATTTCGAAAACCCTATGTAGGGATTAAGATTTAAAGCCCTACTATCCAATTATTCCATAATAAGTGCAAGTGAGCCTAGAAAGTAGGGTTTCACTCTTCGGTTTCAGCATTGGAGCAAAATTAGGGTTTTTGTGATTTTCGCCGGATGAAATTTTGGTACGGAAAAAGGATCAAATTTGGTGATTAAAAGTGACTTTTAAGTGAGAAATAATATGTAATTAGGAGCAATAAGATAAGATTAGTGAATAGGAAGTAAAAACCCTAGTACGTGTGTTTTAAGAAAAAACGGCGCGAACCGGCGGGTCCCGCGCATTACCGATTGAACGCACCAATTGACCACCACTTACTTGCCATGCAAGTTTACCACTAATAGAGCAAAATATCTTCCCCCCTCTTAGCTTCTTATTGGCCGAAAATTAGTGGTTCAAAATGCAACAAGAGAGAGAAAATTGTGTGGTTGTGATTCAACCAAGTGTTAACCAAACTTGTGGCTAGAATTAATTCTTATTTTTTCCAACCTTCTTATAAGACAAATGAAGCTTAATCTTCCTCATTCTTTTCTCTCTCTTGGCCGAAATTCTCTCCAAAGGAAGAAAGAAAAATCTCTCTCAATTCCTTGTCCTAATCTTGCTCAATCTCATAAACTAACCGGTTAATCTTGAATTCCTTCCATAAAACCTCTTCATTTGGTATTAGTAAGTTGATTGGTGAAGTGTTTGTGGAAGCTAAGGTGACAAGCAACTCCCTCTCTCTTGTTTTACTAGGTGAGTAATGAATGAACTCTCTCCTTCACCTAATGAAGCTTAATTCATGCTTAGTGGTGTTAAGAGATGAAAAATTATGGTTTATATCTTGATTTGTGGATGATTTAGTGAAGTTTTATATTTATTGGGATTTTTCCTGTTTTAATATAAGCATGATTGTGTGGCTATATATGATGGTTGGAAATGGTATGTAATGATGCTAGATGGTGGAAAAAGTGGAAGATTGCAAGTGATTTCTGTTTTGAATGAAATCTGGAAAATTGGGGTTTCTTGGTTCTTCATTCTGTCCGAATATTTTGGTCCTAGATAGAGGCCTAATTGGCCTTGGCTTAAAACATGAAAGTTGTAGGAAATGACATTTTATAGGTGCCTGTAAAATTTCAGGTCAATCGGAGTAGCGTAGAGTGAGAAAAGTCGAAAATATCCTTGCTGTTCTGGTTTTGTCCGAATGTAAGAACTGCACTTGTAATTGGTGATTTTGGATAGGATTACTTCAGAATTGGTTGTTCTAGTCTTCTGATGAAATGTATCCCTGTTTCTAAGCTTTCGTATGCCTTTGAAATTTCTGAATTTGGACTTAAGTAGGCTGAGTTATGCTGTTTGCACCAGGTTGCGGTTTGTTCACCTGTTTTACGATTCTGGTTTAGTATCTTACAGTTTTGACCTAGTTACACTCGAAACTGGGTTAAGTGGCCTTCTTCAACGTTGTATCCTTTTAAGTGCTGCATCTACCTGTAAAATTACAGGTCAAACGGATTAATGTATTCCGAGTTATAGACAAAACCCTCAGACCTGTCTTAGACGTCCGTTTGTGTACGTTTTGCATTTCAGTTTCTGCCGTGCATTTTTCCGTTCTGATTCCATACGATCTGGGTGTCTACTCCTTCATAAGAAATTTAGATCTTGGTCTCAGCTTCGAAACGGTATAAAGTACGTCGAAAACCGAGTTCCGTAGCTCCTGTTATGATCAAAACAATAACGCTCATCAGAACTGCCTTGTATTTGGACAGTTCTGACGGGTACGTTGACACTCGATTTTCGTTCTGTTCTGAGTGGATTCAGGTCTTGGCCAAAACATCAAAATTTTAGCCTTATGTCTCAGCTTTCTAACGCCTTTGGAATTTCTTGATTTCGATTTCTGAGCCGTGAGTTACGGCCTTGCAAACAGGGCATGTTTGGTAACTTGCCATGAAACAGCTGGCACTATTTCGTGCCTTTTTGACCTATACCTATTGAGATCTGGGTTGAGATGTCTTCATGAGAATTGTATCCCTTCCTCTTAGCTTCGAAACGGTATCTCGCTCACCTTGATCCGACACTCCTAGCCTAACTTTCGACCAAAACGGTTTAAGATGGCCGATTTGGCCGTCCCGTTTGCCGTTCCGCGCGCGCGCGTGTGCCCCTTTTTGCCGTTTTCGCACTTGCGCGTGCCAATTTTGCCGTTTTGGTTGTTTTACGTGTGTGAGTAGCTGTTTGTGATATATTGTGACACAATCTTCGATTTCAGACGGTGGTGAACTAGGCGGAGCCGGTGGGGCCCACTACTAGCCAACCAACGATGTGATTTCCGCTTTTGTACTACTTTTGTATTTGGAGTAAGTATTCAGGCCGCTTTTGTATGTTAGTTGCTTATGTGTTTCGATATGTATGAAGAGGGTACTTAGACGAGGGTGTACTTTATCGCACTCGCTCTAAACCCTAATTTGCACACATATTTGTACATGGCTTATGTATATGAGCAATTTTGGAACTAAAACCCTTGAGCTGGTGGCTCAGGGTGACTTTTGAATAATTTTGTGAATTTTGTGAGTTTGAGGTTGAACTCAATACCTAGATGGACTATTCGAGCCGGTTAGGGCTTGGTCGAAGTCAGTCCAACTTGGTTTGAGGTCACCAAGTTTGTGAACCCGGTTCGCTGAGTATGTGAACCAATTTTGTGACCCGAGCTTGTGACTCAAGCTCAAGTTTGTGATTTCGTTCGCCTGGGCAAGTTTGTGAGGTGACTGGCCAGTGAGGGTGATAAGGTGTTCGGTGGGTGTACAAGTGGAGTTCTACGGACCTTATGTATGGTCGACGGAGTGTCGACAGGAGGTCACGCATGGCAACGACTTGGCTTTGGAGCCACCTGTATCCTTATTATGTGATGTTACTTTTCTGCTTTTGCTTTACTCTTATTGAGTAACTATGGTTACGTGACATTTACGCTTTTGCCCCTGTTTACTTACTAAGCATATAGCTTACCCCGTTCCTTTTGTTTTCCTTAGCAGGGGCCGACGCGGGGACTTATGGGCACTTACACTAGTATTGGTTTGTCATAGTTGGACAATTAGGATGTTTGTTTTTATTGTGGTGGTTTGTATAAGGACCCTCCTTAGGGTCTACCTTTTAGTTTTGGTTGTAATTATAAGGGTGTAATAGTTTGAGCAGGTACTTTTGGAGAATGTAATTATAACCTTTTTGGGATTTGTATATAGTATGTAAGGTACTCTTTTGGATTTTCTGGTTTTTATCGCTTTAAGGTTTGAGTCCTGGCGCGAGCTAGGCAGGCGGCCCGCCGATACCCTTGGGTTCGCCCTTGGGAGAAGTGGGGTCGTCACACCCGTGGCATGTCAATTTTCACGACCAAGCCCCCGCCGGCTCGATTCAATTGACTACCAACGGGGTTGAGCTCAGTAGTATAGTAAGGCCGTTGGATACTCGTCCAAACGACACCAAATCAGTTTTTCATGAAGTGAATTCAATATCTCATATAGCAAGTGCAGTATATCAGTGAAGCGGTAAACAGTCATTAACGGTATCACAAGGGGTGAGGGCGGTCAAGTACACCGTCACCTCAATCAATTCCAATAGCCAAATAAGCCTTCAAGGCATCAAAATCACATATAGCAAAGCCACATTGTAACATTCAAGTGAGTAGTATACTCACCAATCAAGTAAGTGTTGTTTCATGCACGTCCGTCAAAAGTATTTCGTGAACCACCGTCACGCCCTAGAACACGCAAACAAGTACAATGAGACTCGATAACGAGTCATAAAGCAATGCCAATCACAACCCCAATAGGGTTTTATAAACATATACAAGCATCATAGGCAACCAGAAAATCCGGAAATGCAATTAACTTTGGCCCTGAAAAAAAATAGTTTTGTCCTCATTTTGCAGTAATGGCACTGATTTCACTACGATTATCGGATGAGGGTGAAAGACCCACCATATCGAAGCTAAAAGACAGGGCTACAACAATGTAGAAGGCCACTCAGTCCAAATCCTAGCACAACTAGGTCAAATATGCAAAATACTAAACCAGAACCTTAATTGCAGGTTTACAAATTACACTATGCTGTAATTAGTCCAACTCAGTCTGTACAAGTCCAAATTTATTGATTCCAAAGGCATGCGGTAGCTAAGATATCAAGCTACATTTCATCAGAAGACCTCAACAACCAAATCCAAAGCAATTCCAGTCAAAACAGCCGATTACAGGCGCAGTTCGGCCATCCTGATGAACCCAGAACAGCAATAGTAATTTCGACATTTCTCACTCTACACTACTCCAAATGACCTGAAGTTTTACAGGAACCTCAAACACATCAATACCTACAACTTTCATGTTTTAAGCAAAGGCCAATTCGGCCTCTAACCATGAGATACAAAACCGGACAGAATTGGGGATATAAAACCCTAACTTTCTCAAATTCCTTCCAAACCAGAAATTGGTTACAATTATCTATCATATACACCTACTAGAGTCATTAACCATCATTACCAACCATCATAGATAGCCACAACATCATGATCACATTAAACCAGAAAATTCATCAATAAATTGAAAACTTCACCAATTCATCTCAAACCAAGAAATAAACCACAAATTTCAGCACTTTAGCTACCACTAAGCACAACTTAAGCTTCATTAAGTGTAGGAGGAAGTTCAATCACCACTCACCTAGTAAACAAGAGAGGGAGAGTTGTAGGACACCTTAGCTTCCTTGGACACTTCCACAAAATCACTTACTAGCACCAAATGGAGGGATTTTATGGAGTAGAAACAAATTTAAGCACTTGGTTTGGATGATTTGCACTAGATGGAGAGTTTTTCTTTGAAGAGTTTTTCCTTCTTCCTTGCTAGAGAGGGCCGGCCACAATGGTGAAGAAATGGTGATTTTTGTGGTAATTTTGAGATATTTAATCAAAGGGTCAATTAAGTCAAAAAAATGAATAGTTGCCATCCACTCTTAAAGTGACACTTGTCACTTCATTTAAAGCATTTCTATCCTTTTGTTTCCTCTCACATCAATCACATCACATCCTCTACTTATCTCTTAACACCCGGTAAAGTTCAACCAGTATCCGAAACTTAACCTTATTGGCCGAATTTTTTCCGAACTTTTCGCACTAGTGGGTCCCACGTCCATTATATATTCTTAATTTTTCAAAAACTATCCAATACTAGAAAAATCATCTAAAAACTATAATTACTCATAAAATCCACCAAGAAAATTTTCCTAAGCCAGAAAATGCAGAAAACATGCAATTAAAGGGGAAAAACCCTAGGAAAATTATTAGGGAAAATACGGGTTCTCACACACAAGATAAATGAGGGGTTGATGTTTGGTCTCCTTGTGAGGCACCTCTCAATTGTCCCCTTCCACCTTGGGTCCTTTTTGACGACATTCCCGTTGGTGTCCCTGACAATTTCACACCATCGACTCCTCGTTCCACCTTAGGGGTTGGCTTACTGCGACTACCTTGCCCTTGCCCTTAGCCTCCACTAGGCGCACTCCTTTTTTTGTGTGAAAAGCCTTCACTTGCGCCCTTGCAATCTCAATCCTCTGAGTTTTCTCCAGAACTTCTGTGAATGTATTGATTTGAGCTGCCACCAAGGCCTCTTGAATTTTCACATTTAACCCTTGTACAAACCACCTCACCCTCGTTTGCTCTGTGGCTACTAATTCAGGAGCAAATTTAGACAATTTAGTGAATTGGGTCTCATACTCGGACACACTTGAGGCTCCCTGACATAATCTAATGAAATTGTCCTCCCTTTTCTCTTGGACTATGGGTGAAAAATATTTCTCGTTAAACTCTCATATGAAATTCAATCAAGTCCACGCTGTTCGCTTTCTCTCCCACTTAACCCTAATCACATTCCACGAAACTCGGGCTGGTTCTTAGAATTGGAATAGACAAAGTTCACCTGCCTTTCCTTCGTATAATTCAAGGCAGTAAAAATATTTATCGTTGTCTCCAACCATTTCTGTGAGAACCCTGAAAATGAGTATAAATAATATTTCGTATATCATTTGCACTTCTTTATTCTTTAATAATTCCTAGTACTATTTTTACTTGGTTGCAATTAAGTACGTAAAGACACGTTTATGCGAAATTTATATAATTTTTCTAAGTTATGAATTCCTTGGTTTCGCTAAACTAAGTTAAGATTTTTAGAGCTAGATTAAATCTTTTTCGTATTCACATAAAACGTTAGGTTTATATATATTGGTCAAACTTGATTTTAATAAGTTTAATTAATCAAACAAGAATGTTAAGCGTTAAAGGAAGCTTAATATTAATTTGTAAACAATAAATTCTAGATCAAAATAATACAAATACTCTAACCATATTTAGGACATAAAATTTCGACAACCAAAGTGTTGCATGATTAGCGATTCAATTAGGCATTCAAATCACTTTTGGGGACAATTTTTGGGGCTAAGTTTAAACCAAGGACTTAAGTGGCTAATTGGAGAGGTAGTGAAAAAATCTAAAATACCCTCACAGCTTCACAACATCACCCACGGCCATGACCATTTTCTGCAAAGCCAAACAGCTCCCCGGACACCATGATCACAAGCCACCCAATTCGGCCAACCACAACCTTCACCACTGCCGTACACAAGCTCTGCTAAACACTCAACCTCCTCACCTAAATACCGCAGCAGCACCATCCTTCACAACCCCATTCTGTCTTGGATCAACGACACAAGAGTGAGGGAGAGACTTACCTCGTGAGTATCGACCGAGAGTGAGTGAGAAGCCGAGCTGCAACCTCTTCCATTGCTGTTCGTGAGCCAAAAGAAAGAAAGGGGAAAGCTAGTGGAAGTCGTAGGAGTTGCTGACCATCATCATCTTCGACCAACAACTACCAGCTGCAACCAGATTCTGCTGCGTGAGTGAGAGCCGAGAGGAAGGAACTTTTCAAATTTTCTGTCCGAGAATTGAGTAGCTGTGAGGTGATTTCTGAGCTCCATTTAAATTGGTTATAAGGTTGATTAAGCTTTGCAGTGGTCGAGTGAGCAGGGATTAGCTAGGAAAATTTTAATGGACTTAAAATCTGGTCACCTTTAATCTACCGTGGATGATCGACTAAGTTCTGGAAAATCCTGGCTGAAAGATGTTGTTATTGGAATCGATTTCTAAACTAAAAATGTTAATCAGAGGCTAAGCTGTTGCATGTTGAACTTGAGCATCCAACTCCACGGATAATCCAAAGTAAAACTAGAATCCAAACTACTGGAATTTGTTTTTTGATTATGCAGACTGCCGAGGATTGATTTGGCAATGCAGCTTCACTTGGCTCCAATTTGTTGCTCTGGAACTTGTAGTTATGATTATCTAATAGGGGATGAAGTTATTTATCGATTTGCATGTTGACTGGGTGCGAATAGATGATGAAATAAAATTTGGGAAATTTCTGGTTTAAGGAAAACAGAATGTTCGTGGGCTGAATTTGATAATGCAACTTTAATCTGCTAAACTGTCATAAACCGAGCTTGTGTTGGGAATTAATGAACTAATTATTAGCTAATGAAACTGTTTACCACTTTGCATGTCCATGTTAGATCCCCGGATAATGAATTTAGGAAGAAAGAAATTCTGTTTTGAGGAGAATGATTCTGCCGAGAATAATTTGGAAATGATTTGTTTAACTTACTCAATCGTGATAAGCTGTGGTTATAACCCTGAGTTTTCAAGTGTAGATAAAATGCCTAAGGGCCTGCATGTTGAGTTGCAGGAGTGGATAATGAAATTGGGAACTTGGGAAAAAATTCTGGTTTAAGTGAATTGGGAATTCGTATGACCTGAAATTTCCGAGACCTGGAATTGGACTTTTAGTTCTCAATCTGTGATTATGGGGCTTTTACGAGTTAATGTATATGATTAACTAGTTAACAACATGTTAATTGAAGTTTGCATAAGGTTTTGTAGCTTGACTAACCAGGAAAATAAAAATGAAGGCAGAAAAATTGTTTCATGAACTATCATCCGAGCTTAGTTGATATAAATTCTGGATTTGTGATTAGATGAGTACAATTGTGGTATGAACTTGGATTTGATTTGGAAACCTCTACTAGCTAGCTACGTGTTTTCTAGTCCTAATAGAGTACCAAATTCTGTTTTTAACCAAAGAAAATTCTGTTTTGGAACCCTTGTTATTGCTGGAATTTCTTTGTGAATTGCCGTTAACTTGAACCTGGAAATTTTGAAGTTTATGACAGTGGTTTAACTTCAACTAATGAACGGAAATTGTGCATCGTTTAGCTAAGTGATTGCATGAGGAAGTGAGGATTTAATAGCCTACTTCACCTGAGTAAATAAAGTGAAAACAGAAAATTCTTTTATACAAGATTCATCCGTGGCTTGCTAGATAGAGTCTTGAATTGTTTTGGGGATGTTAGGAATTCGAAATGCATGACTAAATGCACAAGTAGCCTGTAAATCTGTTTGGCAATAAATCATTGGATATCTTGGGAATCCAATTTTTGAAAATAAGTAAAGTGTAGCTTTGGATAAGCTGGAAAATTTTCCAGCCTTGGTCATGATTGATAAAGAATTATGGATGGAATTTCTTGGCTTTGGACCAAATACTTGAGTAGGAGGCTGCTGCAAATGTGGTCTTTGGTTTTAAATAACTGTTAGTAGATTTAAATACTTGAAATATTAGCTTGGTTGTCACATGAATTACTGGTTGGGTGCTAGGGGCTAACGATTGATGAAGCCCTTGGCCATTTAAATGATTTTATAAAGTATTACTGGATGATGGAAGTTAGATTGCTAGAATGTCTTTGGGACTTCACTTTTATTTGACTTGCTTATATTAGGTTTGCTGAAACCAAGTGCTAATGATTGATGAAGCCTTGGTTGACTATTTTATTTTATTCGGAAGTGCAATTGTTGAAAACTAGGGCTAATGATTGACGAAGCCCTAGTAACTTGCTATGTGATTTTTGCCATATTTTGATCTATATTGTGATTTCGAAACGGATTTGGAGCGGGGAAAATTTGTATCGACCTTGCGAACTCGAGTAGCTGTGATCAAAATTAATCAAAAATATTTTCCAGCTAGTATTATATTATAAAACTCCATATCTAGTGTTTTGCCTAAAACTTTCCAACTCGATAATTTCCTTTAGCTCAAACTAGCCTTGATAGCTATAGTAAATAAGTTCTATAGCTTTTGAAAACTCTAAGTCTTATTTTAATTCCTTTTCTTTCCTTAAGCTTTGCACTTGGATAGTTAACTATAGGAAAAGTTCCAAAATACGAGCTTTACTAAGTTTAGTGAAAAGCTTGGGAAACTTGCTCGGCAAGAAACCCTATTTCAGGAAAAATAGTTTTTAAGGATAATTTTTGCAAAAGCCGTAACTTTAAAGAAATGTTCAAAGTAACCTTCTAACTTCGATATTGAGAAGTTTGTCGACTCGTTTCTAGTAAGTAATACTAGTTACCCTCTTCTAAGGATAAAAATAAAGAACATTTCTACTACCTTTGTCAAACTTCGATCTAAATAGATTTTTGAAATCTCTTGAGAAAGTAAACTAATATTATATTAAATAAACTCTTATACGAATAAGTTTAAAAACTGAATAGAAACTTATAGTTTCAAAATTTGGTTTTTAGGATATCGCGAGGACGCGGAATTCGATTCCCAACCTGATATCTGAACTCCACTCTTGGTGAGTGTCCCTGCCTGTTCTATGCTTACTTGGTTAAAGTGCTTTCTTGACTCGATATGTGATAATTTGCAAAACTAGTTTTTGATCCATCGAAGTGAGCAGTGTGTACTTTATCACACTAGCCGTTCGAGTGGTGACTTGTGTGAAGTGTTTTTCGTGAATATTTTGCTTGCGCTTGCTATAAGTGCTGGACGTAAAGTCGTTGGGTGAATCCCTCGATCAGTCTATAACAATCAAGTGCTGGACGTAAAGTCGTTGGGTGAATCCCTCGATCAGTCTATAACAATCAAGTGCTGGACGTAAAGTCGTTGGGTGAATCCCTCGATCAGTCTATAACAATCAAGTGCTGGACGTAAAGTCGTTGGGTGAATCCCTCGATCAGTCTATAACAATCAAGTGCTGGACGTAAAGTCGTTGGGTGAATCCCTCGACCAGTCTATAAATATAAGTGTTGGACGTAATGTCGTTGGGTGAATCCCTCGACCAGTCTAAGGTATACTTGAATATTATTGCTTCCCTATTTATTTACTTCAGTCGAATCAATACGTGTTAATTGTTTCGAGTGATTGCATGATTTTGGGGCACCACTGAGCTTTAGCTCACCCCACGTTTATTTGTTTTCCTTGACAGGTCTTGAGGTTTGAGAAATCTGAGCTGCTTATATCTTCTTAAGAATGTATCTACTTCGTTTTGTGACTTGTAATGTATTTGAATAAAACGATATAGTTTTGTTTTGGGATTGAAGCTGGAGATGTGTAAACCCTGATTATAATATTTGGCTTGTATGTGTATATATACTCGGGCTGTATGAAATTTCATGTTTTGGAAACTGTAAGACCTTACTTCTTGAATGTTACGCGTGAGGTGTTTAGGAGCCGCCGATTGGCTAACTTCGGTTGCTGTTATCTTTGAAGTTAATGTGTTTTAGTATTCAAGCCGCTTAAAAGTTGGCATGGTCGGATGGCGGATTGTGTTTTGGTTTAAGTTATACGTGGATATTTGGTCGGTTTGCTTGCGTGAGTCCTGGCGAGAGCTAGGCAGGCGACCCACCAACCTTCTGGTTCGCCTTTGGGGGAAGTGGGGTCGCCACAGGTGGTATCAGAGCTCTTATCGAGCTCAAACTGGGAAAAGGTTCTCGGACCGTGGGGAAAGGCCTATTAAGTGTTGAACTAAGTACTATTGCTAAAGGAATTAGATATGTATGTTGGGTAGGAATCTCAAATATAGGTGATTCATGCTTGGGACTGGCCAGCTTGAGTTGTGAATTATCCTATTGTCGGATTCTTGTACCCGAATACCATATATTTCATTCAATGGTGTGTTTGCAAATTGGGAAGAATTTAGTATATTGCATTACGATGTTACTAGAGATTGAATTCAAAAAAAAAAAAAAAAAGTAGAACTGAAAGTAACAAGTTTAGCTTTTGAAAGTTAAAAGGTGAAGAGCCAATAGTGAGATCTTGAAGATTAGTGCAAATCTCATATTTTCTTTAAGATGAATAATTCTATTGGTCGTTCAAAGGTAAAGGGAATATATGCCATCTCTTACCCAAAATATTGGTTTAGACCTAGAATTTGAGTGAAATAGCAGTTAAATAAGAACTATGCAGTTGTGAACGGTTTTAAACCCGGAGGAGAGATAAGTTTGATAAATTTGTCACGTGATAAGTATACCATCCTTTGCAAATAGTTAAAGGTGAGCTCTCGATGACATTGTGGTCTTTGAATTTTATTGAAGGATTATTCGGGGCTAATATCCAATGGGATAAAGATACCTAGTTGTTAGGTTATTAGAAAACTTGATGAATGAAATGTTTGAGTTCATTTAGAATACTTAAGAGCCATAGATGTACTTAAGTAATGATCATATTATTTGATTTGATATTAGACGTAGTAGATCTACAATTTACTAAGGAAATTTGATTAG
Organism: Coffea arabica; assembly: GCF_036785885.1. Lineage (NCBI taxonomy): Eukaryota > Viridiplantae > Streptophyta > Magnoliopsida > Gentianales > Rubiaceae > Coffea > Coffea arabica. The sequence goes on along the minus strand of NC_092318.1, from coordinate 7,239,394 downwards.
TGTTACTACGAGAGGGTCTAGTGGGATTGTCCAGGACTAAACTAATGAAGGTTAAGTTGAATCTAAACTAAGGGTTAGGCTAATAGCTATGTGGTTATAATAATTTGTGTATTGTTGTATTGTTTCCTTTCATGCTTATAAAGATTGAAGTTTGAGTCATGTATGAAAATATTGAATGTATTCGTGAATTATCTAGCTTTTGAAGTTGTATGAATTTGGTATGCAATGTGACTTATAATGTGAGTATATAATTTGATGATTACGTGTTTAATTTTTGTAACGCTGTAATATTGATTAGTCCCGAGAATTAAATAATTCCTAACCTGAGTGAATTTTAGTGACCAAAGTGGTGTATAGAACTATGAGAAAAAAAAAATAATACTAATAATAATAATAATAACGAAATAAACTGAACTTTTGTGAATAAAGGAAGGAATTTCAAGGATTTACCAACTCTATTACAGATAGAAATCAATAGGATGGGATGTTGGAGTCGGAACTTTGCCATGTTTGGATATTGAATGCACTTAAAAAGAGATTTGTTTGATTTCTGATTAGAGTGTATTTGAGCTTGATATATGTTGTAATTGACTTTGTTCCGTGATGTAGTTAAATTGATCATGAGTTTGCTGGGTATTAATGATATATATGGAGTGAAATTAACCGAAATCGTATGTATGCATAATTGGTTAATCCTTATTTTAAATCAACCCGTTGTATGAAATATAGAGCCTAGGGAGTGATAACGTCAGAGTGATAATGCTATCTTACGTGAAAATTTTTAATTGAGTATGACGCGCAGATAAATTGTAAATTTAAGTAGTTGAACTTTTATATACTCTGGGAAGCAGTCGATTCGACACTTAAATTACGGGGAAAACACTAAGACCAAATTCCTTTAGTTAAGGCTTCGTGGCAAACATGAATGATTAGACGAAGTGATGTGGAAATGGAAGATAAAATACGGAAAGAATACCCTTTATTTTAATTGCTTTGCTATTAGAACTATTATAACAAATCAATGGTTTAAGTAAGTGCCTAATTGAATATAATATATATATATACATACCCCGACCTATCTCTTGAGAAAGTAAGAATTATGAGGACAAAATTCATTTTAAGGAGGGGAGGATGTGAGAACCCTGAAAATGCGTATAAATAATATTTCGTATATCATTTGCACTTCTTTATTCTTTAATAATTCCTAGTACTATTTTTACTTGGTTGCAATTAAGTACGTAAAGACACGTTTATGCGAAATTTATATAATTTTTCTAAGTTATGAATTCCTTGGTTTCGCTAAACTAAGTTAAGATTTTTAGAGCTAGATTAAATCTTTTTCGTATTCACATAAAACGTTAGGTTTATATATATTGGTCAAACTTGATTTTAATAAGTTTAATTAATCAAACAAGAATGTTAAGCGTTAAAGGAAGCTTAATATTAATTTGTAAACAATAAATTCTAGATCAAAATAATACAAATACTCTAACCATATTTAGGACATAAAATTTCGACAACCAAAGTGTTGCATGATTAGCGATTCAATTAGGCGTTCAAATCACTTTTGGGGACAATTTTTGGGGCTAAGTTTAAACCAAGGACTTAAGTGGCTAATTGGAGAGGTAGTGAAAAAATATAAAATACCCTCACAGCTTCACAACATCACCCACGGCCATGACCATTTTCTGCAAAGCCAAACAGCTCCCCGGACACCATGATCACAAGCCACCCAATTCGGCCAACCACAACCTTCACCACTGCCGTACACAAGCTCTGCTAAACACTCAACCTCCTCACCTAAATACCGCAGCAGCACCATCCTTCACAACCCCATTCTGTCTTGGATCAACGACACAAGAGTGAGGGAGAGACTTACCTCGTGAGTATCGACCGAGAGTGAGTGAGAAGCCGAGCTGCAACCTCTTCCATTGCTGTTCGTGAGCCAAAAGAAAGAAAGGGGAAAGCTAGTGGAAGTCGTAGGAGTTGCTGACCATCATCATCTTCGACCAACAACTACCAGCTGCAACCAGATTCTGCTGCGTGAGTGAGAGCCGAGAGGAAGGAACTTTTCAAATTTTCTGTCCGAGAATTGAGTAGCTGTGAGGTGATTTCTGAGCTCCATTTAAATTGGTTATAAGGTTGATTAAGCTTTGCAGTGGTCGAGTGAGCAGGGATTAGCTAGGAAAATTTTAATGGACTTAAAATCTGGTCACCTTTAATCTACCGTGGATGATCGACTAAGTTCTGGAAAATCCTGGCTGAAAGATGTTGTTATTGGAATCGATTTCTAAACTAAAAATGTTAATCAGAGGCTAAGCTGTTGCATGTTGAACTTGAGCATCCAACTCCACGGATAATCCAAAGTAAAACTAGAATCCAAACTACTGGAATTTGTTTTTTGATTATGCAGACTGCCGAGGATTGATTTGGCAATGCAGCTTCACTTGGCTCCAATTTGTTGCTCTGGAACTTGTAGTTATGATTATCTAATAGGGGATGAAGTTATTTATCGATTTGCATGTTGACTGGGTGCGAATAGATGATGAAATAAAATTTGGGAAATTTCTGGTTTAAGGAAAACAGAATGTTCGTGGGCTGAATTTGATAATGCAACTTTAATCTGCTAAACTGTCATAAACCGAGCTTGTGTTGGGAATTAATGAACTAATTATTAGCTAATGAAACTGTTTACCACTTTGCATGTCCATGTTAGATCCCCGGATAATGAATTTAGGAAGAAAGAAATTCTGTTTTGAGGAGAATGATTCTGCCGAGAATAATTTGGAAATGATTTGTTTAACTTACTCAATCGTGATAAGCTGTGGTTATAACCCTGAGTTTTCAAGTGTAGATAAAATGCCTAAGGGCCTGCATGTTGAGTTGCAGGAGTGGATAATGAAATTGGGAACTTGGGAAAAAATTCTGGTTTAAGTGAATTGGGAATTCGTATGACCTGAAATTTCCGAGACCTGGAATTGGACTTTTAGTTCTCAATCTGTGATTATGGGGCTTTTACGAGTTAATGTATATGATTAACTAGTTAACAACATGTTAATTGAAGTTTGCATAAGGTTTTGTAGCTTGACTAACCAGGAAAATAAAAATGAAGGCAGAAAAATTGTTTCATGAACTATCATCCGAGCTTAGTTGATATAAATTCTGGATTTGTGATTAGATGAGTACAATTGTGGTATGAACTTGGATTTGATTTGGAAACCTCTACTAGCTAGCTATGTGTTTTCTAGTCCTAATAGAGTACCAAATTCTGTTTTTAACCAAAGAAAATTCTGTTTTGGAACCCTTGTTATTGCTGGAATTTCTTTGTGAATTGCCGTTAACTTGAACCTGGAAATTTTGAAGTTTATGACAGTGGTTTAACTTCAACTAATGAACGGAAATTGTGCATCGTTTAGCTAAGTGATTGCATGAGGAAGTGAGGATTTAATAGCCTACTTCACCTGAGTAAATAAAGTGAAAACAGAAAATTCTTTTATACAAGATTCATCCGTGGCTTGCTAGATAGAGTCTTGAATTGTTTTGGGGATGTTAGGAATTCGAAATGCATGACTAAATGCACAAGTAGCCTGTAAATCTGTTTGGCAATAAATCATTGGATATCTTGGGAATCCAATTTTTGAAAATAAGTAAAGTGTAGCTTTGGATAAGCTGGAAAATTTTCCAGCCTTGGTCATGATTGATAAAGAATTATGGATGGAATTTCTTGGCTTTGGACCAAATACTTGAGTAGGAGGCTGCTGCAAATGTGGTCTTTGGTTTTAAATAACTGTTAGTAGATTTAAATACTTGAAATATTAGCTTGGTTGTCACATGAATTACTGGTTGGGTGCTAGGGGCTAATGATTGATGAAGCCCTTGGCCATTTAAATGATTTTATAAAGTATTACTGGATGATGGAAGTTAGATTGCTAGAATGTCTTTGGGACTTCACTTTTATTTGACTTGCTTATATTGGGTTTGCTGAAACCAAGTGCTAATGATTGATGAAGCCTTGGTTGACTATTTTATTTTATTCGGAAGTGCAATTGTTGAAAACTAGGGCTAATGATTGACGAATGTGAGAGCCCGTATTTTCCCTCATATTTTTCCCTAGGGTTTTTCCCCTTTAATGGCATGTTTTCTGCATTTTCTGGCTTAGAAATACTTTCTTGGTGGATTTGATGAGCAGTTATAGTTTTAGATGGTTTTTCAAGTATTGGAGAGTTTTTGAAAAATTAAGAATATATATTGGACGTGGGACCCACTAGTGCGAAAAGTTCGGAAAAATTCGGCCAATAAGGTTAAGTTTCGGATACTGTGTAAAATTTATCGGGTGTTAAGAGATAAGTAGAGAGTGAGATTGATTGATGTGAGAGGAAAAAAGAAAGATAAGATTGCATTAATGAAGGTGACAAGTGTCACCACTACATTGGTTTTGACTTAAGAGTTACTATTCACTTTTTTTTGACTTTTGACCCATTTGAGTTAAATATCTTCAAAAATCACTAAAAATTCACCATTTCTTACCCTTGGATGGCCGGCCCTCTTAGCTCAAGAAGGAAGAAAGTTTCTTCAACATTTCAAGCTTCCAACTAGCTAAATCTTCCAAAAATCAATCACATAAATTAGTTTTTACTCCATACAATCTTGCCTTTTTGTGTTAGTGGTGAGTTTGGTGAAGTTTTTGGAAGAGCTAAGGTGGTCTACAACTCCTCTTCTCTTGTTTCCTAGGTAAGTGATGGTTGAACATCCTACTACACCTAATGATGCTTAAGTGATGCTTAGTAGTAGCTAAAGTGATGGATTATGTGAATTATTTCTTGATTTGAAGTGATTTGGTGAAGTTTTTATATTTATGAGGAATTTTCTGGTTTAATATGAATGAGATGTTGTGGTCATCTATGATGGCTGTTAATGAGTGGAAATGACTCATGTGGGTGTGAATTGGTGATAATAGCAACCAATTTTGGGTTTGGAAGAAATTCTGGAAAATTAGGGTTCTTGAAGCTACATTCTGTCCGAAATTTTAGGTCATAGATAGAGGCCGAATTGGCCTTAGCTCAAAACATGAAAGTTGTAGGAAATGACATTTTAGAGGTGCCTACAAAATTTCAGGTCATTTGGAGTAGTGTAGAGTGAGTTATGTCGTTTTTACTGTTGCTGTTCTGGGTGATCAGAATGTGCGAACTGCGCTTGTAATCGTCTGTTTTGACTGGAATTGCTTTGGATTTGGATGTTGGTGTCTTCAGATGAAATGTAGCTTGATGTCTTAGCTATCATATGCCTTTGGAATCAATGCATTTGGACCTGTATAGACCGAGTTGTACTGATTACAGTTTTGTGTGATTTGTAAACCTGCAATTACGGTTCAGGTTGTGGTATTCTGCATTTTCGACCTAGTTGTGCTAGGATTTGGACTGAGTGGCCTTCTACATTGTTGTAGCCCTGTTTCATAGCTTCGAAATGGTGGGTCTTGTACCCCCATCCGATAACCGTAGTGAAAGTGGTGTCATTACCGCATTATGAGGTCAAATACGTTTTTTTTTGTTAAGGCCTAAGTTAAAGCCATTTCTTAATTTCTGGTTACCTATGATGCTTATTCATGCATATAAACCCTATTGGGGGTTATGATTGGCATGGCTTTTTGACTCGTTATCGAGTCTCTTTGTACTTGCTTACATGTTTTAAGACTTACTCTTATTCCGGTCATTTCCTAGCTAACTTTTGTACTTGTACTGCTTTGAGCCTAGTGAACGGTTTTTGGTAAATGAGATGACTTTTGTGTGAAATGTTGGGACTGAGTTGAGGATATAATGAAGCCTTAATGGCTGGAAAAGTAAGAATTTTAGGGGAGGTGCTGCCCGATTTTATAGGCCGTTGGGTTCCTTTAAGTTGGATTTGCCTTTTTGTGGAAATGAAAGACTTTTGGGTTGTTTGCGCCTAAGTCTTCATGTTACCTTTTCGTTTCTAAGAAAATCATGTTTTGCACCCTTGCATTAGTAACTATTTGGCGAGGCATACGACTAGTAGTCGAGCCTCACATGTGCATTCTGTTTACTCGATTCTGGAAGTAAAACCTTCAATTGGTTTATTTTGATTATTTTAGGATTTCTTGGCGATTAAGGCCAATCTGAAGTGAAAACTTTTGAAGTTGAGCCGGTGAGTGTTCCACTACCTGCTACCCATTATGTGAAATATCTGAATATCTGAATACTTGATTTATGACTATTGAAGCCAAATACTGTTTTGATAAAATGGAGGCGAGGGTGTACTTTATCACACTCGTTCTTCTATCTGTTCATATGCCAATTTTGAGTGCCTATCTGAATCTGCCGTCTGAATCTGCTATCTGAATCTGCTATTCTGTATCTGTATCTGAATCTGTTATCTGTGTCTGCATCTGTTCGGATTTCTATGACCTATGAGCTCAATCCTGTGGCTAAGTTATTCGAGTCGGGCCGGCAAGGGCCTGGACGATTAGATAACGAACCACGGTAGTCTGTTCGGGGATTTTTTGGTATTGAGACCCTTGATTCCGGTATACTCGAGTATTATCATTTCTGTTCGGTTGAGGTGAGCGGGCCCGGTAAAGGGGTGTTTGGTGGACGGAATTCGGTGTAAAGAGGGGTCTACGGACGCGTTGGTTCTATATGCGTTGACGGAGAGTCAACCGGTTTAGATCAAGTACTGCGCTGGAAATTTGGCTCCTGAGAGCCACCCGTATCCTTCTGATTTGAATCATTGGTTCCTTTGCTTTACATCTGACATGTGTGTCTGATTTGTTAAATGTGAAATGCCATGATTTTAATGTTATATGTTTGGTACCTCATTGAGCGCAAGCTCACCCCTTTCTGTTCCTTTTGTTTTCCTTACAGGAAAATAAACCCTTTTGGTCTGGATTTGACACATGGCTGCCAAATTGAGCTAGTTGAACATACCTTTTGTATAGCTCATGTATTAAAACCCTAAGTGTACTTTTGGGGCGTTTCCTCTTTTGATTTGGCAAACTGTACATGTATCCACTTTTGAACCACTTTGGTATGCCCCTTTTGGGTTGTATATGCTAACTTGTGAGATGTAAATATTTGCTCAACGTTTGGTTGGGTTTTGACGTGTCGGTTCCTCTTCATGGCCGACTCCGACTTTGTTTTTTTTTTTTTTTATTTTTGTGGGTTCGACTTGTTTACACGCGGTTGTATGACCCGAAAAGTATTAGATCACGCTAATCTGAACCGTTAGTCCTGGCGAGAGCTGGGCAGGCAGTCTGCCAACCCCTTTGGTTCGCCTTAGGGGAAGGTGGGGCTGTTACAACGAAGCCCTAGTAACTTGCTATGTGATTTTTGCCATATTTTGATCTATATTGTGATTTCGAAACGGATTTGGAGCGGGGAAAATTTGTATCGACCTTGCGAACTCGAGTAGCTGTGATCAAAATTAATCAAAAATATTTTCCAGCTAGTATTATATTATAAAACTCCATATCTAGTGTTTTGCCTAAAACTTTCCAACTCGATAATTTCCTTTAGCTCAAACTAGCCTTGATAGCTATAGTAAATAAGTTCTATAGCTTTTGAAAACTCTAAGTCTTATTTTAATTCCTTTTCTTTCCTTAAGCTTTGCACTTGGATAGTTAACTATAGGAAAAGTTCCAAAATACGAGCTTTACTAAGTTTAGTGAAAAGCTTGGGAAACTTGCTCGGCAAGAAACCCTATTTCAGGAAAAATAGTTTTTAAGAATAATTTTTGCAAAAGCCGTAACTTTAAAGAAATGTTCAAAGTAACCTTCTAACTTCGATATTGAGAAGTTTGTCGACTCGTTTCTAGTAAGTAATACTAGTTACCCTCTTCTAAGGATAAAAATAAAGAACATTTCTACTACCTTTGTCAAACTTCGATCTAAATAGATTTTTGAAATCTCTTGAGAAAGTAAACTAATATTATATTAAATAAACTCTTATACGAATAAGTTTAAAAACTGAATAGAAACTTATAGTTTCAAAATTTGGTTTTTAGGATATCGCGAGGACGCGGAATTCGATTCCCAACCTGATATCTGAACTCCACTCTTGGTGAGTGTCCCTGCCTGTTCTATGCTTACTTGGTTAAAGTGCTTTCTTGACTCGATATGTGATAATTTGCAAAACTAGTTTTTGATCCATCGAAGTGAGCAGTGTGTACTTTATCACACTAGCCGTTCGAGTGGTGACTTGTGTGAAGTGTTTTTCGTGAATATTTTGCTTGCGCTTGCTATAAGTGTTGGACGTAAAGTCGTTGGGTGAATCCCTCGATCAGTCTATAACAATCAAGTGCTGGACGTAAAGTCATTGGGTGAATCCCTCGATCAGTCTATAACAATCAAGTGCTGGACGTAAAGTCGTTGGGTGAATCCCTCGCTCAGTCTATAACAATCAAGTGCTGGGCGTAATGTCGTTGGGTGAATCCCTCGATCAGTCTATAACAATCAAGTGCTGGACGTAAAGTCGTTGGGTGAATCCCTCGATCAGTCTATAACAATCAAGTGCTGGACGTAAAGTCGTTGGGTAAATCCCTCGACCAGTCTATAAATATAAGTGTTGGACGTAATGTCGTTGGGTGAATCCCTCGACCAGTCTAAGGTATACTTGAATATTATTGCTTCCCTATTTATTTACTTCTGTCGAATCAATACGTGTTAATTGTTTCGAGTGATTGCATGATTTTGGGGCACCACTGAGCTTTAGCTCACCCCACGTTTATTTGTTTTCCTTGACAGGTCTTGAGGTTTGAGAAATCTGAGCTGCTTATATCTTCTTAAGAATGTATCTACTTCGTTTTGTGACTTGTAATGTATTTGAATTAAACGATATAGTTTTGTTTTGGGATTGAAGCTGGAGATGTGTAAACCCTGATTATAATATTTGGCTTGTATGTGTATATATACTCGGGCTGTATGAAATTTCATGTTTTGGAAACTGTAAGACCTTACTTCTTGAATGTAACGCGTGAGGTGTTTAGGAGCCGCCGATTGGCTAACTTCGGTTGCTGTTATCTTTGAAGTTAATGTGTTTTAGTATTCAAGCCGCTTAAAAGTTGGCATGGTCGGATGGCGGATTGTGTTTTGGTTTAAGTTATACGTGGATATTTGGTCGGTTTGCTTGCGTGAGTCCTGGCAAGAGTTAGGCAGGCGACCCGCCAACCTTCTGGTTCGCCTTTGGGGGAAGTGGGGTCGCCACAATTTCTCAACTACTTTCCAAGAAATTTGGGAGGAGAATTTTTGACAGCTCTCTAGGGCCCTATTTTCTCCTATTTTAAGGGCTTGACCCTGCTGTTCTACCAACAGATCTAAAATATTAGTCATTTGTTTGGATCATCATTGCTACTTGATTTCCTACTTCAACCCTTGGTTCAGGTTATTGCTCGATCGTCGCGTCTCTTTCTTCCCTGGGTTCTTGCACTTGTCTATCCCTACGACCACGGCTAGTTTCGCGTCCTCGACTAGCTCCACGTCTTTAATTTTGTCTACCTACCATACATCTTTTTGAAAATAGACAATGGCAAGATAGGCATAAGCAAAATAAAGTAGCTATAGAGTTCAATAAAAGCATTTTCAAGTCATAGGGTCAAAATAATGGAACACACTTAAAATAAAACACTCTATTTATATACATACCATAACATCTCAAATACCAAGTTATAAAATACTGTACATATCAATCTAATAAAGTCAAGTACTTATAACAAAATCAAAGCACATAAAACAAAAGCAAGTGCTATATACATCAACTTTAACACGTCAATATCAAAAGCAAAACAAGGAAGGTGACGTGTTATCTAGACTACCCTATACTGTGATGACCCCACCTTCCCCTAGAGCATACTTCAGGGTTTAGCAGACCGCCTGCCCAACTCTCGCTAGGACTCACTCACTTAGTTCAAATAAAATAGTTCGCAACCTCAAGCGTAAATGGAATAACCGTTCCTAAGTTTGGAACGTACATGTACATTCATCTCTATTCCAAACATTCATACAATCCCAAATATAACAAAAGATATGAATTTCAGATACATTCAATCATAACTGAGCACTAGCGCGAGTACAATCGCAAAAATTCAAAAAGTAGACTATGCTAGCCTGTACTAGTTTCACGTCCTCGCTCGTACCCCCTGTAAGGAAAACAAACTTAACGGAATAGAGTGAGCTGAAGTTCAGTGAGGTTCCAAAACTTCATGCAGACCCAAGTAGCAAGTTGGCCATATGTAAAACTTGAATTTTTAAAATGAATGAGTGTAAAAGTTCATAAAAGAAACAATAACACGACAAGTAATAAATCATTTCAAAGTATAAGGATATGGAGGGCTCTCAAGAGCCAAATTCCCGTTGGTTCACCATAGCTTAATCAAGTAGTAGTTGACACTCCGTCAACTTTCAAGTAAAGTAACCAGTCCAGTAGAGCACCACTTAACTACAATCTCGGTTCACCATTCAAACCCCCTACCGGACCCAAAATCCTCAATAAACACAGGTGGTAATACTCAGTATACCGATTAGTCGAGGAGATAACACTCCACTCGACAAAACAAGAGACCCAGGTGTTATTCTTGGTTTTGATGATCACAAAAGTTAGTTGAAATGTTTATACAGACCAAAGAAAGTGAACACTTTGATCAGGCCTGATGGAACAAAGTAAGCATATGTTCGATTAACTCCAGACTACGATGCTTTGGATGTGGCAAACAAGATTGGAATAATATAAACAAATTTAGTCATTGTTTTGTTCCGATCAAAGATACTGTCTTTTAAGTATGACAATTTTGTTAATCTTGGTTCCTTGAAATGTTTTATCTAACTTTCTTCAAATATAAGTGTTGTTGCCTATCAAAGAATCAGGTACGAATATGTCGTGAGCAAAAACAGGACACTCATGTCGGACGGCCGAAAGGAATCTGTCGGACGTCCGAAGGCATGAAGAACATCACGAAGGAGTTTTTGTCGGACGCACATCGATCGTGTCGGACGTCCTAAAAATTCCACAAAGCTTTGATGACTCTCTGCCAAGACACTGTCGGACGCTCGCAAGGAAGCATCGGACGTCCTGAAGGATCGGACGCATGCTTCGGACGAACATCAAGATCATCGGACGTCCTAAAAATTCCTCGAAGATTTGATAACTCTCTGGACGACGTTCGGACACTGAAGCTCGGACGATAAAATTCCATCGAACGTCCGAACTTCAATTTGGCTATTTTTCGGACGATTGGTTCGGACGATAATTTGATCGTCGGACGTCCGAAAGCCCCAACGGCTCAACCTTGTGATTGGTCTTCAAGTTTGAGGAAAGCTTGGTAGACAATTGGTTTGATTTCCTATTATACTTTTTGTTTAATAAAATTCTCATTGCTTATATAAACTTGTTTTTCTGATCAATATTGCTATTGTCTTCTAATCTACTTGGTTGATCTTTACTTGAAAAGAAGGTAAATTTTTATTAAAGAAAAAGTGCATAAATTTGGTTAAGATTTTAATCAACCCAATTCACCCCCCCTCTTGGTTGTCTTTGGGACTTACAATTGGTATCAGAGCTTGGTCTCCTTGAGATTAAGCTCTAACGGCTTGGAGTAAAGATGACAACCAGTCATGCTATGTTTGTTGAGGGGCAATCTGTTACTAGGCCTCCCATGTTCAGTGGCTCCAACTATGTTAGCTGGAAAGAACGGATGATTATCTTTTTGCAATCTATTGATATTGAACTATGGTTTATTGTGAGTGAAGGACCGCATGAAGCTAACTTTCTTGATGCAGATACAGGGTTGCTTCGGCCAAAAATGAGAGCTGAAATGAATGCTCAAGATAGGACTAACCTCACACTGAATGCCAAGGCCATGAATGTTCTTTATAGTGCCCTAGATTCAAATGAATCAATTAGAGTAAAAGGCTGCAAATCGGCCAAAGAAATGTGGGATAAACTAAGAGAAATCCATGAGGGTGGTGACAACGTTAAAGAACAGAAAAAGGCTATCTTGGTCACAAAATATGAATCATTTAGAATTGAACCTCTTGAGGATATTGACAAAATGTATTGCAGGTTCACTGACTTGATCAAAGATCTCGAGGTGTTGGGCAAAGAGTACACCTTGGGAGAGAAGAACAGGAAAATTCTCAATGCGTTGGGCAAAGAATGGGAAAATAAAGTGACTGCAATAGAGGAGGCTAAGGATTTAAGTTCTGTGCCTATTGAATCTATCATTAACTCACTAACCTCTTATGAGTTGAAACTGAAATCTAAAGTGCAGGAGGAAGAGGAAGCTAGAGCAAAGAGAAACATTGCTCTAAAGACTACTCAAGGTGAAGATGATACAGCTCACTTGGATGATGAAGACTCGGATGGTGATGATAATGATCTTGCTCTCATCACCAGAGGCTTCAAGAGAATCTTGAATAAAAGAAAGTTTAGAAGGGGAGGACCTAGCAATCAATTCCAGAATCAGCCATCTATCGCAAAGTACAAAGGAAAACAGGATTTCAACAAGAAACAGTTGGACAAATGCTTCGAATGTGGACAGCTTGGACACTATGCAAACGAATGCCCCATGAAGAAGATGAAAGATGGAAAAGCTGATCGGAAGCCAAGATTCAACAACTTTCAGATTACTTGGAATGAATGCAACTCCGAAGGGGAAGTAGAAGAAGAAGAAGAATCAGCTCAAATGGCCTTCATGGCTATTGGAAATAATGAGGTAACTTCCACACACTCTCAATCTGAAAGTGATGATGATGAAGATGATGATCTTGAATCCTTTGTTGAAAAACTGCATAATGCCTTGAAGGAATCTTATGATAAAAACAAGCAGTTAAAACAGAAAATGGCTTTTCTCATTCAAGAAAATGCAAGTCTTTTTCAACAAAATAAACAACTAAAGACTGACAATGAAAGTCTTGTAAGAGCCGGATGTAATGTTCAAAATGAGCTTGATAGAAAGACAAATATTTGTGAAATGCTGAAGGAAAGACATGGTGATTTGAAAAAAAGAATGGACAACTTGGATGAGACTTTGAAAGCAAGAAAGCAGGAGTTTATCAAAAGGAACATGTCATCTACACATCCTACTACTTTTCAAAGAACATTTGCACACAACAAAAATGCACATGGTTTCACAACATATAGAAGAGGTGGATTGAGATATGTCAAACCAGTACATGTTAAGGACTCTTCCATTATGTGTGGTTTTTGTTGTCAAAGAGGGCATTTGAAAGGTGATTGCTATGTGAAAAGAAATCTGAACAAAGGGATGAAATGCATGTGGTTAGTTAGATACAATGCTAACTATTGCGGACCCAAAAATTAAAATGGGTACCAAACACTTTCTCTTTTCAGGAAAAATGCTCAAACAAGTCCAAATGGTTTATTGATAGCGGTTGCTCAAGGCATATGACCGGTGATCCCTCTTTGTTCATAAAGCTGAAATCAAAGTCAAGTGGAAAAGTGACATTTGGTGATGATGTGAAAGCTAAGACAATTGGAATAGGTGATGTTGGTAAGGATGGTGATACTTTTGTCCATAATGTGCTCTTAGTTGATAACTTAAGTTATAACTTGCTTAGTGTTAGTCAATTGTGTGATAAAGACTTGAATGTGTTGTTTAAAAAACATGAATGCATTGTGCTTGATTCCAAATATAATATTGTGTTCAAAGGTAAGAGGTTCAACGACATATATATTGTGGTTCTTGATAAAATTGATTCTTCTAGCTTAAAATGTCTTAAAGCTTCAAATGAAGATCCTTGGTTGTGGCATAGAAGACTTTGTCATTTTAACATGGATTTACTAAAGGAAATTTCGAAAAAGGAGTTGGTTAGAGGCTTGCCAAAAATCAGTTTTGATAAGGACAAAATATGTGATGCATGTCAATTTGGGAAGCAAACAAAAAATTCCTTTAAACCTAAGATGTGTGTATCTACTTCTAAACCTTTGGAACTCTTGCATCTTGATTTATTTGGTCCCACTCAAATTACTAGCTTGGGAGGTAAAAGATATTGTTTTGTAATTGTTGATGATTATTCTAGATACACTTGGGTGATATTTCTTGCTCATAAAGATGATGCCTTCAAGAATTTTACTTCATTGTTTGCTAAAGTGCAAAATCTGCTTGGGTTAAAAATTGTTAGGATTAGAAGTGATAATGGGACGGAATTCAAGTATTGTGGTTTTCCAGAATTTTGTGATCATAATGGTATAACACATGAGTTCTCTATTGCAAGGACTCCACAGCAAAATGGTGTTGTAGAAAGGAAAAACAGGACTCTTCAAGAGGCTGCTAGAACTATGTTGAATGAATGTAGGTTGCCTAAATATCTTTGGGCTGAAGCGGTAAACACTGCATGTTATGTGATGAATAGAATACTCTTGAGACCTATTTTAAAGAAAACTCCTTATGAGCTGATTTTTGATAAGAAACCTACGGTTGGTTATTTCAAAGTATTTGGTTGTAAATGCTTTATTTTGAATCTAAAGGAACATCTTGGTAAGTTTGATAAAAAATCTGATGTAGGAATATTTTTGGGGTATTGTGAGAATAAAAGAGGATATAGAGTTTTTAATAGAAGGACTCTTGTGATTGAAGAAGCTATACATATAACATTTGATGAAACCAATGATGATAATTCCAAAAGTTCGTGTGAGGATGATGATGTAGGTGTTCGAGAAGGAATGGAAAAGCTATCAATTGGAAATGAAGGAAGCTCTAAACCAGCAGCAACTGAAATGGAAAATGAAGTTCATAATGATCAAGAAGAGGAAGATGAAGACAAAAATGATGATCCACTCAAAGATCTTCCCAAGGCTTGGAAATTCAGCCAAAATCATCCAAAAGAGCTTATAATTGGTGATCCATCCGAGAAGGTAAACACTCGTTCCTCATCTAGAAAATTGATTGACAATTTTGCTTTAGTTTCTCTTTTTGAACCTAAAAATATCAATGATGCTTTAAAGGATGAAAACTGGATTTTGGCAATGCAAGAGGAACTTAATCAATTTGAGAGAAATGAAGTTTGGACACTTGTTAATAGACCTCAAAATCAACCTATCATTGGCACAAAGTGGATTTTTAGAAATAAGTTGGATGATAAAGGTGTTGTTGTAAGAAATAAAGCCAGATTAGTTGCTAAAGGATATGCACAAGAAGAAGGAATTGATTTTGATGAAACATTTGCTCCCGTAGCTAGATTAGAATCTATTAGAATGCTTCTTGCTTTTGCATGCTTTAAAGGCTTCAAATTGTTTCAAATGGATGTTAAAAGTGCTTTTTTAAATGGTTTTATTGATCAAGAAGTATATGTGGATCAACCCCCCGGTTTTGAAAATACAAAATTTCCAAGTCATGTGTTTAAACTATCTAAAGCTTTATATGGTCTAAAACAGGCTCCAAGAGCTTGGTATGAAAGACTAAGTGGTTTTTTGATTGAAAATGGTTTCAAAAGGGGTGTTGTGGACACCACACTTTTTACTAAGCAAGTGTTGAATGACCTTCTTATTGTGCAAATATATGTTGATGATATTATTTTTGGTGCTACTAATGAATATCTATGTAAGGAGTTTTCCACCACTATGCAAAGTGAATTTGAAATGAGTATGATGGGAGAATTAAATTTCTTCCTTGGACTTCAAATACATCAAGCTCTTGAGGGAATTTTTATAAATCAAGCAAAATATACCAAGGAATTGCTGAAAAGGTTTGGCATGGAGGACTCAAAGCAAGTTGGAACTCCAATGTGCACTTCTACAAAGCTTGACAAAGATGAAGAAGGTAATCATGTGGATGAAAAGCATTATAGAGGTATGATCGGAAGCCTACTCTATTTAACCGCAAGTAGACCTGATATTATGTTTGCTGTTTGCTTGTGTGCTAGATTTCAATCTTGTCCAAAAGAATCACATTTGAATGCTGTAAAAAGGATTTTTAGGTATTTGAAAGGTACATTAGACTATGGTCTTTGGTATGCTAGATCTAATGAGTTTGCACTATATGGTTATTCGGATGCTGATTTTGGAGGTTGTCGTGTGGATAGAAAGAGTACTAGTGGAACTTGTCATTTTCTTGGAAATTGTTTAGTCTCTTGGTTTAGCAAGAAACAATGTGCAATCTCTCTGTCTACAACCGAAGCGGAATATATTGCCGCTAGTGCATGTTGTGCTCAACTTTTATGGATGAAGCACACCTTGAATGATTTTGGATTGTTGTATGACTGCATGCCTGTATTCTGTGATAATACTAGTGCTATAAATTTGACCAAAAATCCTATTCATCATTCTAGGACAAAGCACATAGATATAAAGCATCACTTTATTCGTGATCTTGTTCAAAAAGGTGAAATATGTGTAAATTATGTTTGTTCTAAAGATCAATTTGCGGATATTTTTACAAAAGCTTTGCCATTAGATCAGTTCATTCATCTAAGATCAAAATTAGGAATAATCGAAAAATCATCTTAATTTTTGGGTCTTCGGACGTCCGAAAGAAGATGAACGGACGTCCGATGATGTTCTTCAGCCATTTTCCAGATTGCGCCTGTTCGGACGCAGCTGTCGGACGCACAACGTCGTTCGGCCGTCCGACAGTGCAACGGATCAATTTTTTAAATAACCTTCTTTCTCATTTGCTTCAGACTCTTCCTATTCTATTTCCTCTCGGACGAAAACTCTCTCTTCCCTCACTCTCAAATTCGTACCATTTTGAAGCTCTCATTCTCAAATTGACTCAAACAAAACTTTTTCTGACTGATTGCGATTCATTTCTCCTGATCATTTCCCCGAATCGCATAACATTTCACAAATTCCCAAATTTCCTTCAAAACCCTACTTTCTCATAACCGCTCTGCCAAATCTTGTTTAAGGCCTTTTTGTCCCAAAATTTCTGTGCAAATCACTTCCCTACCACTGTGTGCATCATTTGCATTCTTCATTCCACACATTTCACACAATGGTGAATCTGAGAGGAGGAAAGGTTACTGCCGGACGCAAGCATCCACTCAGGGATGAGGATGAGGATCTTCCTACGGTCAAACGTTCATCCAAACGCTTCAAGAGAGGAGCCATAAAGGGTCAAATGTCACGGCCTACTCCACAACCCACCTCTCAGCCTGAATCTGGACAGGGAACCTCTGCTCAACCGCCTCCAAAATCAGCCCCACTCCCTACATTCTTTGATGATACAGCAAGAGACAAACACTCCTTGATATCCCAGAAAGGTGTCATCCCTCAACGTACTGTAAACCCTTCTGAATTTCGTCTCATAGGTTTAGAAACCATTCTGAAGTTGTTTGCTTTTCAGAAATGGTCGCATATCATTTCTATGCCAAATGTTTACTATCCTGAAATGCTGCATCAATTTTTTGCTAATCTTAGGAAAGGGTCTGACCAAACTGAAATCTTTTCCAGGGTTAATGGGGTAGACTTAATCTTTGACTCTGAAATTGTGAATTCCATTTTAAATACTACCATTGAACGTGGGTGCAAGGATAAAATTGCAAATTTCTTTTCCTATGAAGAGCACCCTAATGCTGATAATCATTTTGATGGGGCTAAAATGTTGACCTATTTTAAAAGAAGTTTTTCCTCCCCTGCTGATGCTAAACTGAATGATCTTGCCCCTGTGAATTTAATTGCTTTTTCTATCATTTCAAACCTGCTTGTGCCTACTGATGGCCATAGAACTGATGCAAACAAAATGGAGTTGTACCTCTTTTATTGTTTTCGAGAAAAAATTCGGATTGATTTTGGTTTTGTCATGTGCAAGTTTTTACTTCGCTATACCACTGACTCTCGCAGAAAACTATCCTATGGAAAGTTTCTTCAAAAGATTTTTGAGTTTTTCAAAGTTCCAATTTTAGGTGTTTGTCCCAAAGAAGCATCTTCTTATGCCTTTACCAAAGGATACTTTGAAAGGAAAAATCTTGTTTTTAAAGATAATATGTGGTCTTATAAAGAGGCATCGTCCAGTGAACATAGGTCTAAGGCTGCACATGATCCTTCATCTATTCCACTCACTCCCATTCATCCTAGGAAATCTGCCACTAAGGCATCTTCCTCCTCCAATGATGGAGTGATTGAGCTTCTTCATGAACTCAAACAGCATGTTCTTCTTCTAGAACATGGCCTAATGCTCACCATGTCCTCTGAGCAACAAACTGCCTTTCTAGACAAAAAGAACCTTCTCTTTCCCCCACCTGTGGTTGAGGAAGTGTCCCATGACAAAGAGCCACACCCCACTGATCCAAGCTCATCAATTCCAGACCCTGGTTCATCAACTCCTGTGACTCCTCATGGTCCTTCCACAGCAGATAAAGGCAAGGAACCAGTTGAAGTGGATGCTGAAGCTGATGAAGAAACTGAAGAGGAGGACCTCTCCCAATATCAGCTCTCTCGAAGAACTCCTGGATCCACATAGTTCACTACTTAGGACATTTGCATTCTGTTTGTCTATTTTATGTGTTTGTAATGGTCAACATTTGTAACCTTCTTTTAATGTTTCTCTTGTTGGTACTGTATGTTTATGTTAAGTATTTTGAATGATGACTGTGTTTATGGATGTTTAAGTATTTTGGTGCAATGAATTTGGTTTTCATTGATGAATGTGTTTGTGGATGTGTTGATGTGATTGGTTGCCCTTTTGTGATGACAAAAAGGGGGAGAGGACTGGATTGATTGATGATTGATGATTGGTATTGATCATAAAATTGGTGATGTTGGATATGTTGGATTGATTGTTTAAATTTGGATTGGCTGATATGCTTAATTGTCATATTTTTGGAATTGTTTAACTCGGATGGGCAGCCAAGTGAGGGGGAGCTTTTTCAAAATTTTCAAAATTTTATGATTCACTAAATAAGGGGGAGTTCGTGAGAAAGGGGGAGCTTATAATGCAATCATCAAATTTCATTTCAAACTTTTGTTTTGTCATCATCAAAAAGGGGGAGAATGTTATTCTTGGTTTTGATGATCACAAAAGTTCGTTGAAATGTTTATACAGACCAAGAAAGTGAACACTTTGATCAGGCCTGATGGAACAAAGTAAGCATATGTTCGATTAACTCCAGACTACGATGCTTTGGATGTGGCAAACAAGATTGGAATAATATAAACAAATTTAGTCATTGTTTTGTTCCGATCAAAGATACTGTCTTTTAAGTATGACAATTTTGTTAGTCTTGGTTCCTTGAAATGTTTTATCTAACTTTCTTCAAATATAAGTGTTGTTGCCTATCAAAGAATCAGGTACGAATATGTCGTGAGCAAAAACAGGACACTCATGTCGGACGGCCGAAAGGAATCTGTCGGACGTCCGAAGGGATGCTTTTTAGCTTGACTAAGTGAGGCTTAGGGTAAGGAGGAAGTGCTCCCTCCATTGTACATCTAGTTGATCATATTTCATCAAAGAGAAGTTGCTCAACCTTGTGATTGGTCTTCAAGTTTGAGGAAAGCTTGGTAGACAATTGGTTTGATTTCCTATTATACTTTTTGTTTAATAAAATTCTCATTGCTTATATAAACTTGTTTTTCTGATCAATATTGCTATTGTCTTCTAATCTACTTGGTTGATCTTTACTTGAAAAGAAGGTAAATTTTTATTAAAGAAAAAGTGCATAAATTTGGTTAAGATTTTAATCAACCCAATTCACCCCCCCTCTTGGTTGTCTTTGGGACTTACACCAGGGTTCGTTACGCAATCGACCAAGTCCTTGCCGGCTCGATTCGAGTAATTAGCCACAGGGTTTCTGGAATTCCAGAGAGTGCGCACATCATACACAAGTATATCAAGTCAATTGCAACAAATAAACAAGTATATATTACATTAGGGCAAATGCGATAAAGTACACCCTTGTCCGACCAAACCAAGCAAATATTATCCGATCAAGTTCAATCATGTATTTGGAAACACTCACCAAAGACTTAGTGCTTGTCAAAATCATGCTCAGGTACAACTCCTTGGTTGTAGTCCAAATCTGCGATAAAATATCATTTAAGAGTTTAAAATCCACTAGAGTTCGAAACATAGGAGTTTCGCTTCAAAAAAATCAAATAAATGAAACTTGTTTAAGTAGTAGTCATATGGCTTGGCAAACTCTAGAAAATTCATGCTCGCTCTTTTAGTTTCGATAAAGAAGTGATTTATATTTTGGAAGTCGCACTTGGTACGAAAATCGAGAAAATTATATTTTTAAGGGTCGCTACTTTTACTTTTTAAAGGGTACGAGTTTCGGCAAAAATTTCTACTTATGTACCTCTTACTAAAGAAAACTTAAATACCATAACCAATTGAAGTTCGCTTCAACCTTGAGTCGTCGCTCAAGTCTCGAGTTCACTCGCCTAACTCTCAAGCGAAAATTTGGGCAGTATGCCCTTTGTATTTATCCATTTTCCCATCCAAGTACAACTTGGATTCACGAGTCAACAAACCTCCAATCTAACCACAAGTGATAACAAAAAACATTCATTTAGTCATGGCCTCAAAACCCACCAAACAAACCAAATAATAACTTGTCACCATGAACCAAAGCTAGAAACCAGTTTAAAGAAGAACTTATAAATGATAGATTTGTCATCCTTCGGTATTTTGGTCATAATCTTAGCTAGGTATATTGGATTAAGGTAAATTTTATGTCGTTTCGAAGCTAAAACATAGACCTACATTTCTTATGAAGACATTGACACCCAGTTCTTGCACTTTCAAGGTCAAAAAGGGACAGTCAGAAGCACATGAAAAACAGGTCAGGAAAATTAGGGGTTTTGTGCAGTCAGGAGTGCTCTGGCTAAATCATAAGCTAAAATGATCCAATTGATCTGAAATTTTGGAGGTAGAAAGTTGAGTCATGTTTTGTCCAAAAGTTGATTCAGTCTAAAACATGGAGAAATTCGCAGCCCAAGTTGAGTACAAAAACAGGGCAGAACTGAAATTCACCACCAAATGCTGGAAATGCAACTTTTAACTCTAAAAAGTCATAAACATGCCACTAATCACTTCACAAGTTCCATTTCCAATCTCAATAACATCATTTACTAGGTAATCAATAATAATCAAATCTGAAAAATGCAAACCCTAGCTGAAAATTCCACTACACCATCAAAACTAGGAAATCAACCATAACAAGCCAAGATTAAAAGCTCTTATACCAAACTTAGCAAGATTAAGCACGAGAAAAGGAAGTTGTACCCTTATACCTTCCAAAAGCCTCTTGAAAGTGAAGAACCAACCACTATCTCCCAAGATTTCCACCACTTCTAGCTTCCTAAGCACTAAGATGCAAGTTTAATCGGTTTAGATTTTTTGTTTCAACTCAAACAAGGCAAGATTTAAGGTTGTAGTTGGAGGTTTTCTTCCCCTCTTTTCTCTCCTAAACTCATGGCCAAGATGAAGAAAAAAGTGCAAGAATTTTGGTCCAAAACAAAGTTAAGAAGATAGGAAAGTTTGTTGGTCAAACTTGGTTGGCCAACACTTGTCAAGCCACCATTTTTCCTCTTGTTTTTGTTTCTTTCCGCTTGTTTTTGGGTCAAAAATTTTGGCTGCTTTAAGGGTTAATATGGGGAGGATTAAGTGAAATAAAAACAAGGAAATTAGGGTAAAAAAGTATTGGTCAAGCGGTATACTCAATCGGTAACAAACGGCGCACGTCGGTTTAAGCCTATTTTCCTTAACTCTCTTGTACTTGGGTTTTAACTTATGATTCACTAACTTATTCTTAGCACTTCTAATCACAGGCTTCCTCTTATTTAATACTCGCTCTTATCCATCAAATTTAATCATACACCTCACCAAGTGATCACACTACCAAAAATACACCAAAAGCCCTAGTATGCACCATTCCTTTAGAAAACTCATAACTTGAGTTATAAGCATCAAAAATTCATACAACTTGGCCTGTTAAAAACTAGACTTCAAATACTAACAATCTTTAAAAGACACCTCAAAGAGATTCAGTTCATAAGTTGGTCCAAATTGAGTCATAAGCTACTACAACATTCCTATTTTTACTTGTGCAGGGCAGAATTTTCAGTCAACTTTACTAATTTTTTGGAATTTATAGAGATTGACTCAAACTCTAAATTTTATACCGTAAGAAGCCCTATGAGTCTATTTCAAACACAACAAACAGAACTCAATTCCGACTTTCCTATACGAAGTTATAGCCAATTTCCCAAAGCTGTGCAGAGCCTCCTGCAAAAATTTCCAGATTTTCTACCAACTTGAGATTATGAAACTTTTCTTCACAAAATTCACTCCCTTGGCTCAAATTCAACCATTAAAACTACCAATAATCTAAGGCAAGTAAGTTCAAATAAGAGCTATAAACACAAGTAAAATTTTGGGGTCTCACATATACCACGTCCTAGCTACCTTGCACAACCCTCAAAACCTAGATCTCTAACTCAGTTCGTCACCGATCCAACCGATTCCACCTCCTTCTCCGGTGCAGCTGGCTCTTCCTCAGTGTCCTCCTCAAGTTCAAGGTCAGATTCATTAGAAACTACGTTCCCTTGACCTTTCCCGGCTATGTTCACTTGTACCACTTCCTCTACGAGCACCCCACACTCAGTTAAGATGTTCTCAGTTCGGTTCCTCACTTCCCTCATCACTCAAACAAGGCGACCATTAGCCTATTGTGCTTGCTCTTGAAAAGCATTGGTTCGTTCCTGTTCCTTAAAAATAGAAGCCTCAAACTCTCAAATTCTATCCCCTTGCATCCTTAGAACAGCTCTTAGTCGCCCAATCTCCATCTAGTCTCGATGATTAGCAATAGCCAACCTTTTCCTCTCGTCCGCAACAGCGAGGACCACCCTATTGGGATATAAGTAGGTCCGCAAGTAATCACAGTGCCTGACCCTATGCCTCGGAGCCCACTAAAGTATCGGCCCTCCAGGACGTTCCTGATAGCTAAGCACCCGACAAGGTCGTTTGGAACTCCCATTCTCACTGTCTCTTTCCATCTCCTACATTACAAGTTGTAAGAACCCTCACTTTAAAACACAATTCTCCTAAACTACATGCCTTGCTCTAAGATTTAAATCACTTATAACATGTCCTTGCATTCCATTCTACATGCATTATAATATTTCCCTGCATTGCACTTTATTACTTTTATTTGAATTGTAACAATTCCTTGAATTGGTTTTATTTTATTTCACCACACACACTTTGACCAAATATTCTTTTTATTGTGGTTGGGACTTTATATGATAGTTTTGGGGTGTTAGTAGGACAATGGAAACATTTGGAGAATAGAAACATGATTTTGCAAAGATTAGAGAGAGAATGAACAAGATTGAGACAAGTGGCCAAACTTTAGCCATCCAACCTTTGACCAAAGAAACTAGAGGAATTTAAACCATTCTTGACTCTTTCTTTTCTTCACTTTGGCCGGCCTTCTTAGCTTCCAAGAGAAGGAGAGAAAACTCCATTTTTATGGTTTCTAAACCTAATTTGATCTTGAGAAAAAAATCAAAAGTGAAGGACTTGAATTAGTGAGTGAACTACTTCCAACCCTAGTGTGTGATTTTCAAGCTTAAAGCTTTTGGTTTGGTGGTTGTTTTGGGTGACTCAAGCTTCTTACAAGAGAGGTATATGATTCTTAATCCTTGGTTTTATGGTGTTATATCAAATATTTAAAACTTTGAGGGTAAACTAGAAGTTGTATGGATGTTACTTGTGGTTAAATTTTTTGAACTAATCAAGTGGTGTTTGGGCTGGTTGGTTAGCCTACCATGTGTTTGATTAATTGTTAGAGCTTTGTTTATGGGTTATTTCATGTATTAACATGTTTTGGATCATTTTGAATTAAGGATAACACTTGGTATGATGTTTAAGTTAGTCTTCATGAAAGGATGAAAGTTGGTGAAATAAGTGAATTAGTGGACTGTTTTCCTTTTCCTTAGCTGACCGGTTTTTGAAGGGGAGGTTTCTTCTTGATTTTGTGGTTCATTTGCACCTTAATTAAACCTAAGAGACTTGGCTAAACATTGGTTAAGTTTATGTGTGAGTTGAGATGGAAATGAAGCAATTAAAGTGGTGGTTTTGGACAACTAGTGGACTATTTTGGTTCTTGTTGTTGGCTAGAATGTTTTGGTTCACTTGATCATTATGTGTGTTGCATTTTGAGCTCCAATGGTATTAGGTAACATGATCCCCTGTATATGAACCATAGGAGTTTGAATTGGTTGAAATTGAGGTAAAACAAGGGAAGTTAGCATCAAGAACTAGTGTAACTTTGCTAAGGTTTTAGGGCTGATCAGAATTGAAAAATCAACCGACTTCCCTGGATCACTGGTATTGATAGGAGATGAACTAGAGTGTGAATTTAGTACTGTTGAAAATTCTTTCGAGTCTAGTTTCCAATGCCGCTAACGGCACCTGATTTTGACCTTCCAACAGTGAGATATGGCCATTTTTCCGAGACTGCACGGGCGCTACTGTTTTACCTGCGAAGAAGACTTTTAACTTGAATGAAAATTTTCTTTTGCCCAACTTTCTTGCACTTGTCAAACTTGTTTTCTCATGACCTTTTACTGCATTTTGGGCCTAACTTGCATGGTGAATTGAGTAGATTTAACCACTCACTTGGTCACCTAATGATCTCACATTTGGGTTGGAAATGAATCTAGATTGTTAACGATTTCAATCGTTGCCCTAGGATTTGGAAACAGAGGTGAACGTAACCCCGGAACCTGACGTTTGAACTCTGCATTTGCTTGACAGGTGAGTGTTTCATTACCTGTTACCTGTCTATATGAAATATCTGAATACTTGATCTGTGACTGGTTGAGCTAAACAATTGTTTTGACAAGTGTGAGGCGAGCGTGTACTTTATCACACTCGACCTTCTTTGATTTCACTGAGACCCAATAATACCAAAATCATGAGATATGTTTTCTCTATATTTGACTGTATGTGAGTTGTTTGGGTGATATCCCATCAACTACTGTGACTGTCTGGGTACCCAATCTCATAGGTGAGTCGGTTGTATCGAGTCAGCAAGAGCTTGGTCGAGAAGGCAAATAAATCCTAAGGACTATTTACTGAATTTGAATCCGGTATACTCGAGTATTACCTAATTACTATTTGTGGTGTTCGGGCCTGGTAAGGGGGTTGACTGGTGGACGAAAATTGGAGTAAGTGGTGTTCTACGGACATTATATTCTTTGAACGCAAACATTGACGGAGAGTCAACGGATTCTTATTATGATCAATCTCAAGTGGATTTGGCTTTTAAAAGCCACCTGTATCCTTGAATTGAACTGTAATTTAATTGTTATAGTACAACACGATGGTTACTTGTTTATATTACGCCTTTAATTGGCTATGTGCTTACATGTTTATTTGGAACCTCACTGAACTTTAGCTCATCCCACTCCTTTTGTTTTTCTTAACGGATCGGGGATGGAATCGTGGTTGAGAACTTTCATAGCTTTAACTTTTGTTTTGGACTTGTACTTTGGATTGTAACCTTTTGTTAGAAAACCTTACTTTTGATTCTTGTAAACATGAATTGTAAGTTCAACGTATATTATGTAATTTAAGTGTGGAGTTGGAAGTTTGATACTTAGCTCTATATTCTAAGTTTTGAAAAGTGGTGGGGCAACTTATAATTCTTAAAGGGTTGTACCTTCTACTTTTGAAGATATTTCGTTGGTTTTCATAGATTTTTAGTATTTTACTCAACTGAGCCCCGGTGAGAATTGGCCAGGCAGTCTACTGATACCCTGGGATTCATCCTAGGGAAAGATCGGGCTGTCACAGGTGGTATCAGAGTTTAGGTTTGAAGTTACCTGGGCATATTAGAAATTTTTTACTTTAAAATTATATTTGACCATTTTTCCCTTAAGAGTACTTAAGTTTTATCTACACTTTGTATAGGATGGACGGACATAGTGGCCCTAGTGATAGTCCGGTTGGCGAGCCACCCCGTGGAGTACTCTCGATGATTAAGTACCAGATCAGGCCCAGAGGAGCTACCATACGCTGGAGTCCAGCCAATCGTTTTCGGCATTGCGAGTGCCGTCATACTTATGCCTACCCCAATACCGTAGTTTTGGCTGTAGTAGAGGAGAGGAAGGCCCTAGCAAAGGACAATGCTAGGCTTGAAGCTGAAGTGAATCAACTAAAGGAAACTATTAAGATGTAAGCCGACAGGATTAAAGAACTTGAGGATGATGTAGTCGAGGGTCAAGAAAGGACCGATGATCTCTGTGCGCAACTTGGGGAGGCTCAAGAACGACTGGTTAAAGGAACCATGAAAATGAGGACTAGAGCTGAGTCAATCCTGAATATTTGTGATGACCTTCTTGGGAACTTAAGCGATGAGGCTTCTAATGTAGGAGACGAGGCAGGAGTTGAACCTGTCCAGGATGGGGATCAGCTAGTCCTGTAGCGGACTAAGTCTCTCTGCTAGGTTACACTTTTGGATGATTTTGACCATTGTACATAATAAGGTTAGGGGATGGGTTTACTCGGTGGTTGTACAGTTTTCTTTTGACTACTTACTCTGGTTTTTGTATGATATGGCTGGGTGACTGTGAAGGTACTTTTGAGGTTCCTGCTTGATACTTTTGGCCTTGTTAGTTTGTAAATAACTGTTATGAGTCTTTGAATGTATAATACTTTGACTTTTACTTTTGACCTTGACTTTGACTTTGACTTTGTTTCGATTTTGGCATTTAACTGCTTTGTGTTTTCACTTGCCTATCGTGATTTCAACTTTAATTCCCTTTGACTTTCGATTACGCACAAGTATCTATCATATACCAATACTTACTTACACAATTAGTTATAATTCGTGAACCCTAGTCCAGTGAGAAATAATGGAGGATAGACGACAACATGGTTGGGGCCGTGGGCGTGGACCCAGGCAAGAAGAGGAGTAAGGATCTATGGCAAATCAGAACCAGGGACTTGGAGGTGAAGAAGGGGACCAGATAGTTACGGCTATCAACCGTATGACTGATTTGTTAGCTCAACTGGTTGACCAGCAAGGTCAAGTGCCTGGTAATCAGGAAAGGGACCCTGAAGCAGGTGAAGACAGAGCCCTGGAACGATTCTAAAAGTTTGCTCCT
Source organism: Coffea arabica (assembly GCF_036785885.1). NCBI lineage: Eukaryota > Viridiplantae > Streptophyta > Magnoliopsida > Gentianales > Rubiaceae > Coffea > Coffea arabica. The sequence goes on along the minus strand of NC_092318.1, from coordinate 7,212,320 downwards.
CCAAAATTTCTTGGAGGACCAGATCCCGAAATTGCCAAGAATTGGTTTGAAAGAATGGTGGATATATTTGCTGCGCTGCACTATGCCGAGGAGAAACAAGTTACTTTTGCCATTTTTCAATTGGAAGGTGCGGCCCGTTCCAGGTGGAACGTAGTAAGAGTAAAATGGGACAGGGAGCAAACTCCACGTACTTGGTTTAATTTTACAAGGGAGTTTAACGAGAAGTTCCTTCCGCCCTTAATTTAAAAGAAAAGAGAGGATGAATTTATCAAACTGCGCCAAGGCACTTCAAGTGTGACGGAATATGAGACCCAATTCACCAGACTCTCTAAATTTGCTTCGGAACTGGTGGTTAATGAGCAGAAACGCATAAGGCGATTTGTACAATGTTTGAATGTGGAGATCCAGAAAGACTTAGCTGCAGCCCAAATTGATATGTTTAAAGATGCGCTTGAGAAGGCTCAACGAGTGGAACAGACCCGATTTCAAGTTTAGACCTTTCAAGCAAAAAGACGAGGTGCATCTAGCAGTACTACTGGGCGAGGCGATCAAAGTGTACCACCTCTAAGTTTGGAAGAGGTACGGGTGGAGTTCGAATCCCAAGAACATCAAGAGGGGCTCACAACGGGAGAGGATAACAGAGGACTATCTTCCAAAGAGGTCCTGCACCAACTCCTCGAGTGAATTGTGGGTATTGTGGTAAGACGAACCACACCGAGGATACTTGCTGGCAAAAAATGAAAAAATGTCTCCATTGCGATAGTTCTGAGCATCAGATCGCAGCCTGTCCTGTTAAATTTCGTGAAGGGAATGAGGGTGTGCAGCTAGGAAAGTCAAACTCGAAACAACCTATTGCCAGCGGAAGTAGACCAAAAGCTCTTCTAGGGTTTTTGCCTTGGACCATTAGCGAGCCCCTGAATCATCTGAGATAATGGAAGGTACGATCCCTGTATTTTACCACTTACCTAAGTTTTTAATTGACCATGGGGCAACCCATTCTTTTGGGAATCCTGCCTTCATGTGTGGTATTGATGTGAATCCTATTAAATTACCCTATGACTTGGAGGTTAAAACACCTACTAAGGATTAAAGCCTAATTACCAACATAGTTTATAAAAATTGTGTGATTTGGGTAGGAGAACGGAAGTTGGTGGTACACTTAATAAGTTTACACCTCAAGGGGTATGACGTGATTATAGGCATGGATTGGTTAGACTGTTATAATGCTCAGTTAAATTGCAAGACTAAGGTGGTGGAGTTTTACATACCCGGAGAAGCGACTCTAAGATTGGATGTGCGAGGTAGACTAGCCTCATCTGCACTTGTTTCCGGAATTCGAGCCAGAAAACTATTGAATAAAGGAGCGCAAGGTTACTTAGCTTTCTTGATTAATACTCCTGGAGATAAGGTGAAACTAGAGGATGTGTTAGTGGTAAATAAATTTTTCGATGTTTTCCCTAACGAGTTGAAGTCGATGCCGCCAGAGAGGGAAATAGAATTTAAAATTGATTTGGTGCCTGGAACCACTCCTATTGCGAAAACACCATATCGAATGGCCCCCGCAAACTTAAGGAACTAAAACTGCAGTTACAAGATTTGTTAGAGCGCGGGTTTATTCGAGAAAGTGAATCACCTTGGGGAGCACCTGTTCTATTTGTTAAAAAGAAGGATGGTAGTTTGAAATTGTATATCGACTATCGCAGCTTCAATGATGTCACCGTGAAAAATAAGTATCTTTTGCCGCACATTGATGAGTTGTTTGACTAGTTGCAAGGAGTAGTGGTTTTCTCTAAGTTGGACTTGAGGCAAGGTTACTATCAGCTATGAATTAAGCAGGAAGACATACCGAAAACTACTTTTAATTCCAAATATAGACATTTTGAGTTTGCAGTGATCCCATTTGGTTTAACAAATGCTCCGGCGGCATTTATGGATTTAATGCATCGAGTCTTTAAACCTTATTTGGACCAATTTGTTGTGGTGTTCATAAATGATATCTTGGTGTATTCTAAAACTCGAGAGGATCACGAACGGCATTTGAAGATAGTTTTGCAGATCTTAAGATAACATCAGTTATATGTCAACTTTAGCAAGTGCGAGTTTTGGTTGGAGTAAATTTCTTTTCTAAGGCATATAATATCCAAAGATAGCATTTCTGTAGATTCAGTGAAAGTAGAAACTGTATCTAAGTGGAAACAGTCAGAAACTCTAACTGAGGTTCGTAGTTTCTTGGGTTTAGTCGGGTACTACTGTCGGTTCATCAACGATTTCTTCAAATTAGCTAGCCCTTTAACTAATCTGACGAAAAAGTATGGTCAATTTGTCTGGGGTTCTAAGTGTGAGCTAGTTTCTGAAAATTAAAAAAACAGTTAACTTCGGCGCCAGTCTTAGCCTTACCAAATGGAAAGGATAGTTTCTCTGTATATACTGACGCCTCGAGAGAAGGATTGGGGTGTGTTCTAATGTAGAATGGAAATGTGACTGCCTATGCCTCTAAGAAATTAAAACCCCATGAACAGAATTACCCAACTCATGACTTGGAATTGGCCTCTATAGTCTTTGCCTTAAAGAAGTGGAGACATTACTTATATGGAGTGACTTTGAGGTTTATACCGACCATAAGAGTCTGAAATATCTATTCTCTCAGAAGAAACTAAACTTGAAACAACGTCGGTGGGTGGATTTTCTTGAGGATTATGAAACTACGACCCAGGGAAGGCCAATGTTGTTGCGGATTCCTTAAGTTGGAAAGTTCAAGTAGTTGGATTAATGGTCAAGGAGTGGAATTTGTTGGCTGAATGTTGCATAATTAAAGGGTTTGATGTGTTTGCTAGTCAACGAGGCTATGAAAAGTATGACAAAAAAAAGAGGAAATTTTTGTTCATGTACATGAATTGTTAAATGATAGATGTTTCTTGTGGTTTATATAATGTTAAAAGGTATGGAAATACTAACTCTCAAAAGAAAAGGTCAAGAATCATATTTTTGTTGGTTTTCTAGAGTAGAAAATATCTCAAACAATGCGATTTAGATTATTTTCTTTGTTGAATTGTCCCAAGTAAGTGGCCAAAAGAGTTATTTCAGAAAAAGACTAGATTAGTTCTCCAGATCATACTTAAAACAATGTATGACTATCTTTTCAAAATATTTTTTTGTCGTACTAAAATACCTTAGAGTTTTTAGAAAGATATTTATTATGTATTGTAGACTGTTGAGTCTAATGATGCTTTTAAACCAAAATCTGGTTATTGAACAAGGTTAGTTGATTTTGATAATGATGGATTTGTCGATGATATTGGTACTTTTCGAACACTTTGATTCAAATGAAAGTTTTGGTTTGCATGCACTATTTGGAATAATTGGAAGTGCTAAATTTGTTGAAAAAGCAGAGTTTATTATTTTGGTATAAAAAAAAAAGAGGTCATGATTTGGTAAGTGAGGAAAAAATAATTGTTATTGAAAATTTTATTGGTTCGGACTCTTTTTAAGGTGATACAAAAAATGTTTGATTTGATTGATATAGATTTTATCAAAGTTGAAAAATATTTTACTTCCAAAGAGTTAATTGACAGTGCGAAATTTTTTGGTAATTGTAGACACCAAATTTTTCTAAAATTTTATAAATTTTATTATTATTATGTTTTGTTTATATCATTTTTTTAGATTATCATTTTATTTTTATTGTGTAGGGAATTCATTTAAAAAAAAAAGGGTAGCACGCGCGCTGCTTCTTCATGGCTTCGTACCTGGTACAAAGCCATGAACGGGTTTATAGCAGAAATTTTGCAGAAGCCATTTTTGGCCTCCAAGTCCACTCGTTTTTGTTTTTTCCTCTTTCCCAACCATTTGCCAGCTCATCCCTTTTATCTCTATCAAGATTTTTCAGGAAGAAATGCCATCTAATGGCTCAAAATCTTGAAAAATCCTAGCTTTCATCCTCACCTTTGAGGTGAGGGTTTTGGGCTTGTGGGTTCCTATAAAAGGGATAGAATCGAAGCCAAAACGATATAGGACAGCAAGAGAGTGGCGGGGGAGCAAAAAACAGCAAAGAAAAGAGAAAAAACAGAGAAGTGAAAAGAACATCTTAGAAGAGGAGATTTTTCTTGCTGCATCATCTAGGATCTTAGAAGAAGAGCCTTTATTTAGAAAATTTCCTGAAAAGAACATCTTTACCACCTTGAATCGGGGCTTGAAGTTGTTGGGTTCGGATTTCTTGCGTCTCCTGCAACAAATCTTGGAGTCTCCTTCCTCGAAGTTTGACAAGCGATTTCAACCCTCTAAATTGTTAAAGGTGAAGTATTTCACCCTTCCTTGCTTGGTTTGGCACATTTTTACGAATAATAAAGCTTTTTGGACGTGAACTTTGAATCTTTTGCTACGGGTTTGATGGGTTTGCTGTCTTTTGCTGCTTGTTTCTTTTTTTTAGATGATTTTCTTGATTGTTGCCTGTTCCTGTTTGTGTTTAGTGTTGGGTTGTGGAAATAAAAGGCATGAGTATGGGGTCTTGTTTGCTTGGATTTTGTTTGTGTGGTTTCTGGGTCATGAAGCTTCGGAAGTTGCAAGAAGAAGAATGAAGAAGAAAGCTTCGATTCTGATTTGCATGAGCTTTTTAAAATATCATTTTGGTCCTTCAACTTTTGCATAATTTCACTGTGGCTCGAAAACTTCTGGAACCATTTCTGCCCCATTGAGATGTAATCCTCTTTTTCATATTTCAAATCCATTTTTGAGCAAATAATTTCTGGGATTTAGACTATAATCAGTCTTCAATAATTTTTAATAGATTTTATATTGTTGGGTTTAGTAAAAATAGTTGGAGGGTTGGATTGAAGTTTGTTTGGTTAGGTTTTGGTATAAAAATCTGGTCTATTTTGCTTAGGTTTTAGAAATGGGTTGTTGGCTTATATTCTGGTTTTTTTACTTGGGCTTAGGAGGATAAAATCCAACACTTTTGGTTGGGTTTTTGGATGGGGTTTTGATTAATTTGAATGGGTTTTAAAACTGGGTTCAATTGGTAAAAACAAGTGGGCTAACCCGTTTCTTTTTTGGACTTCCAATCGGGCCAAGTGCTTTTGGCCCAAGGAGAAGTCAGAAAATGGCCCATTGGCCGCTAGCCTATAAGAAACCAGAAAATGAAATTGCAAATCAGTCCCTATATTTTTAAATAATTTTACTATGGATTTAAAACTTTAATTTTTCTTTCAATTAGGTCCATAATTTAATTTCAAATAGGTCCTTAAACTTTGTTTTTCTTTCATTTTGACCCCTAAATTTTGTAAGATTATAATTTGGCCCCCAAAATATTTTTAATATTTATAATTAGGTCCCTAACAGATTTGATTTCTTAAATAGAAGTTGCTTTTCTTCTTTAATTATTAATTATATTTCATTTGAATGCTTCAATTGACAGATTTCATGTTTATCTCCATTTTTTATGATTTATTTGTTAATTAAATTGGTGCCTTGATCATTTTTGTTAATTTTGGAGTTAAATAGGGCAAATCCAAGTTCTATCAGTCACTGCTTCAAGGGATGTATCTTCTTTTTGTTATTTTAAATCCTCTTATGTGCTCTTACGTGTTTTTATGTGTATAATTACATGTTTTTGAGTGATTTTTCTTTTAGTTATTCGTTTTATTTGTTATAAGTTTCATATATTTAATTTTAATTTTGATGATCATTTGAGAGGCATTTAAATGCCAAATTGTAATAGATAGGGGTTCAAGACCTGTATTTAGTTAGAATATGTAATAGATAGATTCCAGTTCTTGCCAAAAATGTATTTAGTTAAATAAATGTAATAGTTAGGGTATTATTTTAGAATTCCCTCATTAGATTATAGTTAGGGCCCCCGAATGTAATAGTTAGGCCTTTATTTGCTTTTATTTGCTTGTGTGCTTGCATGCTTGTGTGTTTACATGTTTATTCACTTTCTTAGGGTCGTTGCATCTACATATCGTGCTTATGTACTATGTGCTCTATATGATTTATGTGTTTACTTGATTTTATTATATTTATATGACTTATTTGATTATAATAAATGCATGACGTCACCACACTAGTCCAACGCTAGTTGTGGCCCTTTTCCCGTTTTCTCGCTAGTCCAACACTAGTAAGAACTTATAGACATGAGCTAGTCCAATGTTAGATCCTTAGGGACCGTCTACACGCTAGATCATGTTTGTATGACAAATCACTGCATTTCATGCATATTTTTCTACTTTTTTGGGCCCTTACAATTTTTACATGATATTTTTCCTATATATATCCCTTATCCCTATGTGTGAAACATGACATTAGACTTGCATTTCATTTAAGGAAAATTCGACATAGATTAGTGCATTTGCTTGATTAAATTAGGGAAATTACCATTTAAATATGAGATATGGACGAGTATGGCTTCTTAACCTTAGCACGCTCGTATCTCCTCGATAAAAAGGAAAATTTAGTCACGAATCATAGTTCCCCGCACCCGTTATGATGCATTCCTTTAGATCATGTATATTTGTACATTATTATTTTCTTTTCTTCGAGTATCATATTTTGCATGTTCGTGACCTCTTCAAAGAGTCACTCTTGAGTATCACAATTAATGTAATTTGCACCAATCAAACTTTGAAGAAATATTTCGACCCTCCCAATATACATTAGGTCTAGGTTTGCATCCATATAATAACATCCAAATGTGATAAATTTTATAGGTTAAACTAAGAAAATTTTTTGACTAAATCACACAATTAGGCTTGGTTAGATTGAAAGGGTGTCTTGGATTTTATCCTTACCTTCTCTTTCTTCAACTGTGACTCTCGAGCCCTTTTCTCTTGATTTTCGAAAACTTAGAGTCGTTTAAAAAGGGTTTTCTCTAATTTTTATTTAAAAATTCATTTTAGGTGATTTGGTACACATTAACTCAATACCAAGTGGTGACTCCTATATTTTCTTAAAAATCCTTTTTAAACTATTATTTTGGGTCAAAATCATTGCACTTTTAAGTCTCATTTTAGGCCCTTTTTCTTCATTTATTTTTTTAAAAATCAAAAACTCATTTTTCAATCAAATTAATCAAAAATTCATTTTCTAAATTCGTAATTTTATTTTTTCAAAAAATGGGGCGCGACAGCTGGCGACTCCACTGAGGATGTTTAGAAAGTCCGAACATTTCATTTAGTCAATCCTTTTCTTTTGCTAACCTTTCTACCTATCACATTAGGATGTTTATGTTGCATTTTTCTTTTACTTTTTCTTTTTCCTCATTTTTAGGGTTTTTGCATTTTCACACGTGCAATCGTCTCTCGATATCCGCGTATGTGATCATTTGTTTATTTACTTTCATTTATTTATGTTTATACTTGTATCGCGCTTGCATCATGGGTGGGGGGAATAACACCATCGAGCCTTCACGCGTATTTTAATTATAATTCCGCCCCTCGAAAGAAAGCACCTCATACGTGCATGCATTACTTTTACCCTATTTTTATTTTTTCTCGTGGACGCCATCCCACATTTCCTTGTAGGAATAGGATCGATTTTCTTAGGTAGGTGGATGGTGTGCTCTGCGCCCATAGCGATACCTAAGGGATCACTCAAGCCACCGACCAAAGGCCTTGGGATTGATGACCCTTCGCCTCTTGGTCTGAAGGTTTGGAAGCCTGAAACCTTATCGAGTCTAGATGCATTAGTAAACCCAACCTCATGCATTCATATTAGAAATTACCTAGGATAGAGTCAACCTTACCCAATTAAGAATATTAGACACGAGGGGAAGGATTTCACCCCTCTTTCTTTACTTTCTATTCTTGTATCAATTATTGTCCCAACGTGCTATGTGTTATTTGTTGAACTAGCCCCTCCTTGTTTTCTCTTTCCCTGCATACACAAATCTTAGAAATAAGAGTCTTGGTATGGTACTTGTTTAGGACAAGACCGCCTTTTATAACAAGCACTTTTAAATTTTAATTAATTGCATTAGTGATACGCATATGTATTGCACATCATTTTAGGCTTACCCCGGCATTTAAATGGGGCACTTTTAGGTTATATTTCAATTATTGCATTGTATATTTAATACACTTTAATAAACTGGCATCATGCATAAACCTTAGAAGGGAATGCCATATAGAGAATCCTATGTTAGGGATAAACTACCTTGTGTCTCGGATATATAATCCAATGAGACTTGCACGTTTATATTTCTTATACCATCCAAAGGGGTAGTGCACGAGGTAGGGTGGGATCCGATTTTTCATGATATTGGCCTCGAAAATAATGGAACAGCTTTTGCACATTAGAATATGAGTCTCTAATAATCATCTTTTGGCAATTTTATGAAAGTTGATAAAAATCCCTTGCGCAAAGGACACTAAGTTGAATAAATTCACAAATGATTCTTCATTATTGAAATAATAAATATATCATGGCCAAAGCTTGATTTTAGAAGACTCATAAGCTAATGCAATGCAACCAAATTTGTGAATTTTCAAACTACAAATGGACGGACAACTCAGTCAATTTTCAAATAAACCGTCAATTCCCTCGAATTCTTTTGCCCAATTTATTTATTTTTAGGACTATCCAATCAATTTTGAATAAAGCATCAATTCTATCCAACCCACTTGAGCAGATTTTGCACTTTTAGAACAATTCAATCAATTTTTGAATAAATCATCAATTTCATTCTATCCATTTGACCAATTTTTTCACTTTTGAATAAATCATCAATTTCATCCAATCCATTTGATTAAGTTATCCATTTAGGGCAATTCAGTCAATTTTTTGAATAAACCATCAATTTCATCTGACTCATTTAATCAATCTATTCTCTTTTAAGATTTCGATCTATGGTTCACTGAAAACCTAGTCGAGATATTGCAATCCTTTCAAAAGTAGGGTCTTTCATATTAAATTGATTTTTTTAATCACTTTATGTGCCAATCAAAGCAATCAATCCATTCAGATTTTGTCCTCATTTTGTTAGGACAAATGTCTCTTGTCATTCCAATTAGCTAAATTTTTCAAATGATTTTTCACTCGAAAGTCAATAAGTTGATCGAATTCGTCAGGTATTGTATGGTGCCTACCCTAGAGGATTGCATTTTCATTTTAGGCTAACCCTTGGCATAAAAGGCCCCCCCCCTTAGGACATGCATCCAAATTATTTTGATATTTACTAACTCATGTCTTTTTTCTTTTTCTTCTTTTGAATAAATTGCAGCAATTTGATGGAAAACACACTCCTAAACCAATTTTTTCCTTCATCCTCAGATATTTTTTCAAGATAGCTACTCGTAGAAGCCCCATCATTACGCAGTCCCGCAGCCGAGTTTTAAGAAATCCTGAAAACATGAGTACTCATCAGGAATCATCAGAGAGATCTGCATTAATCCCATCTTCGAACGCCGCAAATCTGGGGGCTCAATTAACTGAAATGTTGAACAAGTTCAATGAATTGAGTGCAAAAATGGCAACACAGGCGTATGATTGACCAACTGGACTCGAATAATGCTGACAATGTCCAAAACAATCATGTACCCATCGACGATAACCAACACGAGCTAGAAAACCCATCACCCCGCATGTCATACCATCAGACCACTTTCGTTCCACCTTTCACAAGTCCACTTGAAGGTGCTTTCACTTATCCCATCCCCAGTTTACCACTTACCGACCCAAGTAATATCTTTGTCAACCCAATTAACCACCAGATTCCTCAAAGTCATTCACAAATCAACATGAACATTTCATCTAACCCTCAAGGACCCCACCACCCTGCCACAGAGCCATTTATGTTGGACACCATTTTTCACACAAAGGTTGCAATTGATGAATCCTCTGCCCCGATCGACAAAAATCTATTAAAGAGATTGGACCGATTTGATGAATACATGAAAAAGAGCCAAGGATTGAACAAGCACGGAGGCTTAGATTACGATGAACTCTATCTTTTTCCGGATATGGAGTTGCCTATGGGTTTCAAAACTCCTAAATTTAGCAAGTATGATGGCACTGAAAATCCGAAAACATACCTCTGAATGTTCGCAAACAAACTTGGAAAGCCAGTGAATGATGAGAACTTGCATGTACGTCTGTTCCCTGAAAGCTTGGAAGGTGATGCCTTGGATTGGTACTCCAATTTGAAACCGGAAGAGATGAGAACTTGGTTGGACCTATCTACAGCGTTCGTAAGGCAATATGAGTACAACTGTGAACTGGCGCCAATGAGAACCACGCTTGAGGGTACCAAGAGGAAACCGTCGGAGGATCATAAGACGTATGCCAAGCATTGGAGGAAACTAGCTGCTAAAGTGGAACCCCCGATGTCCAAGGACGAAATTGTTCGAACATTTATCAAAGCTCATGACCAGCCTTATTTTGAGAAAATTTTTCGAATGACTAAATGCTCATTTGCAACTATTGTAAACAAGTTAGAGGAATTTGACAAATTCGTCAAAGCAGGAAAGCTAGTCAACGTGTCGACCTTGAAAATGCAACTAGAAACTTTGTAAGGTCAGAATAGTAGTGGCAAGAAACTCCAGTTCAATAAGAAGGAAGGAGAGGTTGCTTTCGTTTGGGATCAGAGTCCCCCGATTAGACACAGAGTTTAGAACCGACCCACCTACTCATGCCCCTACCCTTATTACCCAAACTTCTGTTCTGTCTATCACACTACTGTTAACCATCCTCGTCCTCGACCTAACTACACAAACATACCTGCACCACCTTTCCAGATTTTTCAACCAAGTTTGCAAACTCGACCTCGACCTCCTTTTAATCCAAGACCTGTTCCACCTAATAATCAAACCTATAATTATCTTCAAACCAATGAAACCCAAAACCAAATCCAATACCGCACCTTTACTAATTTAGGCAGACCCCTTGACCAATTATACGAGTAACTTAAGGTTACTGGTAAAATTGGCATGGTGCCTCCTAAAACCTACCTTAGGGCCATTCCTGCTGGCTATGATTCTCAAGCCATTTGTGCATATCACTCTGGAAGTCCTGGCCACTCTACTGGCAATTATTGGCACTAAAGCATAAGATCCAAGACATGATTGATGTTGGAGACATAGTTTTAAGGAAAAGAGGCGAGTCAGGGCCGAATGTCAGCAAGAACCCTCTTCCTGAGCATAAAAATACTGTAGGGGCCATTACCACTAACGAGGAGTTTGAGAAGCTTGCCAAATACATTGTGGAGGAGAATGGAGTAATTGGAATAGTTGATAAGCCTTTTGTGCTGGAAAGAGTCATCCAAAACTGGACTGCAAATTTCCTTCCCTCTCGAAGGGAATTTCGGTAAATTAAGGGGATTGTTCTTGGCCAAAATCCATCACAAAACTGCTTTGTTTTCAGTTATTTGAATCCTTTTAAGTGTCATGTTAATACACATTTTGTTTAAATGAAAGTTCCGCTCCCACTGTACAGTTCCTATGGAAATGTGTTAATTTTGACTAATATTTTATTTTGCAAAGTACTTGCATTTTGTCAAATATCTATCTGCTCTTTAATTCAATGAAAAATTCTTGTTCATCTTTATTATTTCTTACTTGGTTATTGTGCATGCTCACTCTATTTTTAGATGGCAAAAAATAAAAGTACTTGACCCTTAGGATATCACTATTCTGGAATTCGGTGATTGCAAACTTGATATCTCTCACGAATTTGAAATTATGGATTTCAAATTGAGATCCCCTCTTTGCGCACTTTAATGGAAGCTATGTGGGAGGAAGCCGAATGGAGCAAACAGAGACATGAACAATTGTCTTTAATTGACGAAAGACATTTAAACGCTGTTTGCCATGGACAATGCTATCAAAGGAGAATGACTCGTGTTTATAATAAGAAAGTCTGACCTCGATTGTTCAAAGAAGGAGATACAGTTTTGAAACGAATTCTTCCCATTCAAGATAAAGCCAAAGGAAAATTTGTTCCAAATTGGCAAGGACCTTTCATTATCAAGAAAATATTGCCCAGAAGAGCACTCATTCTCACAGAAATAGATGAACAGGTTTTTTCTCAACCAATCAATTCAGATATGTGTACGAAATTTTTTATCTGATTATGTGACTTTTCTTTTTGAAATACCATCTAAGGTGGATTAAAGGCGGGTTTTCTTCTTTTCCCTTTGAACGTCCTACCCCTTGTTTTCCCCTTTGAACCTCCAGAATAATTTAATCATTTGTTTGATAGCCTCCCTAAAGATCGCTAACCCTACACTGGAACAAATTTTATCTCCTATTTGTTATATTTAAAAAAAAAAGGAGTCAAAAGCCAAACTGGGGCAATTTTTTTAGTTTTAATACCCTCATAATGGGGCAAATGTTGATAGAATGCGATTTTAGAGTTTTTGATACCTCCTTGAAAAGATTTGCTCTCGGGCCTTAATCTTTCTCAACACTACACCTGACCCTGTTATAAAAATCATAAAGTCCCGACCTCCGCCTTAGTAGTATTTTTAATGAAAATCGCTTAATCAAATGGCAAATGATGTCAATACACATTCACCAATTTTGCAAGGGAAAGATTGTCGCACTGATGCCATCATTTCTTAAAACACATTTATGAGATGATAAAGGCTGTGGGCAAGATTTATTGATTAGGTGAAAATCCGAAAGGGCACCTTTTCAAAAAAAAAAAAGAAAAAAAGAAGAAGAAAGAAAAACAACAGAAAATGAAATCAAAAGAAAAAAAATGGGTAGGGGTAACCTTGGTGAAAACCCGAAAGGGCGCTAAGGTAGGATTTTTGAATTATCGATCGAATTAGGAGTGGAAAGCTAAGGTTCGACTGCTGAGAAGCTAGTGACTAGGTTCGTTTGGGTTTCTCCCCATGTTGAGATTCTTCTAACGATACCGATTTCCAGAAATCACTACAAGAAAATTGGTCATTAGTGACAACTTTTCTCTGTGACGAAAAAAAGTTGTCACAAAAGGGGATCATTTATTAACGACTTTCTAACTCGTCACAAACCTCTAATGGGAGCCAACTCATTTGTGAAAAGTCGTCACTAGTAAATTCCTGCCAAGATTTAGCAAGAGCGCGGGAGTGTTAGAACACACAATAGTGACGACATTAAGAACATCATCACTATTGCTTGGCCTATTTACGGACGACTTTTTGTTGTCGTCACTGATCACTAAAAAAAATAGTTATTAGTGACAACATTTTTTAGTGATGACAATAAGTGGTCACAAAAAGAGTTTCTTTAGTCGCGACACGTAAAGTTGTCACAATTGCATCAAAGCAACTAAATGTTTAGTAACGACCCGTTATTTTCGTCACAAACTACACTGCAAGAAATATGGTTATTAGTGACAACATTTGCTAGTGACGAAAAAAGTCGTCACAAAACGTGTTTGTTTAGTGACGATAAGGAAAGTTGTCATAATTGCTCAAAGCAACTAAGTCTTCAGTGACGACCTTGAAAAATGTTGCCACTAAAATGATCTATATAGTGACAACTTCTAATATCGTCACTGTTACTCTACCGATTCGGATTTAGTGACAAGAATTAATTGTCACTATTTAAAGTACTTATTTCTAAGTCACTTTCATTAATTCTACTGTGCCACCCTAACTTTTGCGATTTAGCCCCAAATGTTGTAAAAAATTCCATTAATTCCATTATGATACCTTAACTTTTACAATTTAGCCCCATATGTAGTACACCGATTTCTTTAATTCTATTATTACTCCCTAACTTTTGTAATTTAGCCCCATATGTAATTCACCAATTTCATTAATTATAATATGGCACTCTAACTTTTGCAATTTAACCCCCATATGTAATACACCAATTTTATTATTTCTATTATGGCACCCTAACTTTTACAATTTAACCCCTATTTTTTTATTAGGAAATTGCGAATGGTATCTTGATAAACTATGCATAAATATTTTATAATTTTCTCAAACTTAAGTAATAATTTGTTATAAACTCTAAAGATATATCTTTCATTACAATAGTTATAAGGCAGGCAGGTCTTTTTATCAATGGAATAAGAAATTTATGCCAGATTTATCCTTTGTACTACATGCCAAGTAGTATTAGCAAAGGAATAACAAAGTACTACAAAGTAATTAATAAAATAGCCTTCAGGGAGTGTAGTTTATGGGCAAATGAGCATTATCTATTCAAAGTACCAGTTTTTTATGGGCATTTTACGCTCAAACATATAATTTATGATAAATTTATAAATGTTTGTAAGTAAAATTCAAAAAGTGTTACACTGATTTCTTACAAAACGAAAACTGGCAGGTTATCTTTTCAACATAAATTAAATTTTTTTAAAAAAAGAAATGGCCCATAAAGTACCAACTCTTTGTGGGTTTTCTCCATTACATGAACAAATATTCTGCTCTTTATGGGCATTTCACTCTGAATCATTTAATTTATGTTAAATACATAAATGTTTGTAAGTAAAATTCAAAAAGTGTTGCACTAATATTTTTATGAAAGGGAAACTGGTAGGTTTTGTATTTAACATAAATTAAATATGTGAAAGCAAAAAAAAAAAAAAAAGAAATTACCCATAAATCTATGTCTTGCAAATCCATACTAGTAAAATAGTTTCAAACAAAATTAAACATTAAAATAAACAGTAATTTATACACATTAAAATATCTGTAATTTATACACATTTTGCAACTACTACTTTGTGTTTTCTCTGTAATGAATTTTTTAACTATTGAGAACTTAAGTTTTGTCTTGCAAATCTATACTAGTACAATAGTTTTAAACAAAATTAAACATTAAAATAAATGTTTGAAAAAGAACAAAAGTACATTTATCACTTGCAGTAATGTAACAAAATTTTCTCAACCATTATCAATATTTTCACAAAAGTATTAAAAACTAGCAATTGACAATATTAAAAACTAGCAATTTAATTAGTGACGACTTTTCTTGTCATTATAATCTTGAATAAATTAGTGATAACATTATGTCATCACTAAATTTTCTTTGATTTTGACTTAACAATAATGTCTTATTAATAGCATTTGATTATTTTTAATGAAAGTCTGTTATAACCATAGAATTTGACTTTCGTTATTTTCAATTAATGATGTACTTTAGTGCTGCAATTATAAAAAATTGCAGGGCTAAAATATTTGCAAATTATAAAAGTATATTTTCACTTATATGTAATTAACAAATTTTGCCACCTATATTGATGAAAATTTGTGTTTTTGTACTAAAAAATAAAGAATAATACTATAGCAATAAAATCTATGCTTCAAACCAAATTAAAAATAAAAAAAAGCATGATGATTGGTCTCAAATGTTGGGAAAATGATTATTTTTATTGAAACTATGTTATAACCATATAATTTGAGTTTAATTATTTTCAATTACATGATGTTCTTTAGTGCTGCAATTATAAGAAATTAGTATAAAATATTAGCAAATTATAAAAGTACATTTTCAATTATATGAAATTAACAAATTTTGCCACCTATGTTGATGAAAATTTTTATTTTTTGCTAAAAAATAAAGAATAATACTATAGCATTAAAATCTATGGTTTAAACCATATTACAAATCCAGAAAAAAAAACATGATTTTTGGTATCAAATGGAGGGAAAATGAGTGAAGTCAAAATTTTGATCAAATCATAGTGAAAGTGCCGCGCAACAAAAATAATATCCAAAGCAAAGCAAAGACCAAAGCAGCGGAACACATTCTGAAAACAAAAGCAACGGAACACTTGGTCTGAGTTAAAGCAAACAAACAAGCTTCTGCACTGAGCTGAAATAGAGCTTCCGAGCTGAAACACAAACTTTCACCGAGCTGAAACAAACAAGCTTCTGCACTGACGGCTGGGAGCAGAGGGTCGGAGGGCTGATGAAGCAAGAGAGTTGGCGGCTGGTTGAGTGAGGAAACAAGAGGGGCAAGAGAGAGAGAAAAACAACGGCGGGGAAGTTGATGGCTGAAGGTAAGAAAAACCAGAGAGAGCTAGGTTTTGACAGACGGGGAGAAAGAGGACGGCGAGATAGCTGAGAGAAAAACCAGAGGAAAGGAGAACTTCGAGAGAAAAAAGAGAGAACCACCAGCGGAGAGAGCTAGGAGTAATGGGCTGGGGGTTGTTTACGGCTGGAAAAGAAGGGGCAGCGCTGAGTGAGAGAGAGAGAAACAACGGCTAGAGGGGGCGGCTGAAGATTGCGAGAGAACAAGAGAATAGAAGAGAAAGTAAAGGGGGCGGCGGACGGGCTGAACAGAAACAAAAGAAACAAGGACGGAGAAAAGGGAAGCGAATCAGCACAAAACAGAGCTTCCGCACGGCACCTGATACTTTCACCCACACAACAAATCCGTTCTCTGGCTTCTCACTAGCATCACCATGGTTGTCCAGCATTAAAGGGCAAGGTTTTCATTAGAAAGGTTCATTTTTCTCTCTCCTATACATTTTCCCCAATTTTTCCAAATCCCTAATATTCTACAATATTTTTTTGCAAATTTCTGCCCAAAATCTTTTAGCAGCTCTTGATTATTAGATGCTATCATAGCTATTGGGATCCAGATGATGGAAAGCATAGACTAGAATCTTGGTACAGATGTTGGCTCAACTTTTGGAAGTTTCTCTTTCATTGGGATATTGTAAAAAATGTTTCACTAGCGTACATCTTGTAGTACTACATCATATATTGGGCAGAAACAATGATAAATGCCAGTGCAATAATAAAGAGAAGAAGAAGAACTTCATTTTGATATCTCATATATGGCATTGTCATCCTAGATTTTTGTTGGAAAATAATTATTTGCAGCTCCCTAATTTCTTGGACATTGTTGATTGCAACTTCCGTTACAATATTTCCTTTACTTAATTAGTTCTGACTAATTCTCAGAATCATAAGCCATCGTGAAGACAACCAATGCATTACTTTATAGCACCATTTGCTATTAATCTTTTTTGTACTTCTTAGTTGCCATTATATCGTTATTGTGGTTGGTTAATGGCTTAAGCCATCCGAGGGAATCGATATACTTCAAAATTTGACCATAGATGCTGTACTATTTCTGCAAATTCTGATTCAACAGGCTGGCAAGTGGCAACTTCAAGTTACACGACTTAAAAAAGTACTCTAATTTACTTACAAGATTTGCCGTGCAAAAAAGATTGATCTTATCAAACATTTCAAACTGGAGGAGCTACTTGTTCATCTTATTATGCAAAAAAAAAAATTCTCCAGATATACTTTTCTGGTTGTATCTCAAGGTTTAGGGTGGGAAAAATGGCATTTAAAATAGAAAACAAAAGAAAGAAAACATAACTCTAGTAAGTTGACTGTGTGAGTTATTTTACATCTGAACATGTGAATAAATTTCTGCTGCGAATCAGTTTCCTAGCCTTAAATGAACCGACACATGAGATAGATGAAAATATCTTCTAGAAATTATTATTGCTTCAATCAAACTCACATACTTTAATCTCTTGCTCTCTCTCTCTCTCTCTCTCTCTCTCTCTAGAATTAAATCTGAAGACTTAATTCCTACCACTAATTATACAAGACATTAGTGGCTTACCATATAATTGGGGATATTCTTGATAAACAGGGTTGGTGACAAAAGCACTGGACGTTTTCTCCCAGTTGCATTTCAGACTAGATATAAGGAGGTTCTTGTAAAGGCACATACTGCTGCATCTGGAGCGGTGCTAAGATTGCAAATAGCTCCTGTTCTTGGTAGGAAAAGAAAACCAATTGAGTGGTCTGAGTTTCAGGTACTATTCCTTCTTACCATTATTCAGGCTTGAAATTTATATTTGTGCTTTACTCTTCTATTATTTTTGCGTTGGGCATCTTCCCTTTACAAATATATGATGCCTGATCCTATGTTTTTTGAACATGTAGTGTGCTGTTAGCTAGCAAAATCAGCCTATGAAATTGATTATTCATGTTATGGCTTTATCTTTTGTTTGCCAAACTTTTGCATGTATACTGTGGCTGCAGATTCTATTTAGTTTGTTGCCTTACTAATGCATTTGTACTTGAGATGGTTGATTTTTGCTAAAAATGTGTTTTACACCTTGGATCCCATTGCTAGTATTTGAGGAGTTTAAATTTAGTTCATATTACATTGCATTTGTTTTCTATATAATGTAGCGGTCATATTCTTTATGGTAGGATAAAGGGCTGCAACAATATGGATAGGAGTTGGATGTCTATTAAGAACTACCTCGACCCCAAGTATTTAGATGGAGTTGATGAATTTATTAAGTTTGCTTTTCTAGGCAAGGATCCTAATTGTAAACTGCCATGTCCTTGCAAAGTATGCAATAATTTTGAGGATCAAACTAAGGAAGTCATGGCCAATCACTTGTGTCGAGGAATTGTTGATAGTTATACTAGGTGGATATATCATGGCGAAGGGTTTGAATCTGATGATGAGAATGATGACATAGAAATAAGTGACAACGATAGTGACTTTGACAGTATGGAGGAGCTGTTAAATGATGTAGGAGTTGCTAACTTTGGTGAGAGTTGGAGACATTCACCGGAACTTGATACGGGTGCTTGTACCGAGAAAGAAGGAGAAGCATGAAGATGATTTGGTTGATAACGAAGAGGCTTACCAAGAAGAGTATCATGAAGATTTGATTGGTGTACAAGAAAATCTTGAGTTGGTCAGTTTGAAGAGAGGAGATGTGCAAACTGAAGAAAGGATAGAGGCTGGTGCTATGTTTTTTATAGAATTGTCAGCTAGCCGTACAAGGCAATTGGATGACAATTTTATTGATAATGATGAGGAAATTGAGCAACAATTCAATTCTGAGGATGAAAATGAACAATTTGTACAAATCGATGACTATGAATCAGATTAAACAATGTTGTTCATTGAATTTCTTAATCAAATTTTTTCTTGTATTTTTTCTGTAGTTTATGATATGTTGTCATGGCTGATTGTGTTGTTTACGATTTTGGTGGTGCTTGCGTTATATGATTATGTAGATAGATGGTTGGACCGGGGAAAAAAGGAAAATTTACTTTACGACAAAGTCGGGATGCTGGGCGAGGAATTGTGGAGCAAACTGAAGAAAATGTAAGCTGTCAGGTAAAGAAACAAGAGTCATTTCCAGATATTTTCTTTTTTCCTAAACTAGCAATTATCATCCTAAACTAGTTACTATTGATAAGCGCATTCTTATGTTATTGTAGCAAGCTAGTGAACCAAAATATAGTGCAATTCCCAAGACAAGCAATGTCACTGAACCTGTATTAACAAAAAGGTCTTCTAGGATCCGTCTATTTGATGAATCTGAGGTTAGTTATTATTTTTTTCAATCTGCCACTTAGATAAACTGGTTTATGACAAAGCAATTGATTCAACTTTTACATGTCGTTGTATAATGGTGGCTTAAATTGCTGGATTATAGATTCCTAGTGCATCCTCTGCTAGAGAAAGTGCTACAAGAAATTCAGGTATACAAGCTGAGAGTAGACAGATTGCTGAAAAATCTTTAGGCAATGGAATGACATCACAAGAAGCTGCTGGGATGCAAACTGATGGAACTCCTACTTCACAGCATGTTGGATCTAATCAAGCTATTGGTTGTGAAAGCAATGAAACTGAAAGTATGCAAGACCTTGAGTCAAACGGTTCAGGTATGTCAGTTTTACGTGTAATTCTACTCTAATTAACTAATTACTGCCATGGCTGCTATTGTTAGCACTTATGGTCTTGTTTACGTTGTATCTACTAGACCAAGTGACGTTAAAAAGAAAAAGAGGATATACGCGTAATATTGCACTATCAAATGAAAAAAAAGCTGGAAAAAAGGTGAACATTACTGTTTCTGAAATAAGTGGAAGACTAGTTGGAGAAGGTGCTCAGCGATACATTTCAGAAGCAAGCTGCGTTATTCGAAAGTATGGCAAGTGGAAAGCACCTAAATGGGGCAAGCTTCCTAAAGATGATAGAGATCAACTGCTAAGAATTACTAATGTAAGAATCTGCTATCATAGTATTTTTTTGGTTTTCTAGACACAATTTAAATTAGTCCATTAATTTTTTCTGATTTTGATATGTCCTTCTATTTTTAATTCAGAATAGTTTCACTTATGATGGAGGAGAGCATGTGAAACCAGCTTTAATTAAGCAATTAAATTCACAGTATAGAAGTCGACATTATAATTTTCACATGCTATTCAAAAAATGTGGCTCTAAGGAGGAAGCTCTTGCACGTCGACCAGAATATGTGGAAGAATCAGATTGGATTTACCTTTGCGATTACTATTGTAGTCCAGAATTCAAGGTATGTGTAGCACATACTTGTTAATTTGCTATATATGTAAGTCCCAAAGACAACCAAGAGGGGGGGTGAATTGGGTTGATTAAAATCTTAACCAAATTTATGCACTTTTTCTTTAATAAAAATTTACCTTCTTTTCAAGTAAAGATCAACCAAGTAGATTAGAAGACAATAGCAATATTGATCAGAAAAACAAGTTTATATAAGCAATGAGAATTTTATTAAACAAAAAGTATAATAGGAAATCAAACCAATTGTCTACCAAGCTTTCCTCAAACTTGAAAACCAATCACAAGGTTGAGCAACTTCTCTTTGATGAAATATGATCAACTAGATGTACAATGGAGGGAGCACTTCCTCCTTGCCCTAAGCCTCACTTAGTCAAGCTAAGAAGTTTTACAAACACTCAGATAACCCTCAACAAAGCTACACTAAAGAAACTTTCAACCACAAGAGAAAAGCTCACCAGAAGTTCACACCCCCTAGAGAACAAATCTAACTTTGGAGACTATTTTCTAGCTAAAATATCTCTTGAGATCTTGTAGACCAAGTGTGCAAAAGTTCTTACTTCGTTCAGAACATTTTGTTTTTAAAGGGGAACAGAAATGGGCTTCATTAAAGCTTCCAACGGATAGAAGGCAGATGAAGAGTCAGCTAGCCGTTGGGGCTTTCGGACGTCCGACGATCAAATTATCGTCCGAACCAATCGTCCGAAAAACAGCCAATTTGAAGTTCGGACGTCCGATGGAATTTTATCGTCCGAGCTTCAGTGTCCGAACGTCGTCCAGAGAGTTATCAAATCTTCGAGGAATTTTTAGGACGTCCGATGATCTTGATGTTCGTCCGAAGCATGCGTCCGATCCTTCAGGACGTCCGATGCTTCCTTGCGAGCGTCCGACAGTGTCTTGGCAGAGAGTCATCAAAGCTTTGTGGAATTTTTAGGACGTCCGACACGGTCGATGTGCGTCCGACAGAAACTCCTTCCTGATGTTCTTCATCCCTTCGGACGTCCGACAGATTCCTTTCGGCCGTCCGACATGAGTGTCCTGTTTTTGCTCACGACATATTCGTACCTGATTCTTTGATAGGCAACAACACTTATATTTGAAGAAAGTTAGATAAAACATTTCAAGAAACCAAGACTAACAAAATTGTCATACTTAAAAGACAGTATCTTTGATCGGAACAAAACAATGACTAAATTTGTTTATATTATTCCAATCTTGTTTGCCACATCCAAAGCATCGTAGTCTGGAGTTAATCGATCATATGCTTACTTTGTTCCATCAGGCCTGATCAAAGTGTTCACTTTCTTTGGTCTGTATAAACATTTCAACGAACTTTTGTGATCATCAAAACCAAGAATAACATTCTCCCCCTTTTTGATGATGACAAAACAAAAGTTTGAAATGAAATTTGATGATTGCATTATAAGCTCCCCCTTTCTCACGAACTCCCCCTTATTTAGTGAATCATAAAATTTTGAAAATTTTGAAAAAGCTCCCCCTCACTTGGCTGCCCATCCGAGTTAAACAATTCCAAAAATATGACAATTAAGCATATCAGCCAATCCAAATTTAAACAATCAATCCAACATATCCAACATCACCAATTTTATGATCAATACCAATCATCAATCATCAATCAATCCAGTCCTCTCCCCCTTTTTGTCATCACAAAAGGGCAACCAATCACATCAACACATCCACAAACACATTCATCAATGAAAACCAAATTCGTTGCACCAAAATACTTAAACATCCATAAACACAGTCATCATTCAAAATACTTAACATAAACATACAGTACCAACAAGAGAAACATTAAAAGAAGGTTACAAATGTTGACCATTACAAACACATAAAATAGACAAACAGAATGCAAATGTCCTAAGTAGTGAACTATGTGGATCCAGGAGTTCTTCGAGAGAGCTGATATTGGGAGAGGTCCTCCTCTTCAGTTTCTTCATCAGCTTCAGCATCCACTTCAACTGGTTCCTTGCCTTTATCTGCTGTGGAAGGACCATGAGGAGTCACAGGAGTTGATGAACCCGGGTCTGGAATTGATGAGCTTGGATCAGTGGGGTGTGGCTCTTTGTCATGGGACACTTCCTCAACCACAGGTGGGGGAAAGAGAAGGTTCTTTTTGTCTAGAAAGGCAGTTTGTTGCTCAGAGGACATGGTGAGCATTAGGCCATGTTCTAGAAGAAGAACATGCTGTTTGAGTTCATGAAGAAG
This sequence comes from Coffea arabica, assembly GCF_036785885.1. Taxonomy (NCBI): domain Eukaryota; kingdom Viridiplantae; phylum Streptophyta; class Magnoliopsida; order Gentianales; family Rubiaceae; genus Coffea; species Coffea arabica. The sequence continues at coordinate 7,189,839 of NC_092318.1, read as the reverse complement.
CTCAATCACTCCATCATTGGAGGAGGAAGATGCCTTAGTGGCAGATTTCCTAGGATGAATGGGAGTGAGTGGAATAGATGAAGGATCATGTGCAGCCTTAGACCTATGTTCACTGGACGATGCCTCTTTATAAGACCACATATTATCTTTAAAAACAAGAATTTTCCTTTCAAAGTATCCTTTGGTAAAAGCATAAGAAGATGCTTCTTTGGGACAAACACCTAAAATTGGAACTTTGAAAAACTCAAAAATCTTTTGAAGAAACTTTCCATAGGATAGTTTTCTGCGAGAGTCAGTGGTATAGCGAAGTAAAAACTTGCACATGACAAAACCAAAATCAATTCGAATTTTTTCTCGAAAACAATAAAAGAGGTACAACTCCATTTTGTTTGCATCAGTTCTATGGCCATCAGTAGGCACAAGCAGGTTTGAAATGATAGAAAAAGCAATTAAATTCACAGGGGCAAGATCATTCAGTTTAGCATCAGCAGGGGAGGAAAAACTTCTTTTAAAATAGGTCAACATTTTAGCCCCATCAAAATGATTATCAGCATTAGGGTGCTCTTCATAGGAAAAGAAATTTGCAATTTTATCCTTGCACCCACGTTCAATGGTAGTATTTAAAATGGAATTCACAATTTCAGAGTCAAAGATTAAGTCTACCCCATTAACCCTGGAAAAGATTTCAGTTTGGTCAGACCCTTTCCTAAGATTAGCAAAAAATTGATGCAGCATTTCAGGATAGTAAACATTTGGCATAGAAATGATATGCGACCATTTCTGAAAAGCAAACAACTTCAGAATGGTTTCTAAACCTATGAGACGAAATTCAGAAGGGTTTACAGTACGTTGAGGGATGACACCTTTCTGGGATATCAAGGAGTGTTTGTCTCTTGCTGTATCATCAAAGAATGTAGGGAGTGGGGCTGATTTTGGAGGCGGTTGAGCAGAGGTTCCCTGTCCAGATTCAGGCTGAGAGGTGGGTTGTGGAGTAGGCCGTGACATTTGACCCTTTATGGCTCCTCTCTTGAAGCGTTTGGATGAACGTTTGACCGTAGGAAGATCCTCATCCTCATCCCTGAGTGGATGCTTGCGTCCGGCAGTAACCTTTCCTCCTCTCAGATTCACCATTGTGTGAAATGTGTGGAATGAAGAATGCAAATGATGCACACAGTGGTAGGGAAGTGATTTGCACAGAAATTTTGGGACAAAAAGGCCTTAAACAAGATTTGGCAGAGCGGTTATGAGAAAGTAGGGTTTTGAAGGAAATTTGGGAATTTGTGAAATGTTATGCGATTCGGGGAAATGATCAGGAGAAATGAATCGCAATCAGTCAGAAAAAGTTTTGTTTGAGTCAATTTGAGAATGAGAGCTTCAAAATGGTACGAATTTGAGAGTGAGGGAAGAGAGAGTTTTCGTCCGAGAGGAAATAGAATAGGAAGAGTCTGAAGCAAATGAGAAAGAAGGTTATTTAAAAAATTGATACGTTGCACTGTCGGACGGCCGAACGACGTTTTGCGTCCGACAGCTGCGTCCGAACAGGCGCAATCTGGAAAATGGCTGAAGAACATCATCGGACGTCCGTTCATCTTCTTTCGGACGTCCGAAGACCCAAAAATTAAGATGATTTTTCGATTATTCCTAATTTTGATCTTAGATGAATGAACTGATCTAATGGCAAAGCTTTTGTAAAAATATCCACAAATTGATCTTTAGAACAAACATAATTTACACATATTTCACCTTTTTGAACGAGATCACGAATAAAGTGATGCTTTATATCTATGTGCTTTGTCCTAGAATGATGAATAGGATTTTTGGTCAAATTTATAGCACTAGTATTATCACAGAATACAGGCATGCAGTCATACAACAATCCAAAATCATTCAAGGTGTGCTTCATCCATAAAAGTTGAGCACAACATGCACTAGCGGCAATATATTCCGCTTCGGTTGTAGACAGAGAGATTGCACATTGTTTCTTGCTAAACCAAGAGACTAAACAATTTCCAAGAAAATGACAAGTTCCACTAGTACTCTTTCTATCCACACGACAACCTCCAAAATCAGCATCCGAATAACCATATAGTGCAAACTCATTAGATCTAGCATACCAAAGACCATAGTCTAATGTACCTTTCAAATACCTAAAAATCCTTTTTACAGCATTCAAATGTGATTCTTTTGGACAAGATTGAAATCTAGCACACAAGCAAACAGCAAACATAATATCAGGTCTACTTGCGGTTAAATAGAGTAGGCTTCCGATCATACCTCTATAATGCTTTTCATCCACATGATTACCTTCTTCATCTTTGTCAAGCTTTGTAGAAGTGCACATTGGAGTTCCAACTTGCTTTGAGTCCTCCATGCCAAACCTTTTCAGCAATTCCTTGGTATATTTTGCTTGATTTATAAAAATTCCCTCAAGAGCTTGATGTATTTGAAGTCCAAGGAAGAAATTTAATTCTCCCATCATACTCATTTCAAATTCACTTTGCATAGTGGTGGAAAACTCCTTACATAGATATTCATTAGTAGCACCAAAAATAATATCATCAACATATACTTGCACAATAAGAAGGTCATTCAACACTTGCTTAGTAAAAAGTGTGGTGTCCACAACACCCCTTTTGAAACCATTTTCAATCAAAAAACCACTTAGTCTTTCATACCAAGCTCTTGGAGCCTGTTTTAGACCATATAAAGCTTTAGATAGTTTAAACACATGACTTGGAAATTTTGTATTTTCAAAACCGGGGGGTTGATCCACATATACTTCTTGATCAATAAAACCATTTAAAAAAGCACTTTTAACATCCATTTGAAACAATTTGAAGCCTTTAAAGCATGCAAAAGCAAGAAGCATTCTAATAGATTCTAATCTAGCTACGGGAGCAAATGTTTCATCAAAATCAATTCCTTCTTCTTGTGCATATCCTTTAGCAACTAATCTGGCTTTATTTCTTACAACAACACCTTTATCATCCAACTTATTTCTAAAAATCCACTTTGTGCCAATGATAGGTTGATTATGAGGTCTATTAACAAGTGTCCAAACTTCATTTCTCTCAAATTGATTAAGTTCCTCTTGCATTGCCAAAATCCAGTTTTCATCCTTTAAAGCATCATTGATATTTTTGGGTTCAAAAAGAGAAACTAAAGCAAAATTGTCAATCAATTTTCTAGATGAGGAACGAGTGTTTACCTTCTCGGATGGATCACCAATTATAAGCTCTTTTGGATGATTTTGGCTGAATTTCCAAGCCTTGGGAAGATCTTTGAGTGGATCATCATTTTTGTCTTCATCTTCCTCTTCTTGATCATTATGAACTTCATTTTCCATTTCAGTTGCTGCTGGTTTAGAGCTTCCTTCATTTCCAATTGATAGCTTTTCCATTCCTTCTCGAACACCTACATCATCATCCTCACACGAACTTTTGGAATTATCATCATTGGTTTCATCAAATGTTATATGTATAGCTTCTTCAATCACAAGAGTCCTTCTATTAAAAACTCTATATCCTCTTTTATTCTCACAATACCCCAAAAATATTCCTACATCAGATTTTTTATCAAACTTACCAAGATGTTCCTTTAGATTCAAAATAAAGCATTTACAACCAAATACTTTGAAATAACCAACCGTAGGTTTCTTATCAAAAATCAGCTCATAAGGAGTTTTCTTTAAAATAGGTCTCAAGAGTATTCTATTCATCACATAACATGCAGTGTTTACCGCTTCAGCCCAAAGATATTTAGGCAACCTACATTCATTCAACATAGTTCTAGCAGCCTCTTGAAGAGTCCTGTTTTTCCTTTCTACAACACCATTTTGCTGTGGAGTCCTTGCAATAGAGAACTCATGTGTTATACCATTATGATCACAAAATTCTGGAAAACCACAATACTTGAATTCCGTCCCATTATCACTTCTAATCCTAACAATTTTTAACCCAAGCAGATTTTGCACTTTAGCAAACAATGAAGTAAAATTCTTGAAGGCATCATCTTTATGAGCAAGAAATATCACCCAAGTGTATCTAGAATAATCATCAACAATTACAAAACAATATCTTTTACCTCCCAAGCTAGTAATTTGAGTGGGACCAAATAAATCAAGATGCAAGAGTTCCAAAGGTTTAGAAGTAGATACACACATCTTAGGTTTAAAGGAATTTTTTGTTTGCTTCCCAAATTGACATGCATCACATATTTTGTCCTTATCAAAACTGATTTTTGGCAAGCCTCTAACCAACTCCTTTTTCGAAATTTCCTTTAGTAAATCCATGTTAAAATGACAAAGTCTTCTATGCCACAACCAAGGATCTTCATTTGAAGCTTTAAGACATTTTAAGCTAGAAGAATCAATTTTATCAAGAACCACAATATATATGTCGTTGAACCTCTTACCTTTGAACACAATATTATATTTGGAATCAAGCACAATGCATTCATGTTTTTTAAACAACACATTCAAGTCTTTATCACACAATTGACTAACACTAAGCAAGTTATAACTTAAGTTATCAACTAAGAGCACATTATGGACAAAAGTATCACCATCCTTACCAACATCACCTATTCCAATTGTCTTAGCTTTCACATCATCACCAAATGTCACTTTTCCACTTGACTTTGATTTCAGCTTTATGAACAAAGAGGGATCACCGGTCATATGCCTTGAGCAACCGCTATCAATAAACCATTTGGACTTGTTTGAGCATTTTTCCTGAAAAGAGAAAGTGTTTGGTACCCATTTTAATTTTTGGGTCCGCAATAGTTAGCATTGTATCTAACTAACCACATGCATTTCATCCCTTTGTTCAGATTTCTTTTCACATAGCAATCACCTTTCAAATGCCCTCTTTGACAACAAAAACCACACATAATGGAAGAGTCCTTAACATGTACTGGTTTGACATATCTCAATCCACCTCTTCTATATGTTGTGAAACCATGTGCATTTTTGTTGTGTGCAAATGTTCTTTGAAAAGTAGTAGGATGTGTAGATGACATGTTCCTTTTGATAAACTCCTGCTTTCTTGCTTTCAAAGTCTCATCCAAGTTGTCCATTCTTTTTTTCAAATCACCATGTCTTTCCTTCAGCATTTCACAAATATTTGTCTTTCTATCAAGCTCATTTTGAACATTACATCCGGCTCTTACAAGACTTTCATTGTCAGTCTTTAGTTGTTTATTTTGTTGAAAAAGACTTGCATTTTCTTGAATGAGAAAAGCCATTTTCTGTTTTAACTGCTTGTTTTTATCATAAGATTCCTTCAAGGCATTATGCAGTTTTTCAACAAAGGATTCAAGATCATCATCTTCATCATCATCACTTTCAGATTGAGAGTGTGTGGAAGTTACCTCATTATTTCCAATAGCCATGAAGGCCATTTGAGCTGATTCTTCTTCTTCTTCTACTTCCCCTTCGGAGTTGCATTCATTCCAAGTAATCTGAAAGTTGTTGAATCTTGGCTTCCGATCAGCTTTTCCATCTTTCATCTTCTTCATGGGGCATTCGTTTGCATAGTGTCCAAGCTGTCCACATTCGAAGCATTTGTCCAACTGTTTCTTGTTGAAATCCTGTTTTCCTTTGTACTTTGCGATAGATGGCTGATTCTGGAATTGATTGCTAGGTCCTCCCCTTCTAAACTTTCTTTTATTCAAGATTCTCTTGAAGCCTCTGGTGATGAGAGCAAGATCATTATCATCACCATCCGAGTCTTCATCATCCAAGTGAGCTGTATCATCTTCACCTTGAGTAGTCTTTAGAGCAATGTTTCTCTTTGCTCTAGCTTCCTCTTCCTCCTGCACTTTAGATTTCAGTTTCAACTCATAAGAGGTTAGTGAGTTAATGATAGATTCAATAGGCACAGAACTTAAATCCTTAGCCTCCTCTATTGCAGTCACTTTATTTTCCCATTCTTTGCCCAACGCATTGAGAATTTTCCTGTTCTTCTCTCCCAAGGTGTACTCTTTGCCCAACACCTCGAGATCTTTGATCAAGTCAGTGAACCTGCAATACATTTTGTCAATATCCTCAAGAGGTTCAATTCTAAATGATTCATATTTTGTGACCAAGATAGCCTTTTTCTGTTCTTTAACGTTGTCACCACCCTCATGGATTTCTCTTAGTTTATCCCACATTTCTTTGGCCGATTTGCAGCCTTTTACTCTAATTGATTCATTTGAATCTAGGGCACTATAAAGAACATTCATGGCCTTGGCATTCAGTGTGAGGTTAGTCCTATCTTGAGCATTCATTTCAGCTCTCATTTTTGGCCGAAGCAACCCTGTATCTGCATCAAGAAAGTTAGCTTCGTGCGGTCCTTCACTCACAATAAACCATAGTTCAATATCAATAGATTGCAAAAAGATAATCATCCGTTCTTTCCAGCTAACATAGTTGGAGCCACTGAACATGGGAGGCCTAGTAACAGATTGCCCCTCAACAAACATAGCATGACTGGTTGTCATCTTTACTCCAAGCCGTTAGAGCTTAATCTCAAGGAGACCAAGCTCTGATACCAATTGTAAGTCCCAAAGACAACCAAGAGGGGGGGTGAATTGGGTTGATTAAAATCTTAACCAAATTTATGCATTTTTTCTTTAATAAAAATTTACCTTCTTTTCAAGTAAAGATCAACCAAGTAGATTAGAAGACAATAGCAATATTGATCAGAAAAATAAGTTTATATAAGCAATGATAATTTTATTAAACAAAAAGTATAATAGGAAATCAAACCAATTGTCTACCAAGCTTTCCTCAAACTTGAAGACCAATCACAAGGTTGAGCAACTTCTCTTTGATGAAATATGATCAACTAGATGTACAATGGAGGGAGCACTTCCTCATTGCCCTAAGCCTCACTTAGTCAAGCTAAGAAGTTTTACAAACACTCAGATAACCCTCAACAAAGCTACACTAAAGAAACTTTCAACCACAAGAGAAAAGCTCACCAGAAGTTCACACCCATTAGAGAACAAATCTAACTTTGGAGGCTATTTTCTAGCTAAAATATCTCTTGAGATCTTGTAGACCAAGTGTGCAAAAGTTCTTACTTCGTTCAGAACATTTTGTTTTTAAAGGGGAACAGAAATGGGCTTCATTAAAGCTTCCAACGGATAGAAGGCAGATGAAGAGTCAGCTAGCCGTTGGGGCTTTCGGACGTCCGACGATCAAATTATCGTCCGAACCAATCGTCCGAAAAACAGCCAATTTGAAGTTCGGACGTCCGACGGAATTTTATCGTTCGAGCTTCAGTGTCCGAACGTCGTCCAGAGAGTTATCAAATCTTCGAGGAATTTTTAGGACGTCCGATGATCTTGATGTTCGTCCGAAGCATGCGTCCGATCCTTCAGGACGTCCGATGCTTCCTTGCGAGCGTCCGACAGTGTCTTGGCAGAGAGTCATCAAAGCTTTATGGAATTTTTAGGACGTCCGACACGGTCGATGTGCGTCCGACAGAAACTCCTTCCTGATGTTCTTCATCCCTAAGCAATACCTCTCATTAGGTCAAGCTTATATATCTCATGGTTCGCCAAGGTTCCCGACCAAGCCCATGCAGGCTCGAGTCCAAGGTCGGCCAATGAGATTTGGGCGTCCCCCATGTGCACTTGTGTGTCGAGGAGATTCACTCCAACGACGTATGCAGCTAGCATACCAATACATTTTGATTCATTCAATGCATTTCAATCATTCATTCAATGCATTTCAATCATTAAAATTTCATTTCTAATGAGAACGAGTGTGGTAAAGTACACACTCGACTCCACTTTCAAGATTTCCAATCATTAATAACAATTAAACATGTAACAAGTTTACATACACCTGACACTCACCAAATATTAGGTGTGAGTAAGGTCAAGGGAAGTTCAAGCGTCCACCGGGGAATCCTTTTGAAGGTCCTCGTGTGTGCCTGAGCAAATAATAGTGAATTTATCATTCACATCCCAAATATCGAGGAATAATTCATTCACTAGCATTAATCGAGGGAATTCCGTGAAAATGAACCTCAATTACTCGTAAATCGAGGTTCGAGTGGGGTTTGATAACGTTCAAAAGTATTTAAGTCTTTATCTAGGAAATCAGGGATAAAACGTTTAGATAATATCAAAAGAATAAAGGGTTCTTGAAAAACTCTATTTTCTTGAAATTGGAAAATTTCAGTTTTATTACGAATCTTTGAAAAATCGTAACTCACTCGGCACAAGTCGAGAATTGGAAAAATTTATACCGTTGGAAACCTCTTAGAAAGTACTATAAGTTCCTAGAAGACACTTTTCCATGAATCGAAGTGGAAAGTGCTCAAAAATGAGCTTGAAGGTACAGACTCGGTTTACAAGGCAGAATTAAGTTGGATTTCGGCCAACTTTGAAAATTCGTCACGATTCACACGTTGCAAACCGGCCTCTGAAATTTGTAACTCAATTAGAGTTGCAAGTGAGGTTTATAGCAAAGCAAGCAGATCAAGAATCGGAGTTTCGAGTACCGAGATACGGTAGCTCAAAGTTGGGGGAATTCAAGACTGGAGAAGAATTTCCAGATTTGAACCTCCAACACTAGAAATTTAATTAGGTATCGAAACGAACTTGGATTGGTATCAAAATTGGCAGTATTTTACTCCTATATGAAAGGTATATCTCTATCAAATTTCAGGGAAAAATACCCTCGGGAAGGTAGTTAACTAATCATCCAAAGTTCCGGAAAATTTCTAAGGCAATCTGCCTTTTGACTTTCATTTCCCAATTCAAATCGTTTAACCAAGAAAGCTATACAACCATGGTTTATTTGTGAAATAAAGGTCTAAGATACATCCATGATACCTTTGGTAATGGTTTATCATCAAAAATTTCAATTAATAAGATCACTCCCGGGTTTTGTCCCAAACCAGTCCAAATATTACGTTTTTCCAAAACAGGGCAGTCCTCTTGTTTTGGTCACAACTCAGTCAATTTAGCTCGGAATTGAGCATGGTTTATGGCGTTGGAAAATACATTCATAGGACTAAAAGTTCACAGAAGGAAACATTCTGAAATTTGGCAAGCAACCAGCTCGAAATTGAGCCTCAGGTTGCTGCCTCTACAATCCATTCCAGCAGATCCGAGAGACAGGACAGCTATCTTAAAATGAATGGTTCGGCTCCTACACATGGAATCAGAATACATATTTTATACTGTTGGAAAGGTATGGATGTCTAGTTTCGAATGCCACCAACGGAACTCAATTTCGATGTCGGAGGACAAAGTTATGGTCAAAATGCTACCGCTGGACAGGGTTATCCGAAAATAATTTTCCAGCTTGCCTAGTTCACGAATAAATTCATTTGCCCATCTAAACGTTAATGTTTTCCAATGAAAATTTTTACACATATAACATAACATATAAACATCAGGTTCACATGAATAAATCACCAAAAATTGGCCTCATCATGGCCGAACAAAACAGGGGCAGGTTCGGAAACTTCTTGCCATGACCTCAACTTTGAGTTTCCAACAATAATACTCCATAAATCCATCATTTTAACCACTAAACTACCATTAAATCCAACATTAATCCTCCAATCAGCAACAACCCAAGTGTGGGAATTCATAGAGCCCACTTTTCAAATTTTCCAACAATATCAAGCCATCCATACACATGCAATAGCTTAAAGATGTATTTCTACCATCATAATCCAAGTTTAAGGTGTAGGATGAGGTTACACCTCCTTAGTGCTTTAAACCAGAAATTTTCGGTCCTCAAGACTCTCCAAGAAACCGTGAAATGCAACCCTTTAGTTAGCTAGATCCAACCTCCAAGTAGTTTGCTAGATGGTCTTCAAGTTTGGTGAAGATTGATTGAAGTTTTGTGGTTAATTTGATGAAAAAATTTGTGAAGCAAGGGAGTGAGAGAGAGGGAAGGCTGGCCGGCTGTTGGTGAGAGAAGAAAGAGTGAAATTGATCAAGGTTAGCTTCCAAGAGAAGATTAAAATGAGTGGTGTAAATTCACTCCAAAGTCAACCCTCATTAGGGCTCGATTTCTCTCGCGTTTGGTTCACTAGTGCACTATACCTCTAATGTACTTATGTTCATATAAATATTATTCACTCTTAATTGTCTCGAAATAAGGGTCTAAAGTCCCTCAAATAAAGCCGCGCGTATGAAAACGCGTACCGACAATTTTAACGCTATTACGCGAAACCTCCAAAAAAATTCTTATAACGATAATTTTATTAACTATCATTTAAGTACTTAAATCTAAAATTACCTATTTTAAAGCCGTTGTACATGTCCCAAAATTTCCGGGCTAATTGTACTCCTAATTGGCAAAAATTCTCCAAACGTATTTTCACCTTTTCCCTAAACAAGCTCCTAAGAAAAATAATTTTTGAAACGAGCCACTTTAAAAATATAACGAAATTATATTGTCATGTATTTAGGTCTAATGAGACTAGAAAATATTCCTCGTGGTAAAAATCCAATTAGATAATTTATTAAGCCATAAATTAGGCTTAAAAAAAATAATAGTTTTTACGAGTCCTCACATATTTAACCTGTTTTGCTAATAGGAAGCTAAGGAGGCAAGGACAGTTGGACCAATTGAACTTTATGACATGACACATTTTAGTCGAAAGAAGAATGCTATGGTTGACGAGACATCAACTGAAAAACTGGTAAGAAAAATATCACTTTCAACTGAATACCAATGCTTCATGTCTCTTATGCATATATCAATAATAGCAAACCTGTGATTGTAGAGCAAAATGAATGAGTTACAGCTAGAAGCTCAATCTAGTGGTGTAAATCGAACAGAAGAAGACATCTGTATTGAGGTGACTGGGCGTATAACTGGATATGTACGTGGTCGTGGCCCCTCCAAGGCTAGTTTAATTACACAAAAACTTGCAGAGATAGAAGAATTCAAAAAAAGGGCAGAACAAGCTGAGAAACGATCAGCTGAATTGGAAGTTCAAGTCCAATCTCAACAGCAACTGATGCAAAGGCTTGAGAATCAACAAGCTGAAATGCAAAACCAGCAGCTTGAAATGCAGGAACTCCTCAAGGCTTTACGAGCATAATTGCAGTCCAAGAACCAAGGCAATGGAAATGCATCTGGTAGTAATAGCTGGTAATGCATCCTTCTCATACGAATAATTGAATTACAATACTAATGTGAACTATTGCTATTCTGATCCTTTAACTTATTGATTTTGGGGCTGATGTTATGCATCATTGTGGACTGTTTTTGATAATAGCATTTTTTGGGGCTGATGTGACCTGTTTTTGGGTAACTTGTGGTCACTGTGGACTGTTTTTTGGTAATAGCTGGTAATAGCATTTTTTGGGACTGATGTTATGCATCATTGTGGACTATTTTTTGTTATAGTTGTGTAGTTTATGGTTATGGTTATGGCTGATCTGTAGTTTTTGGTAACTTGTGGTCACTGTGGACTGTTTTAGAGAGCTCTTTAGTTGAGCTTATGCAGTGTTGTATTTGTATAGATTGGACTGTGATTTCTAACTTCTTGCTGGTGTTGTAATATGTGGGCCCAAATTATATGAGGTTCTTAATGAATTGTAATTTTTGTCTTAATAATCTAAGTCTCATTACTTGTTCTTTATTATTGTACTCCTCCCCTTACCTACTTCTTTTACTCTTTTATGACAGATAAATGCTATTCATACTAGCTTTTGGAAGATATCTATGGTTATGGTTGAAGCATGTTGAAGACAAAATTGTCTTTTGCTCATGGAGTGGTTCATTTAGATATTCTTCAATTTCTTAAACTGTGATTACTTTTGTAAATGTACCTTATGTACAAGTGATATTTTGGACAAATGTTATTTTTGTAGGCATTAGTTGGGTAATGTACACTTGAATTTGGCATTTGAGAATGCTATATTATTACCATGTAATCTAATGCAAATACTTTTGGTTATCAATCGTTCATGTTTATTTGTATGGTTTGTTTAAAATCAATGATTTAGCAATGATATCAGTCGCCAAATTATGACTATTAAGCTATTGAGAAATTATCTAATGACAAAAAAAAGTTGTCACAAAATAGAAAATAAAAACTCCTTGTCACAACAGAGACTGTCACTAAATCTAAGCTACATTTGTGACGACAATTGTTGTCAGTAAAATAGTTATATACAATGGCTTTCGGTGCTTTTTAGTGACGACTTTAAGTAGAGCATTTTTGACAAAAGATCAAGTCGTCAATAAAACACTTCCGGATTATCGTCACTAATGACAACTATTTAGTGACGACACTCAAAAATGCTCTACTTAAAGTCGTCACTAATGATAACTATTTAGTGACGACATTTTAGGTCGTCACTGTTTACTTTTACCGACGGGGATTTAGTGAAGACTTTGTGACGATCAAAAAGTCGTCAATAAAAGGTATTTGTGACGATATTTGTATGTTCTGTGATGACTTTGTGTTGTCACTGATGAACAATTTTCTTTAGTGAATGTGATATCTGAAGGGGTCAAATGCGACGTTTTTCTCATCATAGAAGGGCTATTTGAATTTGCATTCTGAGTTTTCAAGTTGTTCCATAAACTTCATAAGAGTCATTTTTTATCATTGGAGAATTATTTTACTGCATTTGGTGTCCGTGCATGAAATAATTTGGTTTAAAACTTTTATTTACTTTTATTTAACTCGACCAAGAGACAATCGTTGTAACTTATCGTAATTGGTATATAAACATATTTTCTTATGGTCTGAGCATAATTGGCTGAATACAGATGCTAGCGGATCAAGAAAGGGCTGCACAAAATTTTTGAATTGAACAGTTGTACGATATTGAAATAATCAATTTTCTCAAGGCTCAAGGGACCACATGGTGGTGACATTATATTTCGTCGTGATTATTTCTCTTTTGCAGGATTGAACTACATGCGTTTTTTTGAAGGAACGAAAAATCAGCAATTATCCAGTCAAGCCTGATCTACACTGGGGCAGTTTTATCACAAAGATGATATCTGATCATTTAAGTGAGTGTGATATTTATTTAGAAAAATGATAAAAAAATCACTTTCACATTTTGATTCAAACACATTTTATACAGTTTTTATTTTGTTGGGTTTGGATTTTATCCCACCAATCTCGGCAGGCTTGGGTTTCATCCCACTGACCGTTTTTATGTTGTTGGGCTTGGATTTTACCCCACCAACCAGGCTTGAGTTTCATCCCACTGACCGTTTTTATTTTGTTGGGCTTGGGTTTTATCCCATCAACCTCGACAGGTTTGGGTTTCATCCCACTAACCGTTTATTTTGTTGGATTTGGGTTTTATCCCACCAATCTCAGCAGGTTTGGGTTTTATCCCACTGATCATTTTTATTTCATTGGACTTGGGTTTTATTCCACCAATCTCGACAGGTTTGAGTTTTATCCCATTGACTGTTTTTATTTTGTTGGATTTGAGTTTTATCCCACCAATCTCGGCAGGCATGGGTTTTATCCCACTGACCATTTTTATTGGACTTGGGTTCAATCCCACCGATCTTGGCGGGTTTGAATTTTATCCCACCAACCATTTTCTTTATTTTGTCGGGTTTGAGTTTTATCCCACTGACTGTTATTTTGCTAAGTTTGGGTTGTCCCATCACTCCTTTTATTTTTTAAGTTTAAATAATTAAGTTTTGTTAGCTGTTTCGATTGCTGCTAAGTCAGACATGTGACTAATTTGGTGTCTACATCTTTGTCTCAAGTTTCGGCGAAAGTCAGACAAATAGAGGCAAGCTGTAGACACCAAATTTTTCTAAAATTTTGTAAATTTTATTATTATTATGTTTTGTTTATATCATTTTTTTAAATTATCATTTTATTTTTATTGTGTGTGGAATTCATTTTAGAAAAAAGGGTATTTTGCACGCGCGCTTCTTCTTCATGGCTTCGTACCATGAACGGGGTTATAGCAGAAATTTTGCAGAGGCCTTTTTTGGCCTCTAAGTCCACTCGTTTTTGTTTTTCCTCTTTCCCAACCATTTGTCAGTTCATCCCTTTTATCTCTATCAAGATTTTTTCAGAAGAAATGCCATCTAATGGCTCAAAATCTTGAAAAAACCTAGCCTTCATCCTCACGTTTGAGGTGAGGGTTTTGGGCTTGTGGGTTCCTATAAAAGGGATAGAATCAGAGCCAAAACGAGATAGGACAACAAGAGAGCGGCGGGGGAGCAAAAGACAGCAAAGAAAAGAGAAAAAACAGAGATCAAAAAGAGGGAAAAAGATCAAAATTTCTGGAAAATTTTCACTTGACTAGGTTGGCCAACTAGCAACCTTTAAGCTTAGTTTTCTCCTTCGTTACAACTCCTTTAGAGGAGATTTTTCTTGCTGCATCATCTAGGATCTTAGAAGAAGAGCTTTTATTTAGAAAATTTCCTGAAAAGAACATCTTTACTACCTTGAATCGGGGCTTGACGTTGCTGGGTTCGGAATTCTTGTGTTTCCTGCAACAAATCTTGGAGTCTCCTTCCTCGAAGTTTGACATGCAATTTCGATCCTCTAAATTATTAAAGGTGAAGTATTTCACCCTTCCTTGCTTGATTTGGCACATTTTTACGAATAATAAAGCTTTTTGGACGTGAACTTTGAATCTTTTGCAACGGGTTTGATGGGTTTGCTGTCTTTTGCTGCTTGTTTCTTTTTCTTTAGATGATTTTCTTGATTGTTGCCTATTCCTGTTTGTGTTTAGTGTTGGGTTGTGGAAATAAAAGGCATGAGTATGGGGTCTTGTTTGCTTGGATTTTGTTTGTGTGGTTTCTGGTTCATGAAGCTTCGGAAGTTGCAAGAAGAAGAATGAAGAAGAAAGCTTCGATTCTGATTTGCATGATCTTTTTAAAATTTCATTTTGGTCCTTCAACTTTTGCATAATTTCATTATGGCCCGAAAACTTATGCAATCGAACCATTTCTGCCCCCATTGAGATCTAATCCTCTTTTTCATATTTCAAATCCATTTTTGAGCAAATAATTTCTGGAATTTAGAGTATAATCAGTCTTTAATAAATTTTAGTAAATTTTTATATTGTTGGGTTTAGTAAAAATAGTTGGAGGGTTGGATTGGGCTTTGTTTGGTTGGATTTTGGTATAAAAATCTGGTCTATTTTGCTTGGGTTTTACAAATGGATTGTTGGCTTATTTTTTGGTTTTTTTACTTGGGCTTAGGAGGTTAAAATCCAACACTTTTGGTTGGGTTTCGATTAATTTGATTGAGTTTTAAACCTGGGTTTAATTGGTAAAAATAAGTGGGCTAACCCGCTTCTTTTTTGGACTTTCGGTCGGGCCAAGTGGTCTTGGCCCAAGGAGAAGTCAGAAAATGGCCAATTGGCTGCTAGCCTATTAGAAACCAGAAAATGAAATTGCAAATCAGTCCCTGTATTTTTAAATAAGTGTACTATAGACCTAAAATTTTAATTTTTCTTTCAATTAGGTCTCTAATTTAATTTCAAATCGGTCCCTAAACTTATTTTTATTTCATTTTGATGCATAAATTTTGTAAAAATTGTAATTTAGCCCCCAAAACTTTTTTTTGCAATTAGGTCCCTAGCATAATTGATTTCTTAAGTAGAAGTTGCTTTTCTTCTTTAATTATTAATTATATTTCATTTGAATGCTTCAATTGATGGATTTCATGTTTATCTCCATTTTTTATGATTTATTTGTTAATTAAATTGGTGCCTTGATCATTTTTGTTAATTTTGGAGTTAAATAGGGCAAATCCAACCTCCATTAGCTACTACTTCAAGGGAGGTATCTTCTTTTTGTTATTTTAAATCCTCTTATGTGCTCTTACATGTTTTTATGTGTGTAATTGCGTGTTTTTGAGTGATTTTTCTTTTAGTTATTCGTTTTATTTGTTTTAAGTTTCTTATATTTAATTTTAATTTTGATGATCATTTGAGAGGCATTTAAATGCCAAATTGTAATAGATAGGGGTTCAAGACCTGTATTTAGTTAGAATATGTAATAGATAGATTCCAATTCTTGCCAAAAATGTATTTAGTTAGATAAATGTAATAGTTAGGGTGTTATTTTATAATTCCCTCATTAGATTGTAGTTAGGGCCCCGAATGTAATAGTTAGGTCTTTATTCACTTTTATTTGCTTGTGTGCTTGCATGCTTGTGTGTTTACATGTTTATTCTCTTTTTTAGGGTCGTTGCATCTAGATATCGTCCTTATATACTATGTGCTATGTGATTTATGTGTTTACTTGATTTTATTATATTTATATGACTTATTTGATTATAATAAATGCATGACGTCACCACACTAGTCCAACGCTAGTTGTGGCCCTTTTTCCCGTTTTCTCGCTAGTCCAACGCTAGTGAGAACTTATAGACATAGGCTAGTCGAATGTTAGATCCTTAGGGACCGTCTACAAGCTAGATCATATTTGTGTGACGAATCACTACATTTCATGCATATTTTTCTACTTTTTAGGACCCTTATCATTTTTACATGATATTTCTCTTATATATATCCCTTATCCTTATGTGTGAGACATGACATTAGACTTGCATTTCATTTAAGGAAAATTCGACATAGATTAGTGCATTTGCTTGATTAAATTAGGGAAATTACCCTTTAAATATGGGATATGGACGAGTATGGTTTCTTAACCTTAGCACGCTCGTATCTCCTCCATAAAAAGGAAAATCTAGTCACGAATCATAGTTCCCCGCACCCGTTATGATGCATTCTTTTAGGTCATGTATATTTGTATATTATTATTTTCTTTTCTTCGAGTATCATATTTTGCATATTCGTGATCTCTTCAAAGAGTCACTCTTGGGCATCACAATTAATGTGATTTGCACCAATCAAACTTTGAAGAAATATTTCGATCCTCCCAATATACATTAGGTCTAAGTTTGCATCTATGTAATAACATCCAAATGTGATAAGTTTTATAGGTTAAACTAAGAAAATTTTTCGACTAAATCACGCAACTAGCCTTGGTTAGGTTGAAAGGGTGTTTTGGATTTTATCGTTGCCTTCCCTTTCTTCAACCGTAATTCCCGAGCCTTTTTCTCTTGATTTTCGAAGTCTTGGGGTTGTTTAAAAAGGATTTTTTCTACTTTTTATTTAAAAATTCATTTGAGATGACTTAGTACACCTTAACTCATTACCAAGTGGCGACTCCTATATTTTCTTAAAAAGTCTTATTAAACTATTATTTTGGGCCAAAATCGTGGCATTTTTAAGTCCCATTTTAGGCCCTTTTTCTTTGTTTATTTTTTTAAAAATCAAAAACTCATTTTTCAATCAAATTAATCAAAAATTCATTTTCTAAATTCGTAATTTTATTTTTTTCAAAAAATGGGGTGCGACAACAGTTTTGAATTGTTTAGTAGTTGTAATTTTGATAATAAAAAAAAAGACAATTACAATTTTATATTTTTTTAGCACTTATGTTGTTGGCTTTGGTGAATTTAATGAGAGCAAACACCTGCAATCATTTTGATAAAGAAGAGGTAGCAATGAAGTTGTTTGCATAGTATAAAGCTATTCCACTGCCATAAGTGAAGATAAAAACTAATTTCAAGGTGTTGCATATCATTTCTACAGTCACATAGTTTTCAATGGCAATGGTTGCTCGAGATGGTGTTGGACTTGATTCAATGGAGACTTTGGTTTAAGAAAGGCAAAGTTTGGTTTAAGAGAGTTTGGTTTAAGATAGAAACCTAGATCATAAAATGACTTTAGTTTGAATTCAACGGCCATCAATCCCCTTTTTCTCTTGATTCTTATGATATAAGTAAGAGCCATTGGCTTGCATGTCAAAAAATGACAAATGAAAATGACAATATAAGTGCTTATTTTTCGTGTTTTTGTATGATTAGTTATGTGTTTTTTGGCGTGTTTTAGTCATTTTAAAAGTGTACCACTAGGTTTTTAGTTAAGTTTTACATCAAGTGTGTTAAAATGAGAAAAATTACATTTCTATGAAACTTAGTGGTGAAAACTTTCACAGGTTTTAATGATTCAATTATCAATTAGAGTGAAGCTAGAATATACTTGTAAGATTCTTGACGATTTGAGGACGATTTTAAGTGATATGAAGTGCAAAAGTATCAAAGGATGGAATGCAATGAAGAAACAAGGAAAAAAGGGATGGGCAAAAATTATACATATTGGTATTTTGACTATAATGTGAGCTATAAATATTGGATTAAGACAACTCTTAATTTATTTTATAGACAATATCAAGGGCTACAACTCTTATGGAATATCAAAATCAGTTCTCACGTTTTCATATCCAAAAGACCAATTACTAAAGAATTTTTCTATTGATATGATTGGCATTAGGCTCCTGAACAGTCTTGAATATTGTGATCATAATTCTGCACCTAGACCTCCAAATGACATGATTCTTGATACATTAGAAAGCTCACACAATTGCTATAACTTCAGTGCTTTGCATAAGAGTTGATTCAACCTTTTTCATTGAGATACTTGTAGTTCAAATCGGTGTTGGTAATAGTTTGTAATGAGTATGTTGAAATCCATTGTCCCACATTGAAAGAGGATAAAGTGCACGTTATCTATATATGAATCATTGTCCTGTTTCCTTTACAAACTTGTTCCAACAATATTAGTTTGGAGGGAAAGTTTGGTGGGAAAGTTATTTTCAAGGTATATAAAATCTTGACAAGGGCACTTGGGCACTTGGGGCACCTTGGGGCTTTCTGATAGGGTGTCAATCAGAGGTAATTAATGGCATTTGGCGGTTACATTTTGCAGACATATCTGTTAATTGGCTAACTACCTATACACCTATTAAATAAGGATTGCATCCTCTGATAGTGCCTTGGAAAGGTGCTTCAATTATTTTAAATAGTAGGATTTTGACAGAATTAAATCACTTTTACTTTTCATTAGATAGTTCTTAGACTTTGTTGTATTCTAGAGGTAATTTGTCTGATAGAGGCAAATAACACCTTAAGGAAAGTGCTTTCACGCCTCAAAGTCTCTGCACTCCTCCAGTTTAGTTTTGTTATTTACTACAAGTTTCCTACAATCTTAAGGTGTTATTTTCAACAATGGAGTCAAGTTCTGAATCTGCGTTCAAAGTGATGAATCAGGACTTCGTGAAGTTGGACAGATTCGACGGCACTAACTTTTCCCGTTGGAAGGATAAGATGATGTTTTTCCTGACGGCTTTAAAGATTGCTTATGTTCTGGATCCTTCTCTTCCTGAAATTCCAGCGCCCAAAGATGATGATTCTGATGAAGTCAAGACACAACGCAGAAAACGCGCAGAGGACGAGTTGTTGTGCAGAGGACACATCATGAACACTCTTTCTGACCGCTTGTATGATCTGTATACTGCAGTCAAGTCGCCAAAGGAAATCTGGAATGCGCTAGAGTACAAGTATAATACGATGAAACAAGGTGCGGACAAATTTCTGATTATGCAATATTTTGATTTTCGTATCACTGAGAATTCTTCTCTTATGGATCAGATTCATGATCTCCAAGTGATTGTGTCTAAGTTACATGATCTAAAAGTGGAGATATCTGAATCCTTGCAAGTTGGAGCAATTATAGCCAAACTTCTAACTAGTTGGAATGACTATAAGAAAAAGTTGCTCCATACCACTGAATCATTCACTATAGATTAGATTTTGAAACATTTGCGTATTGAAGAAGATACCAGAAATCTTCAAAAGAAGCAAATAGAATCTGATGTCAAAGTGAATGCTTTAAGTGAGAAGAATTCACAGAATTTTTCTGGTTCCAAAAGAAAGTCTCCAGAAGCAAGTACATCTAAGGACAAGAAGAAGAATAGAGTCTGCTATAAGTGCGGCAAGAAGGGACATTACAAGCGTGAATGCAAGGCAGATAGCAACAAAAGGCAAAAGAAAGACAATGCCAAAAATGCAAATCTGGTTGAACAAGATGTTGCTGAAATTTTTGCAATGATTTCACATTGGAACATTGGCATGATTTCTGAGTTGCATGTGGCTGCTGTAACCAAATCATGTGACTGGTGGTATGATTCTGGTGCCACCGTGCATGTTTGTAATGATAAGTCCCAATTCAAGACTTATGAAGAAGTTCCTGATGGTCATAAAGTATTAATGGGAAACCACGATACAGCAAAGGTTCTTGGCAAAGGAAGTGTAGACTTGCAGTTTACTTCCGGAAGGAAACTTATACTGGCTAATGTACTTCATGTTCCAGAAATTAGGAAAAATCTTGTGTCGGCTGATGCCTTAAACAAAAAGGGGCTAAAGGCTGTACTAGAGTCTAATAAGGTTATCTTCTCTATGAATGGTGTATTTGTAGGCAAGGGATACTCTTGTGATGGATATTCAAGCTATGTATCAATAAAGATAATGTTTTTGTGTATGTTGTTGATGCTTCATATTCTCTTTGGCATGGTAGATTAGCACATACTAATCATAAAACTTTGCAGTTTATGTTTAAACATGGGCTGATTTCATTCAAAGATAATGTTGAAAAAAGGTGTGAAACATGGATACAAGCAAAAATGACCAGATTACCTTTTCCTAAAGCAGAAAGAAACAATGAGTTGTTAGATCTTATTCATTCTGACGTTTGTGAATTAAATGGGTTTCTAACAAGAGGAGGAAATAGGTATTTCATCACATTCATTGATGATTATTCAAGATATGTGTATGTTTACTTGATGAAAATGAAAGATGAGTCGTTTCATATGTTTAAGTGTTACAAAAATCTTGTGGAAAATCAACAAGGAAAGAAAATTAAAATTTTGAGAATATAGAGGTGGGGAATTTTTTCCTACTAATTTTTCTCAATTTTGTGAAGAAAATGGGATTATACACCAAACTAGTGCACCTTATACTCCGCAACAAAATGGTTTGGCAGAAAGAAAAAATAGAACTTTAGAAAATATGGTAAATGCCATGATTTTAAGTTCTGGACTGCCTAAAAATTTGTGGGGAGAGGCATTACTTGCTGCTTGTCATATACATAATCGAGTAATTTCACTTAAATCCAAGATATTGCCATATGAATTATGAAAAGGAAGAAAACCAAACTTGAAGTATTTTCGAGTTTGGGGTTGTATAGCCTTTTATAGAGTCCCTGATCATAAAAGACCTAAATTGGACATCGAGCACTTAAAAGTGTGTTTGTAGGCTATGCTGAAAATTCAAAAGCATATCGGTTGCTAGATTTAGATTCTAACGTCATAGTGGAATCTAGAGATGTCGAATTTTTAGAAGATAAATTTCTTTATAATTCGACAATAAGTATAGATTCAAGCCAAGAGCCACCGCCCATTTCCAATGCTAGACTCTCTGATAATAATAAAAGGGATGCAGGGGACATTCCAAGTGAATTAAAGAGGAGTCAAAGGCAACGGAAAGAAAAACATTTATCTTCTGATTTTATAGATTCACAAGCTATTATTTTCTTAGTTGAAGGTGATAGACAGTTTCTACTTGACAAGATTCCTGTCTTGTTAACTGTAGAAGATGATCCTTAAACTTTTAGTGAAGCTATAAAATCAAGAGATGCATCGTTTTGGAGAGAGGCAATTAATGATGAAATGGATTTATTATTGAGTAATAATACTTGGATCCTAGTTGATTTGCCTCCGGGTTCTAAACCAATTGGCTGTAAGTGGGTATTTTGAAAGAAATATACTACTGATGGATCTATACAAACTTTTAAGGCAAGATTAGTAGCAAAAGGATTTAGGCAAAAGGAGGGAATCGATTATTTTGATACTTATGCACCAGTGGCTAGAATTACATCTATAAGAGTACTATTAGCATTGGCTTCAATGTTTGATTTGTGTGTACATCAAATGGATGTGAAAACGGCCTTTTTAAATGGTGACTTAAATGAAGAGGTGTATATGGATCAACCAGAAGGTTTTGTTCTACCAGGGAATGAAAAGAAAGTTTGCAAACTAATAAGGTTTTTGTATGGTTTAAAACAAGCACCTAAACAGTGACATCAAAAGTTTGAATCTGCTATACTCTCTAATGGTTTTAAATATAATAATACTGATAAATGTATTTATTCCAAGTTTACTAGAGAGTATGGTGTGATAATCTGTCTATATGTGGATAATATGCTAATTGTTGGTACTAATTACAAAGGCGTTGAAGAAACTAAGAAGTATTTGTCTTCCATATTCAATATGAAAGATCTTGGAGAAGTAGATACTATCTTAGGAATTAAAGTTAAGAGACATAGTGGGGGCTATTCTTTAAGTCAATCTCATTATGTTGAGAAAGTTTTGAACAAGTATCAACATTTGAAGGTAAAAGAAGTAAGCACTCCTTATGATCTTAACTTTAAGTTGTTTGAAAATTCTGGAAAGCCGATTGCTCAATTAGAGTACGCTAGTGCAATTGGTAGCCTAATGTATGCTATGCATTGTACTAGGCCAGATATTTCATATGCAGTTTGTAGACTTGCTAGGTATACTAAGAATCCTGGTATAGAGCATTGGAAAGCTATAGGTAGAGTGCTTGGATATCTTAAAAGAACAAAAAATTTAGAGCTTTCCTATAACAAATTTCCGGTTGTACTTGAAGGTTATTCCGATGCAAGTTGGGTAACCAGTGTATGTGACAAAGTGTCTACTTTTGGATGGATTTTTATGTTGGGTGGAGGAGCTGTTTTTTGGGCATCAAAGAAACAAACCGTCATAACTTATTCCACCATGGAGGCTGAATTTGTAGCCTTAGCAGCTGCATGCAAAGAGGCCGAATGGCTAAGAAACTTACTGTTAGACATCGAGTTGTGGCCAAAACCGATGCCAGCCATTTCTTTGCATTGTGATAGCGAAGCCACTATGTCTAGAGCGTTAAATAGAATATATAACGGCAAATCTAGGCATATAAGTCTAAGACATGAATATGTCAGACAATTATTGAATGATGGCATAGTCACAGTGGTGTATGTTAGATCATTCAACAACCTGGCGGATCCATTCACTAAAGCTCTCTCAAGAGATGTAGTGAAAGCAACGTCATTAGGAATGGGGTTAAAACCCGTTGTCTAGAACCACTAGTAATGGTAACCCAACCTCTCTTCTAGCACTAACACTAGACGAAAGGTTTAAAGGGTAATAACAAGTTATTAATAAGTGGTTGTGAGCACTAGAAAATTGTATTATACCATTCCAAAGTACTAGTGCAGTTTGATACATAAGAGGCTGAGTATCATACTCTTAATGAAGTTAAATATGGTTTCATAGTGCCTTGGTAATAAAGGCTTGAAATGTACTTCACCTATATGATCATGGGAGTGGTGCCGCTCCTAGCAAAAGTGGGGGTTTTCTTTTGTAAATGATCATGAAGCTAGGATGGAGCACACGGCCGGTAAAAGTGCTAAATCATTTCGTGAACTATTCTCCGAAAAGGATATAATCTTGTGTCTGCTATTTCTGTTTTAACTTTAAAGTTATGGTTTAAGCAACGTAGCCACCATAACTTGTTAGAACAAGTGAACTATTTACACTAAGAGAAGGGTTTAAGTTCACAAACACCTTTCTCTATGCAAGATAATATGAGTGCTAATTTAATTTCATTACAAACTAAGTGGGGAATTGTTGGTAATAGTTTGTAATGAGTATGTTGAAATCCATTGTCCTACATTGAAAAGGGATAAAGTGCATGTTATCTATAAATGAATCATTGTCCTGTTTCCTTTACAAACTTGTTCCAACAATATTAGTTTGGAGGGAAAGTTTGGTGGGAAAGTTATTTTCAAGGTATATAAAATTTTGACAAGGGCACTTGGGCACTTGGGGATTTTAAATACTAGGATTTTGACAGAATTAAATCACTTATACTTTTTATTAGATAGTTCTTAGACTTTGTTGTATCCTAGAGGTAATTTGTCTGATAGAGGCAAATAACACCTTAAAGAAAGTGCTTTCACGCCTCAAAGTCTCTGCACTCCTCCAGTTTAGTTTTGTTATTTACTACAGGTTTCCTACAATCGGTAGAAAAATAGAGCTACGGATCCATGTGCACATCCATCTTGAATGTTGTGGATCTAAAACCACAAATCTGGTTCCAAGAGCAACAAAAACTAGCGGAAAATGAATGCATGGGTAGATCTAGGAGCATGTATATTCTAGGATCCTATTTAGAAAACAATAAAAAAAATAGAGGATTGGGTTGCTCATCCTTTATGGGGATCCGTGAGCAGATTTAGGGCCAGATCTATGGCTGTTTGAAACAGTAGGTAGGGTTTTCCTATACTTTTTTTCTACTTCTTCTCACAACGTGCAGCCACTCTATAAAAAGCCTTCAATGCTAGTTCTTTACTGCAGCTTAGAGGTCAGAAAGACACACAAAAGTGCAGATTTTTAACTAAAACTTCCTAGTTTATTAGGTTAGTTTAGGTTAGATAGTTTTAATCCATTCTTGAATGCATCTAAACATGCCCAGAGATTGAATATTTAAGATGGAGACATTGAAGGCTCATGTGACAAGGGTGACTTCTCTCCTAATATTTTATTTCTTGTATTAGATTTCAATATTTGGTTACAATACAAGTTTGGTGTTTGCTTTCATGTACTCTATTTTGCTAAGTTTTATATCTAGGGTTTGGATAAACTTTCTATGATTGTTATGTGATGTTTTCTTGGTTAGTTGATGCTTATACTTTGTGTAAGTTATTTAGCACTTTTGCTATTACAATGGTGATTAACCGGCCATTGATTATGATTATCTAAAGGTAGAGAACGATGTAATAAAAGTGCAAGTTCAATACTAGTTTATGAAGTGCTAAACCCAGGTAGTACACTAAACAAAATAGAGGTGCACCTTTATAGTTTTTTACCAGGTAATTTCATTAAATCTAAACTAGTTTTATTACAATGAAAGTAGGTATATAATAGTTATAAGTATGGTTAGTACAATGGCAAAAGCAAGTATCATGTATATTAGGAAATTACACCATTGTTTAGCCAAGGTAATCAAACTCATTTAATTGATAATTTCACTTGAAATAGTAGTTAGGAATTCCATAATTCTAGGAGGTATTTCCTTTTCTTACATGTTAGTGTTATAAATTTAATTACTTTTAATTGTGATCATCTAAATAATAACGAAGTTCAAATAGCATTGCTAATTGATTCCTCTTTCTTGTCAGATCAACACTCAAATATTTCCTATAATCATATACGCCTTGCATACTTATAATAGTAGAATTTTAAGTTGAATTAAAATTTGATATCAAATTTTGGTACCATTTTGAAAGAACATTTCAATCAACATTGACACTAATAACATGCTTTATTAGTTTCAACACCTTTGTTTTCATTATTTGTATGTTTCAAGTGTTTAGTGTTGCGAGTTAGTGTTTGTGCTTGGTGTTTTGTTTTCTTTGGTGTTTGTGTGAGTTACAATTGTTTTTCCAATTTCTTGTGCTGTTGTGTGTTTTACTTTTATTTTGATTCTAATTATCTATTCTTCTTGACTAATTGTGCTTTTGAGTGTCTTGGAAGTATTTTTAGAATATAGGAAGGATAGAAAACATGGGGTGGACAAAGATTGAAAGAAGAAAGTTTGGAAATGGATTCTCAATACTTTGAATGTTTATACAATTGAGGAAAATATTGAAGAGTCGCATGTATGTCTTTAAATTCCACTAGTTTTTTTGGTCAAAGGTTGGATGGCTAAGGTTTGGCCACTTGTCTCAATCTTGTCCATTCTCTCTCTAATCTTTGTCAAATCATGTTTTGTAAGGCCCAAAAACAACCTAAGAGGGGGGTGAATTAGGTTGATTAAAAATAGTTTATTGAGTTTATGCACTTTTTCTTTAATAAAAATTTACCTTCTTTTCTAGCAGTGATCAGCCAAGTAAATTTAAAGAAGAGAGCAATGTTGATCAGAAATAAGAGTATATATAAGTAATGAGAATTTTACTAAACAAAAAGAATAAGATAGAGTATCAAACCGATTGTCTACCAAGCTTTCCTCAAACTTGAAGACCAATCACAAAGATGAGCACCTTCTCTTTGATGAAAAATAATCAACTCAATGTACAATGGAGGGATCACTTCCTCCTTGCCCCAAGCCTCACTTAGTCAAGCTAGGAAGTTTTACTATCACTCAGATAACCCTCAAGAAAGCTACACTATTGAAAATTTCAAATACAAGAGAAGTGCATACACGAACTTCACACTACTTGGAGAACAAATCTTGCTTATGAGACTATTTTCTAGCTAAAATATCTCTTGAGATCTTGTAAACAAAGTGTGCAAAAGTCTCTTTCTCGTTCAGAATCGTTTGTATTTGAAGGGGACCAAAAATGGGTTTCATTAATGCTTCCAACGGATAGAAGGTAGATGAAGAGTCAGCTAGCCGTTGGGGCTGTCGGACGTCCGATAGCTTAATCATCGTCTGAAAATCACCAAGTTGTCGTTCGGACGTCCGATGGGATTTTATCGTCCGAAAGCATCTACGTCCGAACGTCGTCGAGAGAGTCATCAAAACTTTGCGAAATTTTTCGGACGTCCAACGCGATCGATATGCTTCCGAAGAGTGCGTCGATCCTCCCAGACGTCCGATGCTTCCTCACGAGCGTTCGAAGGAGTTTCCTTCTTGATGTTCTTCATCCTTTAGGACGTCTGACAGTTTCCTTTCGGACGTTCGACATGAGTGCCCTGTTTTTGCTTCTTCTTTTGATTGATTTTCTTTCCTTGACACCTTTGTACCTGATTCTCTTAAAAGCAAAACACTTATATTTGAAGAGAATTAGATAAACATTTCAAAGTGTTTTGTGATCATCAAAATCAAGAATAACATTCTCCCCCTTTTTGATGATGACAAAACAATGGTTTGAAATGAAATTTGATGATTACAAATAGGCTCCCCCTTTCTCATTTGACAAAAAGCTCCCCCTTACTTAGTCAATCGTAGAACATGATTACAAATAGGCTCCCCCTTTCTCATTTGACAAAAGCTCCCCCTTACCAACATATATCTTCATATCTCTCCCCCTTTTTGTCATCACAAAAGTCAAAGGGTATGAAAAAGAACTAAACATTCTTAACAAAATATCACAACCATTACATCCACATATCCAGTTTTGAACATTACAAGCACCAGAATCAAAGAAACAAAACAAAAACAAAAAAAATCCGATGCAACCATCTAACATCCAGCAAATAGAAATCAGGCAAACAGAATGCAAATGATCCTAATAGGGCTAGTGATCCTAAATGGTAAATTAAGTGGATCCAGGCGTCCTTCGAGTAAGTAGATACTGAGAGAGATCCTCCTCCTCAGTGTCTTCATCATCTTCAGCATCTTTACTAACTGGTTTTTTGCCTTTGTCAGATGTGGAAGGATCATGAGGTGCCACCGGAGTAGAGGTGAGGTCGATGGGAGTAGGACTCATAGAGCGAGTAGGAGCTGATGAACTTGGATCATTAGAGCGTGGCTCTTTGCCATGAGGAACTTCCTCAACCACAGGTGAGGGAAAGAGAAGATTCTTTTTATCCAGGAAGTCTGCTTGTTGCTCAGATGACATGGTGAGCATGAGACCATGTTCAAGAAGTAGAACATGTTGTTTAAGATCTCGAAGGAGTTCAACCACTTCAGAATTTGAAGAAGAAGATGCCTTAGTGGCAGTCTTCCTAGGATGAATAGAAGTCAGTGCAACAGAGGATGAAGTGTGAAGGGGATCATGTGCAGTCTTAGATCTAGGTTCATTAGACGTGGCCCCCTTATAAGCCAACATATTATCCCTAAAGACAAGATTCTTGCGCTCAAAATAAGTCTTAGTAACGGCAGAAGAAAACGTTTCTTTGGGACAAACACCAAGGATGGGTACTTTGTAAAACTCAAAACTTTTCTGAAGGAATTTTCCATAAGACAGTTTTCTACGAAAATCAGTGGTAAAGCGAAGTAAAAACTTGCACATGACAAAGCCAAAGTCAATGCGAATTTTTTCTCGAAAACAATAAAACAGATACAGCTCCATTTTACTGGCATCTGTCCTATGACCATCGGTAGGCACAAGCAATTTTGAAATGATTGAGAAAGCAATGAGATTCACAGGAGCAAGGTCATTTAGTTTTGCATCAGCAGGGGCAGAAAACTTCTTTTGAAAATAAGACAACATCTTAGCACTATCAAAGTGATTATCAGCAGTGGGATGCTCTTCATAAGAAAAGAAATTGGCAATTTTGCTTTTGCATCCTGGTTCTATAACAGTATTTAAAACAGCATTCACAATCTCAGGATCAAACACTAAATCTACCCCATTTACCCTGGACATAATTTCAGTGTGATCAGTGCCTTTCCTAAGATTGACAAAGAATTGATATAGCATTTCAGGGTAATAAACGTTAGGCATGGAAATGATATGTGACCATTTCTGAAATTCAAAGAGACGCAGAATGGACTCTAAATCTATTTTGCGAAACTCAGAGGGATTTATGGTACGTTGAGGAATGAAACCTTTTTGGGATATCCAGGAGTGTTTTTCTTTGGCAGCATCATCAAAGAATGGGGAGACAGTGGTTGATTTGAAGGGCGGTTGAGAAGAAGTTCCTTGTCCGGATTCTGGCTGAGCGAAAGGCTGTGAAATTTGAGCCTTTACTGCCCCCTTTTTGACACGTTTGAATGATCTTTTGGCCCTAGGAGAATCAGCATCTTCATCCCTGAGTGTGTGTTTGCGTCCGACAGTCACCTTTCCTCCTCTTAGTTTCACCATTGTGTGAAATGCGTGAGATGTATGATGCTAATGATGCACACAGTAGTATAGGAGTGAATCACACAAGAATTTTGGGATAAACGAGCCTTGAAGATGATTGAACAGAATGGCTAGGAGAAAATAGGGTTTTGAGGAAAATTTGGGAACTGTCGAAATGTGATGAGATTTGGGGAAAGAATCAGGAAAATGAACTCGCAATGATCCGAAAAGGTTTTTGGTTGAATCAATTTTGGAATAAGTGTTTCAGAATAGTAGGAATTGAGAGTGAAAGGGAAGACAGTTTTCGTCCAAGTGAGAAGAGAAGAAGAAGAGTCTGAAGCAAATAAGGAGGGAAGTTACTTTAAAAAGTGTACCGTTGCACTGTCGGACGGCCGAACGAAGTCTTGCGTCTGACAGTTTCGTCCGAACAGGTGCTTTCTTGGAAAACAGCTGAAGAACATTATCGGACGTCCGTTCATCTGCTATCGGACGTCCGAAAGCTTTGAAAGAAAAATTTAAGATGATTTTTCGATAATCCCTAATTTTGATCTTAGATGAATGAATTGATCCAATGGCAAAACTTTTGTAAAAATATCAGCAATTTGATCTTTGGAACAAACATAATTCACACAAACTTACCTTTTTGAACAAGATCGCGAATAAAGTGGTGCTTTATATCTATATGTTTTGTCCTAGAATGCTGAATTGGATTTTTGGTCAAATTGATTGCACTAGTATTATCACAGAATATAGGCATGCAGTCATATAACAATCCAAAATCATTCAAGGTATGCTTCATCCATAAAAGTTGAGCACAACATGCACTAGCGGCAATATATTCCACTTCGGTTGTAGACAAAGAGATTGCATTTTGTTTTTTGCTAAACCAAGAAACTAAGCAATTACCAAGAAAATGACAAGTTCCACTAGTACTTTTTCTGTCCACACGACAACCACCAAAATCTGCATCCGAATATCCATATAGAGCAAATTCACAAGATCTAGCATACCAAAGACCATAATCTAATGTACCTTTCAAATACCTAAAAATCCTTTTAACAGCGTTCAAATGTGATTCTTTTGGACAAGATTGAAATCTAGCACACAAGCAAACAGCAAACAGCAAACATAATATCGGGTCTACTTGCGGTTAAATAGAGTAGGCTTCCAATCATACCTCTATAGTGCTTTTCATCCACATGTTTACCTTCTTCATCTTTGTCAAGTTTTGTAGAAGTGCACATTGGAGTTCCAACTTGCTTTGAGTCCTCCATGCCAAATCTTTTCAGCAATTTCTTGGTGTATTTTGCTTGATTTATAAAAATTCCCTCTAGGGCTTGATGTATTTGAAGTCCAAGGAAGAAATTTAATTCTCCCATCATACTCATTTCAAATTCACTTTGCATAATGGTGGAAAAATCCTTGCATAGATACTCGTTAGTAGCACCAAAAATAATATCATCTACATATATTTGCACAATAAGAAGATCATTTAACATTTGTTTAGTAAAAAGTGTGGTGTCCACAATACCTCTTTTGAAACCATTTTCAATCAAGAAACCACTCAATCTTTCATACCAAGCTCTTGGAGCTTGTTTTAGTCCATATAATGCTTTTGAGAGTTTAAACACATGACTTGGAAATTTTGTATTTTCAAAACCGGGGGGTTGATCCACATATACTTCTTGATCAATAAAACCATTTAAGAAGGCACTTTTAACATCCATTTGAAACAATTTGAAACCTTTGAAGCAAGCAAAAGCAAGAAGCATTCTAATTGATTCTAATCTAGCTACGGGAGCAAATGTTTCATCAAAATCAATTCCCTCTTCTTGTGCATATCCTTTAGCAACTAATCTAGCTTTATTTCTTACAACTACACCTTTATCATCCAACTTATTTCTAAATATCCACTTCGTGCCAATGATAGGTTGATTTTGAGGTCTATCAACATGTTTCTATCCACCAAATGTTTCCATTGTCTTACTAACACCCATAAACTATCATATAAAGTCCCAACCACAATAAAAAGAATATTTGATCAAAGTGTGTGTGGTGAAATAAAATAAAACCAACTCAAGAAAATGTTACAATTCAAATAAAAGTAATAAAGTGCAATGCAAGGAAATGTTATAATGCATGTAGAATGCAATGGAAGGACATGTTATAAGAGATTTAAATCTTAGGGCAAGGCATGTAGTTTAGGAGAATTGTGTTTTAAATTGAGGGTTCTCACACTCTCTCCCCCTTAAAGAATTTTGTTCTCGAAATTCTCACCTTGATCACTGAATAGCTCAGGATATTTTGCACGAATGTCCTCTTCCACTTTTCAAGTAGCTTCCTCTATCTTATGATTTCTCCACAAAACCTTTACCAAGGGTATCTGTTTAGTCCTTAATTCCTTTACTTTTCGATCTAAGATTTGTACCGGCCTTTCTTCATAAGTCAGGAATTCGTCAATGTCAATTTCTTCTGGTTTCAGTACATGAGTGGGGTCTGGATGATACTTCTTCAACATAGAAATGTGAAATACATCATGGATCCTGGATAGACTCGTGGGTAACTCAAACCGGTATGCCACGTTCCCTACTCGTTAAAGAATTTTGAATGGTCCTACGTATCTCGGTTGAAGTTTCTTTCTTTTTCCCGCTGTGAGATTTCGAAGTGGTGTAAGCTTTATAAATACCTTGTCCCCAACTTCAAACTCGAAGTCCTTTCGTCGATTATCTGCATAACTCTTCTGTCGACTTTGCGCTGTTTGAAGCCTTTGACATATCACCTTCACCTTCTCATAAGCATCTTTGATTCATGGCACTGCAATTGGGTCTAAAACCCTTCTTTCTCCTACTTCATCCCAGTATATTGGTGATCGGCACTTTCTTCCATAGAAAGTTTCGTACGGTGCCATTTGTATGGAGGAATGATAACTATTATTGTATGCAAATTCGACTAACGCCGTATACTGTCCCCAGCTTCCACCAAAATCCAAACTACAAGTCCTTAACATGTCCCCAAGTGTTTGAATGGTTCTCTCTGACTGTCCATCAGTTTGGGGATGATACATAGTTCTAAAGTTCAACTTGGTCCCCAAGACTCCTTGTAACTGTTACTAGAAATGAGACACAAACCGTGGATCTATATCAGAAACAATGCTTGTTGGGATCCATGCAATTTGACTATCTCATCCATGTACAGTTAGGCCAATTTTTTCAAAGAGTATATCATATTTATAGTCAAGAAATGAGCGGACTTTGTTAACCTATCAACTATTACCCAAACTACATCATGACTTTTTTGAGTACGGGGTAATCCTGACACAAAATCCATGGTAATATGTTCCCATTTTCACTCAGGGATTTCAAGAGGCTGTAGAAGAACTGAGGGTTTCTGATGTTCAATTTTCACTTGTTGGCACAGTAAACATTTTTAGACAAACTGAGCAATTTCTTTCTTCATTTTATTCCACTAATACAGTTTTCTCAAATCTTGGTATATTTTACTGCTTTTGGAATGTACTGTATACTTAGATCGATGTGCCTCTTCCAAAATCTCTCTTTTTATCACTTCATTTTGCGGCACCACTATCCGATTCTGAAATTCAAAATACCCTCGGAACTACATTAAAGTCTGAGATTTTCCATTTTTGCACTTTTTTTTACCCATTTTTGCACATCTAGTCATTCTTCTGAGGATGCAACATTCAGCAATTAACAAATTTGATAGGATTCTTCTTTAATCTCTATCTTTACACTCGTGATCAATCTTACAATTTCCAGACCAACCTTATGGTCTAGTATTCAACAACTGCATTTTCCAAAACCAAACTTGTGACCTAAGTCAATCATCTAAATATTTTCAAGCAACATTATGTCCTTCTACTCTCTGATAGCAAAATCATCCAGGACTAACCTCATATCTAGCTTTTGATACCAATTGTCGAATATAAACTTTGGGTTCTAATAATAAATGGTAAGAAATATAGAAAAACTCCTTGTGATTTCTTCGAAAGTCAACCAGTTGCCTTATAGTTTTGAAACATCCACGTAACCCCTTGGTGATTCAAACTAAAGTGAAACAGCACTTTTTGACCAGCTGTGACACCAGTAGCCTATATTTTGTTTATTTTTTTTTAAATTTTCCGTTCCTTTTTTTGTTTGTTTGTTTTGTTTTCTATTCTTGTCTTTCTTCCTTCTTCCTCCACTACCATGCAACCACCACTGCCACACCACCTCTTTCTCCTCCTTCCTTCCCTACCACCCGTCACCACTTCTTTCTTTTCTAAAAACATACCATCTTGACAAAACCACAGCATCCTGAAATTCCAAAGGCTTCCACACTATTCTTCATCTCTGTCTGCCCTGAAAACTCACAATCCATAATTTAATCTGCGCAAGAAATTGTTGGCTTTTTTCCTGGGCATCAAATGACAACAAAATTGATAACGGGGAGGATAATAGTAAACTAGTGAGCATGGAAGGGCTGAAAAATAGTAATAGCAATAGAATCGACAGTGACATTGGTGAGAATGGGAAGAACAGGAACAAGAATAGATGGGGATCTAGATTGAACCTCAAGTGGGTTGATCTGCTGTTAGACCCAGACCCGGATTACGTGGTGGCTGTGGGATTGACTGGGGTGTTGGCTTGGGCAAGCATGCAAGTGTTGCGGCAGGGTTTTGTGATTTCCTTTTTCATAGATATAGGTTTTTGATTAACCTATTCTATAGATGTAATGTTGAGATATTTTCTTAAACAGACGTGTATGTAAAAGATTTGAATGATGAGGAGGAAGAGGAAGTGGGGAGGAGGGAGAGACAAGAAGAGCGTAGTGGCAGGTGGTAGGCGAAGGGGGCGGGTGGCAAGTGTGAAGGGGAGGATCACGAAGAAAAGAAGAAGATAGGGATATATAATTTTTTAAATTTTAAAAGTGTCTTAAAAGTTTTAAAATTTATAAAACACCCATGATAGTTAAGTCAAAGGAATTTGAGCACCAAAATAAAAGGAAAAGAATGAAAAGAAAAGAAAATAGGAAATAGGAGAATCACTAAAAACTTGACTCCAATAAAATTACTAAATAAATAAATAAATAACTTCTAGGTTTGGTTTATTTTACCAACAATTTCCATTCAATTTCTCATTAACTCGATTGCTAGTAAAAATTACCTACCATATTTTTTCTTAGGAGTATAGTGTGTGCCTTTAATTTGATAAACTTTCTGTACATACTAATTGAATTATGACCATGAAAAGTTCACCAATTTCTACAATATCCAATACGGCTGCAACGTTGTTTTATTGAAAATACTATATAATCTAATATCTACTCATATTAAACAAGTATGTTCCCAATAATACCGATTGAAATGCTGTACAATGAGAAAGACGGTTGAGATCACACCTCACCTTGAACAGCATTGCTTGGCTACAATTGTTCAACAAAATTTATTATGAAAAACTGCTCTAGAATAGACTTTGTAAATTCTTGAAGATTTTGGTAGAAAGAAGGGAGCTGTTGAAGATAGAAATACTTAGGGAAAGTGATTAGACCATATATCATAGAGAAACGAGACAAAGATGTACAGCTCTAAAAGAATTAAGACAACTATGGGAAGTTTCTTAACTTTCTTCAACGGCAGAGAAAGCTAGCTTTTTATAGAGTCCAAATTCACTTCGAGATGACTTCAAACGAAAATCAGACATGTAGAAGGCAATGTTGAACATATGTTGTTAAATTCAAAATTTAAGGTGGAAACGAATTTTATTGCATGTGTAGATTAAGGTCAACTAAAAAAACTTAATGTTGTCTAAATGAATTAAAATTAAAGATAGATCAAGATGATATATTATGATGTCTTTTTCCATTATGTCCCTTAGAACACATGCTATGCACACAATAACAAAAGGGTTGAGTCCAACACTAATGTTTGATCTTATTCCCACTTCATGAATTGCGTTATAAATTTATACGTTTTTCATATAAGAATTTATACTTTATAAAATCTGTATCCGAGTCCTGCTGTTAAAATATCGAAACAATGACAGTTACAAACAGAAACAAATGCATAAAATATGATATGAAGGCCATCCAACCCTTATTTTCTTGACTATAACATTACCTTCTTTAAGCCTTTGAAGGTCATCCAACCCAAGTAATAGATACTTGGTATTCAGAGCTACAAACGAAATGCAAATACATAGTACAAGTTTTGTTTTGGACATTGATAATACAAATATTAAAACATATTGAACAAATCAAGCATGATGTTTTTAAATTGTGACGCTGTGAAGGACCACAGTCTCAATAGTGAGTCCAGGTCCAAATCCAAAGAGCACACCCCATTCTAAACCATCCCCTGTGGTGTTGAATCCATCCTTGACTGCAGATTTTCTCATCTCATCAAGAGTAAAGAAGACACAAGCGCTTGACATATTTCCGTACTCACTTAGCACATACCTACTAACACGTAATTTTTCAGGATTTAAAGCCAATTTCTCTTCAACT
Source organism: Coffea arabica (assembly GCF_036785885.1). Lineage (NCBI taxonomy): Eukaryota > Viridiplantae > Streptophyta > Magnoliopsida > Gentianales > Rubiaceae > Coffea > Coffea arabica. Next base: position 7,154,664 of record NC_092318.1, on the reverse strand, counting down.
TTGTCCAAAATCGCACGCCCACCAGGATGCGCAGCCCAGAAAATTGAGTTCCAATCAGAAATGCCAAGAGGCTCAAATGCTTCTTCCAAGATCTTTTCAATGTTCTCTGAGATTAATTCTGGGACATCTTTGAGAAGAAAGAATGTAAGCCCAGCCTCACGAAGATGGCCACCAATAGCATTGGGGCTATCAGGGAGAAAAGTTTGGGAGGCTGAGACCAACTGAAACAAGGGCTGCTCAACTCCAGGAACCGGGTCAGCACCAATTATGACCGCGGCTGCCCCATCTCCGAACAGGGCCTGACCAACAAGACTATCAAAATGCTTATCACTCGGACCCCTGAACGAAATTGCTGTGAGTTCCGAGCAGACGATAAGGACACGGGCACCTTTGTTGTTCTCGGCCAAATCCTTGGCTAGCCGGAGAACCGTCCCTCCAGCATGACAACCTTGTTGGTACATCATGTACCGTTTCACCGATGGCCGGAGGCCCAGTAGCTTGGCCAGCTGATAGTCTGCTCCAGGCATGTCCACGCCACTTAGGGTACAGCAGACAAGATGGGTGATCTTGGACTTGGACTGACCCCATTCCTCTATAGCTTTTTGGGCAGCTACTTTGCCCAGTCTTGGTACTTCATCAACCATCATGTCTTGCCTTGCATCCAGTGAGGGTTCCATAAAAGTACAAATATTGGGATTTTGCCTCAGAATTTCCTCAGTCAGGTACATGTACCGCTTCCTAATCATGGTCTTCTCACCTACGATAAAAAGTAAACATTTTAAAAAAATTGGAATAATTCTAGTTTGCACTCTCCAACTTATACTCTATTCTCACTTTGCATCTTAAAGTTTAATTTATGACATTTTGCGCTCTAACCTCTCATATTTGTCTCATTTAAATCCAATTGATACCATCATTAGCAAAACTAATGGAATTGAGGATCTTGTAATTCAATGATAATGTTTTTTTGACTACTTTCAGAACAATTTTATTATTTTGCATGATCCTCTATTCCATTAATATTGCTAACATTGTTACTGATCAGATTTAAGTGGAGCAAACATGAGAGATTAAGTTACAAAATATTGAAAATTGAAATTTAAAATGTAAAATGAGAGTGATGATATAGGAAAATTGGGTTTCATCTAGTCGGCGCAATGTCTTATTTCCATCAAGAAAGTGCACTTACAAATTTGTCTATTCTATGCTTCTGCAAATGACCGAATCAAGAAATCACCACATCCTGACACGAAAACTTTGACCACAAGGGAAGCAAATTCTGACCTTTAATTCTTAAATGTGAAATTCCACATATCATGCGTCTCAATCAGCAACATAATTTAGCGGCCGAAATATGCAAACACAAAAGTTTTATACAACAAAATAACATGCAAATCTCTATATTACAATTTCAAATATAGCTTCACATATTTTAGTCATTTCTGCGTGTATATGGTACAATAGCAAGCACACACTCGGCAGACCTGGCCCAAACATGTTTCTTTTATCATACAACTTGAGGCTTGTGGAATAAGCCAAAAGCATGAAAATGAGAATTTCTGTTTTGATCAATCGACGTGGAAGCATGTTTATGGAATTATTTCACACACGATTCTCGAATAACAAAGAGAAAGATTCACGATCAAATCTCGAATAATTCACAAGAACCTTAAGGAACTTGAGAGAAAATGATAGAAAAAACCAAAAAAAAATTTGATAATAATTGGCAAAAGTCTAAATAACAAAGTCCTACCACGCCTATATTTATAATAGAGAAGTTCTAAACCAACAAGAAAAAGAAACAAAATTAATAAAGGAAAATGACTAAAATAAGGAGACGACGTCCAATGAATTCCAGATACCTACAAGAATAAGTATGCGAGCTGTGAAAAATTTCAAATGCATTGCTTCTTTCTTGTTTTCTTCATGTGGTCCCTGATAAGTGTATATTTTGTGTTTTAAGTGTTCTTTATTATTTGGTTCTGGTGTGTTCTAGTCATTTTTATAAATAATTTTGGTTTAAGTGAGAAAAAGTGCATTTTTTATCACTTATGGAGTGAATTTTTTATCATATAGAGTGAATTGAGAAGATATTTGAATGATTACTGATGATTTAAAGTGAACATGCAGTATAAAAGTATCATAGTATGAAAAGCAATCAAGTATTAAAAAAGAAATGTTTGACAGCTTTGACAGTTTTTGATATTTTAACTATATTTTGAGCTAAAAGTATTGAATTGAGGTTATTCTGAAGCCATTTTGAAGTTAAGACAAAATCTACATTTCTTATGAAGACATCAAAATTCAGCACATAGTTTTCTTTATTAAAAAGTTGAAATACAGTCAGTCATTTTTGTTGTCAAAAGTTGAAATAGAGTTTTGACTAGTTAGGAATATTTTGGTCATTTTAAAACCTACAGAGCTCCAAATTAAATGATTCTTGATACATTGAAAAGCTAACTCAAAGGACTGCAACTTTCATGTTGTGTACAAGAGTTAATCCAGCCTTCATCATTGAGAAAATATCAGCTGAATTAGTGCAAAAGTAGAGCACAGTTGAAGACTAATTAGAAAAGTGCAAACTTATAAGGGAGGCAATACGCGGGTAAAATATGTGACCTTACATTGACCTTGCACATTCTCAAGAAAGTTGTGCAACTTGCATAGCCAATTGATCTATTTTTTTCACAACTTTTTACAACTCAATTCCTGCAAGAATTTTGACTGTAACTATAATGAAGAGTATAGAGACTTGTAGAAGAATATTTTGGGAATCTCAAGAAGTATTTTACATGAAATTTAACAATTCATTTGGAGATTGAATTCATCTATAAATAGGGGGTTTGAACACGTATTTTCACTACTTTGGAAGGCTGGAGACATTACTAAAATATGATATTCACTAATTTTTCTTAGTTCATTAGTATAACATAGTTAGTGTAGTTTATCCATCTTGTACGTGTAGTTAGATTTGGATGAAGAATTAAGGAGCAAGATGGAGAGTTGGAACTTATGTGACAAGGGTGACTTCTCCCTTATCACTTTCTCTTTTGTATTTGAGTTTATATTTAGCTATAATACAAGTATGGTCTCTTCTTTCATTCTCTTCATGTTTTGCTAAAGTTTATGCTTAGAATTATAGATAAACTTTCTATATTTTGTTAGTGATATTGACTTGGTTATTTGATGATATTATTTTGAACAAATTATTTAGCATTTTTGCTTATCTAATCATGATTAACTGGCTATTAATTGTGATAATCTTAAAGGTGTTAAGCTTACAATAAAAATTGAGATTTGTCACTAGTTCAAGGAGGTGCTAAATCTAGGGAGTATACTCACAAGAGTAGAGGTGTACCTTCATGACTTTAATGGTTTGTTCTATGTAATTTCATAGAAGAAATAAACTTGTAATTAATTTTATAACCACAAGAGTAGGTATGGCTTAACTACAAGTATAGTTGATTCATTACGAGAGTAGATTTCACACACATTAGGTATTTACACCATAACTAGCTAAGATAATAACATTAAATTAATTGGTAATTTCACTTGCAAGAGTATTGAGAAATTCCATAGCTTAAGGAGATTATTATTATTATTTTTATTACTTTTATTTTATGTTTGCAATGTAGATTTAATCTTTTGCATTTATGGTAGTCTAATAATAAAGGAATTCGAAAACCATCAGTAATTGACAATTTTTCCTGTGAGATCGACACCTAATACCCTGTATTCGATAAACGATTTGTATACTCGTAGAAAATGGGGTATTTAGGTTTTATTAAAATTTAGTACAGGGTAGAATCTCGTCAAGTTTTTGGCCCTGTTGTTAGGAAAGATTTGGTTTAATATCGGTGCTAAGAACAACTTTATTAGTTTAGACACTTTTATTAGTTTTTCTTATTTTCATCGTATCAAGTGTCTTGTTTGTTATGTTCTTGTTGAGTCTTTTATTTTGTGTTTAATATCTTGCTTTTGTTTGGGCCTTTTAAGCTATTCTTCTTAACTAATCTTGCTTTTGAAATTGTTTGAAAGTATTTTTAGGTTATAAGGAAGATAGTAAACAAAAGTGGATAAAAGTTTGAAAGAAGAAAGTTGGGCATTAGACTACAATTTTCAAAACTACAACTATAGAGATAACCAAAGGGGGTACGAAGGTATGTCTTTTGAAGATGGTTTAAGGAGTTTAAAGGTTAAACTTGATTTTATAACATTAAAAATTCAATTGGACACCATTACAAATATGTTTGAATGCAAGAGGAATGTTAATGCTTTCAATTCTAATCATATGAGTTGTGACTTGTGTGAAGGTTATCATGTTACTCATACATATATGCAAGCACAAAATATGGATTATTTTGACGAATTTGAGCATTTCAATCCTTATTTTGATCAATATGGTTCTAATTGGGGTAATTCTTATGCTTGTAATTGGAATAATCAATGTGGATATAATGATTCTCTATATTTTTATGATTATCAATATGAATTTGTCCAATTTGAATCAAAGCCATCTTGGGAGTTAGCTATTGAAAGGTTAGCTAATGTACTTTTGTTTTGGGAATTAGCAATTAAAAGGCTAGCTCATGTGACTTTCGACTGCTTTGATATGCTTGAGGATAGATTAAATGAATTAGCTTCTCACATAGGTAGAATTGAAAATCAATTCTGTTATTTGTGTGAAGTTATTTCTTCTAATCACATGCAAATCGACCCTACTATGAATAGTGGAAAAGTTGTATGTGAAAGTGGATTGCATTTTGATCAAAATAATGGATCTAATTCATGTTTCAATGAGGAATTGTCCATTTCACATAATTATGTCTTTAAAACTAATGTTGAACCTCAAGAGATGAGCATGAATGATTCACATTCAATCCCTCTTGAGAAGTATTTTAGAGAAGTAAGTTCTAAGGATATTATCACCCAAGAAGGATATGCCAACGTTCCTTGAAACACTTGAGATAGGTAAGTTTCTTCTATCTCTAATATTATTTAATTATGTGGCTTTGCTATTGACCACCTTTCGTGGATTCACCATGACTTAAAATGGTGGATTAGTCATTAATAAAACCTTCTTGAAAAATGAGGTGAAATAGTCAACCTATTGACTATAAAGAAGTGCTAATTAGGAGGCAACCCAATGTTTTGTGTTACTTTATTTCATTTAAGAGTGTTTTTATGTTTGTTATTTATTTTAAAGTATGTTTGTTATATTTGTGCTTGAGAAAGAAGGCAAAGTCACTTTTTGAGATCAATGAGGTTAAGGAAGATCAAAGAACCCAATCTCTCAATTTGAATAATTATGTTTTTGATGTGTTATAGTGGCTTGGAATGCATGTTTAGATTATTTTAAATATAAGTGAATTGATTATTTTAGCAATAGAGTGATCTAGATTGCATATTCCAAAATGAGGGTTTTGCCCATGAAAGTTGACAAAGTGCAGATTTTCTGCATAAAGTTGCAGAAAATTGAAAATGGGGACCAAAAACACGGCCTTACCGTCATTTTCAGACCGCATTTTAGTGTATCTTCATGCATTCTGGGCAAAATGCAGGTCAAAACGTGACCCAGCCCGTGTTTTATGCTTGTTTTCAAGTTTGTCTATATATGCGACCTCATACCCACGTATTACCCCCGCATATTCAAGTCAACATGTTTAAATGCAAAACACGTCTCATTTTTCTCATACTTCCTCTTCTTCCTCACATACCCAAACGCACTAACACACACATTTCACCAAACTTCATTGTCATTCATTTTTCTTAATTAAACAAACGCTTCAAACACCTCATAGAACTAAACTCATGGATCCTCAAAATGTCTAAACTACTATTAAGCTTACAATATGCATATATTTCTCAATCATTGAGAAAAACCTCAGTCTTACTGCCAAGAAAAAACTAGAATAGTTTGTCTTAAATAGTAGGAAAAGTTGTGTTACAATAGGAAAGAAGATTTACCTTTCTTTCGAGAGTTTCAACATGAAACCAATATCATTTGATGGTTTGAGTAAAGTATTCAAGGCCACGTATTTTAAGCATTCTTACACTGTGAAGCATGTAGGAAGACACCAAGTTCTAGGCCAAGTTTTACGTGCAAAATTTCCGCTTAAAAACCAGCTATTTTGCGAGATTTTCTTATAAAAGAAAAAGAAAAAAAAAAGAAATAGAAGTATGAGAAATCAAACAGATTCAAGAGAAAAAGAATAAGGATTTATGCTTACAAATGCGCTTAAACTTTTCTTTAAGCTCAGTCATATGCTCACTCTTAGTGATGCGAAAATAGTAATCCGGATAAGTGCTTTGCTCAACAAAATTTGGTGGTGTAGCGGTTCCAATAGCCAAGATCGTCGCCGGTCCTTCGGCCCGTTGAGCCCTCCTAATTTCCTCGACGGTAACCATATTTGCCCTGAAAGATTTAAGATTGACTAATTGGTACAGAAAATAAGGTAGGTAAACCTAGCACCTGCTAGCTTGCAATGCTAGAAAACTAGAAATGGTGGTCGTGCGAGTCTGCCAAAATATATACTTTATATAGTACTGAAATTGGATAATTTTTTTTTATGCAAGCCGAGAATCACGTGTATAGGGAACGTTGTATTGTTGATTCTAAATTTTGGTACCTCATTTCGAGTTCCAATTTCCCAGTATAACTCAGAATTTTGGCGTCAGGTTTGGGCTCTGGATTTATCCCTTAAAACAAGTTACAACGTTAGCAGTTGAACGTTCTGATTTTAAGAAATTTACTAGTATTACTTTAATAATTCATGTAGAAGTTGGGGCATCCGATTTTTGGCAAGCAACGAGCACTTGGTCTCGTATGACAAAAATTGTGTTTCATTCCAGATTAAGAAACTGCATGATTCTTGTTTTCCCTAGAGTATGTATGAAGCAAATGATTTAAACCAATATTTTACTATGCTAACATTATATTTTAGAATAAAAATATTGGCATTAGGTCAAAGACAACATCATTGAATTTTTTTTCTAATACCAGTTTGACACTCAATTACACATGGAGAACCATAAATTCAGACCATGGATTCACTTGTGAACTTGTGGCTTACTGAACAGCCATTTGGCTATTAAATATACAACATCCTCCAAGAATGGACTCATAGATTGGACCCATTTAATTATTTTTTCGTAATAGTAGCGACTGTTAGAATTATAATTAGAAAACAAATTGTGTGTTGATAAAATAGTTCAGTAAACAAGTGCATAAAACCTATATTCATAATTATACAATGTCTGTAAAAATAGAAAATCTAATCTATGTTATGTAAACTATACAATGTAGCGATACAATGTCCAATCAAGGATTTAAAACTAATGTAACGAATACAGACACAAAAAATAACAAATATGAACATTGATATACCAAATGTGGTCATGACACCCTTAGTTTTTTCTTGTATTTCGTTTCATTTGTTTTTAATACACAGTTATGTTATATAGGAGGATAACATTCTTTGTAAAGCTTTCACTGATGATTAATAAAAGAATCCCAAAAAAAAAAAGAAAAATTCAAAGACCAGCTGCACATAATTCCATATTTTGGTACCTAGTTTCGAGTTTCAATTTCCCAGTATAAACTCAGAAATTTGGTGTCATATTTGGGCTCAAGATTTATCCACAGTTGGATGTGCTGATTTTCATGAACAATTGATTTAGTAGTATTAATTTAATAATCTAAAATATTTTTTATTATTATTCAAATATCAATATCAAGCTACCGCTCCGGCCACCATTTGTTACTATAGTTGTCTAGACTTGTTCACCATGTCTTTCATGAGCTATCTCTTTCAAGTCCATCTCTTCTTTCAAAGAAAGACCCAGAAAAGAAAACTTTTTTTCCCAAGCATCTGAATTATGTTAATTTTATGGTTCAGTTTCAATTATTAAAGTTTCCTTAGGCACCTTGGAATAAGGACTTGCCCCGTCTGTTATTTTTATTTCTCATGAGAAAATTAGCTCAAGCTTTGGTTTTGAATTATGGTACTGTTGAAGGGGAAAATGAAATAGATTCTATTGATGAATGATGGATAACAGGACCGGGAAAAATGCTCTTTTCATCCACAATATTTAAGGTGTTAGTCAATTTCATCCCTAAAATTTCATGTAAAAGTATTTCATCCTCATAATTTTACAATTTTGACCAATTTTGTCCCTAAAATTTTTATAGAACACATTTCATCCTCATAGTTTCATTCTACCAATTGAGGACAATTAAATGATTGTTAACCAATTTGGACATAATACCATCATACGTCCCATTAGTAATTGTATTATTAATACTTAATTAGTTATTGAATTAAACTACAAAAATAACAAGTGTTTTTTGATAGGAGACTATCTATTTTTTTTTTAATTGTGATATGATTTATTTGAGATAAAACAAGTAGATTGAAAGATAAATAGATGATTGAAAAACATGTATATGATGCAACAAAATAAAATTTTGCAAATAATGTCAATCCAAACCATTATTTCTTTCGCATTAATATTTTTTTTCCAATTAGTTGTAATGGGGTTGTTTGACATTTTTCTCCAATTGATTATAGTGGGGTTGTTTCTTTTCCACGACTTCATTTTCTTTGAATCATCTTGCTCGATTGTAATTAAGAAAAGAGTAATGGTGGCTAAAAATTTCTTAGATTTTTTTTGGTACTAAAATGAGAAAGTGAATTAAGAAAAGATTTATGAACTTTTTGTTGATCCAATATTTTTTTTACTAATAGGCATGCTATGGTCAAGTGACGATATTCCATTTAAATTGCTTGACAATCCATCAACTATCCTCAATTAGCCAAATTTGAGAAACTATGATGATGAAACATGTTTCCATGAAACTTTAAGGATGAAATTGGTCAAAATTATAAAATTATAAAGATAAAATGTGTTTTGCATGAAATTTTATGGACGACATTGATTAACATCTTAAACATTAGGGATGAAATGTGCAATTTTTTCGGACATGATAGGTGGAAAAATAAGGCAAGTGTCGTTGACGTAATTTCGAGCCATCCAGTTACTGTTTGCTGATACATGGATTCCCATTGGTACCATGTTCATTTAGATTCAAAGCATACCAGATATATGACTCGGCAAGTCTTGGTGAAACCTTTTTTTTTCTGGCAACTTCGCTCAGTCATTCTGATTTGTTGAATTTCAGTACGACCCCACCTTTCCCTAGGGCATACCCAATGGTTTGGCGAACCGCCTGCTCAGCTCTCGTCAGGACTCACTCACTAACGTTCTTGAAATAGTCTTTCAAGCCTTGAAGTTAATATAAAAGTTCCATTTCCAACTAGTAATTCAAACTTAATTTACAATCCAAAAGTAAAGCATAGGATTACATTTCCAAAGATTCCAAATACGTCTCATCTACAAAAGTACAAGTACATGAAATTTATACACCCTAGTTCATGCCTACTTGCTCGGGCCTCCACTCCTATAAGGAAAACAAACTAACCGAATGAGCTAAAAGCTTAGTGAGGTTCCCAAACAAGCAATCAGGTAGAGAAATTAACCATGAAAGTATGACATTTAACAGTTTGAACACTTTGCACAATAATAAACAGTCATTCAAGAAATAAACATTCATTCATTAGAAGGATACGTGCTCACTTGGAGCCATTCATTCAGTCATTCAGTCACCGACCATTTCCCTTGTTCCTCTGTCATTTGAAAATATTTGCAAGTGAAAACTCCTTGGGTGTTCATGTTATTCATTCATTGATTTCATTGTATTGAATTCACTGACCAGTTCTCCACCAGACTTCGTGGTAATATTCGAGTATACCAAACATTATCCCAGGGTCACCAGCTGCCCGACCGAGTCTACTTCTAGCTTGAGTCGACTGGCAACGAAGGGCAAGGGTCCAGTTCAGCCAAAAGGCTTACATTCATGCACAAGTAGCATTTAATCATTGAAAATTCACTTTTGCTTGAGTCGAGTACGATAAAGTACACATTCGCCTATCCAAAATCCATTTAGCAATCATTGGAAAGCATTTAACATTCCGGTAACATTCACAACATTTCACATTGTCATTTAAAGCATACACATGCAAGGAACACTCACCTTTTAAAGTAGACCAAAGCTAAACGTTCGACTCTGGGTTGTGCTCGCTCCCACCATTAAATCCTAAAAGTAACCAAGACAAGATGTCATGGTCCGATCATTCAAAACTTAGGTTAATAAGGTGCTCACTTTAGCCTTAATCATGAGCCATACACCTATCTAAAATCGGCCCCTCAAAACACAAAATTCAAAGACAAACTTGAAAGCCAATCGAAGAATGTCCAAGTGCATTCTAGGGCTATGGAGTACACTTGTTTAAGGCCACAAAACTATCCAAAATCACACCGATTAAAGTTTAAGACCTAGAAAAGTTTTCTCAAAATTTTTCAAGTTCCACTCAATTCATTTGACAAAATTTTCCAGCTTTGGCGACATTTTTTGAAAAAATATAACTTGAGTTCCATAGGTCAAAAAACCACAAAACTTACACCAATAGAAAATAGACTCAAAGTATTAATAGATTTTAGAAAACATCTTCATGAAATTCAACTCGTAAGTTAGTCAAATTTTCAATTCAAAATCACTACTGTCTCATGTGTAAAACAGAACAGTCATGGTTTTTCAAGAAAATTTGTAAATTTACTGGTATTTATAGGAGTTGAATGAATCCTTGATTTTTACATGGTTAAAAGATCTATGGGTCTAGTTTCAAATGCAACAAACGGAACTCAATTTGGATTTTCTACACCAAGATAAAACAGATTTTCCAAGACTACTCAAGGTCTCATGCGGGAAAATTTTTTAGCAGCACTTCCCTTTATTTTCCCTAATTTCCAGCCATTTTCAAGGTTTCATTCTCACTACAAAACAAGCTCAAATCAAGCATATACATACCAGACCACCAACCCACTAAATCAAGCTTGTACATAGCATATAACCATCACATACTCAAGTTGGAAAATTAAACCCTAGGCTGGAAAATTCACTATCAAAGCTGGAAATTCACAAACAAGGCTAGAAATTCCTCAAGTAACACCAAAATTGCATGTGTAAGCTGGAAAATCTTTATGGCAGATTTACAACTCCATAGCAAAGCTAGAAATACTCAACAAAAGCTAGAAATAACCAATAAAAACTGAATATAACAGCTCACAACCTAAAACTACAAGATCAGCCACAAAACCTTCTATGAACAAGCCAAAACTCTCACCAAATGCAAGATTAAGGAGATAAAGTAACTCTCAACCAAGAATACCTTCAATCCTCAAGATGAGCAGCCAAATACAGCTTGCTTTCTCCCAAAATAACTCCACTCCAGCCCACCTTTTTTCCTTGTGGTAACTTCCTATGAATTGGTTTTGGATTGGAGGTTGATTTCCTACTAGTTCTAGCTTGGAATCAAGGTGAAATTGGAGAAGTTTTTCTTTCTTTTCTTGTCTCTAAGGTTCGGCCAATAGGGGAAGTAAAATGAAGGATGATGGCTGAAATTTGCAAGATAAGGGCTAGAGGTTACATTGGTCAAAGAGTGCCTTGATTGCCAACACTTGGCTTTCCCTCAATTTTCCTTTATTTTGCCTTTTTCCCCCTCTTTTCTAGTCAAGAATTTCGGCTATCCTAAGAAAAAAATTAGTGAAAGGAAAAATGAAATAAAACAAGGAGATTAGGGAAAGAAAGTATTGGTTAAGTGGTGTCTTTCATCGGTAACAAACGGTACACTTCGGTTCAAGCCTATTTTCTTAACTTTCTTATACTTTTATTTTAATTTATGGTTCACTAACTTACTCTTAGTACTTTTTAATCACATATTTCCTCTTACTTACTATCCGCTCTTATCCATCAAATTTAGTGCACAGACCTCACCAATCGATTATACTACACGAATGCACTAAAAACCTAGCTTACTTTAACTTTAAAAGTAAAAATCTCAACTCTATTATTTAATACAACTATGAAGGGAGTAAATTAGTAGTAAAGGAATTATAAATTAACTTATTCAAAATAAAAAGAAAATTTTAAGAAAAAATAAACAAATTTTTCAAGTCCTCACACCTCTTTTCTAAGTTTGTAAACTGGCATAAAGGGCATATTTCTTGACATAGATGGGATGAGATTATATGTGATTATTGCACTGACTAGGGAAGGTTAAGGTAAAAGTTACAGCCAACTGAAGGTATTGATTTGATACCGCATTAGTGATTGCTTATTCAAAGTTTAAGTGATGAATTGCCGCTGCGACTTCTGTTAATAGTGCAATGTGCAGTTACTACAATAGCAATGGTAAATGAAGCATATAGAAGGATATAGGTAAATGCAAGTCGAATGGTCGATATAGAGGAATTATTCAAAAAGTTAAGTGTGTCGGAAAAAGTTGGAGGATAATAAATCCTTGAAGCAACAATTATGAGAGCAATAGGTATAATAATAGCTTTTATTTTTGCTTTGTTTAATGATTTAGTTTTTTGTAATTCTCTAGGTGTTTGAGGTGGAAAAGGACAAGATTTATTTCTAAATTGTTTTCATAAGAGCCTAATTTACATCAAGCATCAGAAACTGCAAGTGCCACCTACATACAGCTTTTGCTGCCACCGCTAATTTAGCAAATATTTGACTGCAATTTACATACTTTTACTTACATACACTTTTTGAGTGTTTGTATTTTAGCGATGGCATCCCTCCTCATGTACAACAGTACAAGGTTTTTGCCCAAAAAAAAAGTGTTTGCTATCTACTTAATTTCTTCAAATTTATGTATAATTTAGAGAAACTGCACATCTAACAATCTTAACAAATTGTTAGAAAAACCATACGTAATTATTGCACTTTTAAACCTTCGATTCCTGGCTTACTTTTGAGATCTCATTTCCCCTCCTTCCCTTTTCCATAACTACTGGGCCCAATAGTTGTAAAATTAGGTTGTTTTGATTTCAATCCAGTAGAATAACTATTTAGCAAGGACTTTATCATCCTTAATTGGGTAAAATTACGTGACTGCATGGAGGTTGCTTTTTGAGATTGTAAAGACTCCATGCTCACTTCATTTGTACTTGTTAAAAGAAAAAAAATGAACGAGCACAACTAAAAATAGCTTTATAGCGAATTATGTTAGATTCATAAATAAAGAGTTGTGTCTCACATTTGTTCGAAAGATGGAGAAAGAGCGCTTAATATGTAAGTAAGGACCCAAGACCTAACAACTTAACCTTTTGGGTCAGAGTTGGATTCGTGACTTACATATTGGACTCTTTGGTGGGCTCTCTCGAGGTGTTTTCCCTAACAAATTAGTATCAGAGCTTCAGGTTGCGAGACTGGACAATAGAGCAAAGTTCGTGGTTGGATCCTAGTTAACTATTGAGATCAAGTGGATTGGTAGCTGTTACTAATTGAATAATTTAATGAGTGGTATCCTTGTTTCAATGGTTTGGCAAAAAGCATTGATGGTGAAGAATGTGAAGTCGAAAAGCATGAAGATACTTGACGGTGAATCTAGGCAGGTGATTCAAGGGTCAAGGAAAAGGTGGAGTCCAATATTGATTTTGGACATGAATCGGTGGAGACTTTCTCACACCTCCAACGGTTGATACTTCATCCCGGTGGATTTTAAATTTTGGTTATGTTCTTTGGGTGGTGTGGCACGTATCCCAAAGAAACAAAGAAATCTAATTTTCATGCGCCAGAAGACTCTGACAGTTATGAATTTTTCATTTTAAGTGGAGTCTTGGAAACCACACGTGGCGAGACAGTCCTAAGGATGGGAAGAAGTATAGTGATTTTACCACTTGGTTACCTTAATGGTTAGGGTTAGAGCTCACAGAAGGGGATCCCGTGTTGCAAGTGGTGGTGACAAAAAATCCTACAAAGGGAGATGGTGAATTGAGGCACCTTCTCGCGAGTCAATAAGAGGTTAGACTCGGGGCAACTACACATATTTGTTTGCCTATTGAATCAATTTGATGTCAGGATTGTATTGATTCGAGTGTGTAATTCGGTACCATATTATTTGATAGTTGAAGACAAATGGTTGCTAAAAGAAATTTTTGCCAAGGTGGAGATTTGTTAGGAAATTGGCTTAATTTTCTTTTAGGTAGAATTCTTGTTTTGTGTGGAAGTAACTAGTTTTCTAATTGATTTTAGTTACTTGAAATAGTAGCCAAAAAAATATTCTATTCAGTTTAGGATTAGAAGTTATTTCCTATTCTGTACAAGTCTAGAAATTAGAATTGATTTCCTATTGTTATTTGGATTTTGGCCAAATAATGGTCACTATAAATAGATTGGTTGGCATACTACACAAGAGGCACACAAGGACACACAAGAGGGTATCATGTAGCCTTATACATGGGGTGAGAGAGGGCTCTTGGGAGATGAGAGACGGTATATAAGGGTTGGGTTTGGATTCAAATTGTATTCTTGTATAGGGTTTTCCTCTCATAATAAAGAACGGATTTCTCTCCGTGGACGTAGGCTCAATGGTGGAGCCAAACCACGCTATATATTTTGTGTTGTTTATTTTTCATGCTTGTGACTTGTTCCTCATTAAATTGCTATGCACTTGATATCTCAATAGTTGTTTATTCCGCGTCTGGATCCTAACAAGTCCATGTTTGGGAGAAGAGATGATCTTGGTGATAAAGGTGGACTTGCATTGAGTATTAAAGTGGGGTCGAAAAAAGGGCTTCTAAATTTGAGTTTAATGTGGGGGTTACTCATGAAGGGAGAGATTTGTTAGGTTCATGAGTAAAGGGTTGTATTCCACATTGGTCCGAAAGATGGAGAAAGAGCGGTTAATATGTAAGTAAGGGCCCAAGACCTACCAGTTTAAGCTTTTGGATCAGAGTTGAGTTCCTAACTTACATATTGGACTCTTCGGTGGACTCTTTTGAGGTGTTTCTCCCTATCAAATTGGTATCAGAGTTTCAGGTTACGAGACTGGGCTACTCATGGGCAAGTGGATTCTACTCGGAGTTGGACCAGATGAAAATTCTCTTCTTGATGGTGAACCGAAGTGTCAAGGAGTTTGGTTGATGTTGGATCAGGTGTGCTATGGGTTTGGCAGGGGTCCAGTTGATGTTAGACCAGGAAGCCAAGGGTTGGCAGGGGTCCCGAATGCAATTTGGATGTTGAAGAAGAGTGGGTCCATGTTTGAGAGAAGATGTGATTTTGGTGATAAAGGTGGACTTGCATTGAGTATTAAAGTGGGCTTAAAAAAGGGCTTATAAATTTGGGTTTAATGTGGGGGTTACTCATGAAAGGGGAGGTTTGTTAGGTTCATGAGTAAAGGGTTGTGTCCCACATTGGTTCGAGAGATGGAGAACGAGCACTTAATATGTAAGTAAGGACCCAAGACCTAATTGCTTAAACTTTTGGGTCAGAATTGAGCTCCTGACTTATATATTGGACTCTTTGGTGGATTCTCTCGAAGCGTTTCTCCCTAACAAATTATTCTACAAACACATATGAAAACATGATTTTGGTTTAACATTCAAAAAGTAGTACCTTTGAAGATTCTGTAGCCCCATAAAATTGCTGGTGAACAACATCAATATCATTTAATCTGTTATACTATCATTTTGTTGCTGCTGCTATTTTATTATATTTCGTAATGGCTTTTTTTTTTTGGCTAACCCCGTACACGGGGCCAGGCGCCACCCCGTATTTTTATTAATCAGAACTGAAAATTACAATAGTGATCAGATCCTTACCCCAACACAAAGCCTATACCATCCTTAATTTCCTAACTGAAGGCAATCCTAGTCTATCTAGCCGAATTTCACCACGAGCCAACTGTGGAATCAAGCGTATATGATCATAAACCCTAAGTTTTCATAATCGCTTTATTTTCGTTTCAAGTTTCTGAGTAGTTTGAAGTCTAGTACTACTTATCAACTTCTTTTTAAAGCTTTAGTCGATGATTAGTTGTAGCTGGACTCCGGTCATGTAATTGATTCCTTTGTTGATTGGGAAAGTATGTTTAGCTATTTGGAAGTTTAACAATCTATAAATACCGGTAGTCTTGTAGGTTGTTATTTGAAGAGAGAGAAGTTAAGAAATTCAAGTTGTTGAGTTATTTGAGAGACATTTGTGTCTTGAGTCCACATAAAAGCTATGATTTAATATTGTTATTATTGAGTTTTGAATTAATAAAATTATTGATTTATTCTGTGATTATTCTCCTCTTTTTTTTCATATATTTTGATGTGTTAAAATTGCTTCTACTATGCATGATTCTTTGTGCCAATAATTCGATGTTTTCCGCTGCATAAATTATTTCTTAAGATAGTTTATAAGTGAATATTTTGTTCTATATTTGGATGATATTTTATGTTATTTTCCTAATATGATAAGAGAAAAATGGTCCATTTTGACTAGAATTAGTTCTAAATGCTACTTATTGCTTAAATGAGATCTTTGTCCCTTTTACTTGCATGTTTTTGGTTGTTTTTTGTAGGAGTTGAAAATGGACTTCATTTTGAACAAAAAATAAGCTTGCATTACATTAATTGAGTTCCTAAAGTTCAAGTTTCAAAGGTGGCTCAAGTTACATAAGCAAAACAAATGAAGAAACTTGTCGAAAAAGAAAGTTGGACCAAACCCCTCCAAGAATCCATCTAGGGATTGCTGAAGGGATTTGAGACAGAAATTTTTGGCGAAATAGGGGAGGAATCCCTCTTAGATTCCAGCCCATTTCCGGAGGGAATGCAGAAGAGATTCCAATCAACAATTGCAGCGGCTTCTACTTGCACAACTTTTTTTAACTCCATTATTTCACACCTTTTGAGGGACATTTTATAGAAGATATGTAGCTATAAAGTGGAGATTCTAACAATAATTCTTGACTTTATTTTCTTCTATAATGATGTGTCTTACCTTTGAAGCCCAAAATGTTGACTAATTGGAGCAATGTTCACATTGAAACTTTTTCTATAAATAGAGCTTGTATCTTTCATTTTAAGAAAGTTTGGAGAGAGTACAAGAACACATCACAAAGATTTAGTTATTATATCTTCTTAGTGTAATTAGTATAGGATAGTTTAGATTAGTTTAGTTATTTCATCCTTTCTAGTGTGTTAGTGACGAGATCCTAACCTATGCTCTAAATTTTAACCTAATTCACTTGTTCACTACAAGTATATAGGTCGTGACTCGTAATACTAGGGAGTTAGGATCGATCCTACGAGGATCACTTCCAACTACTAAAACTTCTAGTTCACTCGATTACCTAGAGAAATAAAAAATTTTAACTAAGTAAAATAGCAATAATGCTAAAACTATGCAAGGAAAATTAATAAATTGAAGACATTCAACTAAATACAAATGTTTTAGGGCATAGAATCCATTACATGTACCTAACTATGGATGAAATGGTCAATTATCATTGAAGCACTTATCATGCTATGGATGCATTTCACTCAAGCCATTGGAACTTGCTCTCGCCAATGACCTAACTCTAGCCAATACTATAGTTTCTCTACTTTTATGGTGAAATCATAAGTGAAAACTTAATCTAGATCTAGAAATGCCAAAATATCCACTTAACTGTACCACTACTTTTGTGTGCCTATTCCCTAGGTTTCACCTATTCCATTTCCATCATTGTGAACTACTTCGATAGATTAACAACAACTATCATGGCTTGCAAATGGTAATCAAGCATTCACAAGTGTTAAAACAAGAATAGATGAGCTAGCACGCACAAGATATAGTAATAATCAACTTTATTCATCCATAATCAAAGCACAAATAGGTTCATCCATCCCTAGAATGAGAAGATTTAGCTAGACATAAAAGAATTAACAATAATCTCATATCTTCAATGTAATTAAGTATTAATGAAACAACAAAGAGAGTAAAGAGGAAGAAATGCTCGTTCAAATGAAGAAACCTTCAAGTTTGAACATCTTCATTGCCATTAAAAAAAATATTATTACACCAAGAGTTCTTTAAGCTCTTCAAGGAAAATAAAAACTAGATCTAGAACTACACTTAAACTAAGCTAGAAAGGAAAGAGAAGAAAAAGTTCTTCTCTACAGGATCTAGTCTTTCTTCTCCGATAATGCGTTTCTTTCTTGCTTAGAGTCAAGAAAATCTCCTAGATCACCAAAACTTGGTACAAGTTGTCCCTTTATATCATGTCAAACATGAACAAAGAAACAAAAAAAATCATTCAAGTTGACAACTTGCAGCCGTCACCAATCCCTCGAGGGATTTTTCCAGGGAGTATGCAGAGCACGTGATTCTTTGCTTTTCTTTTTGAAGTAAATATCCTACCCATAATCCCATGTAGAATTTGCTAAGAAACTCTTGAGGGTTTTTTTTTTTTTTTGAAGATTCCCATTCTTCATCCTTGAGTTGCACCATCTCTTTTAAACATTGTTGTGACTTCTCAACCTTCTAATCATTCACTTTATTAGTTCACCATTTCACTTTCAATTGAGTTTGATCATTTTTCCTACAAAAACAAAGAGATTTTGCAAGTAAAATGACAAAATCACAACTAATTCATCTATCAACTCAAGGTGCAAATTAAAGACAAAAATGAACAACTTATACAAGTTAACCTTACAAATTGACTCAAAAACAATATGAAACACCTTCAAAAAGCAATATCAACAACTACACTGCAAATGATCCAAGTGCCTAGCCAAATAACATACTTTTTCAAATTTAAATCCCATAAATCAGTAATCAACCATTATGCAATCATTCAAATTACACTAAATACTCGTAACATTTGGTAAAGTAGAGATAATTATATTCAAATTTAACCACGTTCAGTTTAATCTCTCACCTTAACCTAACTCCACAAGTAAGCAACTCATATAGAAAAAAAGATAGTTAACACTCTCATACAATCATCTTTTTCTCAACCATCTTTTTCTCAAACTAGGTGAGATTGAACTGGTTTGAAGGCCAGTTTTTACTTTCTGTATTTCACACTTTCCTCTGGTCACAAACTAGCCCTAGTAACAGGTGCTGACTTTGACACCAAAATACTCTATGAAGGAGGCTAAATCAGCTTTTTTACTAATAAGTGACTAATTTACGTTTTAATTGTATGATATTTTATATTATTTTTAGTCACTTTAATTATATTACTAGAAGAAAATGAATCATTTTGGCTATAATTAGTGAAAAATGCTTTTAAGTGATTAAATGAGGTTTTTATCACTTTTTACTTGGATTTTGTGTATTTTGACAGTTTTGACACATTTTCGTATTTCGCCTATAACTTGAGCTACAATAATCGGATTAAGATGATTCTTGAACCAATTTGAAGATAAGAAATAGATCTACAACTTTGGTGAAGGCATCTGAATCCATTTTGAAGGTTTTCCAAGTCAAAGTACAGTAGCCAATTTCATTTGGTCGAACCTGAAACAGGGCAATGAGTAGTCAAGGGTATTTTGGTCATTTCACAGCCTACACAGATCCAAATGAGGTGATTCTTGATACATTGGAAAGCTAACGCAAAGGGCTACAAGTTTTATGTTTTGGTCAAGAGCTAAATCAGCCTTTATCATCAAGAAACGTTTAGTTGAAATTGACGCAAAATCGGAGCAGAACTGAAAATTGAACAAAAGTGCACCAAAATGTAGCAATCCGGCCGGAACTTGGCTGGATTTATGGCCGGATTTCTAGCCGGATTGTGGTCAGAGAAGGCAGCTCGTTACGTGGAAAACTCAATTTTACCTCCAACAAGTCACATGCAATGCTAGACATGGGAGAAACATTACCAGCTATAAAAGGGAAGTGTAGGCCTCATTTTCTTGACTTCCTTTGTCTTCAAATAGCCAAATCTTGCAAGAAAAAAATAGAGAGACATACGGGAGAAACTTGGAGTGCAGAGATGTAGCTCTTGCACTTTCTGAGTAGTAGGATAGTGACGTGCGTGGGGTATACATATAACATTACACTCATCCTAATCAAGTTTTACATTTATAGATTCCTAAATACCCCACGCGCGATTTAACGCAAGTATACGAATCGTGAGCGAGTATAGGGGATTAAGGGTCAATCCCACAGGGAAGATTGCAATTACCGGTGTTTTTCGAACTCCTTCATTATCTAGACTACCATAAATATAAAAGTAACAAAAATAATACTAGAAAGCTCCTAGAGATATGGAATTTCTTACTACTCTTGCAAATGAAGTTACCGGTTAAGTGAATGCTATTATCTTGGCTAGTTATGGCATAATTCCCTAATATATGTGAAACCTACTCTCGTAGTGAATCAACTATACTTGTAGCTAAATCATACCTACTCTCGTGGTTATGAATTAATTACAAGTTCATTTTTTCTATGAAATTACATGAAACAAGTCACTAAAGTCACATAGGTGTACCTCTACTCTCGTGAGTGTACTCCCTAGGTTTATCACTTCTTTGAACTAGTGTTAAATTCCAATTTTCATTGCAAATTTAACACCTTTAGATAATCACAACTAATGGCCGATTAATCATGATTAGAAAAGCAAAAGTGATAAATAACTTGCTCAAAATAATATCACCAAATAACTAAGTAAACATCATAAACAAGATATAGAAAGTTCATCCATACTCTAGGCATGAACTTTAAAAAAACATGAAGAAAAACAAAGCCAAACTTGTATTATAGCTAAACATGAAATCAAATACAAAAGAGAAAGTGATATGAGAGATGTCACCCTTGTCACATGAGCTCTAACTCTCCATCTTTGCTTCTCCAATCTTCATCCAAATCTAGATACAAATACAAGAAGGAAAAACTACTCTACCTATAATATACTAATGAATCAAGAAAAACTAGTGAAGACTACATTTTTTGTGGAGTTCTTTCTAGCCTTCCAAAGTTATCAAAATAGTTTCCAAAGGCTGCCATTTATAGAGAATTCAAGAGAAGTTGTTTCTAGTTGACAAAATTGATTCTTGAAACTCTCTTGAATTGTCTTTCCAACTTTCCAACTTATTTTTGGTCAGATACAACCAAAATTGATGGCTGGAATTAAGTTGGAAAGGTTGTGTGTAAGCAAGGCAAGTTGGTCAGCAAATTACAGCTATCATGCACATTTTCAACTGATATTTTCTCGATGTTTGAAGCCGAAATAGCTCTTCTATAAATCACAAAAGTTGTAGATATTTGACTTAGCTTTCCAAAATATCAAGAATTATCCAATTTAGAGCTCTGAGGATATGATCAAAATACCACTGACTGGTCAGAGCTCTATTGTCAGTTTTTTATAGCAGACTTGGACTTCTGTATTTTGACTTTTTGACTAGGAATACGGCTGAATTAGACTTTGATGTCTCATACCAAATGTAGATCTGTCTCTTAGCTTCAAAATGGTCTAAGAATCATCTTAATCCAATGTGTATAACTCAAGATATAGCCGAAATATCATAGGTTGCCAAAACTGACTTTTCTTGCATTCTTCTGTTCTTAATTGCATTTTCTCTTTTACACTTCATATTTTATTTTTATCACTTTAAACCATCATCAATCATCCAATTATCTTCTCAATGCACTCCATTTGATGATTGAATCATTAAACCTATAAAAATATGAAGTTTTTATCATAAAAATCCATAAAATGCAATTTTTACACTTTAACCATAAAATGTATATTTTCACTAGAATCATAGTTTATTAGCTATAAACATGACTAAAATACACCAAAACTAATTAATAAAATACACTTAAAATACGTAAAATATCTACTTGTCAAATACCCCCACACTTGAACCATTGCTTGTCCTCAAGCAATAAGAAATACAAACCAACAATGATTCAATTTTTGAAAATAAACATATGTGCACCATTCCACTTCATTTTTTCAAAAAACAAGGTAAACAACCATTATGCAATTATTCAATGAAGTTCAAGTACTCATAATATCAAGTAAAGGAGAGCCAATTATACCGTCATTATAACAAATTCAAATCAAGTTTTCATCCTGACCCAATTTTACAAGTAAGTAACTCATATGGTCAATAAAATGCTTCCTAAACTCATGATCATCTTCTTATTCTACATAAAAAAATATTTATTCATATAACATAGCTGAATATTATTTAAGACGTGACAATGCCTTTTGACGTGAGAATCAACATTTTTAGATGAAAATCACCGGTTACTCAACACTTCACATATTCAAGTTGCTTTGCATACTCTTAATTCAAGTACCGTTTTACGCGAAAGTCGACATTTTTAGATGAAGATACCCGGTTGCTAAGTACAAGAATCATTGGAGTAGAACAAATCTTATTTTATTTTTTCTTCTTTTTTTCATTTTTTCATTTTTTTCTTTCCACTTTTTTTTTCTTTTTTTTTAACAGCAAAGATAATAATAATTTTCTCAAAAGAATAATCATGAGAAGAGTATTGTACTTATTGACCATATTTATCACTTAACTTATAAAATCAAATAAAGAGAAGAAATTTCATTAAATATGCAAAAAAATAGGCATAATTTTCTCCACTTTACAAGATATACTTTCCTATAAATGCACAAATTATAATCACATAATAGTTATTTCCAAATTAAAGGAGAAAAGAAGTTTCCAAATCACATATATTTATTTCAAATGTAGAAGGAATTTGAACTACTAATGGTATAAAACTTGTTACCCTTTTGGATAAATTTGAAAAAATTTGAAACTATTTGGAGCAAATTCATAAATTTGGACAAGATTTTGAAAAAAATTTAAATTTAAACACAAGTCCAATATTTACAACCAACAAATCAATCACATACAATGTATATAATCTCAATTCTTCCTCCCACACTTAACATGCACATTGTCCTCAATGTATAAAAAGGAAAATCAAGATAAAGAAAAGTAATACTCCCCTATTGTTGCGATCGAAATTTCAAAGCATGAAATTCACGAACCATTGTCTACTTATTTCCAATGCTTCATGCATTCCATTTGATAACCATTAATAATATTAACCTAAAGATGGAAAATGAGAAACAAATGAAAAATAACAAAATAACTCAATACATAATTTAAACATGAAATCACACCAAAATAAAATAACCAAAACATTGGGTTGCCTCCCAATAAGCGCTTTTGTTTATGGTCATTGGCTAAACTTTTTCACCTCATTTCTCAAGGAGGTTTTGTTAATGAATAATTCACCAATTTTTGTCGTAGTGAATCATTAAAAGATGGCTTAATAGCAAAAACCACATGTTCAAATGATATAAGAGGTGGAAGAAACATACCTATCTCAAGTGAGTCATAGATATTATCTTGAATATGCACCACTTGAGAATTCACCAAAGGAGATGTCATATGGGTTTCTTGGACAATAATACTTTTCAAACCTATACTTTCAATACACTCCTCAAGAGGGGTGAAAAATGAATCATTAAAGCTCACCTCTTGAGGTTCAAAATTAGTTTCAAAGATATTATCATGTGAAATGGATATTTGCTCACTGAAACACAATTGAGATTCATCATTTTCATCAAAATGCAATCCATTTTCACATACAACATTTCCACCATTCATGCTAGGATCATTTTGTAAATTATTAGAAGAAATAACTTCACACAATGCATATAATTGGTCTTGTATTTTATCAAAGTGAGACGTTAATTCATCTAACATTTCCTCAACCCTATCAAAACGGTTGGAGGTTGCATTTGCTAGCTTTTCTATGGCTAAATCAAATTGATTAGAAGAATTTTCTACAGCTAGCTCCCAAGATGCATTAGAATCATTAGCTACTGGTTCACTTTCTAATTTCCAAAGTAGAGGTGCATTAGCTAACTTCTCTATTGCCAATTCGCAAGATGGTTTTGATTCATAGTGGACACATTCAAATTGGTAATCATATAAACAAGAAGAAGCACTATTAGCACATTGATTATCCCAACTATAAGCACAAGAATTGCCCCAATTAGGATCATATTGATCAAGATAAGGATTACAATACCCAAATTCATCATAATAATCCACATTTTGTGCTTGTCTACTTGTATGAGTAGCATGATAACCTCCACACAAGTTACAAATCACATGATAAGAGTTAAAAGCATTAGCATTCCTCCTTTGCTCAATTTCATGCCTAATTGTGTCCATTTGAACTTGTAACATAATAACATCAAATTTTGCCTTTCAGCACCTTAAACCATCTTCAAAAGACATACCTTCAGTAATTTCTTGGTTACCTCTATTGAAGGAGTTTTGCACTTGGTAACCATCCATTGCCAATCTTACATTTCTCAAGCATTGTCTTCCAAATTGACCTACCCTTCTCATTACCTAAAATTACTTTTAAACAACTTAAGAGCAAAATTAGTAAGAAGAATAGGTGATAAAATGCATACAAACATAAAACACTAAAATAACAGAAAATAACTTTCACACTATAACTAATAAAATGTCTAAACGAATAAAGTTGTTTTTCATACCGATATTACCAAATCTTCTCCGGCAACGGCACCAAAAACTTGACGTGCGCGGGGTATACATATAACATTAAACTCATCCTAATCAAGTTTTACATTTATAAATTCCTAAATATGCCACGCGCGATTTATCGCGAGTATACGAATCGTGAGCGAGTATAGGGGATTAAGGGTCGATCCCACCGGGAAGATTGCAATTACCGGTGTTTTTCAAATTTCTTTATTATCTAGACTACCATAAATATAAAAATAACGAAAATAATACTAGAAAGCTCCTAGAGATATGGAATTCCTTACTACTCTTGTAAATGAAGTTACCGGTTAAGTGAATACTATTATCTTGGCTAGTTATGGCGTAATTTCCTAATATATGTGAAACCTACTCTCGTAGTGAATCAACTATACTTGTAGCTAAATCATACCTACTCTCGTGGTTATGAATTAATTACAAGTTCATTTCTTTTATGAAATTAAATGAAACAAGTCACTAAAGTCACATAGGTGCACCTCTACTCTCGTGAGTGTACTCCCTAAGTTTATCACTTCTTTGAACTAGTGTTAAATTCCAATTTTTATTGCAAATTTAACACCTTTAGATAATCACAACTATTGGCCGATTAATCATGATTAGAAAAGCAAAAGTGATAAATAATTTGCTCAAAATAATATCACCAAATAACTAAGTAAACATCATAAACAAGATATAGAAAGTTCATCCATACTCTAGGCATGAACTTTAGAAAAACATGAAGAAAAACAAAGCCAAACTTGTATTATAGCTAAACATGAAATCAAATACAAAAGAAAAAGTGATAGGAGAGATGTCACCCTTGTCACATGAGCTCTAACTCTCCATCTTTGCTTCTCCAATCTTCATGCAAATCTAGATACAAATACAAGAAGGAAAAACTACTCTACCTATACTATACTAATGAACCAAGAAAAACTAGTGAAGACTACATTTTTTGTGGAGTTCTTTCTAGCCTTCCAAAGTTATCAAAATGGTTTTCAAAGGCTGCCATTTATAGAGAATTCAAGAGAAGTTGTTTCTAGTTGACAAAATTGAATCTTGAAATTCTCTTGAATTGTCTTTCCAACTTTCCAACTTATTTTTGGTCAGATACAACCGAAATTGAGTTGGAAAGGTTGTGTGTAAACAAGGCAAGTTGGTCAGCAAATTACAGCTATCATGCAAATTTTCAACTGATATTTTCTCGATGTTTGAAGCCGAAATAGCTCTTCTGTAAAACACAAAAGTTGTAGATATTTGACTTAGCTTTCCAAAACATCAAGAATTATCCAATTTGGAGCTCTGAGGACCAAAATATGATCAAAATACCACTGACTGGTCAGAACTCTATTGTCAATTTTTGACAGCAGACTTTGACTTCTGTATTTCGACTTTTTGACTAGAAATACGGCTGAACTGGACTTTGATGTCTCATACCAAATGTAGATCTGTCTCTTAGCTTCAAAATGGTTTAAGAATCATCTTAATCCAATGTGTATAGCTCAAGATATAGCCGAAATACCACAGGTTGCCAAAACTGACTTTTGTTCTTAATTGCATTTTCTCTTTTACACTTCATATTTTATTTTTATCACTTTAAACCATCATCTGTGAGGACTCGAAAAACTATTATTTTTAAATCCCTGTTTTTTTTTTGCTAAATCAATTATTTATTTAGATTTTTGCCACGGATAATATTTTCTAACCTTATTAGACCTAAGTACATGGTATTATAGTTTCGATACATTTTTAAAGTGTCTCATTTCAAAAAATTATTTTTCTTAGAAGCTTGCTTAGTGAAAAAGTGAAAACGCGTTTGGAAAATTTTAACTGATTGAGAGTACAATAAGTTTGGAAAATTGGAGACTTGTACAATGGTCCTAAAATAGGTAGTTTTATGTTTAGGTACTCAAGTGATAGTTAGTAGTACAATCGTTATAGGAATTTCTCGAAGGTTTCGCGTTATCGCATTTAAATTGGTGATACGCGTTTTCACACACGCGATTTTACTTGAGAGACTTTAGACCCTTGTTTTGGGACAATTAAGAGTGAATAATATTTGTATGAATATAAGTGTACTAGAGGTTTAGTGCACTAGTGAAATGAACGCGAGAGGATTTGAGCACGAAACGCGCGCGCTACACTATTCAAAGTTGACTTTTGTACACACAAGCTACCATTCATTAAGCTTCTCTAAGAAGTTTCAAAAAATCAGTTTTCCTCTCTCTCTTCCTCACCAGAAACTGCCGGCCACCACCCTCCTCTCTCAAGACTCCATTGCTCTTCATTTCTTCTTCACAAAACCTTACAAAAACTCATTTTTGAGCTCATTTTTGAGTATCTTTGAGCTCATTTTTGAGTATCTTTCATTTAGAATCATGGAAAAATGCCTTCTAAGAACTTTTAGTACTTTCAAAGAGGTTTCCAAGGGCACCAATTTTTCCAATTTTTGACATGTAGAATGTGAGATACGATTTTTCAAAATATTGTATCAAACCTGAAGTTTTTCCAAATTTCAAGGGAAGGGAGTTTTCAAGTACTCCTTATTTCTTCAATATTTCTTGAATGTTTTATACTTGATTTCCCAAAATGAAAACTCGATTACCCGTGTACTTTAAGAAACTCCATTTAAACCTCGATTTACGAGTAATTGAGGTTCGTTTTCATGAAATTTCCTTAGATTGTATTAGTGTACAATCTTCCTTGATAATTGGGATATATGAGTGATACTTCACTAATATTTGCTCAGGCGCACACGAGAACCCTCAAGAGGATCCCACGGTGAACGCTTAAATTTTGGTTGAGACTACTTACTACTTAGTGAGTATCAAGTGCATGTTTACTTGAACTCCTGTGAACTTAATACATACTTGTCTTGCTTAATCTACCTGGTTTTGATAAAATGGAGTCGAGTGTGTACTTTATCGCACTCGTATTCATTTGAAATAAATGATTCATGCTTGGCCTGACTTGCTAGACTTACATATCCTGAATTACATGCTTGGACCTATCAAATACTTGTATACATGACTTGGTATGCTATGAGTGCATACGTCGTTAGAGTGAATCTCCTCGACAATTACATGTACATGGGGGACGCCTAAACTCATAGACCGACCTTGGAACTCGAGCCGGCATGGGCTTGGTCGGGAACCTCAGTGAGTCATGAGATTCACATGATAAGTTTGATCTATTGAGAGATCTTGCTTGGCATACTTGTGGAGTATCGCCTTATAAATATCGTGCGGGCCCCGAGCGGTGTACGGTGGACGGATGGGAAGTTAGTGGAGTTCTACGGATTGGAAATACCGACCTGGTTGACGGAGTGTCATCGCGGGGAGGTATACGAATGTCATCGACACAGCAAGTGGAACTTAGCTCCTGAGAGCTACTATATCCTTGAATTATTTCTGTTTACTTTCACTGGCTTTATTAATTACTTGTAATTATCTCTTGAACTGTTATTTGGGACTGGTATCTGGACTACGTGCTTGCATGTGTGTTCTTGGCCTCACGAGCATTTTGCTCACCCTGTAAATTTGTTTTCCTTAACAGGATTGGACTCGGAGATGTATTGGAGAAACCCTCCTGATGTACTTTTGTTTAGGGTATCTATTATATTTTGGTTATGCCCTTGGTTTTGGGTTGTACTTTTGGAATTGAAATGTAACATTTGTGGCGTGATATATATTTGGGATTTAAGATGTACTTTGAACACTCGACGTGCGGGTTGGTTAATGGATGACTATTGTTAAGGTTGAACGCTTCCGCTTTTACTGTATTTAAGTTATTTACTTGTGTTGTGTAGACTGGTAATAAGTTCGAATGGAATTACTTGAGTCCTGGCAAGAGTTGGGCAGGAGTCCCACAGATACCCTTTGGTTCGCCTTAGGGAGAAGTGGGGGCGTCAGTTGGTATCAGAGCGCTAGGTTAGTGCTAGGTTAGAAATCTATTTGGGAGACATATTAGATACTCTACCTTGAAGATTCGATAGAGGATGACTTAGTCATACCTTAAGTGATACTTGGGGTAAGCTAGCAACTACGTTAGTCTTACCTCAAGTGACATTTGGGATGAACTAGTAATTAAGTTAGGCATGCATTGCGGGATATCCGGACTAGGTAGTGATTAAGTTTCTAACCGAAAAGTGTGATTGTTTTGCAGGGATGAAGAACGGAAATGGAGCCCCGGCAGCTAATGGGAATGGCCATGAAGAGCCCCTTAGGCCTATTTACTACCGAGCTCTAGGGGGGGAGCTCATGTACGCTATTCACCTACTACTAGGTATCCCCAGTGTCCGTGTAGGTTGACCTTCGCCTACCCGAATCATCTTGTGCTTGCTCTGGACGACGAGCGTCGTCAGCTGGTGGATCTTAACCGAGAGTTACAGGCAGAGGTGGACGAGCTGAGACAGATGGTGGGCGCTCAGGGTGAGCGGATTGCCGAGCTTGGGGAGATGATCAAGGGTGAGGTGGCCACATCCGCAGTTGTTCGTGAGGAGCTCGAGAGTACTAGGGCTCGACTTACTAGTTTGAGAGGGGAGGTCCGTGGTCGGGCTTCCAGGATTTTGACTCATGCTACTAGGCTAGTGGATGAGGCGATGGAGGCAGTCCATAACTCTGAGAAGGAAGATCCGAAGGAGGATCCTGAGGAGGAGGTTCCTCCTGATAGTCCTACTGTGGACTAGGTCTAGATTGATGGACTTTTCTTTTGACCCTTTTGACTAGTACAGTTAGAATTAGCAGGGGTGATGCTAAGTGCTGAGGCCATTGTATCTTGCATGACTGTGTGGCTTACTTTTGAAGCACTTGCTTTTACTTTAGTCCTCTGTGACTAAAAGTACTCTTGTGGCATCTGTGTGCTATATTTTTGTGACTACCCCATGACTTGCTAATTGTATGAACTTGATATGCTAATGAATGTAAATTATTGTTATTTTCAATATTTTCTTGATTGGTTCCTGCTCTCTACTTTGCATCGTATAATTTATTTATTTCTTGCACTAGGCACGCCTAGGTTATGGAAGGACTAAGAGGTGGTCGAGGCCATGGTCGAGGTCGTGGGCGAGGGACTAGACAGGCCCAACCTCAAAGGGATGACCAGGGATTGGCAACTAGACCGATCCAAGGTTAGGAAAATATTGAGGGTAATCAAGTGGCTACTGCCATTAATATGATGACTGATATCCTAGACCGCTTAGCTGATAGACAAGACCCTGGACCGTTCAACCAACCTGAGGGTCAGGAAAGATGAGAGGATAGAGCCTTGAAAAGGTTCCTAAAGTTCAACCCGCCTAAGTTTATTGGTGAACCCGACCCTGAAGTAGCGGAGAATTGGTTAGAGAAGATGACCAACATATTCGCCGCTCTAGATTACACTGAGAATAGGCGAGTGAACTTCGCTGCTTTCCAATTTGAGGGAGTAACCCGTGCTTGGTGGGATCTGATAAAAGGAAAATGGGAGAGAACTCAAACCCCTTGGACTTGGGAGAATTTCACAAGGGAATTTAATGAAAAGTTTCTTCCGTCCTTAATCCAAGAGAAGAGGGAGGATGAATTTATCAAGCTGAAACAGGGAACTCTTAGTGTAGCTGAGTATGAAGAAAAATTTACTAAACTTTCAAAGTACGCTCCCGAATTGGTGACCAATGAGCAAAAAATGATTAGACGGTTTGTTCAGGGACTTTATGTAGAGATACAAGAGGGATTGGCTGTAGCCCAAATCTCTACGTTCACTGAGGCACTAGAGAAAGCTCAAAGGGTAGAAAATGCAAGGATGCAAGTGAGGGACTTCCACAATAGAAAAGAAACTTTTCTAGTCATACCTCTGGACAAACTAGTAAAAGTGCACAGCCTTCCAAAATGGGAAGAGGAGCGGGAGGACCGAGGACTGCCGGAGTTTCGAGAGGAGCTTTATCTAGAGGAGGTCGTAGTGGACTGACACAGGCAAGGAGAGCGCCTTCTAGTGGTTCAGCAGTGACCTCTCAAGTTAAGTGTGGGTACTGCGGAAAACCCAACTATTCTGAAAATGACTGTTGGAGTGTGACAGCCCCACCTCCCCCTAAGGCGAACCAGAGGGTTCGGCGGGCCGCCTGCCCAGCTCTCGCCGGGACTCAGTCGTTCACTACATTCCTCAAACAGATTACAAGATAAAACTTCAAATATTACATCAAATTCTCCAATAAATAATTACATATCAAAAGCGAAGCGTCCATACTTCCATTGCGCCACTCTGATCCTTGATACCAACCATTCACACGGAGAACTTTAATACAAACGTTTCCTTCGCCACGAGCCCTGTGGAGGGGAATAAAATAGTTTTGGGGTGAGCTAGAAGCTCAGCGAGTAACCAGTAAAATCCGAAATCAAATATATTTCACAATGTTGCATTTCGATCATTTCGATGATGTCATGATTCAGAGATCAAATGTCCGTTTATTGCTCTCGTGAGCCAGTGAAGTCATAGCACTTGAACACCCAACGCTCAAATAGATCATTTAATATTAACATTAACATTAACATTCAGAGGGAGCCCCTTTTTGAGCTCCGAAGCCATTTGCTCGAAGTAAACAGAGGTGGAGACGTTGGTGTCCAGCACAAGACTCCCCAAGATCTCATTGAAACCAAAATCATATCATGAATTCACATGCAAGCACGCATGAGATGCAGTCGAGTAAATAATGCAAGAAACATTTCATAAGAAGCTTTAAAAATAGTTTGGGGTCACTCACCTCCATGGCTCAGGAACCATCCATCATATATCATTACCTTGCTCAAATCCAAGTCTTAGTTCACAAATTCAATGCAAACAAGTCCTTTCAAAATTCGGACAGCACTTCCTCTTATCTTTCTTTACTTTTCCAGCCATCAAGGCTTCATTATTTTTCTCATTCAAACCCAAAGGTACACACACAACAACAAGTTCATTCAATAGCCATTCAGCAAGCTCCAAGTAGTACTAGTACAAGTCAAGCTAGGGAAAAGTCCGGAAATGAAAGTTAAGCTCAAAACCAGAAAAACAGTTTTGACGTCATTTTGCGGTAATGGCACCAAAGGCGCTACGATTGTCGGAAGAAGGTGAAAGATACACCGTTTCGAAGCTAAGAGATAGGGCTACAATATTACAGAAAGTCACTCAACCCAGTTTCGAGTGTAACCAGGTAAAAAATGCAAGATACCATACCAGAATCACAAAAACAGATTCACAGAACGCATTCTAGCGGAAACATCATAAATCAGGCTATCCAAGTCCAAATCCAGAAATTCAAAAACCATCTGAAAGCTAAGAAACATGGCTAAATTTCATCAGAAGACCTCAACAACCAATTCGGAAGAAATTCCAGCCAAAACAACCAATTACAGGCGCAATTCTTACATTAGGGTAAAACCAGGACAGCAATAGTAATTTCGACTTTTCACAAGCTACGCTGCTCCGATTGACCTGAAATTTTGTAGACACCTCCAAAATGTCATTCCCTACAACTTGCATGTTTTAAGGCAAGGCCAATTCGGCCTCTAACTAGGAGCTACAAAACCGGGCAGAATGTAGAACATTAAAACCCTAACTTTTCAATTTTCTTTCCAAAACAGAAATTGCTTGCAATTAACCACTTTTTTCACCTTCTAGCTTCCTTAAATATCATTTCCAATCATCATACATGACCACATAATCATATCCATATGAAAACAGAAAAATCACCAATAATTATAAAACTTCACCAATTTCAACCAAAGTCACAAAATAACACCTAAAACCATCTATTTAACTCACATAAGCCATCAATTGAACATTAACAAGATTAAAGGAAGGGTTCCTTGGTCACTTACCTTGGAACCAAAGAAAAGAGACCACTTAGCACCATAAGTTTCCAAATAACTTCACCAATCACCTCAAGACCACTTAGCAAAGAGATTTTATGGAATGATTTGGAGTTTTATCGGTTGGACTTAAAGATTGGAGCAAGAGTATGAAGTAGGAAGTTGGAAGATTTCTTTCCTTCTTTGAGCAAGAGAATTCGGCCAAGTGAAGCTTGAAATGAAGAGATTTTTGGCCAATTTTAATTAAATGGTAAAGTTATGAATAGTAGTCAAACTCAAGACTTAATCTTATGGTGACACTTGTCACCTTTAGGTTTAAAACTTATCTTTTTGTCTCTCCAATACAAATCTCTTAACACCTTGTAAAAATAATATCACTTAATACAAAACTCCAACAAGTTGTCAAAAATATATTGCATTTACCGCACTTGCGGGTCCCACGTTCATAATACACTTCAAAATTAACGTGGACTAACTTGTATCAAGAAAATGATTTGAAAACTATATTTCCTTATAAAAATGTATAGGAAATTAATATATTGAAGAAAGGCATAAAATTATAGACAAGGAAACAAAATAATGTCTCGAAAATATATAAAAATTTTCGGTCTCTCACACTCATTCTTTCGGGGCGTCACATGGAGAAAGTTTGGGAAGTGC
This sequence comes from Coffea arabica, assembly GCF_036785885.1. Lineage (NCBI taxonomy): Eukaryota > Viridiplantae > Streptophyta > Magnoliopsida > Gentianales > Rubiaceae > Coffea > Coffea arabica. The sequence continues at coordinate 7,121,749 of NC_092318.1, read as the reverse complement.
TTGGCCTGCGGCAGTACCGAGCGCCAGCTCGCGACCTGTCCAAACAAAATGAAGACGGGAGGTGATACCCAGAGACCGGAAAAGTCAGCCTCTAAGCAAACCAGTGCTGGAGGGAGCCGACCGAAAGTACCGATCAGGGTTTATGCACTGGATTATCAACAAGTTCCTGAGGCGACTGAGGTGGTAGAAGGTACAATCCCAATCTTTCACCGTTTAGTTAGGGTTTTAATTGATCCAGGTGCTACACATTCTTTTGTAAACCCTAACTTCATGAGTGGGATAGACTTGAAGCCAATTAAGTTACTATATGATCTAGAGGTTAAAACGCCTACTGGGGATCAAAGTCTAATTGCTAACTTGGTGTATAGAGTGAAGTCTGGATTGGGGAACGAAAATTATTGGCTGATTTGATAGATTTGACGATTAAGGGATATGATGTAATCTTGGTGATGGATTGGTTAGCCCGTTATAATGTTCAGTTAAACTGTACGACGAAGATTGTAGAGTTGCGTATTCCAGAAGAAGCAACCCTGAAACTGGATGTAAGGGGTAAATTAATTTCGTCTGCACTTATCTCAGGGATCCGGGCTAGAAAGTTGTTAAGTAAAGGAGTTCAAGGATATGTGGCTTTTCTTATCAATATCCCTAGTGATAAGGTGAATTTGGAAGACATGCCTGTAGTGAAAGAATTTCTCGATGTTTTTCCTGAAGAATTGGAGTTCCTACCCCCGGAACGGGAAATATCCTTTAAGATCGATGTAACTCCGGGAGTAGCCCCTATTTCTAAGACGCCATATCGAATGGCCCCACCCGAATTGAAGGAGTTGAAATTGCAACTACAAGACTTGTTAGAACGAAATTTTATACGGAAAAGTGATTCGCCGTGGGAAACCCCAGTTTTGTTTGTTAAGAAGAAGGACGGGAGTCTGCGACTGTGTATAGACTACCGAGACTTGAATGATGTTACATTTAAGAATAAATACCCGTTGCCCCATATTGATGAGTTATTTGACCAATTGCAAGGGGCGGTAGTATTCTCGAAGTTGGATTTGAGACAGGGCTACTATTAATTGAGAATTTTGGAGAAGGATATACCCAAAAGTGCTTTTAACTCGAGGTAGGGGCATTTTGAGTTTGCCGTGATGCCATTTGGGTCAACAAATGCACCTGCCGCTTTCATGGATTTAATGCATAGGGTTTTTACGCCTTATTTGGATCAATTTGTGGTAGTGTTCATTGATGATATTTTGGTGTATTCTAAGAATGTGAAAGAGCATGAAAAACACTTGAGGATTGTTTTACAAACTTTGAGAGAATACCAATTATATGCTAAGTTTAGCAAGTGTGAATTCTGGTTAAAAGAAGTGACTTTCTTAGGGCATATAATCTCTAAGGATGGGATTAAACTAGATCCAGCTAAGGTTGAAACTGTTTCAAAGTGGAAAAGACCGAAAAACTCAACGAAAGTTTGAAGTTTTATAGGATCGGCAGGGTATTACCGGAGATTCATCCAGGATTTTTCAAAAATTGTTGGATCCATAACTGAATTGATCAAGAAAAATGGAAAGTTTCTATGGAGTCCTAAGTATGAAAAAAGTTTTCAGGAGTTGAAAAGACGGTTGACAAGAGTACCTGTGTTAGCTCTACCAAGTGGACAGGATAGTTTTGCGGTTTACACGGATGCTTCTAAGGAAGGATTAGGGTGTGTTCTAATGCAAAATGACAGAGTGATAGCATATGCCTCTAGAAAATTGAAACCGCGTGAAGGAAATTACCCGACTCATGATTTGGAGTTAGCAGCTGTGGTCTTTGTTTTGAAGAAATGGATGCATTATCTGTACGGAGTGACATTTGAGGTTTTTACAGACCACAAAAGCCTTAAGTACTTATTTTCTCAAAAGGAGCTGAATTTGAGGCAACGTAGATGGATGAAATTTCTAGAGGACTATGATTGTACGATTAAATATCATCCCGGAAAAGCCAATGTAGTGGCCGATGTTTTGAGCCGTCAAGTGCAAGTAGCTGGATTGATGGTTAAGAAATTTTAGTTGTTGGAAGAAGTTAGTTATGGGAATTCTCGACTGGAACCGAGGAAAGTCATTTTGGGGAATATCGTAGTGAATTACACTTTGTTGGAACGCATTAAGAAATCTCAAGAAAAGGACACTGAAGTGCAAAAGTGGGTGGAAAAGGTTAAAATGGGAGACAAGACGAATTTTAATTTGGGGTCAAATGGAATATTGAGATTTCGGAATCGGATAGTAGTGCCAAAGGATAAAGGACTTAAGAAGAAAATCTTAGAAGAGACACACCGATCGAAGTTTACGGTACATCCTGGAGGGAATAAAATGTACCAAGACTTGAAGAGTCTTTACTGGTGGGAGAATATAAAGAAGGAGATTGCCCAATTTGTCCAAACATGCTTAGTTTGCCAACAGGTTAAGGTCGAACATCAGAAACCGTCGGGACTTTTGCAACCCTTGGAGATACCTGAGTGAAAATGGGAAAACATTACCATGAATTTTGTATCGAGATTGCCAAGGACACAAAGAAGCCATGATGCTATTTGGGTAATAGTGGATAGATTAACCAAATCGGCCCATTTTCTATCGATTAATATGAAATACCCGTTAGAGAAGCTGGCCAAGTTGTATTTGGATGAGATCATTAGGTTGCATGGAATACCTGTAAGTATCGTGTCCGACAGGGATTCGAAATTTGTTTCGAGATTCTGGCAAAAGATGCAAGAGGTATTGGGGACTAAGTTGAATTTTAGTACCACTTATCATCCCCAGACTGATGGACAGTCTAAGAGGACAATTCAAACTCTTGAGGACATGTTAAGGACTTGTGTTCTGGATTTTGGAGAGAGTTGCAGTAAGTTTTTGACTTTAGTGGAATTTGCCTACAACAATAGTTTTCACTCTTCTATTCAGATGGCCCCAAATGAGGCACTTTATGGTCGGAAATGTAGGTCTCTAATTTGTTGGGACGAAATAGGTGAACGGAAAATCTTAGACCCGATCACAGTATCTTGGATTGAAGAAGTTAATGAGAAAATAAGGTTGGTACGCCAAAGAATTCAGACCGCTCAGAGCCGGCAAAAGAGTTATGCTGATAATCGGAGAAAGGATTTGGAGTTTACTATTGGAGATTTGGTATTTCTCAAGATTACACCTTTGAAAGCAAGCTTGATGTCTGGAAAAAGAAAGAAGTTACAGCCGAGGTTTGTAGGGCCTTACAAGATTATCCAACGTGTGGGGAGTGTAGCTTATAAGTTGGAATTACCACCGAGTTTATCTTGAATCCATAATGTGTTTCATGTATCTATGCTTATAAAGTACCATCCGGACCCTTCTCACGTCGTACGACCGGAAAATGTTGAAATTGATGAGATTTTGACCTATGAGGAGAAACAGGTGAAACTTCTGGATCGAAAGGTGAAGGAATTAAGGAACAAGCAGATACCACTAGTAAAAGTTCTCTGGAGGAACCACGGAGTTGAGGAAGTAACATGGGAAGTTGAAGAAACGATCAGAGAGAAGTATCCAGACTTGTTTGCCAATCAAGATAAAAATTCGAGAACGAAATTCTCTTAAGGGGGAGAGGATGTGAGGACTCGAAAAACTATTATTTTTAAATCCCTATTTTTTTGGCTAAATCAATTATTTATTTAGATTTTTGCCACGAATAATATTTTCTAGCCTTATTGGACCTAAGTACATAGTATTATAGCTTCGATATATTTTTAAAGTGTCTCGTTTCAAAAAATTATTTTTCTTAGAAGCTTGTTTAGTGAAAAAGTGAAAACGCGTTTGGAAAATTTTAACTGATTGAGAGTACAATAAGTTTGGAAAATTGGAGACTTGTACAATGGTCCTAAAATAGGTAGTTTTATGTTTAGGTACTCAAGTGATAGTTAGTAGTACAATCGTTATAGGAATTTCTCGAAGGTTTCGCGTTATCGCATTTAAATTGGTGATACGCGTTTTCACACACGCGATTTTACTTGAGAGACTTTAGACCCTTGTTTTGGGACAATTAAGAGTGAATAATATTTGTATGAATATAAGTGTACTAGAGGTTTAGTGCACTAGTGAAACGAACGCGAGAGGATTTGAGCACGAAACGCGCGCGCGCTACACTATTTAAAGTTGACTTTTGTACATACAAGCTACCATTCATTAAGCTTCTCTAAGAAGCTTCAAAAAATCAGTTTCCCTCTCTCTCTTCCTCACCAGAAACTGGCGGCCACCACCCTCCTCTCTCAAGACTCCATTGCTCTTCATTTCTTCTTAACAAAATCTCACAAAAACTCACCAAATTCACACAAAAATTGGAGAACACTTAACTCTACACTAGAGGATCATCTTAAGCTATAAAGGAAGGGAGCTTTCACGGTTTTTCTTGGACAAAAGGGGAGCCGAAATTTCTGGTCTTTGCACACCAAGGAGGTACATAATGATCAACTCATAGAATCTTATCTTATCATTTGCTCTAGCATCCTCTTCCTCCTGCACTTTAGATTTCAGTTTCAACTCATAAGAGGTTAGTGAGTTAATGAGAGATTCAATAGGCACAGAATTTAAATCCTTAGCCTCCTCTATTGCAGTCACTTTATTTTCCCATTCTTTGCCCAATGCATTGAGAATTTTCCTGTTCTTCTCTCCCAAGGTGTACTCTTTGCCCAACACCTCGAGATCTTTGATCAAGTCATTGAACCTGCAATACATTTTGTCAATATACTCAAGAGGTTCAATCTTAAATGATTCATACTTTGTGACCAAGATAGCCTTTTTCTCTTCTCTCACGTTGTCACCACCCTCATGGATTTCTCTTAGCTTATCCCACATTTCTTTGGCCGATTTACAGCCTTTTACTCTAATTGATTCATTTGAATCTAAGGCACTATAAAGAACATTCATGGCTTTGGCATTCAATGTGAGATTAGTCCTATCTTGAGCATTCATTTCGGCTCTTCTTTTTGGCCGAAGCAACCCTGTATCTGCATCAAAAAAGTTAGCTTCATGCGGTCCTTCACTCACAATAAACCATAGCTCAATATCAATAGATTGCAAAAAGATAATCATCCTTTCTTTCCAGCTAACATAATTGGAGCCACTGAACATGGGAGGCCTAGTAACAGATTGCCCCTCAACAAACATAGCATGACTGGTTGTCATCTTTACTCCAAGCCGTTAGAGCTTAATCTCTAGGAGACCAAGCTCTGATACCAATTGTAAGGTCCAAAGACAACCTAGGAGGGGGGTGAATTAGGTTAATTAAAATCTTAATCAAATTTATGCAATTTTTGCTTAATAAAAATTTACCTTCTTTTCTAGTAATAATCAATCAAGTAGATTAGAAGAAGAGAGCAATATTGATTCGAAAAACAAGTATAGAAAAGCAATAAGAATTTTATTAAACAAAAAGAATAAGATAGAATATCAAACCGATTGTCTACCAAGCTTTCCTCAAACTTGAAGACCAATCACTAGGTTGAGCAACTTCTCTTTGATGAAAGATGATCAATTAGATGTACAATGGAGGGAGCACTTCCTCCTTGCCCTAAGCCTCACTTAGTCAAGCTAAGAAGTTTTACAATCACTCAGATAACCCTCAACAAAGCTACACTAATGAAACTTTCAACCACAAGAGAAAAGCTCACAAGAAATTCACACCACTTGGAGAACAAATCTAGCTTTGGAGACTATTTTCTAGCTAAAATATCTCTTGAGATCTTGTAAACAAAGTGTGCAAAAGTCCTCTTCTGAATCAGAATCGTTTGTATTTAAAGGGAGCCAAAAATGGGCTTCATTAATACTTCCAACGGATAGAAGGCAGATGAAGAGTCAGCTAGCCGTTGGAGCTGTCGGACGTCCGACAGCTTAGTCATCGTCCGATCCCATCGTCCGAAAATCAGTCAAGTTGTTGTTCGGACGTCCGATGGGATTTTATCGTCCGAGCTTCTGTGTCCGAACGTCGTCCAGAGAGTTATCAAATCTTCGTGGAATTTTTAGGACGTCCGATGAGATTGATGTGCGTCCGAAGCATGCGTCCGATCCTTCAGAACGTCCGATGCTTCCTTACGAGCGTCCGACAGAGTCTTGGCAGAGAGTCATCAACACTTTGTGGAATTTTTAGGACGTTCGACACGTTCGATGTGCGTCCGAGGAGTACGTCCGATCCATCCAGACGTCCGATGCTTCCTCACGAGCGTCCGACAGAATCTTCTTCTTAATGATCTTCATCCTTTCGGACGTCCGACCGATTCCTTAGGACGTCCGACATGAGTGTCATGTTTTTACTTCTTCTTTTGGTTGATTTTCATTTCTTGACATATTCGTACCTGATTCTTTGATAGGCAAAAAACACTTATATTTGAAGAGAGTTAGATAAACATTTCAAAGTCCTTTGTGATCATCAAAACCAAGAATAACATTCTCCCCCTTTTTGATGATGACAAAACAAAGGTTTGAAATGAGATTTGATGATTGCAATAAAAACTCCCCCTTTCTCAATAGACAAGAACTCCCCCTTACTTAGTGAATCATAAAAAATTTTGAAAAACTCCCCCTCACTTGGCTGCCCAACCGAATTAAACAATTATCCAAAATATGACAATTAAGCAGCCAACATCCAACATTTTACCAATTCAATCCATCAGCCAATCCAAATTTAATCAAATCATCAATCAATCAATCATCAATCATCAATCAATCCAGTCCTCTCCCCCTTTTTGTCATCACAAAAGGGCAGTCAATCACATCCATCTCATCCACAAACATCATTCAAAAATACTTGAACATCCACACAATCATCCACAAAATTCATTACATCCACACAATCATCATTCAAAATACTTAAACAGTACCAAAAGAAACATAAACATAATCATAACCAAATGTTGAATTCATCTACATATCCATTGTTGAACACCACAAACACATGAAATAGACAAACAAAATGCAAATGTCCTAAATGGTGAACTATGTGGATCCAGGTGTTCTTCGAGAGAGCTGATATTGGGAGAGGTCCTCCTCTTCAGTTTCTTCATCATCTGCAGCAGCTTCTTCAACTGGTGCCTTGCCTTTATCTGATGTGGAAGGGCCATGAGGAGTCACAGGAGTTGATGAACCAGGGTCTGGAATTGATGAGCTTGGATCAGTGGGGTGTGGTTCTTTGTCATGGGAAACTTCCTCCACCACAGGTGGGGGAAAAAGAAGGTTCTTTTTGTCTAGGAAGGCTGTTTGTTGCTCAGAGGACATGGTGAGCATTAGACCATGTTCTAGAAGAAGAACATGCTGTTTGAGTTCACGAAGGAACTCAATCACTTCATCATTGGAGGAGGAAGCTGGTTTAGTGGCAGACTTCCTGGGATGAATGGGAGTGAGTGAAACAGATGAAGGATCATGTGCAGTCTTAGACCTCTGTTCACTAGATGATGCCCCCTTATAAGCCCACAGATTATCTTTAAAAACAAGATTTTTCCTTTCAAAATATCCTTTGGTAAAGGCATAAGAAGATGCTTCTTTGGGACAAACACCTAGAATTGGAACTTTGTAAAACTCAAAAATCTTTTGAAGAAACTTTCCATAAGATAATTTTCTGCGAGAATCAGTGGTGTAGCGAAGTAAAAACTTGCACATGACAAAACCAAAATCAATACGAATTTTTTCTCGAAAACAGTAAAAGAGATACAACTCCATTTTGTTTGCATCAGTTCTATGGCCATCAGTGGGTACAAGCAGGTTTGAAATGATTGAAAAGGCAATTAGATTCACAGGAGCAAGATCATTCAGTTTAGCATCAGCAGGGGAGGAAAAACTTCTTTTAAAATAAGTTAACATTTTAGCCCCATCAAAATGATTATCAGCAGTAGGGTGCTCTTCATAGGAAAAGAAATTTGCAATTTTGTCCTTGCATCCAGGTTCAATAGTAGTTTTTAAAATATCATTCACAATTTCAGAATCAAAGACTAAGTCTACCCCATTAACCCTGGACATAATCTCAGTCTGATCAGTGCCTTTCCTAAGATTAGCAAAGAATTGATACAGCATTTCAGGGTAATAAACATTGGGCATAGAAACGAGATGTGACCATTTCTGGAAAGCAAATAGACTCAGAATGGATTCTAAACCTATGTGGCGAAATTCAGAAGAGTTTACAATTCGTTGAGGGATGACACCTTTCTGGGATATCCAGGAGTGTTTGTCTTTTGCCGCATCATCAAAGAATGTAGGGAGTGTGGCTGATTTTGGAGGCGGTTGAGAAGAGGTTCCCTGTCCAGATTCAGGTTGAGAGGTGGGTTGTGGAGTAGGCCGTGACATTTGACCTTTTACGGCTCCTCTCTTGAAGCGTTTGGATGAACGTTTGACCGTAGGAAGATCCTCCTCCTCATCCCTGAGTGGATGCTTGCGTCCGGCAGTAACCTTTCCTCCTCTTAGATTCACCATTGTGCGAAATGTGTGGAATGAAGGATGCAAATGATGCACAAGTAGTAGGGAAGTGAATCGCACAGAAATTTTGGGACAAAAAGGCCTTGAACAAGATTTGACAGAGCGGTTATGAGAAAGTAGGGTTTTGAGGGAAATTTGGGAATTTACGAATTGTTAAGCGATTCGGTGAAATGATCAGGAGAAATGAATCGCAATCAACCAGGAAAAGTTTTGTTTGAGTCAATTTGGGAATGAGAGCTTCAGAATGGTATGAATTTGAGAGTGAGAAATGAGAGAGTTGTCGTCCGAGAGGAAATAGAAGAAAAAGAGTTTGAAGCAAATGAGGGAAAAAATTATTTTAAAAAGTGAGTCGTTGCACTGTCGGACGGCCGAACGAAGTCGTGTGTCCGACAGCTTCGTCCGAACAGGTGTTTTCTGAAAAAAATAGCTGAAGAACATTATCGGACGTCCGTTCATCTTCTTTCGGACGTCCGAAGACTTTGAGAAATTTTAAGATGATTTTTCGATTATTCCTAATTTTGATCTTAGATGAATGAACTGATCTATTGGCAAAGCTTTGGTAAAAATATCAGCAAATTGATCTTTAGAACAAACATAATTTACACAAATTTCACCTTTTTGAACAAGATCTCGAATAAAGTGGTGCTTTATATCTATATGCTTTGTCCTAGAATGTTGAATTGGATTTTTGGTCAAATTAATTGCACTACTATTATCACAGAATATAGGCATGCAGTCATATAACAATCCAAAATCATTCAAGGTGTGCTTCATCCATAAAAGTTGAGCACAACATGCACTAGCGGCAATATATTCCGCTTCGGTTGTAGACAGAGAGATTGCACATTGTTTCTTGCTAAACCAAGAGACTAAACAATTTCCAAGAAAATGACAAGTTCCACTAGTACTCTTTCTATCCACACGACAACCTCCAAAATCAGCATCCGAATAACCATATAGTGCAAACTCATTAGATCTAGCATACCAAAGACCATAGTCTAATGTACCTTTCAAATACCTAAAAATTCTTTTAACAGCATTTAAATGTGATTCTTTTGGACAAGATTGAAATCTAGCACACAAGCAAACAGCAAACATAATATCAGGTCTGCTTGCGGTTAAATAGAGTAAACTTCCGATCATACCTCTATAGTGCTTTTCATCCACATGATTACCTTCTTCATCTTTGTCAAGTTTTGTAGAAGTGCACATTGGAGTTCCAACTTGCTTTGAGTCCTCCATGCCAAACCTTTTCAGCAATTCCTTGGTATATTTTGCTTGATTTATAAAAATTCCCTCAAGGGCTTGATGTATTTGAAGACCAAGGAAGAAATTTAATTCTCCCATCATACTCATTTCAAATTCACTTTGCATAGTGGTGGAAAAATCCTTGCATAGATACTCATTAGTAGCACCAAAAATAATATCATCAACATATATTTGCACAATAAGAAGGTCATTTAACACTTGCTTAGTAAAAAGTGTGGTGTCCACAATACCTCTTTTGAAACCATTTTCAATCAAGAAACCACTTAATCTTTCATACCAAGCTCTTGGAGCCTGTTTTAAACCATATAATGCTTTAGATAGTTTAAACACATGACTTGAAAATTTTGTATTTTCAAAACCAGGGGGTTGATCCACATATACTTCTTGATCAATAAAACCATTTAAAAAGGCACTTTTCACATCCATTTGAAACAATTTGAAACCTTTGAAACAAGCAAAAGCAAGAAGCATTCTAATAGATTCTAATCTCGCTACGGGAGCAAATGTTTCATCAAAATCAATTCCTTCTTCTTGTGCATATCCTTTAGCAACTAATCTGGCTTTATTTCTTACAACAACACCTTTATCATCCAATTTATTTCTGAATATCCACTTTGTGCCAATGATAGGTTGATTTTGAGGTCTATCAACAAGTGTCCAAACCTTATTTCTCTCAAATTGATTAAGTTCCTCTTGCATAGCCAAGATCCAGTTATCATCCTTTAAAGCATCATTGATATTTTTGGGTTCAAAAAGAGAAACTAAAGCAAAATTGTCTATCAATTTTCTAGATGAAAAACGAATCTTTACCTTTTCGGATGAATCACCAATTATAAGCTCTCTTGGATGATTTTGGCTAAATTTCCAAGCATTGGGAAGGTCTTTGACTGAATCATCATTCTCATCTTCATCACCCTTTTCTTGATCATTATGAGCTTCATCCATCATTTCCATTGCTGCTGGTTTAGATATTCCTTCATCACCAATTTTCAGCTTTTCCATTCCTTCACGAACACCTACATCATCATCCTCACACGAACTTTTGGAATTATCATCATTAGTTTCATCAAATGTTATGTGAATGGCTTCTTCAATCACAAGAGTCCTTCTATTAAAGACTCTATATCCTCTTTTGTTCTCACAATAACCCAAAAATATTCCTTCATCAGATTTTTTCTCAAACTTACCAAGATGTTCCTTTAAATTTAAAATAAAACATTTACAACCAAAGACTTTGAAATATCCAACCGTAGGTTTTTTATCAAAAATCAGTTCATAAGATGTCTTATTCAAAATGGGTCTCAAAAGGATTCTGTTCATCACATAACATGCAGTGTTTACCGCTTCAACCCAAAGGTATTTTGGCAAGCTACATTCACTTAACATAGTTCTAGCAGCCTCTTGTAGTGTCCTATTTTTCCTTTCTACAACACCATTTTGTTGTGGAGTTCTTGCAATTGAAAACTCATGTGTTATGCCATTATGATCACAGAAATCTGGAAAACCACAATACTTGAATTCCGTTCCATTATCACTTCTAATCCTAACAATTTTTAAGCCAAGCAGATTTTGCACTTTAGCAAACAATGAAGTGAAATTCTTGAAGGCATCATCCTTATGAGCAAGAAATATCACCCAAGTATATCTAGAATAATCATCCACAATCACAAAGCAGTATTTCTTACCTCCCAAGCTAGTGATTTGAGTAGGACCAAATAAGTCAAGATGCAAGAGTTCTAAAGGTTTAGAAGTTGAAACACACTTCTTTGGTTTAAAAGAAACTTTTGTTTGCTTTCCAAATTGACATGCATCACAAATTTTATCCTTTTCAAAACAGATTTTTGGCAAGCCTCTAACCAGCTCCTTTTTCGAAATTTCCTTTAGTAAATCCATGTTAAAATGACAAAGTCTCCTATGCCACAACCAAGGATCTTCATTTGAAGCTTTAAGACATTTGAAGCTAGAAGAATCAATTTTATCAAGAACCACAATATATATGTCGTTAAACCTCTTACCTTTGAACACAACATTATATTTGGAATCAAGCACAATGCATTCATGCTTTTTAAACAACACATTCAAGTCTTTATCACACAATTGACTAACACTAAGCAAGTTATAACCTAAATTATCAACTAAGAGCACATTATGAACAAAAGTTTCACCATCCTTACCAACATCACCTATTCCAATTATCTTAGCTTTCACATCATCACCGAATGTCACCTTTTCACTTGATTTTGATTTTAGCTTTATGAACAAAGAGGGATCACCGGTCATATGCCTTGAGCAGCCACTATCAATAAACTATTTGGACTTGTTTGAGCCTTTTTCCTGAAAAGAGAAAATGTTTGGTACCCTTTTTAATTTTTGGGTCCACAATAGTTAGCATTGTATCTCACTAACCATATGCATTTCATCCCTTTGTTCAGATTTCTTTTCACATAGCAATCTCCTTTCAAATGCCCTTTTTGACAACAAAAATCACACATAATGGAAGAGTCCTTAACATGTACTGGTTTGACATATCTCAATCCATTTCTTCTATATGTTGTGAAACCATGTGCATTTTTGTTGCGTGCTAATGTTCTTTGATGAGCAGTAAGAAAGGTAGATGACATGTTCTTTTTGAGAAAATCTTATTTTCTTGCTTTCAAAGTCTCATCCAAGTTATCCATTCTTTTCTTCAAATCACCATGTCTTTCCTTCAGCATTTTACAAATATTTGTCTTTCTATCAAGCTCATTTTGAACATTAAATCCGGCTCTTACAAGACAATCATTGTCAGTCTTTAGTTGTTTATTTTGTTGAAGAAGACTTGTATTTTCATGAATGAGAAAAGCAATTTTCTGTTTTAGCTGCTTGTTTTTATCATAGGATTCCTTCAAGGCATTATGCAGTTTTTCAACAAAGGATTCAAGATCATCATCTTCTTCATCATCACTTTCAGATTGAGAGTGTATGGAAGTTACCTCATTATCTCCAATAGCCATGAAGGCCATTTGAGATGATTCTTCCTCTTCTTCAACTTCCCCTTCAGAGTTGAATTCATTCCAAGTAATCTGGAAGTTGTTGAATCTTGGCTTTCGATCAGCTTTCCCATCTTTCATTTTCTTCATGGGGCATTCGTTTGCATAGTGTCCAGGCTGTCCACATTCATAGCATTTATCCACTAGCTTCTTGTTGAATTCTTGTTTTCCTTTGTTCCTTGCATTTGATGAATAATTTTGAAATTGATTGCTAGGTCCTCCCTTTCTAAACTTTCTTTTATTCAAGATTCTCTTGAAGCCTCTTGTAATGAGAGCAAGATCATTATCATCACCATCCGAGTCTTCATCATCCAAGTGAGCTGGATCATCTTCACTTTGAGTAGTCTTCAGAGCAATATTTCTCTTTGCACTAGCATCCTCTTCCTCCTGCACTTTAGATTTCAGTTTCAACTCATAAGAGGTTAGTGAGTTAATGAGAGATTCAATAGGCACAGAATTTAAATCCTTAGCCTCCTCTATTGCAGTCACTTTATTTTCCCATTCTTTGCCCAATGCATTGAGAATTTTCCTGTTCTTCTCTCCCAAGGTGTACTCTTTGCCCAACACCTCGAGATCTTTGATCAAGTCATTGAACCTGCAATACATTTTGTCAATATCCTCAAGAGGTTCAATCTTAAATGATTCATACTTTGTGACCAAGATAGCCTTTTTCTGTTCTCTCACGTTGTCACCACCCTCATGGATTTCTCTTAGCTTATCCCACATTTCTTTGGCCGATTTACAGCTTTTTACTCTAATTGATTCATTTGAATCTAAGGCACTATAAAGAACATTCATGGCTTTGGCATTCAATGTGAGATTAGTCCTATCTTGAGCAATCATTTCAGCTCTGCTTTTTGGCAGAAGCAACCCTGTATCTGCATCAAAAAAGTTAGCTTCATGCGGTCCTTCACTCACAATAAACCATAGTTCAATATCAATAGATTGCAAAAAGATAATCATCCTTTCTTTCCAGCTAACATAATTGGAGCCACTGAACATGGGAGGCCTAGTAACAGATTGCCCCTCAACAAACATAGCATGACTGGTTGTCATCTTTACTCCAAACCGTTAGAGCTTAATCTCTAGGAGACCAAGCTCTGATACCAATTGTAAGGTCCAAAGACAACCTAAGAGGGGGGTGAATTAGGTTAATTAAAATCTTAATCAAATTTATGCAATTTTTGCTTAATAAAAATTTACCTTCTTTTCTAGTAATAATCAATCAAGTAGATTAGAAGAAGAGAGCAATATTGATTCGAAAAACAAGTATAGAAAAGCAATAAGAATTTTATTAAACAAAAAGAATAAGATAGAATATCAAACCGATTGTCTACCAAGCTTTCCTCAAACTTGAAGACCAATCACTAGGTTGAGCAACTTCTCTTTGATGAAAGATGATCAACTAGATGTACAATGGAGGGAGCACTTCCTCCTTGCCCTAAGCCTCATTTAATCAAGCTAAGAAGTTTTACAATCACTCAGATAACCCTCAACAAAGCTACACTAATGAAACTTTCAACCACAAGAGAAAAGCTCACAAGAAATTCACACCACTTGGAGAACAAATCTAGCTTTGGAGACTATTTTCTAGCTAAAATATCTCTTGAGATCTTGTAAACAAAGTGTGCAAAAGTCCTCTTCTGAATCAGAATCGTTTGTATTTAAAGGGAGCCAAAAATGGGCTTCATTAATACTTCCAACGGATAGAAGGCAGATGAAGAGTCAGCTAGCCGTTGGAGCTGTCGGACGTCCGACAGCTTAGTCATCGTCCGATCCCATCGTCCGAAAATCAGTCAAGTTGTTGTTCGGACGTCCGATGGGATTTTATCGTCCGAGCTTCTGTGTCCGAACGTCGTCCAGAGAGTTATCAAATCTTCGTGGAATTTTTAGGACGTCCGATGAGATTGATGTGCGTCCGAAGCATGCGTCCGAAGCATGCGTCCGATCCTTCAGGACGTCCGATGCTTCCTTACGAGCGTCCGACAGAGTCTTGGCAGAGAGTCATCAACACTTTGTGGAATTTTTAGGACGTCCGACACGTTCGATGTGCGTCCGAGGAGTACGTCCGATCCATCCGGACGTCCGATGCTTCCTCACGAGCGTCCGACAGAATCTTCTTCTTAATGATCTTCATCCTTTCGGACGTCCGACCGATTCCTTAGGACGTCCGACATGAGTGTCCTGTTTTTGCTTCTTCTTTTGGTTGATTTTCATTTCTTGACATATTCGTACCTGATTCTTTGATAGGCAAAAAATACTTATATTTGAAGAGAGTTAGATAAACATTTCAAAGTCCTTTGTGATCATCAAAACCAAGAATAACACATTTTTTCTTTCCACTTTTTTTCTTTTTTTTTAATAGCAAAGATAATAATAATTTCCTCAAAAGAATAATCATAAGAAGAGTATTGTACTTATTGACCATATTTATCACTTAACTTATAAAATCAAATAAAGAGAAGAAATTTCATTAAATATGCAAAAAAATAGGCATAATTTTCTCCACTTTACAAGATATACTTTCCTATAAATGCACAAATTATAATCACATAATAGTTATTTCCAAATTAAATGAGAAAAGAAGTTTCCAAATCACATATATTTATCTCAAATGTAGAAGGAATTTGAACTACTAATGGTATAAAACTTGTTACCCTTTTGGATAAATTTGAAAAAATTTGAAACTATTTGGGGTAAATTCATAAATTTGGACCAGATTTTGAAAAAATTTTGAATTTAAACACAAGTCCAATATTTGCAACCAACAAGTCAATCACATACAATATATATAATCTCAATTCTTTCCCCCACACTTAACATGCATATTGTCCTCAATGTATAAAAAGAAAAATCAAAATAAAGAAAAGTAATACTCCCCTATTGTTGCGATCGAAATGACAAAGCATGAAATTCACGAACCATTGTCTACTTATTTCCAATGCTTCATGCGTTCCATTTGATAACCATTAGTAATATTAACCTAAAGATGGAAAATGAGAAACAAATGAAAAACAACAAAATAACTCAATACATAATTTAAACATGAAATCACACCAAAATAAAATAGCCAAAACATTGGATTGCCTCCCAATAAGCGCTTTTGTTTATAGTCATTGGCTCGACTTTTTCACCTCATTTCTCAAGGAGGTTTTGTTAATGAATAATCCACCAAATTTTGTCGTAGTGGATCATTAAAAGGTGGTTTAATAGCAAAAGCCACATATTCAAACGATATAAGAGATGGAAGAAACATACCTATCTCAAGTGAGTCATAGATATTACCTTGAATATGCACCACTTGAGAATTCACCAAAGGAGATGTCATATGGGTTTCTTGGACAATAATACTTTTCAAACCTATACTTTCAATACACTCCTCAAGAGGGGTGAAAAATGAATCATTAAAACTCACCTCTTGAGGTTCAAAATTAGTTTCAAAGATATTATCATGTGAAATGGATATTTGCTCACTGAAACACAATTGAGATTCATCATTTTCATCAAAATGCAATCCATTTTCACATACAACATTTCCACAATTCATGCTAGGATCATTTTGCAAATTATTAGAAGAAATACCTTCACACAATGCATATAATTGGTCTTGTATTCTATCAAAGTGAGAAGTTAATTCATCTAACATTTCCTTAACCCTATCAAAATGGTTGGAGGTTGCATTTGCTAGCTTTTCTATGGCTAAATCAAATTGATTAGAAGATTTTCTACAGCTAGCTCCCAAGATGCATTAGAATCATTAGCTAATGGTTCACTTTTTAATTTCCAAAGTAGAGGTGCATTAGCTAACTTCTCTATTGCCAATTCCCAAGATGGTTTTGATTCATAGTGGACACATTCGGATTGGTAATCATATAAACAAGAAGAAGTACTATTAGCACATTGATTATCCCAACTATAAGCTCAAGAATTGCCCCAATTAGGATCATATTGATCAAGATAAGGATTACAATGCCCAAATTCATCATAATAATCCACATTTTGTACTTGTCTACTTGTATGAGTAGCATGATAACCTCCACACAATTTACAAATTACATGATAAGAGTTAAAAGTATTAACATTCCTCCTTTACTCAATTTCATGCCTAATTGTGTCCATTTGAACTTGTAACATAATAACATCAAATTTTGCCTTTAAACACCTTAAACCATCTTCAAATGACATACTTTCAGTAATTTCTTGGTTACCTCTATTGAAGGAGTTTGGCACTTGGTAACCATCCATTGCCAATCTTCCATTTCTCAAGCATTATCCTCCAAATTGACCTACCCTTCTCATTACCTAAAATTATTTTTAAACAACTTAAGAGCAAAATTAGTAAGAAGAATAGGTGATAAAATGCATACAAACATAAAACACTAAAATAACAGAAAATAACTTTCACACTATAACTAATAAAATGTCTAAACGAATAAAGTTGCTCTTCACACCGATATTGTCAAATCTTCCCCGGCAACGGTGTTTATAAATTCCGAAATACGCCATGCACAATTTATCGCAAGCATACGAATCGTGAGCGAGTATAGGGTATTAAGGGTCGATCCCACAGGGAAGATTGCAATTACCGGTGTTTTTCGAACTCCTTCATTATCTAGACTACCATAAATATAAAAGTAACAAAAATAATACTAGAAAGCTCCTAGAGATATGGAATTTCTTACTACTCTTGCAAATGAAGTTACCGGTTAAGTGAATGCTATTATCTTGGCTAGTTATGGCGTAATTTCCTAATGTATGTGAAACCTACTCTCGTAGTGAATCAACTATACTTGTAACTAAATCATACCTATTCTCGTGGTTATGAATTAATTACGAGTTCATTTCTTCTATGAAATTACATGAAACAAGTCACTAAAGTCACATAGGTGCACCTCTACTCTCGTGAGTGTACTACCTAGGTTTATCACTTCTTTGAACTAGTGTTAAATTCCAATTTTCATTCCAAATTTAACACCTTTAGATAATCACAACTAATGGCCGGTTAATCATGATTAGAAAAGCAAAAGTGATAAATAACTTGCTCAAAATAATATCACCAAATAACTAAGTAAACATCATAAATAAGATATAGAAAGTTCATCCATACTCTAGGCATGAACTTTAGAAAAACATGAAGAAAAAGAAAGCCAAACTTGTATTATAACTAAACATGAAATCAAATACAAAAGAGAAAGTGATAGGAGAGATGTCACCCTTGTCACATGAGCTCTAACTCTCCATCTTTGCTTCTCCAATCTTCATGCAAATCTAGATACAAATACAAGAAGGAAAAACTACTCTACCTATACTATACTAATGAATCAAGAAAAACTAGTGAAGACTACATTTTTTGTGGAGTTCTTTCTAGCCTTCCAAAGTTATCAAAATAGTTTCCAAAGGCTACCATTTATAGAGAATTCAAGAGAAGTTGTTTTTAGTTGACAAAATTGAATCTTGAAACTCTCTTGAATTGTCTTTCCAACTTTCCAACTTATTTTTGGTCAGATACAACCGAAATTGATGGCTGGAATTGAGTTGGAAAGGTTGTGTGTAAGCAAGGCAAGTTGGTCAGCAAATTACAGCTATCATGCACATTTTCAACCGATATTTTCTCGATGTTTGAAACCGAAATAGCTCTTCTATAAATCACAAAAGTTGTAGATATTTGACTTAGCTTTCTAAAACATCAAGAATTATCCAATTTAGAGCTCTAAGGACCAAGATATGATCAAAATACCACTGACTGGTCAGAGCTCTATTGTCAATTTTTGATAGTAGACTTTGACTTCTGTATTTCGACTTTTTGATTAGGAATACGGTTGAATTGGACTTTGATGTCTTCATACCAAATGTTGGGCTTGGATTTTACCCCACCAACCAGGCTTGAGTTTCATCCCACTGACCGTTTTTATTTTGTTGGGCTTGGGTTTTATCCCACTGACCGTTTATTTTGTTGGATTTGGGTTTTATCCCACCAACCTCAGCAGGTTTGGGTTTTATCCCACTGATCATTTTTATTTCATTGGACTTGGATTTTATCCCACCAATCTCGACAGGTTTGAGTTTTATCCCATTGACCGTTTTTATTTTGTTGGATTTGAGTTTTATCCCACCAATCTCGGCAGGCATGGGTTTTATCCCACTGACCATTTTTATTGGACTTGGGTTCAATCCCACCGATCTTGGCGGTTTTGGATTTTATCCCACCAACCATTTTCTTTATTTTGTCGGGTTTGAGTTTTATCCCACTGACTGTTATTTTGCTAAGTTTGGGTTGTCCCATCACTTCTTTTATTTTTTAAGTTTAAATAATTAAGTTTTGTTACTGTTTCGATTGCTGCTAAGCCAGACATGTGAGTAATTTGGTCTCTACATCTTTGTCTCAAGTTTCGGTGAAAATCAGACAAAGAGAGGCAAGCTGTAGACACCAAATTTTTCTAAAATTTTGTAAATTTTATTATTATTATGTTTTGTTTATATCATTTTTTTAAATTATCATTTTATTTTTATTGTGTATGGAATTCATTTTAGAAAAAAGGGTATTTTGCACGCGCGCTTCTTCTTCATGGCTTCGTACCAGGTACGAAGCCATGAACGGGGTTATAGCAGAAATTTTACAGAGGCCTTTTTGGACCTCTAAGTCCACTCGTTTTTGTTTTTCCTCTTTCCCAATCATTTGTCAGCTCATCCCTTTTATCTCTATCAAGATTTTTTCAGAAGAAATACCATCTAATGGCTCAAAATCTTGAAAAAACCTAGCCTTCATCCTCATGTTTGAGGTGAGGGTTTTGGGCTTGTGGGTTCCTATAAAAGGGATAGAATCAGAGCCAAAACGAGATAGGACAACAAGAGAGCAGCGGGGGAGCAAAAGACAGCAAAGAAAAGAGAAAAAACAGAGATCAAAAAGAGGGAAAAAGATCAAAATTTCTGGAAAATTTTTACTTGACTAGGTTGGCCGACTAGCAACCTTCAAGCTTAGTTTTCTCCTTCGTTACAACTCCTTTAGAGGAGATTTTTCTTGCTGCATCATCTAGGATCTTAGAAGAAGAGCTTTTATTTAGAAAATTTCCTGAAAAGAACATCTTTACCACCTTGAATCGGGGCTTGACGTTGCTGGGTTCGGAATTCTTGTGTTTCCTGCAACAAATCTTGGAGTCTCCTTCCTCGAAGTTTGACATGCAATTTCGATCCTCTAAATTGTTAAAGGTGAAGTATTTCACCCTTCCTTGCTTGGTTTGGCACATTTTTACGAATAATAAAGCTTTTTGGACGTGAACTTTGAATCTTTTGCTACGGGTTTGATGGGTTTGCTGTCTTTTGCTGCTTGTTTCTTTTTCTTTAGATGATTTTCTTGATTGTTGCCTATTCCTGTTTGTGTTTAGTGTTGGGTTGTGGAAATAAAAGGCATGAGTATGGGGTCTTGTTTGCTTGGATTTTGTTTGTGTGGTTTCTGGGTCATGAAGCTTCGGAAGTTGCATGAAGAAGAATGAAGAAGAAAGCTTCGATTCTGATTTGCATGAGCTTTTTAAAATTTCATTTTGGTCCTTCAACTTTTGCATAATTTCATTATGGCCCGAAAACTTATGCAATCGAACCATTTCTGCCCCCATTGAGATCTAATCCTCTTTTTCATATTTCAAATCCATTTTTGAGCA
Source organism: Coffea arabica (assembly GCF_036785885.1). Taxonomy (NCBI): domain Eukaryota; kingdom Viridiplantae; phylum Streptophyta; class Magnoliopsida; order Gentianales; family Rubiaceae; genus Coffea; species Coffea arabica. Next base: position 7,101,337 of record NC_092318.1, on the reverse strand, counting down.
AATAATTTCTGGGATTTAGAGTATAATCAATCTTTAATAAATTTTAGTAAATTTTTATAGTGTTGGGTTTAGTAAAAATAGTTGGAGGGTTGGATTGGGCTTTGTTTGGCTGGATTTTGGTATAAAAATCTGGTCTATTTTGCTTGGGTTTTACAAATGGATTGTTGGCTTATTTTCTGGTTTTTTTACTTGGGCTTAGGAGGTTAAAATCCAACACTTTTGGTTGGGTTTCGATTAATTTGATTGAGTTTTAAACCTGGGTTTAATTGGTAAAAATAAGTGGGCTAACCCGCTTCTTTTTGGACTTTCGATCGGGCCAAGTGGTCTTGGCCCAAGGAGCAGTCAGAAAATGGCCAATTGGCTGCTAGCCTATTAGAAACCAGAAAATAAAATTGCAAATCAGTCCCTATATTTTTAAATAAGTGTACTATAGACCTAAAATTTTAATTTTTCTTTCAATTAGGTCTCTAATTTAATTTCAAATAGGTCCCTAAACTTTATTTTTATTTCATTTTGACGCATAAATTTTGTAAAAATTGTAATTTAGCCCCCAAAACTTTTTTTGCAATTAGGTCACTAGCATATTTGATTTCTTAAGTAGAAGTTGCTTTTCTTCTTTAATTATTAATTATATTTCATTTGAATGCTTCAATTGATGGATTTCATGTTTATCTCCATTTTTTATGATTTATTTGTTAATTAAATTGGTGCCTTGATCATTTTTGTTAATTTTGGAGTTAAATAGGGCAAATCCAACCTCCATTAGCTACTACTTCAAGGGAGGTATCTTCTTTTTGTTATTTTAAATCCTCTTATGTGCTCTTACGTGTTTTTATGTGTGTAATTGCATGTTTTTGAGTGATTTTTCTTTTAGTTATTCGTTTTATTTGTTTTAAGTTTCATATATTTAATTTTAATTTTGATGATCATTTGAGAGGCATTTAAATGCCAAATTGTAATAGATAGGGGTTCAAGACCTGTATTTAGTTAGAATATGTAATAGATAGATTCCAATTCTTGCCAAAAATAAATTTAGTTAGATAAATGTAATAGTTAGGGTGTTATTTTAGAATTCCCCCATTAGATTGTACTTAGGGCCCCTGAATGTAATAGTTAGGTCTTTATTCACTTTTATTTGCTTGTGTGCTTGCATGCTTGTGTGTTTAAATGTTTGTTCTCTTTTTAGGGTCGTTGCATCTAGATATCGTCCTTATATACTATGTGCTCTATGTAATTTATATGTTTACTTGATTTTATTATATTTATATGACTTATTTGATTATAATAAATGCATGACGTCACCACACTAGTCCAACGCTAGTTGTGGCCATTTTTTCCGTTTTCTCGCTAGTCTAACGCTAGTGAGAACTTATAGACATAGGCTAGTCCAATGTTAGATCCTTAGGGACTGTCTACACGCTAGATCATATTTGTGTGACGAATCACTACATTTCATGCATATTTTTCTACTTTTTAGGACCCTTATCATTTTTACATGATATTTCTCTTATATGTATCCCTTATCCTTATGTGTGAGACATGACATTAGACTTGCATTTCATTTAAGGAAAATTCGACATAGATTAGTGCATTTGCTTGATTAAATTAGGGAAATTACCCTTTAAATATGGGATATGGACGAGTATGATTTCTTAACCTTAGCACGCTCGTATCTCCTCCATAAAAAGGAAAATCTAGTCACGAATCATAGTTCCCTGCACCCGTTATGATGCATTCCTTTAGGTCATGTATATTTGTATATTATTATTTTCTTTTCTTCGAGTATCATATTTTGCATATTCGTGATCTCTTCAAAGAGTTACTCTTGGGCATCACAATTAATGTGATTTGCACCAATCAAACTTTGAAGAAATATTTCGATCCTCCCAATATACATTAGGTCTAGGTTTGCATCTATGTAATAACATCCAAATGTGATAAGTTTTATAGGTTAAATTAAGAAAAATTTTTGACTAAATCACACAACTAGCCTTGGTTAGATTGAAAGGGTGTCTTGAATTTTATCCTTGCCTTCCCTTTCTTCAACCGTGACTCCCGAGCCCTTTTCTCTTGATTTTCGAAGTCTTGGGGTTATTTAAAAAGGATTTTCTTTACTTTTTATTTAAAAATTCATTTGAGATGACTTGGTACACCTTAACTCATTACCAAGTGGCGACTCCTATATTTTCTTAAAAACTCTTATTAAACTATTATTTTGAGCCAAAATCGTGGCATTTTTAAGTCCTATTTTAGGCCCTTTTTCTTTGTTTATTTTTTTAAAAATTAAAAACTCATTTTTCAATCAAATTAATCAAAAATTCATTTTCTAAATTCGTAATTTTATTTTTTTTCAAAAAATGGGGTGCGACAACAGTTTTGAATTGTTTAGTAGTTGTAATTTTGATAATAAAAAAAAAGGCAATTACAATTTTATATTTTTTTAGCACTTATGTTGTTGGCTTTGGTGAATTTAATGAGAGCAAACACCTGCAATCATTTTGATAAAGAAGAGGTAGCAATGAAGTTGTTTGCATAGTATAAAGCTATTCCACTGCCATAAGTGAAGATAAAAACTAATTTCAAGGCGTTGCATATCATTTCTACAGTCACATAGTTTTCAATGGCAATGGTTGCTCGAGATGGTGTTGGACTTGATTCAATGGAGACTTTGGTTTAAGAAAGGCAAAGTTTGGTTTAAGAGAGTTTGGTTTAAGATAGAAACCTAGATCATAAAATGACTTTAGTTTGAATTCAACGGCCATCAATCCCCTTTTTCTCTTGATTCTTATGATATAAGTAAGAGCCATTGGCTTGCATGTCAAAAAATGACAAATGAAAATGACAATATAAGTGCTTATTTTTTGTGTTTTTGTATGATTAGTTATGTGTTTTTGGGTGTATTTTAGTCATTTTAAAAGTGTACCACTAGGTTTTTAGTTAAGTTTTACATCAAGTGTGTTAAAATGAGAAAAGTTACATTTCTATGAAACTTAGTGGTGAAAACTTTCACAGGTTTTAATGATTCAATTATCAATTAGAGTGAAGCTAGAATATACTTGTAAGATTCTTGACGATTTGAGGACGATTTTAAGTGATATGAAGTGCAAAAGTATCAAAGGATGGAATGCAATGAAGAAACAAGGAAAAAAGGGATGGGCAAAAATTATACATATTGGTATTTTAACTATAATGTGAGCTATAAATATTGGATTAAGACAATTCTTAATTTATTTTATAGACAATATCAAGGGCTACAACTCTTATGGAATATCAAAATCAATTCTGTGACGACCCCACTTCCCCCTAAGGCGAACCAGAGGGTTGGCGGGTCGCCTGCCTAGCTCTCGCCAGGACTCACGCAAGCAAACCGACCAAATATCCACGTATAACTTAAACCAAAACACAATCCGCCATCCGATCATGCCAACTTTTAAGCGGCTTGAATACTAAAACACATTAACTTCAAAGATAACAGCAACCGGAGTTAGCCAATCGGCGGCTCCTAAACACCTCACGCGTTACATTCAAGAAGTAAGGTCTTACAGTTTCCAAAACATGAAATTTCATACAGCCCGAGTATATATACACATACAAGCCAAATATTATAATCAGGGTTTACACATCTCCAGCTTCAATCCCAAAACAAAACTATATCGTTTAATTCAAATACATTACAAGTCACAAAACGAAGTAGATACATTCTTAAGAAGATATAAGCAGCTCAGATTTCTCAAACCTCAAGACCTGTCAAGGAAAACAAATAAACGTGGGGTGAGCTAAAGCTCAGTGCTGCCCCAAAATCATGCAATCACTCGAAACAATTAACACGTATTGATTCGACTGAAGTAAATAAATAGGGAAGCAATAATATTCAAGTATACCTTAGACTGGTCGAGGGATTCACCCAACGACATTACGTCCAACACTTATATTTATAGACTGATCGAGGGATTCACCCAACGACTTTACGTCCAACACTTGATTGTTATAGACTGATCGAGGGATTCACCCACCGACTTTACGTCCAGCACTTGATTGTTATAGACTGATCGAGGGATTCACCCAACGACATTACGTCCAACACTTATATTTATAGACTGATCGAGGGATTCACCCAACGACTTTACGTCCAGCACTTGATTGTTATAGACTGATCGAGGGATTCACCCAACGACATTACGTCCAACACTTATATTTATAGACTGATCGAGGGATTCACCCAACGACTTTACGTCCAGCACTTGATTGTTATAGACTGATCGAGGGATTCACCCAACGACTTTACGTCCAGCACTTGATTACCAGGACAGGATAAGAGACCCTCCCACCCTTATGGTGTGGTACACTCCCCTGCCTAGTAATTTAGCACTTAGCAAACGCAAGCAAGATATTCACGAAAAACACTTCAAGCAAGTCACCACTCGAAAGGCGAGTGCGATAAAGTACACACTGCTCACTTCGATGGATCAGCAGCCATTTTTGGCAATTATCACATAACGAGTCGATAAAGCACTTTAACCAAATAGCCATAAATCAGGCAGGGACACTCACCAAAAGTGAAGCTCAAAAGTCAAGCCGGGAATCGTAGTCCAAGTCCTCGCTAAATCCTAGAAATCCAAGTTTTAAGAGCTATAAGTTTTACTAAGCAAACTCTTGACTTCAATCATATAAAAGATTATCTTGTATTAAACTAGTTTGTTTCCCTGAAACAAATCAATAAATTTCTTAAACATCAAGACTAGTAAGGAATAAAGTGCTTCATGTGGTTCCTTTAAAGATATTCTCTTTCAAGGGTGCAAACTAGAACCAAAGTGGTTCAGACGGGTTTTCCTTGCCGAATAAGTTTTCTATGCCTTTTATTTGCAATTACTTAAATCCAGTATTTTTTTTTTCCAAATTTCCTTTAAAACAACTGGTCAAGAATAGTTTTAAGAAAACTTAAGGTTTAAGAGTTGGATACAAATACTCCCTAAAGGTAATAAAGCTAGTTTAAGCAAAATAAAAGAATTAACTAGTCGGCAAGGTTTTGAAAGTCCCAATATCTAACTTTCTAATAATACTACACTAAACTCGAATTCTATCACTTGATATTAAAGCGGAATATTTCCACAAAATTTGATTTTGAAAGTATTCAAGTTCAAGAATAATCAAAACGGTCTTCACAAATTCAGCTTATTTGCACAATGGATTCCCAAGTCACCAAGATAGAAACATTACAAACCAAATATCAATTTCACTAGGGTTTCGTCAATCATTAGCCCTAGATTTCAACAAAGGAAGTCCAAGGTACTAAAGCAATCCTAATCATACCCCATGGACCTTCCAAATACACTTCAACCAACCTCTTGAACAACTTCACCAAAAATTAAATTATTGCAAAACTACTCCAATGGTCAAGAGCTTCATCAATCATTAGCTCTTGACAACCAATACACACTTTCAAATACCAATTCATTCAAAACAAGAACAGAAACTACAACCAACTTGAGATCCAAGTGATTCCAAGAATCTAAAATATCCATTAAACTTTACACTTTTACTTGCTAGAATCACTATACATATAGATTATAATCTGTCCAAACCAAGCTAAAGTAAATAATACACAAATCCAGCAAATAAACTCACCAAAAGTCCCAACCAGTTCGGTCATGCTGGAAAATATTTTCCTTCAAGAATTGCTTTAGTTCATGTTCCACAAATCAAACAATTATGAAAATTATACTGTTGTAAAATAGATTTTTAATACTATCACATCCCAGAAGACACTTTTCAGAGATTCAAATCACAAATAGGCCAAATATTCGATCCAAATCAAGAATTCAGTTTCCTGAAGAAACAGGACATTCAAGCAGGACAGCCTACTTTGAGGAGTCACGTACAGCAGTACATATGGAGGAAAAATATGAAATTTCTACAAAACAAAGGTCCATGATTCTAGTTTCAAATGCCACTGACGGCACCTCAATCGGATTTTCCTACACCAAGATATAAGCATTTTATTGAGACTGGTCAGTGAAATCCGAAAATCTGGAAACTCATTTTTCACTTGTGAAAAACTCCTTTTTCTCTTTTAAAACCATAAGACTTTAATTCAGACCATCCATACATTTAAGTATGACATTCATACCAGCATATACCAAAGCAAATAACGCTTAATTCCAGTAAATTATTCCACCAAAAAGTCCCCATAAATCTGTCATCAGCTAGGATAAAATTTTCCAGCAATTCAGTGATCATAAACTAGCTTTTCCCTCTGTTAAACCAGTGCTTTAAATGCTCAAATTCCACATGCAGATGCTTGACCAACTGATTAACATTTCTAGCTCAAAATCAGATTCGAATAACGACTTCAAACATCCCAAAAATCCAAAAATCTGTCCAGCTAGCCACGGATGAACATGCATGTAAGCTGGTTTCATTTTATTTTATTTCTCTTGCTTAGCCGGACTAATAAATTCATGCAAAGCTTAATCATCTAATTTTAATTAGTCAAGCACCTAACTAAGTGAAAATCAACCACTTTCCAGCAAATTTCATGCTAAAATACCCGTGCAATTTCCAAAACATCTTCAACGGCTAAACTGGAAAAATTGTTTCAGCAGTCCATCAACTCCCATTAAAATTTCCAGCCATGCAACCGAAATCCTACCCATAAAGTTCACATGCAGTACCAAATAAAGAGCTGTCTATCAATTTGGATCCAAAACTAAGCTCAGATCATCACAAATTAGCAAGCTGAAGCTGAAATTTCCAACTCAAGCTCTCGGCAGCTTTAATTCTTTCCAAATCAGTTTTCTTGTAACTTAATTTTGTCATCCAACCGCACAACCCCACATGCATGCTTATAAACAACTTCATCAACCCATAATCAACTAGCTTAAGTCCAGAAATTACCTCAGCTTAAGGCTCAAATCACGCAACTAGCAGCTGCAAAAATCCTCTACTCTCGGCTGTCCAGAATTTCAGTCCGCAACTCTCCTTCTCCTTTGCTCTAGCTTGCGACTAGTATGAAGACAATATGGCTCCCAATCTCTTTCTAGTTTACAGACGAAAGGAAAAGGATGAAAAGCTCACACGGACAGCAGCTGCAATTTTTCCTCTCGGCAGCTCACGCACGCGAGGATGGTTAGTCTGAATTCAGTGGTTGCAGCTGTAGTGGTTGTGACTGAATTGATCACGGCTAGTTGAGGGTGAAAAATGGAATGGAAGCTCCCTCTCCCTCGCTGGTTTCCTCACTTCGATGATTCCAAGGCAGAGGGTGTTGTTGTGGTTGAGGTGAGTTAGTGGAGAAAAGGAATGCACTTCGGCAGAGATGGAAATGTTGTGAAATGTTGGGCTGCTGAAGTGGGTAGTTAAGCCGCGAATGAGAGAGGTGGAACATTTATATATTGAGGTGCTGTGAGTGGAGTTGAGTCGGCAATGTTAATGGAAGGTGCTGGAATGAATAATGAAGCGTGGAAAGGAAATGGAACCGGCAGCAAATTGAAGTGCTTTGTTCTTAAGGTTGGCCGAGGAAGCTTTGGTGGTTGCATGGTGAATTTGAATTGGAGAAGGGCTGTTTTAGTCTTTTAGCATCTTGTTCAATCTTTCACTTAGGTCCCTCATCCTAAACTAATTCCAAAATTTACGCCAAATGTAATTCGAATGCCTACTAATATACTCGTCCCGCAAAAATTAAACTATCGAAATTTTAACGTCCTAAGTATACTTGGTATACTTATATCGATTTTATCTCTAGTTTATCGATTGCATCTTAGTACTAAGGTTCCTATTAACCTTGAACATTATTAACGATTAAAGTTTAGCTAACGGAATTCGAAGAAATTAATTATTAAACAAACGAAATAATTTACCTTCGAAATATTAATTTAATATAACAAAGCCAAGGAACTTAATTAGTTTAGCACAAATTATATTATTTATCACATAAAAATTGTTTTTACGCACTTATTTAAAGACAAGTAGAAATAATGCTAGAATTTAGTAAAGAGTCAAAGTGCAAGTGAGATATGCATGAATATATATATATTTATATATATATTATATATATATTTTTTTTTTCGGGGTTCTCACAAATTCTCACGTTTTCATATCCAAATGACCAATTACTAAAGAATTTTTCTATTGATATGATTGGCATTAGGCTCCTGAACAGTCTTGAATATTGTGATCATAATTCTGCACCTAGACCTCCAAATGACATGATTCTTGATACATTAGAAAGCTCACACAATTGCTATAACTTCAGTGCTTTGCATAAGAGTTGATTCAACCTTTTTCATTGAGATACTTGTAGTTCAAATCGGTGTTGGTAATAGTTTGTAATGAGTATGTTGAAATCCATTGTCCCACATTGAAAGAGGATAAAGTGCACGTTATCTATATGTGAATCATTGTCCTGTTTCCTTTACAAACTTGTTCCAACAATATTAGTTTGGAGGGAAAGTTTGGTGGGAAAGTTATTTTCAAGGTATATAAAATCTTGACAAGGGCACTTGGGGCTTTCTGATAGGGTGTCAATCAGAGGTAGTTAATGGCATTTGGCGGTTACATTTTGCAGACATATCTGTTAATTGGCTAACTACCTATACACCTATTAAATAAGGATTGCATCCTCTGATAGTGCCTTGGAAAGGTGCTTCAATTCTTTTAAATAGTAGGATTTTGACAGAATTAAATCACTTTTACTTTTCATTAGATAGTTCTTAGACTTTGCTGTATTCTAGAGGTAATTTGTCTGATAGAGGCAAATAACACCTTAAGGAAAGTGCTTTCACGCCTCAAAGTCTCTGCACTCCTCCAGTTTAGTTTTGTTATTTACTACAGGTTTCCTACAATCTTAAGGTGTTATTTTCAACAATGGAGTCAAGTTCTGAATCTGCGTTCAAAGTGATGAATCAGGACTTCGTGAAGTTGGACAGATTCGACGGCACTAACTTTTCCCGTTGGAAGGATAAGATGATGTTTTTCCTGACGGCTTTAAAGATTGCTTATGTTCTGGATCTTTCTCTTCCTGAAATTCCAGCGCCCAAAAATGATGATTCTGATGAAGTCAAGACACAATGCAGAAAACGCGCAGAGGACGAGTTGCTGTGCAGAGGACACATCATGAACACTCTTTCTGACCGCTTGTATGATCTGTATACTGCAGTCAAGTCGCCAAAGGAAATCTGGAATGCGCTAGAGTACAAGTATAATACGATGAAACAAGGTGCGGACAAATTTCTGATTATGCAATATTTTGATTTTCGTATCACTGAGAATTCTTCTCTTATGGATCAGATTCATGATCTCCAAGTGATTGTGTCTAAGTTACATGATCTAAAAGTGGAGATATCTGAATCCTTGCAAGTTGGAGCAATTATAGCCAAACTTCCAACTAGTTGGAATGACTATAAGAAAAAGTTGCTCCATACTACTGAATCATTCACTATAGATCAGATTTTGAAACATTTACGTATAGAAGAAGATACCAGAAATCTTCAAAAGAAGCAAATAGAATCTGATGTCAAAGTGAATGCTTTAAGTGAGAAGAATTCACAGAATTTTTCTGGTTCCAAAAGAAAGTCTCCAGAAGCAAGTACATCTAAGGAGAGTCTGCTATAAGTGCGGCAAGGATGGACATTACAAGCGTGAATGAAAGGCAGATAGCAACAAAAGGCAAAAGAAAGACAATGCCAAAAATGCAAATCTGGTTGAACAAGATGTTGTTGAAATTGTTGCAATGATTTCACATTGGAACATTGGCATGATTTCTGAGTTGCATGTGGCTGCTGCAACCAAATCATGTGACTGGTGGTATGATTTTGGTGCCACCGTGCATGTTTGTAATGATAAGTTCCAATTCAAGACTTATGAAGAAGTTCCTGATGGTCATAAAGTATTAATGGGAAACCACGATACAGCAAAGGTTCTTGGCAAAGGAAGAGTAGACTTGCAGTTTACTTCCGGAAAGAAACTTATACTGGCCAATGTACTTCATGTTCCAGAAATTAGGAAAAATCTTGTGTCGGCTGATGCCTTAAACAAAAAGGGGCTAAAGGCTGTACTAGAGTCTAATAAGGTTATCTTCTCTATGAATGGTGTATTTGTAGGCAAGGGATACTCTTGTGATGGATATTCAAGCTATGTATCAATAAAGATAATGTTTCTGTGTATGTTGTTGATGCTTTGATAAGAGTTTATTTTACGTATTTTTAAGCGCATTTTATTAGTCAATTTTGAGTTGATTATTTAGTTTTATAAATAAAATAAAGAGGTTTTTGGTAAAATTATATATTTTTGGTAAAAGTGGATAATATTGCATTTCTATTGATTTTAATGGTAAAAACTTCATTTTTATGCAGGAATGATGATTCAATCACCAAAGGATGTCAAATGAGGTAAAAAATAGAGATTTGGTGATGAATTCAAGTGGCAACAAGAAGAATGAAGTGAAAAACGTTCAAGTGAGGAAATGCAATACAAGTCAGTTTTCACACTCTTCAGTATTTTGACCATATCTGGAGCTACACTTATCGGATTGAGGTGATCTTTATACCATTTTAAAGCTAAGAAAGAGACCTACAATTCGTATGAAGACATTGAAATCCATTTCTGCCATCTTCATGGGCAAAACGTTGGAATACAGAAGCTGCATTCTGTGGTCGGAAGTTAAAACAGAGGTTTGAACAGGTGACAGTATTTCGATCATATCTCAGGCTACAAAGCTCCGATTTGGATGATTATTGAAGCATTGGAAAGCTAACTCAAAGGGCTACAACTTTTGTGTTTTGCACAAAAGCTAGTTTGGCCTTTATCATGGAGACAATCGCAGTTGAAATAAGGCCAGAGTGAAAACGCGAGTAGACAAAACGCGAGTTTATGCCGCGTTTTGTGTAGGCGCGTTTTAAAGCCGAAATTCTGCAATTTGACTCAGTCAATTCTCTTGTGTTCATACCACTTTCCAGCTATAAGATGCAAGGGAATTCGGTGCACATGCTTCTGCAATAAAAGAGAAGACCAAATGAGTGTGGACAAAAAGGAAACATCATATCTTTGACTTCTTTTTACAAAATCTGAGTGGAGGAAATTATGAAGTGAGAGGAATGGAATTTCTACCACCTTTTATGCAGAAACACAGGGGAGAAGCCTGGCATCACCATACGTAGCTAGTTTTCCTTCTTGCAACAAGTTTTCTCTCTAGTTAAGAGTTCTTAGAGAAGCATTTGGTTTTTCACTTGTAACCATCTTGTACAAGAACATAGCAGGAATTGGAGAGCTTTACCTTCAATTGGCTAAGCTTTCTTTTACCTTTCTTATACTTGTACTTCATGATGTTTTGCATTAATAAACTTGTGAGTTTGATTGTTAAATCATTCATGAGTAGCTAATTTCCTTTATCTAGGGAGTAGATGAAGCTTATGGCCAAATGATATGAAGTGATTGTGATTTATGCTTGTTATGTCTTGTATTAACTTATCTACTTGTGTATGTTGGATTACTTGTTGTTGCTTGATCACCAATAGCAGGTTTATAGTTGTTTTTACTCATTGAGAAATGGTAAAAATAATGGAATGACATAAGTAGAGCTTGAGTAGTATATTCATGAGAATAGATATACATTCAAGTGGATAAAATCTATATTTCAGGTATGCACAAAACAGATTTAGTATTTTCCAAGAGATTAGGAAAAACTAATCTGTTTTAACCCATTATTATCATGAAAATGTGATTTTGGTATTGTTGGAAATGAATCCTTGGTTAAACAAGAGCCGTAACAAGTGTTAAATTCATTCGTTTTAGATCTTTTGTGTTATATGTGGAATCTACATCCCTAGATCTTAATATTTAGTGAATTCTACTTCTATTGTGAAATTGCATTTATCTATTTAAGAATTTTTGTAGTTGAATTAAATTCTGAAGTTTCTACTCAAATTAATTGTAAGTCTAAATAATAGAGTAAATTAGTATCTAATAATTGTTTTAATTGCTCCTCGTGGGATCGACCCGATACACATCTTGTACTACAATTGCGACCTGTATACTTGCAGTCCAACGGGTGTAAATTCGGAATTAAACTTGCATTGATAGTAAAAATCCCGTCAAGTTTTTGGCGCCGTTGCCGGGGAGCGGCAATATTAGAGCCTAATCATCTTTATTAATTTAGACAGCTTTATTTTTTTTAGATTATATTTAATCTTATATTGTAATCAGTTTTTTTACCATTGAAGTTGCATAATATCCCTTATTTCTGTTTGTAGTGTATGCACCGGGAGTCTCGAGAAGTCGCACCTTTCGATCCAGAAATTGAGAGGACACTACGTAGACAAAGGAGGCACACACAACAGCAGGAGGAGCAAGAGATTTGGCAGCCGATAGAGGAAATTTTGATAGAACTACCATTTGAAGAAGAAATGGCTGAAAATGAAGCAAATAGGCGAGTTCTACGAGATTTTGCTCTACCGGGAACACAAGGATCTCAAACGAGCATAGCAAGGCCTACGGTAAATACTAACAACTTTGAGATTAAGCCATCACTTATCCAAATGGTTCAACAATCTCAATTTGGAGGTAATGCTGTAGAAGATCCTAACTCACACTTAGCTACATTCTTAGAAATATGTGATACAATTAAAATGAATGGAGTTAGTGATGATGCTATAAGGTTACGGTTGTTCCCATTTTCATTAAGAGATAAGGCAAAAATGTGGTTACACTCTCATGCTCCTAACACTTTTACCACATGGGATGATTTATCAAGGGCATTTTTGAATAAGTATTTTCCACCTGGTAAGACTGCTAAGCTAAGAATGGATATCACTGGTTTTAGTCAAATGGAAGGAGAATCATTATATGAAGCATGGGAAAGGTTTAGAGATTTGTTACGGAAATGTCCACACCATGGACTACCCGAATGGCTGATTATACAAACCTTTTATAATGGTTTATCTTTCTCCACTAAAACTATTATTGATGCAGCCGCAGGTGGAGCTTTAATGGGTAAATCACCCCAAGAAGCTCAAAATTTGATAGAAGAAATGGCCGCAAATAACTACCAATGGGCCAATGAAAGAGGTAATACGAGACGTCACGCAGGTATGATCGAAATGGACACTCTCAATATGTTGAGTGCCCAAATGAATAACGTGATGAAGTTATTGAGTAGACAAGGTGGAGTTAGCCCAAGTTCATCTAATGCTCACGTAGCTTGTTGTTCTTTCTGTGGAGGTGAACATGATATTAATGAGTGTGTTAATTCTGAGCAGGTACAATTTGTCAATAATTACAACCGAAATGCTCCAACTAATCCCTATTCGAATACTTACAATCCGGGGTGGAGAAATCATCCAAACTTTGGATGGAAAGATCAAGGCAATCAACAAAGGCCAACCAATCCGCCGGGATTTCAACCAAGGCAACCACAGGCTGAAACTAAACCAAGTTGGGAGATCGCGGTGGAAAAACTTGCTAAGGTGACTTCGGATAGATTCGAGCGAGTTGAGGGGCGGTTGGACCAATTAGCTGGGATGTACAGAAACTTGGAGGTTCAAATTGGTCAAATTGCCAATGTGATCAACAATAGAAACCCTGGTGAATTACCAAGTAAAACCGAAGTGAATCCGAGAGAGCATGTCAATGCAATCATTCTTAGAAGCGGTAAAACGGTTGAGGGATTCGATTTTGAAAATTCAGGTGGTGAAAAAGACAAGAAGCAAGCAATTGAAGGGGAGCAAGAAAGTCAAAATGATCATGTTATCATTGATATTGATGCACTTCATCCCAAATTAAATTCTAATGTGATACCTTTTCCTCACAGGTTGAAGAAAGATGGACAGGATCGGGAGTTTGAAAAGTTCTTCAAAATGTTTAAACAATTGCACATTAACATTCCTTTCATTGATGCTATAACACAGATTCCCTCTTATGCACGTTTCTTGAAAGACATCATGTCAAAGAAGAGGAAAATTGTAGATAATGAGATGATAGCATTAACGGAAGAGTGTAGTGCATTGATTAAGAATAAACTCCCTCCTAAATTGAAAGATCCGGGAAGTTTTTCTATTCCTTGCACTATTGGTCAATTGCATTTTTCTAATGCTTTATGTGATTTAGGTGCAAGTGTGTCACTTATGCCGTTATCGGTTGCCCGGAGATTGGGACTTCAAGAGCTAAAAGCTACCAATATTACATTGCAATTGGCGGATCGGTCAATCACACATCCCATGGGTATTTTGGAAAATGTGCTCATAAAGGTAAGACAATCTATAATACCTGTGGATTTTGTTGTCTTAGATATTGAAGAAGATGTGAGAATGCCAATTATTCTAGGACGACCGTTTTTAGCCACTGCACGAACTATAATTGATGTAGAAAAAGGTAAGCTTATATTACGGGTTAATGGTGAGGAATTGGAATTCAATTTGGATAATAAAAAAGGGAATATAGAGCCTACTGCTCTTGTTTCTAATATGCCATATGATGAAAAGGTTAACCAAGAAAGGACCGAAGAAGTTAAATTTATAAATGTCCTTGGTACTAACTTTCATGGTGTAGGAACAAAGGAGGAGAAGATAAGGATGGAAGTTGGCTTAATAAATTCGCCAGTCCATGAAGAAAATGGTGAAAAGTTGAGCCAATTCAGAAAAGACAAGCAAAATCCACTCCAAGGTGAAGTTGAGCCTCTCTATGACAAGTCTAATATTCCTCCTTGGCATTTGAGGAAATTGGACTATGAAGATCAATGCATGGTTCACCACATGGTGGATTGGCTCGGGAGTTTCGACCCATGGGGAGAAAATCTCTCTCTAAATGCTCTAAAGTGATTCAACTTTTTCAGTCGAGCCAACGACTATAAACAAAAGCGCTAATTGGGAGGCAACCCAATATTTAGGTTATATTTGTTAACTTGGTGTGATTTTGTGGTTTGAATCAATGTTTTAGCTAAATTGTTGTTTTTGTAATGTAGGGTTGGCAATTGAAGGCAAGGATGACCAATTGAGTACAAAAAAGGCGAACTTTGATCAAACAACTCAACCCCTCGATTTGCATTAAAGGTGTTTTTGATTCATTATAAAGGGGTAAAATGCATGTTTTTAATGTTTTACATTTGTTCCAGTCATTAAAATTGGCAAACAAATGATCTATGATGCATTTTGAGTCATTGGGGTACCTTATGTAATTTTTCAAAAGTTGAAATTCTGCTAAAAATCGAAGCAGAAAACGGGTTTTCCAAGGAAACGTGACTATAAGTCGCGTTTCTCAGAATCGCATTTTCAATTCTGCGCCTGCAGAACAGAAAACGCGCCTTTAAAACGCGACTTGAAGTCGCGTTTTGGAGGAAGTCGCTTTTTCTCGCCTGAGCAAAACTGGAAAACGCGACACAGATAAACGCGACTTTAAGTCGCGTTTTCATACGTAACTGCGTTTTCAATTCTGCGAGATTTGTGCAGAAAACGCGGATTTAAAAACGCGCGTTGAAGTCGCGTTTTCGGTTCATTTTTCTGCTTCAAAAACGCGATTTGCAGAACATTTCTTCACTTTTCCATTTTTCCAGCCGCGTTTTTCTTCATCTCTTCTACCCAACTCACAAATCTTCATTTGTACTCCATAATCGTCTAAGCCGAATTGAAGATCATTTGGGCATTCATCCACCGCCCAATCGTGATGCAGAGGATGACGATGATGCCGAGGGGGATGACTGACTTGGCACACTGCAGAAGCTATCGTTAGTTGATGAACTTGCTTGCCTAATTATCTTAACTTGTGGAACTTAAGATGTTTAACTTCATTTTATTTTTCTGTTTTCTATGTGGTAGGTACTTGTATTTTGACAGTGGTTCGTGATTAGTGGCTGATAAGGATCTCAACCATTGACTTGGGGAGTACTTCTTTCTTTTCTTTTCTTCTTTTGTTTCATTTCTTCCCTACACATTGAGGACAATGTGTAATTTAAGTGTGGGGGGAGACATATGCATGATACTTGTGGTTTTAGTTGTGTTTGATATAATTCTTGTGCTTAAATGGTATTTCTTGTGGTTGCTGGCAGGGAGTTTTAGTCCACTTTTAAGGGGAGACTCTGTCAAAATTTTTCCAAAACCTTATACATATATATGTTATTAACTATAACAAATAAATAAAATTTTGTCACTTATCCTTTTGAAATAAATATATGCGGTTTTGATACTTCTTTTCTCATGAAATTTGGAAATGATTTTTATGTGATTATAATTTTTACATCTATAGGAAAGTATATCTAGTAAAGTGGAGAAAATTATGCCTACATTTTGTATATTTGATGAAAATTCTTCTTTTTATCTAATTTTATAAGATAAGAAATTAATATGGTTAATAAGTGTCATACTCTTCTCATGATTACTCTTAGAGGGAATTTTATTATATATATATATTGAAAAAAAAATAATAAATAAAAAAAATAATAAATAAAATGGGTTATTCTACTCCAATGATTCTCATACCGAGTAACCGGGGGTTGGCATCTACAAATGTCGACATTCGCGTAAAAAGGTACTTGAATTAAGAATATGCAAAGTAACTTGAGTATGTGAAATGTTGAGTAACTGGGGATCTGCATCTAAAAATGTTGATCTTCGCGTCAAAAGGCATTTTTCACAACTTAAGTAATATTTATCCCTTAAAATATATTAAAAAAATAATAATAAAATAAATAAATAAAAAGTAAATTAAATCCCTCTTTAAGAAAAATAAGAAGTTGATCATGAGATTAGTTAGCATCTTTATTGACTATAGGAGTTGCTTGCTTGCGAAATTTGATAAAAATAAGAAGTTGAGTTGAATTGGTAAAATTATGGTATACTTGGCTCTTCTTTGCTTGATATTATGAGTACTTGAACTTAATGGAAAGATCACATAAGGGTTATTTACCTTGATTCAAGGAAATGGAGTTGAAATACTACATATGTTTATTTTCAATTTTTTTGGATCATTGATGGTTAGAATTTTATATTGCTTGAGGACAAGCAATGATTCAAATGTGGGGGTATTTGATAAGAGTTTATTTTACGTATTTTTAAGTGCATTTTATTAGTTAATTTTGAGTTGATTATTTAGTTTTATAAATAAAATAAAGAGGTTTTTGGTAAAATTATATATTTTTGGTAAAAGTGGATAATATTGCATTTCTATTGATTTTAATGGTAAAAACTTCATTTTTATGCAGGAATGATGATTCAATCACCAAAGGATGTCAAATGAGGTAAAAAATAGAGATTTGGTGATGAATTCAAGTGGCAACAAGAAGAATGAAGTGAAAAACGTTCAAGTGAGGAAATGCAATACAAGTCAGTTTTGACACTCTTCAGTATGTTGACCATATCTGGAGCTACACTTATTGGATTGAGGTGATCTTTATACCATTTTAAAGCTAAGAAAGAGACCTACAATTCGTATGAAGACATCGAAATCCATTTCTGCCATCTTCATGGGCAAAACGTTGGAATACAGAAGCTGCATTCTGTGGTCGGAAGTTAAAACAGAGGTTTGAACAGGTGACAGTATTTTGATCATATCTCAGGCTACAAAGCTCCGATTTGGATGATTCTTGAAGCATTGGAAAGCTAACTCAAAGGGCTACAACTTTTGTGTTTTACACAAAAGCTAGTTTGGCCTTTATCATGGAGAAAATCGCAGTTGAAATAAGGCCAGAGTGAAAACGCGAGTAGACAAAACGCGAGTTTATGCTGCGTTTTGTGTAGGCACGTTTTATAGCCGAAATTCTGCAATTTGACTCAGTCAATTCTCTTGTGTTCATACCACTTTCCAGCTATAAGATGCAAGGGAATTCGGTGCACATGCTTCTGCAATAAAAGAGAAGACCAAATGAGTGTGGACAAAAAGGAAACATCATATCTTTGACTTCTTTTTACAAAATATGAGTGGAGGAAATTATGAAGTGAGAGGAATGGAATTTCTACCACCTTTTATGCAGAAACACAGGGGAGAAGCCTGGCATCACCATACGTAGCTAGTTTTCCTTCTTGCAACAAGTTTTCTCTCTAGTTAAGAGTTCTTAGAGAAGCATTTGGTTTTTCACTTGTAACCATCTTGTACAAGAACATAGCAGGAATTGGAGAGCTTTACCTTCAATTGGCTAAGCTTTCTTTTACCTTTCTTATACTTGTACTTCATGATGTTTTGCATTAATAAACTTGTGAGTTTGATTGTTAAATCATTCATGAGTAGCTAATTTCCTTTATCTAGGGAGTAGATGAAGCTTATGGCCAAATGATATGAAGTGATTGTGATTTATGCTTGTTATGTCTTGTATTAACTTATCTACTTGTGTATGTTGGATTACTTGTTGTTGCTTGATCACCAATAGCAGGTTTATAGTTGTTTTTACTCATTGAGAAATGGTAAAAATAATGGAATGACATAAGTAGAGCTTGAGTAGTATATTCATGAGAATAGAAATACATTCAAGTGGATAAAATCTATATTTCAGGTATGCACAAAACAGATTTAGTATTTTCCAAGAGATTAGGAAAAACTAATCTGTTTTAACCCATTATTATCATGAAAATGTGATTTTGGTATTGTTGGAAATGAATCCTTGGTTAAACAAGAGCAGTAACAAGTGTTAAATTCATTCGTTTTAGATCTTTTGTGTTATATGTGGAATCTACATCCGTAAATCTTAATATTTAGTGAATTCTACTTCTATTGTGAAATTGCATTTATCTATTTAAGAATTTTTGTAGTTGAATTAAATTCTGAAGTTTCTGCTCAAATTAATTGTAAGTCTAAATAATAGAGTAAATTAGTATCTAATAATTGTTTTAATTGCTCCTCGTGGGATCGACCCGATACACATCTTGTACTACAATTGCGACCTGTATACTTGCAGTCCAACGGGTGTAAATTCGGAATTAAACTTGCATTGATAGTAAAAATCCCGTCATGCTTCATATTCTCTTTGGCATGGTAGATTAGCACATACTAATCATAAAACTTTGCAGTTTATGTTTAAACATGGGCTGATTTCGTTCAAAGATAATGTTGAAAAAAGGTGTGAAACATGCATACAAGCAAAAATGACCAGACTACCTTTTCCTAAAGCAGAAAGAAACAATGAGTTGTTAGATCTTATTCATTCTGACGTTTGTGAATTAAATGGGTTTCTAACAAGAGGAGGAAATAGGTATTTCATCACATTCATTGATGATTATTCAAGATATGTGTATGTTTACTTGATGAAAACGAAAGATGAGTCATTTCATATGTTTAAGTGTTACAAAAATCTTGTGAAAAATCAACAAGGAAAGAAAATTAAAATTTTGAGAAGTGATAGAGGTAGGGAATATTTTCCTACTAATTTTTCTCAATTTTGTGAAGAAAATGGGATTATACACCAAACTAGTGCACCTTATACTCCGCAACAAAATGGTTTGGTAGAAAGAAAAAATAGAACTTTAGAAAATATGGTAAATGCCATGATTTTAAGTTCTGGACTGCCAAAAAATTTGTGGGGAGAGGCATTACTTGCTGCTTGTCATATACATAATCGAGTAACTTCACTTAAATCCAAGATATCGCCATATGAATTATGAAAAGGAAGAAAACCAAACTTGAAGTATTTTTGAGTTTGGGGTTGTATAGCCTTTTATAGAGTCCTTGATCATAAAAGACCTAAATTGGGACCTCGAGCACTTAAAAGTGTGTTTGTAGGCTATGCTGAAAATTCAAAAGCATGTCGGTTGCTAGATTTAGATTCTAACGTCATAGTGGAATCTAGAGATGTCGAATTTTTGGAAGATAAATTTCTTTATAATTCGACAATAAGTACAGATTCAAGCCAAGAGCCACCGCCCATTTCCAATGCTAGACTCTCTGATAATAATAAAAGGGATGCAGGGGACATTCCAAGTGAATTAAAGAGGAGTCAAAGGCAACGGAAAGAAAAACATTTATCTTCTGATTTTATAGATTCACAAGCTATTATTTTCTTAGTTGAAGGTGATAGACAATTTCTACTTGACAAGATTCCTGTCTTGTTAACTGTAGAAGATGATCCTAAAACTTTTAGTGAAGCTATAAAATCAAGAGATGCATCATTTTGGAGAGAGGCAATTAATGATGAAATGGATTTATTATTGAGTAATAATACTTGGATCCTAGTTGATTTGCCTCCGGGTTCTAAACCAATTGGCTGTAAGTGGGTATTTCGAAAGAAATATACTACTGATGGATCTATACAAACTTTTAAGGCAAGATTAGTAGCAAAAGGATTTAGGCAAAAGGAGGGAATCGATTATTTTGATACTTATGCACCAGTGGCTAGAATTACATCTATAAGAGTACTATTA
The DNA here is from genome assembly GCF_036785885.1 of Coffea arabica. NCBI lineage: Eukaryota > Viridiplantae > Streptophyta > Magnoliopsida > Gentianales > Rubiaceae > Coffea > Coffea arabica. The sequence continues at coordinate 7,081,013 of NC_092318.1, read as the reverse complement.
GCATTGGCTTCAATGTTTGATTTGTGTGTACATCAAATGGATGTGAAAATGGCCTTTTTAAATGGTGACTTAAATGAAGAGGTGTATATGGATCAACTAGAAGGTTTTGTTCTACCAGGGAATGAAAAGAAAGTTTTCAAACTAATAAGGTTTTTGTATGGTTTAAAACAAGCACCTAAATAGTGGCATCAAAAGTTTGAATCTACTATACTCTCTAATGGTTTTAAATATAATAATACTGATAAATGTATTTATTCAAAGTTTACTAGAGAGTATGGTGTGATAATCTGTCTATATGTGGATGACATGCTAATTGTTGGTACTAATTACAAAGGCGTTGAAGAAACTAAGAAGTATTTGTCTTCCATATTCAATATGAAAGATCTTGGAGAAGTAGATACTATCTTAGGAATTAAAGTTAAGAGACATAGTGGGGGCTATTCTTTAAGTCAATCTCATTATGTTGAGAAAGTTTTGAACAAGTATCAACATTTGAAGGTAAAAGAAGTAAGCACTCCTTATGATCTTAACTTTAAGTTGTTTGAAAATTCTGGAAAGCCGATTGCTCAATTAGAGTACGCTAGTGCAATTGGTAGCCTAATGTATGCTATGCATTGTACTAGGCCAGATATTTCATATGCAGTTTGTAGACTTGCTAGGTACACTAAGAATCCTGGTATAGAGCATTGGAAAGCTATAGGTAGAGTGCTTGGATAGCTTAAAAGAACAAAAGATTTAGAGCTTTCCTATAACAAATTTCCGGTTGTACTTGAAGGTTATTCCGATGCAAGTTGGTAACCAGGGTATGTGACAAAGTGTCTACTTCTGGATGGATTTTTATGTTGGGTGGAGGAGCTGTTTCTTGGGCATCAAAGAAACAAACCGTCATAACTCATTCCACCATGGAGGCTGAATTTGTAGCCTTAGCAGCTGCATGCAAAGAGGCCGAATGGCTAAGAAACTTACTGTTAGACATCGAGTTGTGGCCAAAACCGATGCCAGCCATTTCTTTGCATTGTGATAGCGAAGCCACTATGTCTAGAGCGTTAAATAGAATATATAACGGCAAATGTAGGCATATAAGTCAAGCCATGAATATATCAGACAATTATTGAATGATGGCATAGTCACAGTGGTGTATGTTAGATCATTCAACAACCTGGCGGATCCATTCACTAAAGCTCTCTCAAGAGATGTAGTGAAAGCAACATGATTAGGAATGGGGTTAAAACCCGTTGTCTAGAACCACTAGTAATGGTAACCCAACCTCTCTTCTAGCACTAACACTAGACGAAAGGTTTAAAGGGTAATAACAAGTTACTAATAAGTGGTTGTGAGCACTAGAAAATTGTATTATACCATTCCAAAGTACTAGTGCAGTTTGATACATAAGAGGCTGAGTATCATACTCTTAATGAAGTTAAATATGGTTTCATAGTGCCTTGGTAATAAAGGCTTGAAATGTACTTCACCTATATGATCATGGGAGTGGTGCCGCTCCTAGCAAAAGTGGGGGTTTTCTTTTGTAAATGATCATGAAGCTAGGATGGAGCACACGGCCGGTAAAAGTGCTAAATCATTTTGTGAACTATTCTCCGAAAAGGATATAATCTTGTGTCTGCTATTTCTGTTTTAACTTTAAAGTTATGGTTTAAGCAACGTAGCCACCATAACTTGTTAGAACAAGTGAAATATTTACACTAAGAGAAGGGTTTAAGTTCACAAACACCTTTCTCTATGCAAGATAATATGAGTGCTAATTTAATTTCATTACAAACTAAGTGGGGAATTGTTGGTAATAGTTTGTAATGAGTATGTTGAAATCCATTGCCCCACATTGAAAGAGGATTAAGTGCATGTTATCTATAAATGAATCATTGTCCTATTTCCTTTACAAACTTGTTCCAACAATATTAGTTTGGAGGGAAAGTTTGGTGGGAAAGTTATTTTCATGGTATATAAAATCTTGACAAGGGCACTTGGGCACTTGGGGCACCTTGGGGCTTTCTGATAGGGTGTCAATCAGAGGTAGTTAATGGCAGTTGGCGGTTACATTTTGCAGACATATCTGTTAATTGGCTAACTACCTATACACCTATTAAATAAGGATTGCATCCTCTGATAGTGCCTTGGAAAGGTGTTTCAATTCTTTTAAATAGTAGGATTTTGACAGAATTAAATCACTTTTACTTTTCATTAGATAGTTCTTAGACTTTGTTGTATCCTAGAGGTAATTTGTCCGTTAGAGGCAAATAACAGCTTAAGGAAAGTGCTTTCACGCCTCAAAGTGTCTGCACTCCTCCAGTTTAGTTTTGTTATTTACTACAGGTTTCCTACAATCGGTAGAAAAATAGAGCTACGGATCCATGTGCACATCCATCTTGAATGTTGTGGATCTAAAACCACAAATCTGGTTCTAAGAGCAACAAAAACTAGCGAAAAATGAATGCATGGGTAGATCTAGGAGCATGTATATGCTAGGATCCTATTTAGAAAGCAAAAAAAAAAAATAGAGGATTGGGTTTGCTCATCCTTTATTGGGATCCTTGATCAGATTTAGGGCCAGATCTATGGCTGTTTGAAACAGTAGGTAGGGTTTTCCTATACTTTTTTTCTACTTCTTCTCACAACTTGCAGCCACTCTATAAAAAGCCTTCAATGCTAGTTCTTTACTGCAACTTAGAGGTCAGAAAGACACACAAAAGTGCAGATTTTTAACTAAAACTTCCTAGTTTATTAGGTTAGTTTAGTTTAGATAGTTTTAATCCATTCTTGAATGCATCTAAACATGCCCAGAGATTGAATATTTAAGATGGAGACATTGAAGGCTCATGTGACAAGGGTGACTTCTCTCCTAATATTTTATTTCTTGTATTAGATTTCAATATTTGGTTACAATACAAGTTTGGTGTTTGCTTTCATGTACTCTATTTTGCTAAGTTTTATATCTAGGGCTTGGATAAACTTTCTATGATTGTTATGTGATGTTTTCTTGGTTAGTTGATGCTTATACTTTGTGCAAGTTATTTAGCACTTTTGCTATTACAATGGTGATTAACCGGCCATTGATTATGATTATCTAAAGGTAGAGAACGATGTAATAAAAGTGCAAGTTCAATACTAGTTTATGAAGTGCTAAACCCAGATAGTACACTAAACAAAATAGTGGTGCACCTTTATAGTTTTTTACCAAGTAATTTCATTAAATCTAATAAGCTTATAACTAGTTTTATTACAATGAAAGTAGGTATATAATAGTTATAAGTATGGTTAGTACAATGGCAAAAGCAAGTATCATGTATATTAGGAAATTACACCATTGTTTAGCCAAGGTAATCAAACTCATTTAATTGATAATTTCACTTGAAATAGTAGTTAGGAATTCCATAATTCTAGGAGGTATTTCCTTTTCTTACATGTTAGTGTTATAAATTTAATTACTTTTAATTGTGATCATCTAAATAATAACGAAGTTCAAATAGCATTGGTAATTGATTCCTCTTTCCTGTCAGATCAACACTCAAATATTTCCTATAATCATGTACGCCTTGCATACTTATAATAGTAGAATTTTAAGTTGAATTAAAATTTGATATCAAATTTTGGTACCATTTTGAAAGAACATTTTAATCAACATTGACACTAATAACATGCTTTATTAGTTTCAACACCTTTGTTTTCATTATTTGTATGTTTCAAGTGTTTAGTGTTGCGAGTTAGTGTTTGTGCTTGGTGTTTTGTTTTCTTTGGTGTTTGTGTGAGTTACAATTGTTTTTCCAATTTCTTGTGTTGTTGTGTATTTGTTGTGTGTTTTATTTTTATTTTGATTCTAATTATCTATTCTTCTTGACTAATTGTGCTTTTGAGTGTCTTGGAAGTATTTTTAGGATATAGGAAGGATAGAAAACATGGGGTGGACAAAGATTGAAAGAAGAAAGTTTGGAAATGGATTCTCAATACTTTGAATGTTTATACAATTGAGGAAAATATTGAAGAGTCGCATGTATGTCTTTAAATTCCACTAGTTTTTTTGGTCAAAGGTTGGATGGCTAAGGTTTGGCCACTTGTCTCAATCTTGTCCATTCTCTCTCTAATCTTTGCCAAATTATGTTTCTATCCTCCAAATGTTTCCATTGTCTTACTAACACCCCTAAACTATCATATAAAGTCCCAACCACAATAAAAAGAATATTTGATCAAAGTGTGTGTGGTGAAATAAAATAAAACCAACTCAAGGAAATGTTACAATTCAAATAAAAGTAATAAAGTGCAATGCAAGGAAATGTTATAATGCATGTAGAATGCAATGGAAGGACATGTTATAAGAGATTTAAATCTTAGGGCAAGGCATGTAGTTTAGGAGAATTGTGTTTTAAACCCTCACACTCTCTCCCCCTTAAAGAATTTTGTTCTTAAAATTCTCACCTTGATCACTGGATATTTTGCACGAATGTCCTCTTCCACTTTTCAAGTAGCTTTCTCTATCTCATGATTTCTCCACAAAACCTTTACCAAGGGTATCTGTTTAGTCCTTAATTCCTTTACTTTTCGATCTAAGATTTGTACCGGCCTTTCTTCATAAGTCAGGAATTCGTCAATGTCAATTTCTTCTAGTTTCAGTACATGAGTGGGGTCTGGATGATACTTCTTCAACATAGAAACGTGAAATACATCATGGATCCTGGATAGACTCGTGGGTAACTGGCGGGTATTTTTACATACGTGCAAGTTTAAAAAAACCGAATTACACCCGTTCACTGCAAGTATACAGGTCAACTAGTAATTTAGGGTATATATCGGGTCGATCCCACAGGGAAGAGTAAACAATTACCGGTATTACTAAAGCTTCTCTATTATTTAGACTATCAATGAATTATAACAAATTTAACCTACTGAAATTGTACAAAATAACAAATAAAAACTCCTTAGGTTGTGGTGTCCCTATCTACTCATGCAAGTGCCATATTTGGATCATTGAGTACTACATCTAGGCTAATTATGGTGTAATTTCCTTATGCATTTGAATCCTACTTTCGTAGTGAATCAATTATACTTATAACTAATCCATACCTATTCTCATGGTTATGAAATTAGCTACAAGTTCATTTCTTCAGTGAAATTACATGAAATGAATCACTAAAAATCACATAGATGCACCTCTACTTTCGTGAGTGTACTCCCTATGTTTAGCACTTCTTGAACTAATGTTAAATCTCAATTTTCATTGCAGAAATAACACCTTAGATAATCACAATTAATGGTACCATATTAATCATGATTTAAAGAGCTAAAGTACTAAATAATTTGCTCAAATCATAGCAGTCAAATAGCCAAATAATAAGCACTAACAATCATAGAAAGTTCAACCAAACCCAAGGTATAAACTTTGAAGACACATATTAAACATAAAATCCAGAACTTGTATATTAACTAAACTTGGAATCAAGTACAAAAGATAAAGAGTTGGAAGGAATACAACCCTTGTCACGTGAGCTTTCTTCCTTGCCTTCTTCATCCTCCATCTTCTTCTTTATCTAGCTAATAACAAGAATGGATGAACTATCTTACTCTATACTAAGCTAAACTAACACTAAGAGAATGAAAAAGCTACATTTTTGCAGACTCCAAGCTTCTCCCGTATGATCATAGACCTCAAATGTCTCTGCATATAAGCTGATGAAAAGTCCTTCCCTTACCAGTCAAAAATTTCTGCTATGACTCTCCACTTTGATTCTCCAAATCTGGTGTTAACCAAGTCAACAAACACAAAGTTCCAGCCTCTTTACTCTACCGTATATTTTTGACTTGATAATAAGCTATTTTTCTTCCTTTGTTCATCAGAAACATGTGCAGCCTACGTTTTCTCTCCAACCCTAGCTGGAAAGTAGTGTGAAGATGAGAAAAATCGCTTAGCCAATTGCAGAAATTCGGCTGCCATACGCGTTTTTACTTTTGACCTCACTTCAACTGCATTTTTCTCCATGATGAAGGCCGAACTGGCTTTTGTACAAAACACAAACGTTGTAGCCCTTTGAGTTAGATTTCCAATGCATCAAGAATTACCTCATTTGGATCTGTGTAGGCTGAGATATGACTGAAATACCCTTGCCTGCTTCATGCCTTGTTCCAGTTTCGACCAATAGCAATTGACTCTGTACTTCGGCTTTTTGACCTGGAAAACCTTCAACTGGATTCAGATGTCTTCACAAAAGTTGTAGATCTATCTCTTATCTTCAAATGGGTTCAAGAATCATCCCAATCCGATCATTGTAGCTCAAGTTATAGCCGAAATATGAAAATGTGTCAAAACTGTCGAAATACACAAAATCCAAGTAAAAAGTGATAAAAACCTCATTTAACCACTTAAAAGCATTTTTCACCAATTATAGCCAAAATGATTCATATTCTTCCAATAATATAACCACAAAGTGACTAAAAATAATATAAAATATCATACAATTATTACGTAAATTAGTCACTTATCAAACTCTCCCACACTTAAATCATTACTTGTCCTCAAGCAATTCACACATAATCAAATGCAATGATTCAAGAGGTGAAACAATATTTGCACTTTTGTCAAATTTAATTCCTCAAGACTTGGAAAATAATTATTATACAATTGTTCAAATTACACTAAATACTCATAATATCAAGTAAAGGAAAGATAATTATACCCTAAATTCAACAAGTTAAACTTAATCTCTCACCCTAACTTAAATTTACAAATAAGCAAATCACATAGTCAATTTATAGCTTTCCTCCTCCTATAATCATCTTCTTCTCAAAATTCTATAACTAAGAGGGATTTATTCATACTAATTTTTACTTAAATAGTGAAAATGCCTTTTTACGCGAAAATCGACACTTTTAGGTGAAGATCCCCGGTTACTCAACATTTCACTTATTCAAGTTGTTATGCATACTCTTAATTCAAGTACCTTTTTACGCGAATGTCGACATTTGTAGATGCCAACCCCCGGTTACTCGAGTACGTGAATCATTGGAGTAGAAAAATTTTTATTTACTTTCTTTTTTTCTCTTTTTTTTCTTTATTTTTCTTTATTTTTCCCTCATAGAAAAATATATAGAAATAATCAAATGAGGAGTATAACCTTTATCGACTATATCAATCACTTACTTGCAAAATTAAGTAAAGAGAAGAAATCTCATTAAATATGTAAAATTATAGGCATAATTTTCCTCACTTTACCGAATATATTTTCTAAACTGTAAAAATTCTAATTGCGTAATAACCATTTCCAAGTTAAATGAGGACTAAGCCTTCCAAAATACATATAACATTTCAACAATTGGAAGAATTAAACACTTAAGGTTGGAACAATTAGCCCTTTTTGAATGAAAATGCAAAAATTTGAAGAACTTTTGGGCCATAGTGAAATATTGGAAAAGATTTTAGAAAATTTTTTACAGAGTTTCTCCTTATAAATGGAAGAAAACTCCCTGCCAACAAACCCAATTTCAATCAAATTATCCACATGGCAAATAATTCAAACACAATTCCAACATTTCTAAACATTTAAATTCACAAAATATCATCACATGGCAAGTAAATGCAAGTCCAGTATTTTCCTCCCCGACACTTAAACTTCACATTGTCCTCAATGTGAGAAAAGGAAAATAAATAAAGAGTAAAAGAAAATACTCATATGAACTTGCGCAATCCAAATCCATGGCCAAATGATGAATTTTCAACCTTATTTGGAAAAGAATTGAGAGTTTAATTATTGCACCCTGGAAAAAGACAAAATCAAAACAAATCAACTTCTTAAAAATAAAAGGCTGCAATCAACAAAAACATGCAATTGAAGGAAAAAGGAAAAATGATCAAGCATGTGGAACCATACAATGTTCAAGGGATAAAAACATGAAATAAGCTAATCTTTACTAATCAAATACATGCATTAGTATCCAAAGCAAAGGGAAGCTAATTTCACACAAAAAATCCACAATCATGAACAAAATAAGTTCCATTTATACATTTTGTCATCAATGATCAAATTCCCGCAAGTACAAAAGTAATCTCAAAATGGAGGCAAACACACCAAACCAAAATATAAATGACCTTCGTGAGAATTCATGAAATACTAAAAACTATTGAACCACAAAAATTGTAAGTGCATTTATGAATTTTCTCAATTAAGGTCATCTTCAATTCACCTCTTCTTTTAGAATTACCTAAGAATTCACGAAATCATTCAATCAAGCACCTTTTCATTCATTAGATAATCTAAATTACTCACATAAATATAAAAAAAACTCCCACTAAGCTAATTAAAATGCTACATTTTGCTACTTAATATGCAACTACGTCATCAAGCCAAATTAAACATAAAACTAGCAAGAATTCACCAAATAAGTACAATAAATGTAAATCACAAAATATAGTTATCACTAACAATCACCAATAGCATCAATAAGCTCAAATAAATGCACCTAACTTCACATATTAAAAATTGCCTAAAAATAGAAAATATTCAATCATGGCAAAATTCAAATAACAAAGTTAGGTGACGAATTGTTACCTCAAGGTGGTTTGGTGATGTTTAGAGATGAATATGATGTGAAAACCCCCAAGAAATTTACTCCAATTTGACCTCAATTGAGTGATTCAATAAAGTGCAACCCTAACTATTGGTAAGCTTGAAACCACTTCAGAGTTGTTTTTGAAAAAATATGAACTATGAAATTCACTCTAGAGGATGGGAGAAAGTGATTCGGTGAAGGTTATTTGAAGATTAAATGGTGAAAAGTGGTGTTTTAGTCAGTGGTGTGTGTTTGAGGTGTTAGTGTGTGAGTTGGGTTGAAGAAAAAGGGAAAAAATTGTTAGGAATCTGTGAAACGGATTCATCTTACACTGGTTACTATTCACAATCCGGCCAGAAATTGGAGGGATTCGTGGAGGGATTCTGGGTAGAATTTTTTTTTTTTTTTTTTTTTTTACTGTTGCATATCCGGCCAGTTTCTGGCCGGATTTTCGGCCGGATTCTGTCCAGAATGCTCGAAAAAATTTTCTTTCCTCCCCTGACTATCCGGCCTTCAATCCGGCCAACATTTGGCTGGATTTATGGCCGGATTTGCTGCAGAAAAAGCTATTTTCTGCAGTTTTTCCTCCAAATTTGCTTGACCAACCTTCCACATTCAACCTACTTCATGTTCTTTGAATAAAATTCAAATTTAACATGATCATGCATGAATATAACTTAAACATGAAACATTTTAAATGCATGAAATGCAGCAATTGAACATGAAAGCTCCCTTTTTGCCTTAATATAAACACCTTTGCAATTGAGATCATTTGCATGAACTCTTGTCATTGCCACCTACAAAACACACAAAAACATTAATCGAACAACTAAAACTTACTAAAAACAAGCCAACATGAAGAAAAATGGAGTTGAAAAGTGATCCAAGCCTTCGTTTTTAAAAGGATCCGAGGTCGGATCATGATGATTGAGCTCGGATCAAGAAGCTCGAAGTTTTTCTCTGACTGCAGAAGTGGATCCGAGCTCGGATCCATTGAATCTGCACTTATTGCAGAATTTTTGCAATTTTCAGTTTGACCTCAATTCTTCAAAATACACCCTAGATCATTTCTATGTCAAAATAAACCATTCGCGCACATGTAAAATGATCTAAACATGCATTCTAAACCTCTTTAATGCATCAAAAACCATAATTACTGAATTTGAGGTATTGAGATCTTTGATCAAACTTCGCCTTTTTTACCTCATTTGGTCACTTTTCCAAAACCTACAAATGAAAAACAACAAAATTACTCAAACTTATACTTTAAACATAAATCACTCCAAAGTAACACCAACTTAAACAAGCATTGGGTTGCCTCCCAATAAACGCTTCTTTAAAGTCAATAGCTTGACTATTTCTCCTCATTTTTCAAGGAGATTTAATTAACGAATAATCCACCATTTTAGGCCTTGGTGGATCATTGTAAGGTGACTTAATAGAAAAAGCCACATGATCTAATGATGTGAGAGATGGAAGTGACTTACATATTCCAAGTGTTTCATAGATATTACCTTGAATATGCACCACTTGAGAACTTACCAAAGGAAATGTCATGAGAGTATCTTGGGCAGGAATTGTGAGGACCCGAAATTTTTTTTATTATTTTATTTTATCGAGTATTAGTAGTTTGTTTAAATATTTATTTACTCATTTTTCTCCAAATTATTTATTTCGATCATTTAAAATCCATTTATATGGAACGACGCCTCTTTTATATTTTTAAAAGCGTTTTGTTGGAAAAATTCACTCTTCGAAAACTCGTTTAGTTCGGAATAACGAGTGCACGTTTTTCGAGACTATATTTGAATCGAGAGTGTATTAATATTGGAGAATTAAGAACGATCAATAATAGATTAAGAAAGGTTAATTGAGGAATTAATACTCAATTCACGTGAGGACTCGTAAAATTATTATTTTTAAACCCCTAATTTTGGCTCAATTAATTATCTATTTGGATTTTTGCCCGAATATTATTTTCTATCCTTATTAGACCTAAATATATGGTTTTATAGCTTCGTTATATTTTTAAAGTGTCTCGTTTCAAAAATTATTTTCTTAGAAGCTTGTTTAGTGAAAAAGTGAAAACGTGTCTGAAAACTTTAGCCAATTAGGAGTACAATAAGCTCAAAAATTTAAGACATATACAATGGTCCTAAAATAGGCAATTTTAGGTTTAAATATTGAAGTGATAGTTAGTGGTAAGATCGTTATAAGAATTTCTCAAAGGTTTCAATTTTTATTGCGCCTAAATTAGAAATACGTGTTTCACGTGCGCGCTTAATTGAGGGACTTTGGACAATTATTTTGGGACAATTAAGAATGAATAATATTTATATAAATGTAAGTGTCCTAGAGGTTTAGTGCACTAGTGCAACAAACGTGAGAGAAATCGAACACAAAACGCGCGCGTAGGGCACTAGTTGCAATTAAAATTTTACGTACTTAAAATATTAGACGTCAAGCGTCTTTTGTACGCAAAGGCATCCGAATCACATTTCATTTCTGCTACTGCAATGGACGGATAGCACAGCCGCAGCTCTTCACCATTTCCTTCTACAAATCTCACAAAAATCACAACCAAACCTCCATAGATTCAACCAAAACTTCACATACACTTAGCTCTACACTTGGACAACACATTAAGCTGAAAAGGGGAGGACCTTTCACGGTTTCTTCAGGCTTCAAAAGGACCGAATCTCTGTCTTAAACATCAACTAAGAGTAAGTCTTAATCTAGCCTTCTAACTTTGATTTTTGGAAGTCTAGTATATCTTTTAGCTCTTGATCTCTTATGGATTGTTGTGGATGTTGGAAAATTGTTAAATGTGGGCTCTATGAACTCCCACTTTGGGTTGATGGCTGTGATGATGTTTGATGATGGTTTTATTGCTGAATTAGAGCTTAAGGAAGTAGATTAAAGGTGCATTGTTGCCAGAAACGTTATTGAACTCTTGAAGCAAAAAGTTCCCATTTTACCCCTGCTCTGTTCGGTCACTTTAATGCAGAAATTTGAGGATTTAATGGCTTGATTGTGTTGTTTAAATGTTGTAGTAGTTGTGTAAAAATTTTCATTGAAAAATACTGAGTTTTGGTGGGTCAAACGAATTTATTTCAAAAACTAGTAATCTGGAAAACGGTTTCGTCGTAACCCAGACCAGTGTTTGTATTTCGTCCATAACTCCGTACTCCGATGTCGAAATCAAGTGCCGTTAGCGGCATTTAAAACTAGACGTTCCCATGTTTCCAACGGTGTATAATGTACATTCTGATTTCATGTGTGTCAGCCACACCATTCATCTGAAGTCGGCTGTCCTGTTTCTCCGTTCTGCCGAAATGATTTGATGATGCTGCAACTTTAGGCTTAATTTCGAGCTAGTTGCATGCTGAAAATTGAAACGATTTCTTCTGTGAAATTTTAGCCCTGTGAATTTATTTTCTAACACTATCAACCATTCCCAATTATGAATTAAATTGAGGGAGTTATGATCAAAATACGGCGACTGCCTCGTTTTTGAAACCTTAGATTTGGACAGATTGCCTTAAGGATTTTTCCAAACTTTGGTTGATTGATTAACCACCTTTCCGAAGGTATTTTTCCACGAAATTTGATAGAGAGATACCCTTCATATAGGAGTATTATACTACAAAATTTGGTATCAATCCAAGTCCGTTTCGACACTTAACTAAAGGTCCAAAGTCGGAACCAAATCTGGAAATTTGTTAACAGTCTTGAAATTTATCCAACTTTGAGCTACCATATCTTGGGCCTCGCAACTCCGATTCTCGATCCACTTGTTCTGCCCTAAACCTTACTTGCACCTCTAATTGAGCTACAAATTTCAAGGGCTGGTTTGTAACGAGTGAATTCTGCTGAATTTTCAAAGTTAGCAAAAAACCAACCCCGGCTCAATCCTGGGTGATTTGGAACAGCAACTTTAAGCTCATTTTTGAACACCTTCCACTTAGATTCATGGAAAAGTGTCTTCTAAGAACTTTTAGTACTTTGGAAGAGGTTTCCAACAGTACCAAGTTTTCCAATTTTCGACATGTGAAATCTGAGATACGATTTTTTCAAAATATCGTATCAAAACTGAAATTTTCTGAATTTCAAGGAAATGGAGTTTTTCAAGTATTCCTTATTCCTTCGATAATACTTGAACGTTTATGCTTGATTTCCAAGATAACAAAACTCGATTGCTCTTGTACATTAAGAAACTCCACTTGAACCTCGATTTACTAGTAATGGAGGTTCATTTTCATGAAATTTCCCCAGATTGTACTAGTGCACAATCTTCCTTGATAATTGGGATGTGTGAATGATAATTCACTATTAAATACTCAGGCGCTCAAGAGGACCTTCCAGAGGATCTCATGGGAGACGCCTAAACCATCATTTGAACTCGCTACTTGAATCATTGTGAGTGTCAAGTGCATGAACTTGTTGTTAAGTGGTTATCTGTTTCTTATCCGTTATGTAAATTTGAAATTTTGAGATGAGGGTGTACTTTATCGCACTCGTTCTCTTTCAAATGAAATTATATTCGAATTTTGCTATGTGAATTCGTATCCAACTTGTACATGGTAATGTGGATGTGATTTGTACTTGTGATTCGTATATGTGGTCCGTATTTGTGATTCCTATTTGGAATCGTCGATTTGAGCGTTGCTCATCGACTTATATTCGTATTCGTATTCATATTCGGGGGACGCCCAAAACTCGTTGGCTAACTTTGCGAATCGAGCCAGCATGGGCTTGGTCGATAAGCTTAGCAAACCATGAGATATTCGTAGAGCATGATCTATTGGAGAGATCTTGCTCGGCATTACTCGTGCAGTATTGCCATGATATACTCGAGTATTATCAAAAATTTTGATGAGCGGGCCCGGTAAGGGGGTGTAACGGTGACGGGATTCGAAGAAAAGTGGTGTATCTACGGATTTGATACTTATGTGGTTGACGGAGTGTCAACGTGAGATGTGATCTAGACTTCGACTCGACTACGTGGAATTTAGCTCCTGAGAGCTACAGTATCCTTGAATTGTTTCTGTTTATTTTTCCTATTCGAAATGTGAATTATTCGAATTTGATAGCCTTACCTACAGTGTAATTGTTGTTGCTACTTGGATTATGTGTTTGCATGTGTGTTTTCTTGGCCTCACTGAGTATTGGCTCATCCTATTAGTTTGTTTTCCTTAACAGGTTGGATTGGAAGATTTTGGTAAAGCCGACTAGATTATACTTTTGATTGGAATCGGGGCTGTAAATGTGTAGTCGACTTTTAATGGTTGCATTTTGGAACTTGATGTATCTTTTGTGAACATGATGTAAGATTTAAATATTTAGTTAAGGAAGCGACTTTTCTTTATTTTGACTCGTAGTATTTGGTATGTATCGTTAAGTTCGATTTGATTTGTCTTGAGTCCTGGCGAGAGTTGGGCAGGCGTCCCGCGGATACCCTTGGGTTCGCCCTTGGGAGAAGTGGAGGGCGTCACAGGAATACCTTTAGAACCTATACTTTCAATGCACTCCTCAAGAGGGGTGAAAAATGAATCATTAAAACTCACCTCTTGAGGCTCAAAGTTAGTTCCAAAGATATTATCATGTGAAATGGACATTTGCTCATTGAAACACAATTGAGATTCATCATTTTCATCAAAATGCAACCCATTTTCACATACAACATTCCCACCATTCATGCTAGGATCATTTTGCAAATTATTAGAGGAAATAACTTCACACAATGCATTCAATTGCTCATGTATTCTACCAAAGTGAGAAGCTAATTCTTCTATTCTTTCCTCAATCCTATCAAAACGGTCGGATGTTGCATTTGCTAGTTTTTCTATTGCTAAATCAAATTGATTAGAAAAATTTTCTACAGCTAGCTCCCAAGATGCATTAGAATCATCAGCTAATGGTTCACTTTCTAACTCCCAAGGCAGAGGTGCATTAGCTAACTTTTCTATTGCCAACTCCCAAGATGGTTTTGATTCATATTGGACACTTTCATGTTGGCAATCATAAAAATATGAATTATCACTATAAATGCATTGATTATCCCAACCATAAGCAGGAGAATTGCTCCAATTAGCACTATATTGATCAAAACAAGGATTGTAATGTTCTAATTCATCAAAATAATCCACATTTTGTGCTTGTCTACATGTATTAGTAGCATGATAACTTCCACACAAGTCACAAATCATACGATAAGAATTAAAAGTATTAACATTCCTCCCTTGCTCAATTTCATGCATAATTGTGTCAATTTGAACTTGTAACATCATAACATCAAATTTAGCCTTTAAGCACCTTAAACCATCTTCAAAAGACATACATTTAGTAAATTCTTGATTACTTCTATTGAAGGAGCTTTGCACTTGGTAACCATCCATTGCCAAACTTCCATTTCTCAAGCATTGTCCTCCAAATTGACCTACCCTCCTCATTACCTAAATTTACTTTTAAACAACTTAAGAGCAAAATTAATAAGAAGAATAGGTGATAAAACACATACACACAATAAACACTAAAATAACAGAAAATAAAATTCACACTATAACTAATAAAATGTCTAAACTAATAAAGTTGGTCTTCACACCGATATTGCCAAATCTTACCCGGCAACGGCGCCAAAAACGTGGCGGGTATTTTTACATACGTGCAAGTTTAAAAAAAATCGAATTACACCCGTTCACTGCAAGTATACAGGTCAACTAGTAGTTTAGGGTATATATCGGGTCGATCCCACAGGGAAGAGTGAACAATTACCGGTATTACTAAAGCTTCTCTATTATTTAGACTATCAATGAATTATAACAAATTTAACCTACTGAAATTGTACAAAATAACAAATAAAAGCTCCTTAGGTTGTGGTGTCCCTAACTACTCATGCAAGTGCTATATTTGGATCATTGAGTACTACATCTAGGCTAATTATGGTGTAATTTCCTTATGCATTTGAATCCTATTTTCGTAGTGAATCAATTATACTTATAACTAATCCATACCTATTCTCATGGTTATGAAATTAGCTACAAGTTCATTTCTTTAGTGAAATTACATGAAATGAATCACTAAAAACCACATAGGTGCACCTCTACTTTCGTGAGTGTACTCCCTATGTTTAGCACTTCTTGAACTAATGTTAGATCTCAATTTTCATTGCAGAAATAACACCTTAGATAATCACAATTAATGGTACCATATTAATCATGATTTAAAGAGCTAAAGTACTAAATAATTTGCTCAAATCATAGCAGTCAAATAGCCAAATAATAAGCACTAACAATCATAGAAAGTTCAACCAAACCCAAAGTATAAACTTTAAAGACACATATTAAACATAAAATCCAGAACTTGTATATTAACTAAACTTGGAATCAAGTACAAAAGATAAAGAGTTGGAAGGAATACAACCCTTGTCACGTGAGCTTTCTTCCTTGCCTTCTTCATCCTCCATCTTCTTCTTTATCTAGCTAATAACAAGAATGGATGAACTATCTTACTCTATACTAAGCTAAACTAACACTAAGAGAATGGAAAAGCTACACTTTTGCAGACTCCAAGCTTCTCCCGTATGATCATAGACCTCAAATGTCTCTGCATATAAGCTGATGAAAAGTCCTTCCCTCACCAGTCAAAAATTTCTGCTATGACTCTCCACTTTGATTCTCCAAATCTGGTGTTAACCAAGTCAACAAACACAAAGTTCCAGCCTTTTTACTCTACCATATATTTTTGACTTGATAATAAGCTATTTTTCTTCCTTTGTTCATCAGAAACATGTGCAGCCTACGGTTTCTCTCCAACTCTAGCTGGAAAGTAGTGTGAAGATGAGAAAAATCGCTTAGGCAATTGCAGAAATTCGGCTGCCATACGCGTTTTTACTTTTGACCTCACTTCAACTGCATTTTTCTCCATGATGAAGGCCGAACTGGCTTTTGTACAAAACACAAACGTTGTAGCCCTTTGAGTTAGATTTCCAATGCATCAAGAATTACCTCATTTGGATCTGTGTAGGCTGAGATATGACTGAAATACCCTTGCCTGCTTCATGCCTTGTTCCAGTTTCGACCAATAGCAATTGACTCTGTACTTCGGCTTTTTGACCTGGAAAACCTTCAAACTGGATTCAGATGTCTTCACCAAAGTTGTAGATCTATCTCTTATCTTCAAATGGGTTCAAGAATCATCCCAATCCGATCATTGTAGCTCAAGTTATAGCCGAAATACAAAAATGTGTCAAAACTGTCAAAATACACAAAATCCAAGTAAAAAGTGATAAAAACTTCATTTAACCACTTAAAAGCATTTTTCACCAATTATAGCCAAAATGATTCATATTCTTCCAATAATATAACCAAAGTGACTAAAAATAATATAAAATGTCATCCAATTATTACGTAAATTAGTCACTTATCAGTAACTCCAACCGGTATGCCACGTTCCCTACTCGTTGAAGAATTTTGAATGGTCCTACGTATCTCGGTTGAAGTTTCTTTCTTTTTCCTGCTGTGAGATTTCGAAGTGGTGTAACCTTTATAAATACCTTGTCCCCAACTTCAAACTCGAAGTCTTTTCGTCGATTATCTGCATAACTCTTCTGTCGACTTTGCGTTGTTTGAAGCCTTTGACGTATCACCTTCACCTTCTCATAAGCATCTTTGATTCATGGCACTGCAATTGGGTCTAAAACCCTTCTTTCTCCTACTTCATCCCAATATATTGGTGATCGGCACTTTCTTCCATAGAGAGTTTCGTACGGTGCCATTTGTATGGAGGAATGATAACTATTATTGTATGCAAATTCGACTAACGCCATATACTGTCCCCAGCTTCCACCAAAATCCAAACTACAAGTGCTTAACATGTCCTCAAGTGTTTGAATGGTTCTCTCTGACTGTCCATCAGTTTGGGGATGATACATAGTTCTAAAGTTCAACTTGGTCCCCAAGACTCCTTGTAACTGTTACTAGAAATGAGACACAAACCGTGGATCTATATCAGAAACAATGCTTATTGGGATCCATGCAATTTGACTATCTCATCCATGTACAGTTAGGCCAATTTCTTCAAAGAGTATCTCATATTATAGGCAAGAAATGAGCAGACTTCGTTAACCTATCAACTATTACCCAAACTACATCATGACTTTTTTGAGTACGGGGTAATCCTGACACAAAATCCATGGTAATATGTTCTCATTTTCACTCAGGGATTTCAAGAGGCTGTAGAAGAACTGAGGTTCTGATGTTCAGTTTTCACTTGTTGGCACACTAAACACTTTTAGACAAACTGAGCAATTTCTTTCTTCATTTTATCCCACTAATATAGTTTTCTCAAATCTTGGTATATTTTACTGCTTTTGGAATGTACTGTATACTTAGATCGATGTGCCTCTTCCAAAATCTCTCTTTTTATCACTTCATTTTGCGGCACCACTATCCAATTCTGAAATTCAAAATACCCTCGGAACTACATTAAAGTCTGAGATTTTCCATTTTTGCACTTTTGTTTTACCCATTTTTGCACATCTAGTCATTCTTCTGAGGATGCAACATTCAGCAATTAACAAATCTGATAGGATTCTTCTTTAATCTCTATCTTTACACTCGTGATCAATCTTACAATTTCCAGACCAACCTTATGGTCTAGTATTCAGCAACTGCATTTTCCAAAACCAAACTTGTGACCTAAGTCAATCATCTAAATATTTTCAAGCAACATTATGTCCTTCTACTCTCTGATAGCAAAATCATCCAGGACTAACCTCATATCTAGCTTTTGATACCAATTGTCGAATATAAACTTTGGGTTCTAATAATAAATGGTAAGAAATATAGAAAAGCTCCTTGTGATTTCTTCGAAAGTCAACCAGTTGCCTTATAGTTTTGAAACATCCACGTAACCCCTTGGTGATTCAAACTAAAGTGAAACAGCACTTTTTGACCAGCTGTGACACCAGTAGCCTACATTTTGTTTTTTTTTTTTTTAAATTTTCCTTTCCTTTTTTTTTTGTTTGTTTTGTTTTCTATTCTTGTCTTTCTTCCTTCTTCCTCCACTACCGTGCAACCACCACTGCCACACCACCTCTTTCTCCTCCTTCCTTCCCTACCACCCGTCACCACTTCTTTCTTTTCTAAAAACATACCATCTTGACAAAACCACAGCATCCTGAAGTTCCAAAGGCTTCCACACTATTCTTCATCTCTGTCTGCCCTGAAAACTCACAATCCATAATTTAATCTGCGCAAGAAATTGTTGCTTTTTCCTGGGCATCAAATGACAACAAAATTGATAACGGGGAAGATAATAGTAAACTAGTGAGCATGGAAGGGCTGAAAAATAGTAATAGCAATAGAATCGACAGTGACATTGGTGAGAATGGGAAGAACAGGAACAAGAATAGATGGGGATCTAGATTGAACCTCAAGTGGGTTGATCTGCTGTTAGACCCAGACCCGGATTACGTGGTGGTTGTGGGATTGACTGGGGTGTTGGCTTGGGCAAGCATGCAAGTGTTGCGGCAGGGTTTTGCGATTTCCTTTTTCAAAGATATAGGTTTTTGATTAACCTATTCTATAGATGTAATGTTGAGATATTTTCTTAAACAGACGTGTATGTAAAAGATTTGAATGATGAGGAGGAAGAGGAAGTGGGGAGGAGGGAGAGAAAAGAAGAGCGTAGTGGCAGGTGGTAGGCAGAGGGGGCGGGTGGCAAGCGTGAAGGGGAGGATCACGAAGAAAAGAAGAAGATGGGGATATATAATTTTTTAAAATTTTAAAAGTGTCTTAAAAGTTTTAAAATTTATAAAACACCCATGATAGTTAAGTCAAAGGAATTTGAGCACCAAAATAAAAGGAAAAGAATGAAAAGAAAAGAAAATAGGAAATAGGAGAATCACTAAAAACTTGACTCCAATAAAATTACTAAATAAATAAATAAAAACTTCTAGGTTTGGTTTATTTTACCAACAATTTCCATTCAATTTCTCATTAACTCGATTGCTAGTAAAAATTACCTACCATATTTTTTCTTTGGAGTATAGTGTGTGCCTTTAATTTGATAAACTTTCTGTACATACTAATTGAATTATGACCATGAAAAGTTCACCAATTTCTACAATATCCAATATGGCTGCAACGTTGTTTATTGAAAATACTATATAATCTAATATCTACTCATATTAAACAAGTATGTTCCCAATAATACCGATCGAAATGCTGTACAATGAGAAAGACGGTTGAGATCACACCTCACCTTGAACAGCATTGCTTGGCTACAATTGTTCAACAAAATTTATTATGAAAAACTGCTCTAGAATAGACTTTGTAAATTCTTGAAGATTTTGGTAGAAAGAAGGGAGCTGTTGAAGATAGAAATACTTAGGGAAAGTGATTAGACCATATATCATAGAGAAACGAGACAAAGATGTACAGCTCTAAAAGAATTAAGACAACTATGGGAAGTTTCTTAACTTTCTTCAACGGCAGAGAAAGCTAGCTTTTTATAGAGTCCAAATTCACTTCGAGATGACTTCAAACGAAAATCAGACATGTAGAAGGCAATTTTGAACATATGTTGTTAAATTCAAAATTTAAGGTGGAAACGAATTTTATTGCATGTGTAGATTAAGGTCAACTAAAAAAACTTAATGTTGTCTAAATGAATTAAAATTAAAGATAGATCAAGATGATATATTATGATGTCTTTTTCCATTATGTCCCTTAGAACACATGCTATGCACACAATAACAAAAGGGTTGAGTCCAACACTAATGTTTGATCTTATTCCCACTTCATGAATTGCGTTATAAATTTATACGTTTTTCATATAAGAATTTATACTTTATAAAATCTGTATCCGAGTCCTGCTGTTAAAATATCGAAACAATGACGGTTACAAACAGAAACAAATGCATAAAATATGATATGAAGGCCATCCAACCCTTATTTTCTTGACTATAACATTACCTTCTTTAAGCCTTCGAAGGTCATCCAACCCAAGTAATAGATACTTGGTATTCAGAGCTACAAACGAAATGCAAATACATAGTACAAGTTTTGTTTTGGTCATTGATAATACAAATATTAAAACATATTGAACAAATCAAGCATGATGTTTTTAAATTGTGACGCTGTGAAGGACCACAGTCTCAATAGTGAGTCCAGGTCCAAATCCAAAGAGCACACCCCATTCTAAACCATCCCCTGTGGTGTTGAATCCATCCTTGTCTGCAGATTTTCTCATCTCATCAAGAGTAAAGAAGACACAAGCGCTTGACATATTTCCGTACTCACTTAGCACATACCTACTAACACGTAATTTTTCAGGATTTAAAGCCAATTTCTCTTCAACTTTGTCCAAAATCGCACGCCCACCAGGATGCGCAGCCCAGAAAATTGAGTTCCAATCAGAAATGCCAAGAGGCTCAAATGCTTCTTCCAAGATCTTTTCAATGTTCTCTGAGATTAATTCTGGGACATCTTTGAGAAGAAAGAATGTAAGCCCAGCCTCACGAAGATGGCCACCAATAGCATTGGGGCTATCAGGGAGAAAAGTTTGGGAGGCTGAGACCAACTGAAACAAGGGCTGCTCAACTCCAGGAACCGGGTCAGCACCAATTATGACCGCGGCTGCCCCATCTCCGAACAGGGCCTGACCAACAAGACTATCAAAATGCTTATCACTCGGACCCCTGAACGAAATTGCTGTGAGTTCCGAGCAGACGATAAGGACACGGGCACCTTTGTTGTTCTCGGCCAAATCCTTGGCTAGCCGGAGAACCGTCCCTCCAGCATGACAACCTTGTTGGTACATCATGTACCGTTTCACCGATGGCCGGAGGCCCAGTAGCTTGGCCAGCTGATAGTCTGCTCCAGGCATGTCCACGCCACTTAGGGTACAGCAGACAAGATGGGTGATCTTGGACTTGGACTGACCCCATTCCTCTATAGCTTTTTGGGCAGCTACTTTGCCCAGTCTTGGTACTTCATCAACCATCATGTCTTGCCTTGCATCCAGTGAGGGTTCCATAAAAGTACAAATATTGGGATTTTGCCTCAGAATTTCCTCAGTCAGGTACATGTACCGCTTCCTAATCATGGTCTTCTCACCTACGATAAAAAGTAAACATTTTTAAAAAATTGGAAGTTTGCACTCTCCAACTTATACTCTATTCTCACTTTGCATCTTAAAGTTTAATTTATGACATTTTGCGCTCTAACCTCTCATATTTGTCTCATTTAAATCCAATTGATACCATCATTAGCAAAACTAATGGAATTGAGGATCTTGTAATTCAATGATAACGTTTTTTTGACTACTTTCAGAACAATTTTATTATTTTGCATGATCCTCTATTCCATTAATTTTGCTAACATTGTACTGATCAGATTTAAGTGGAGCAAACATGAGAGATTAAGTTACAAAATATTGAAAATTGAAATTTAAAATGTAAAATGAGAGTGATGATATAGGAAAATTGGGTTTCATCTAGTCGGCGCAATGTCTTATTTCCATCAAGAAAGTGCACTTACAAATTTGTCTACTCTATGCTTCTGCAAATGACCGAATCAAGAAATCACCACATCCTGACACGAAAACTTTGACCACAAGGGAAGCAAATTCTGACCTTTAATTCTTAAATGTGAAATTCCACATATTATGCGTCTCAATCAGCAACATAATTTAGCGGCCGAAATATGCAAACACAAAAGTTTTATACAACAAAATAACATGCAAATCTCTATATTACAATTTCAAATATAGCTTCACATATTTTAGTCATTTCTGCGTGGATATGGTACAATAACAAGCACACACTCGGCAGACCTGGCCCAAACATGTTTCTTTTATCATACAACTTGAGGCTTGTGGAATAAGCCAAAAGCATGAAAATGAGAATTTCTGTTTAGATCAATCGACGTGGAAGCACGTTTAAGGAATTATTTCACACACGATTCTCGAATAACAAAGAGAAAGATTCACGATCAAATCTCGAATAATTCACAAGAACCTTAAGGAACTTGAGAGAAAATGATAGAAAAAACCAAAAAAACTTTTGATAATAATTGGCAAAAGTCTAAATAACAAAGTCCTACCACGTCTATATTTATAATAGAGAAGTTCTAAACCAACAAGAAAAAGAAACAAAATTAATAAAGGAAAATGACTAAAATAAGGAGACGACGTCCAATGAATTCCAGATACCTACAAGAATAAGTATGCGAGCTGTGAAAAATTTCAAATGCATTGCTTCTTTCTTGTTTTCTTCATGTGGTCCCTGATAAGTGTATATTTTGTGTGTTTTAAGTGTTCTTTATTATTTGGTTCTGGTGTGTTCTAGTCATTTTTATAACTAATTTTGGTTTAAGTGAGAAAAAATGCATTTTTTATCACTTATGGAGTGAATTTTTTATCATATAGAGTGAATTGAGAAGATATTTGAATGATTACTGATGATTTAAAGTGAACATGCAGTATAAAAGTATCATAGTATGAAAAGCAATCAAGTATTAAAAAAGAAATGTTTGACAGCTTTGACACTTTTTGATATTTTAACTATATTTTGAGCTAAAAGTATTGAATTGAGGTTATTCTGAAGCCATTTTGAAGTTAAGACATAAATCTACATTTCTTATGAAGACATCAAAATTCAGCATATAGTTTTCTTTATTAAAAAGTTGAAATACAGTCAGTCATTTTTGTTGTCAAAAGTTGAAATAGAGTTTTGACTAGTTAGGAATATTTTGGTCATTTTAAAACCTACAGAGCTCCAAATTAAATGATTCTTGATACATTGAAAAGCTAACTCAAAGGACTGCAACTTTCATGTTGTGTACAAGAGTTAATCCAGCCTTCATCATTGAGAAAATATCAGCTGAATTAGTGC
Source organism: Coffea arabica (assembly GCF_036785885.1). NCBI lineage: Eukaryota > Viridiplantae > Streptophyta > Magnoliopsida > Gentianales > Rubiaceae > Coffea > Coffea arabica. Next base: position 7,057,567 of record NC_092318.1, on the reverse strand, counting down.
AAAAGTAGAGCACAGTTGAAGACTAATTAGAAAAGTGCAAACTTATAAGGGAGGCAATACGCGGGTGAAATACGTGACCTTACAACTGCATATTGACCTTGTACATTCTCAAGAAAGTTGTGCAACTTGTATAGCCAATTGATATATTTTTTTCACAACTTTTTACAACTCAATTCCTGCAAGAATTTTGACTGTAACTATAATGAAGAGTATAGAGACTTGTAGAAGAATATTTTGGGAATCTCAAGAAGTATTTTACATGAAATTTAACAATTCATTTGGAGATTGAATTCATCTATAAATAGGGGGTTTGAACACGTATTTTCACTACTTTGGAAGGCTAGAGACATTACTAAAATATAATATTCACTAATTTTTCTTAGTTCATTAGTATAACATAGTTAGTGACAAGGGTTTATTTTACGTATTTTTAGTGTGTTTTATTAGTTAATTTTGGTTTGATTATTTAGTTTTATAACTAAAATAACTAAGGTTTTGGTAAAGAACTACATTTTATGTTAAAGTGGCTAAACATTGCATTTTATGGATTTTTATGGTAAAAACTTCATATTTTGTAGGTTTAATGATTCAATCATCAAATGAAGTGCATTGAGAAGATGTTTGGATGATTGAAGATGGATTAAAGTGGGGAAAATAAAATATGAAGTGTAAAAGGAAGAAATGCAATTTGAGGACAAAAATCAAGAAAAGTCAGCTTTGACAACTCAGACACATTTTCGTATTTTGACTATATCAGGAGCTACAATGATCGGATCAAGGTGATCTTGGTACCATTTTGAAGCTAAGAGATATATCTACATTTGGTATGAAGACATCAAAGTCCAATGCATCCGTTTTCATAGTCCAAAAGTTGAAATACCGAAATTCAACTCAGCTGTCCAAAGTGGAAAACAGAGTTCCGACCAGTGTTTAGTATTTTGATCATATCTCAGTCTACAAAGCTCCGATTTGGATGATTCTTGAAGCATTGGAAAGCTAACTCAAATATATACAACTTTGGGGTTTTGCACAAAAGCCAGTTCGGCCTGCATCATGGAGGAAATCGCATTTGAAGTAAGGACAAAGTGAAAACGCGAGTGCACAAAACGCGAGTTTTAGACGCGTTTTGTAAAGGCGCGTTTTCTGGCCGAAATTCTGCAATTTGTGACGTGCGCGGAGTATACATATACAATTAAGCTCATCCTAATCAAGTTTTACATTTATAAACTCCTAAATACCCCACACGCGATTTATCGCAAGTATACGAATCGTGAGCGAGTATAGGGTATTAAGGGTCGATCCCACAAGGAAGATTGCAATTACCGGTACTACTAAAGCTTCTCTATTATTTAGACTATCAATGAATTATAACAAATTAAACCTACTGAAATTATACAAAATAACAAATGAAAGCTCCTTGGGTTGTGGTATCCCTAACTACTCATGCAAGTGCTATATTTGGATCATTAATTACTACATTTAGGCTAATTATGGTGTAATTTCCTTATGCATTTGAATCCTACTTTCGTAGTGAATCAACTATACTCATAACTAATCCATACCTATTTTCATGGTTATGAAATTAGCTACAAGTTCATTTCTTCAATGAAATTACATGAAATGAATCACTAAAAACCACATAAGTGCACCTCTACTTTCGTGAGTGTACTCCCTATGTTTAGCACTTCTTGAACTAGTGTTAAATCTCAATTTTCATTGCAGAAACAACACCTTAGATAATCACAATTAATGGTACCAGATTAATCATGATTTCAAGAGCTAAAGTGCTAAATAACTTGCTCAAATCATAGCAGTCAAATAACCAAATAATAAACACTAACAATTATAGAAAGTTCAACCAAACCCAAGGTATAAACTTTAGAAACACATAATGAACACAAAATCCAGAACTTGTATATTAACTAAACTTGGAATCAAATACAAAAGATAAAGAGTTTGGAAGGAATACAACCCTTGTCACATGAGCTTTCTTCCTTGCCTTCTTCATCCTCCATCTTCATCCTAATCTAGATAATAAACAAGAATGGAAAAAGCTACACTACTCTATACTAAGCTAAACTAACACTAAGGAGATGAAAGAGCTACATTTCTGCAACTTCCAGCTTCTCCCGTATGTCTCTCTCTATTTTCTGCTATGAACTCCAATCTCTCTATCTACTCCCCTCCTTCTTGCAATGAATTTGGCTCTTTTATGATGAAAGGTGGTCAAGAAATGAGGATTACATCTCCCTTTTACAGCTGGGAATGTTTCTCACATGTATAGCATCCCATGTGAGTTGGTGGAGGTGAAATTGAGTTTTCCGCGTAAAAAGCAGACTTCTCTGACCACAATCCGGCCAGGAATCCGGCCACAAATCCGGCCAAATTCCGGCCGGATTGCTACAGTAAATCTGGGCTGCTACAGTGATCCGAGCTGCTACAGTGCCTCGGATCCGTATGGATCCGAGCTCGGATCCACTAACCCAGAAACAGCCGAGGGTTCGGATGAATAGTGGATCCGAGTGTGGATCACTTGCTCTGTTTTTGGCCCAACTTCAACCGATCGTTTCTTGATGTTAGAGGCTGAACCAGCTCATGTCTAAAACATGAAAGTTGTAGCCTTTTGAGTTATCTTTCCAATGCATCAAGAATCACCTCATTTGGATCTGTGTAGGCTGAGATATGACCGAAATACCCTTCCCTGCTCCATGCCTTGTTCCAGTTTCGACCAATAGCAATTGACTCTGTACTTCGGCTTTTTGACCTGAAAAACCTTCAAACTGGATTCAGATGTCTTCACCAAAGTTGTAGATCTATCTCTTATCTTCAAATGGGTTCAAGAATCATCCAAATCCGATCATTGTAACTCAAGTTATAGCCGAAATACGAAAATGTGTCAAAACTGTCAAAAAACACAAAATCCAAGTAAAAAGTGATAAAAACCTCATTTAATTGAACAAAAGCATTTTTCACCAATTATAGCCAAAATGATTCATATTCTTCCAATAATATAACCAAAGTGACTAAAAATAATATGAAATGTCATACAATTATTACGTAAATTAGTCACTTATCAAACTCCCCCACACTTAAATCATTGCTTGTCCTCAAGCAATTCACACATAATCAAATGCAATGATTCAAGAGGTGAAACAATATATGCACTTTGTCCAATTTAATTACTCAAGACTTGGAAAATAATCATTATACAATTATTCAATTCACACTAAATACTTATAATATCAAGTAAAGAAAAGATAATTATACCCTAAATTCAACAAGTTAAACTTAATCTCTTACCCTAACTTAATTTTACAAATAAGTAAATCACATAGTCAATTTATAGCCTTCCTCCTCCTTATAATCATCTTTTTCTCAAAATTCTATAACTAAGAGGGATTTATTCACACAAATTTTACTTAATTAGTGAGAATGCCTTTTTACGCGAAAATCGACACTTTTAGGTGAAGATCCCCGGTTACTCAACATTTCACTTATTCAAGTTGCTAATGCATACTCTTAATTCAAGTACCTTTTTACGCGAATGTCGACATTTGTAGATGCCAACCCCCGGTTACTCGGTAGGTGAATCATTGGAGTAGAACAATTTTTATTTACTTTCTTTTCTTTTCTTTTTTTTCTCTTTTTTTTTCTTTTTTTTTTCTTTATTTTTCCCTCATAGAAAAAAAATATATATAGAAATAATCAAAGGAGGAGTATAACCTTTTATCAACTATATCAATCACTTATTTATAAAATTAAGTAAAGAGAAGAAATTTCATTAAACATGTAAAATTATAGGCGTAATTTTCCTCACTTTACCGAATATACTTTCTAAAATGTAAAAATCCTAATTGCATAATAACCATTTCCAAGTTAAATGAGGACTAAACTTTCCAAAATACATATAACATTTCAACAATTTGAAGAATTAAACACTTAAGGTTGGAATACTTTGGCCCTTTTTGAAATAAAAATGAAAAAATTGAAGAACTTTTGGGCCATAGCGAAATATTGGACAAGATGTTAGAAAAATTTTGACGGAGTTTCCCCATATAAATGGAAGAAAACTCCCTGCCAACAACCAATTTCAATCAAATTATCCACATGGCAAATAATTCAAACACAATTCCAACATTTCTAAGCATTTAAATCCACAAAATATCATCACCTAGCAAGTAAATGCAAGTTCAATACTTTCCTCCCCCACACTTAAACTTCACATTGTCCTCAATGTGAGAAAAGGAAAATAAATAAGGAGTAAAAGAAAATACTGCTCAATTGAACTTGCGTAATCCGAATCCATGTCCAAGTGATGAATTTCCAATCGTATTTGAGAAAGAATGGAGAGTTCACTTATTGCACCCTGAAAAAGACAAAATCAAAACAAATAAATTTCTTAAAAATAAAAGGTTGCAATCAACAAAATCATGCAATTCAAGGAAAAAGGAAAAATGATCAAGCATGTGGAACCATACAATGTTCAAGGGATAAAAACATGAAATGAGCTAATCTTTGCTAATCAAATATAGCATTAGTATCCAAAGCAAAGGGAAGCTAATTTCACACAAAAAATCCACAATCATGAACAAAATAAGTTCCATTTATACATTTTGTTATCAATGATCAAATCCCCTCAAGTACAAAAGTAATCTCAAAATGGAGGCAAACACACCAAACCAAAATATACATGACCTTCGTGAGAATTCATGAAATACTAAAAACTATTGAACCACAAAAATTGTAAGTGCATTTATGAATTTCATCAATTAAGGTCATCTTCAATTCACCTCTTCTTTTAGAATTACCTAAGAATTCACAAAATCATTCAATCAAGCACCTTTTCATTCATTAGATAATCTAAATTACTCACATGAATATCAAAAACTCCCACTAAGCTAATTAAAATGCTACATTTGGCTACTTAATATGCAACTTCGTTACCAAGCCAAATTAAGCATAAAACTAGCAAGAATTCACCAAATAAATACAATAAATGCAAATCACAAAATATATTTATCACTAACAATCACCAATAGCATCAATAAGCTGAAATAAATGCACCTAACTTCACATATTAAAAATTGCCTAAAAATAGAAAATATTCATTCATGGCAAAATTCAAATAACAAAGTTAGGCGAAGAATTGTTACCTCAAGGTGGTTTGGTGATGTTTAGAGATGAATATGATGTGAAAACCCCCAAGAAACTTACTCCAATATGACCTCAATTGAGTGATTCAAGAAAGTACAACCCTAACTATTGGTAAGGTTGAATCCACTTTAGAGTTGTTTTTGAAAGAATATGTACTATGAAATTCACTCTAAAAGATGGGAGAAAGTGATTTGGTGAAGGTTATTTGAAGATTAAATGGTGAAAAGTGGTGTTTTAGTGAGTGGTGTGTGTTTGAGGTGTGAGTGTGTGTGTAGGTTGAAGAAGAAGGGAGAAAAATTGTGAGGAATCCGTGAAACGGCTTCATCTTACGCTGGTTACTGTTCACAATCCGGCCAGAAATTGGAGGGATTCGTGGAGAGATTGTTGGAGGGATTCTGGGCAGAAAATTTTTTTTTTTTTTTTTTTTTTTTACTGTTGCATATCCGGCCAATTTTTGGCCGGATTTCCGGTCGGATTATTGGCCGGATTTGCTACAGTGGATTTTTTTTTTTTTTTTTTTTTTTTTTTTTTTTTTTTTTTTTTTTACAATCCGGCCAGTTTTTGGCCGGATTTCAGGCCGGATTTTCGGCCGGATATTAGGCAGTAGCTCCGAAAAAATTTTCTTTTCTCCCCTGACTATCCGGCCTTCAATCCGGCCAACATTTGGCCGGATTTATGGCCGGATTTGCTGCAGAAAAAGCTGTTTTCTGCAGTTTTTCCTCCAAATTTGCTTGGCCAACCTTCCACATTCAACCTACTTCATGTTCTTTGAATAAAATTCAAATTTAACATGATCATGCATGAATATAACTTAAACATGAAACACTTTAAATGCATGAAATGCAGTAATTGAACATGAAAACTCCCTTTTTGCCTTAATATAAACACCCTTGCAATTGAGATCATTTGCATGAACTCTTACCATTGCCACCTACAAAACACACAAAAACATTAATCGAAGAACTAAAACTTACTAAAAACAAGCCAACATGAAGAAAAGTAGAGTTGAAAAGTGATCCAAGCCTTCGTTTTTAAAAGGATCCGAGGTCGTTTTTGAAAGGATCCGAGGTCAGATCATTGTGCTCAGAAAACGCGGCTCAAGAAAACGCGCCTCAAGGTGCGTTTTGTGAAGTCGCGTTTCTTCACCAAATTTGCAGCATTGAAAACGCGACTACGTGAGAAAACGCGACTTTAAGTCGCGTATTTGAAGGCGCGTTTTTGGTTTCTGAACAGGCTGGAAAACGCGAATTGGTAGAAAACGCGACTTCCTGTCGCGTTTTGAAGGCGCGTTTTCTTAATTATAGGCGCAGATTTGAAAACGCGATTCTATGAAAACGCGATTCAGTGGCGCGTTTCATTGAAAAACGCGTTTTCTGCTGCAAAATTTAGCAGAAATTCAACTTTTGAATAATTACAAATGATACCCCAATTTCCCAAAATGCATCATAGATTATTTCTATGTCAAAATAAACCATTCACGCACATGTAAAATGATCTAAACATGCATTCTAAACCTCTTTAATGCATCAAAAACCACAATTACTGAATTTGAGGTATTGAGATCTTTGATCAAATTTTGCCTTTTTTGCCTCATTTGGTCACTTTTCCAAAACCTACAAATGAAAAATGACAAAATTACTCAAACTTATACTTTAAACATAAAATCACTCCAAAGTAACAGCAACTTAAACAAACATTGGGTTGCCTCCCAATAAGCGCTTCTTTAAAGTCAATAGCTGGACTATATCACCTCATTTTTTCAAGGAGGCTTAGTTAACGAATAATCCACCATTTTAAGCCTTGGTGGATCATTGTAAGGTGACTTAATAGCCAAAGCCACATGATCTAATGATGTGAGAAATGAAAGTGACTTACCTATCCCAAGTGTTTCATAGATATTACCTTGAATATGCACCACTTGAGAACTTACCAAAGGAAATGTCATGAGAGTATCTTGGGCAGGAATACCTTTAGAACCTATACTTTCACTGCACTCCTCAAGAGGGGTGAAAAATGAGTCATTAAAACTCACCTCTTGAGACTCAAAGTTAGTTTCAAAGGTATTATCATGTGAAATGGATATTTGCTCATTGAAATATAATTGAGATTCATCATTTTCATCCAAATGCAATCCATTTTCACATACAACATTTCCACCATTCATGCTAGGATCATTTTGCAAATTATTAGAAGAAATAACTTCACACAATACATTCAATTGCTCATGTATATCACCAAAGTGAGAAGCTAATTCATCTAACCTTTCTTCAATCCTATCAAAACGGTCAGAAGTTGCATTTGCTAGCTTTTCTATTGCTGAATCAAATTGATTAGAATAATTTTTTGCAGCTAGCTCCCAAAATGCATTAGAATCATTAGCTAATGGTTCACTTTCTAACTCCCAAGGCAGAGGTGCATTAGCTAACTTCTCTATTGCCAACTCCCAAGATGGTTTTGATTCATATTGGACACTTTCAAGTTGGTAATCATAAAAATTTTCAAAATCACTATATGCACATTGATTATTCCAACCATAAGCAGGAGAATTGCTCCAATTAGCACTATATTGATCAAAACAAGGATTGTAATGCTCTAATTCATCATAATAATCCACATTTTGTGCTTGCATACATGTATTAGTAGCATGATAACCTCCACACAAGTCACAAATCACATGATAAGAATTAAAAGCATTAGCATTCCTCCCTTGCTCAATTTCATGCATCATGGTGTCCATTTGAACTTGTAACTTAATTACATCAAATTTTGCCTTTAAGCACCTTAAACCATCTTCAAAAGACATACATTCAGTAAATTCTTGGTTACCTCTGTTGAAGGAGCTTTGCACTTGGTAACCATCCATTGCCAAACCTCCATTTCTCAAGCATTGTCCTCCCCTGTTTTCTACTCTCCTTGATCCCCTAAACATGCTCTCAAAGTAGCTCAAAAACAAGTTTAGTCAAGAAGAATAGATGACTTTAAACATACAAAAACAAGACATTAAACATAAAAGACTCAACAAGACTCAAAACAAACAAGACACTTAACCAACAAAAACAAGTGAAATTGTCTAAATTAATAAAGTTGCTTTTCACACCGATATTGCCAAATCTTCCCCGGCAACGGCGCCAAAAACTTGACGTGCGCGGAGTATACATATACAATTAAGCTCATCCTAATCAAGTTTTACATTTATAAACTCCTAAATACCCCACACGCGATTTATCGCAAGTATACGAATCGTGAGCGAGTATAGGGTATTAAGGGTCGATCCCACAAGGAAGATTGCAATTACCGGTACTACTAAAGCTTCTCTATTATTTAGACTATCAATGAATTATAACAAATTAAACCTACTGAAATTATACAAAATAACAAATGAAAGCTCCTTGGGTTGTGGTATCCCTAACTACTCATGCAAGTGCTATATTTGGATCATTAATTACTACATTTAGGCTAATTATGGTGTAATTTCCTTATGCATTTGAATCCTACTTTCGTAGTGAATCAACTATACTCATAACTAATCCATACCTATTTTCATGGTTATGAAATTAGCTACAAGTTCATTTCTTCAATGAAATTACATGAAATGAATCACTAAAAACCACATAAGTGCACCTCTACTTTCGTGAGTGTACTCCCTATGTTTAGCACTTCTTGAACTAGTGTTAAATCTCAATTTTCATTGCAGAAACAACACCTTAGATAATCACAATTAATGGTACCAGATTAATCATGATTTCAAGAGCTAAAGTGCTAAATAACTTGCTCAAATCATAGCAGTCAAATAACCAAATAATAAACACTAACAATTATAGAAAGTTCAACCAAACCCAAGGTATAAACTTTAGAAACACATAATGAACACAAAATCCAGAACTTGTATATTAACTAAACTTGGAATCAAATACAAAAGATAAAGAGTTTGGAAGGAATACAACCCTTGTCACATGAGCTTTCTTCCTTGCCTTCTTCATCCTCCATCTTCATCCTAATCTAGATAATAAACAAGAATGGAAAAGCTACACTACTCTATACTAAGCTAAACTAACACTAAGGAGATGAAAGAGCTACATTTCTGCAACTTCCAGCTTCTCCCGTATGTCTCTCTCTATTTTCTGCTATGAACTCCAATCTCTCTATCTACTCCCCTCCTTCTTGCAATGAATTTGGCTCTTTTATGATGAAAGGTGGTCAAGAAATGAGGATTACATCTCCCTTTTACAGCTGGGAATGTTTCTCACATGTATAGCATCCCATGTGAGTTGGTGGAGGTGAAATTGAGTTTTCCGCGTAAAAAGCAGACTTCTCTGACCACAATCCGGCCAGGAATCCGGCCACAAATCCGGCCAAATTCCGGCCGGATTGCTACAGTAAATCTGGGCTGCTACAGTGATCCGAGCTGCTACAGTGCCTCGGATCCGTATGGATCCGAGCTCGGATCCACTAACCCAGAAACAGCCGAGGGTTCGGATGAATAGTGGATCCGAGTGTGGATCACTTGCTCTGTTTTTGGCCCAACTTCAACCGATCGTTTCTTGATGTTAGAGGCTGAACCAGCTCATGTCTAAAACATGAAAGTTGTAGCCTTTTGAGTTATCTTTCCAATGCATCAAGAATCACCTCATTTGGATCTGTGTAGGCTGAGATATGACCGAAATACCCTTCCCTGCTCCATGCCTTGTTCCAGTTTCTACCAATAGCAATTGACTCTGTACTTCGGCTTTTTGACCTGAAAAACCTTCAAACTGGATTCAGATGTCTTCACCAAAGTTGTAGATCTATCTCTTATCTTCAAATGGGTTCAAGAATCATCCAAATCCGATCATTGTAACTCAAGTTATAGCCGAAATACGAAAATGTGTCAAAACTGTCAAAAAACACAAAATCCAAGTAAAAAGTGATAAAAACCTCATTTAATTGAACAAAAGCATTTTTCACCAATTATAGCCAAAATGATTCATATTCTTCCAATAATATAACCAAAGTGACTAAAAATAATATGAAATGTCATACAATTATTACGTAAATTAGTCACTTATCAATTTGCTCAGTCAATTCTCTTGTGTTCATACCACTTTCCAGCTATAAGTTGCAAGAGAATTCGGTGCACATGCTTCAGAAGACAAAAGGGCAGACAAGGTGGCTTATTTTCAAGTCAAAAACATTTGTTATTGACTATCCTAACAAAGTTGAGATTTGGGAATCAAAATGTGGAATTTGACTTGGAAAAATGGAGCTCTTAAGCAGTTTATATGCAGAGACATTTTGGGTGGTCTGAGAAGGGGGAAATATACGGGAGAAGCTTGAGGAGTGCAGAAATGTAGTTCTTCCATTTCCTTAGTGTAGGATAGTGTAGTAAGTGTAGTTCATCCATTCTTGTATAATGGCTAGATTAGGATGAAAATGGAGATGAAGAAAGAGAAGTTGAAGCTCAAGTGACATGGGTTATCTCTTCTCCAACTCTTTATCTTTTGTATTGGATTCTTAAATATAGTTTTTTTTTTTTTTATAACAAAATATTCCTCTTACATAATCCTCATTTTTCTAATTGAAGGTATCCCTATTCTGTCCAAACGGATTGCCCCACGAGGCAACCTTGGGAATGTACTGAAGGTGTCATAAATCTCAATTTGTTTATCTGGATGAGATATACCCACATTAGATAAAGCATCAGCAACTGTGTTAGCCTCCCGATAGCAGTGCGTGAATCTAGATGGATCATCTAATAACTGCCAAATCTGGTTGACGTATCTTCGAATTTTCCACGGACATTGAGTACGACGTTGAATGATCCCAATTAAAACCAATGAATCTGATTGTACACATATGTTTCCAAAACCCTTATGTATACAGATCTGAAGACCAATAAGAAGAGCACAAGCCTCTGCACGGAGACATGTAGTTTCTCCCAGATATGCCGAAAAACCAATCATTGGCAATCCAGTGGAATCCCGGAGTATGCCCCCACCTCCACCTATTCCTGGATTACCCTTAGCACATCCATCCGTGTTAAGAGTATACCTCCCTGTCTCTTTGGTTTCCCAGCGGATACCTTGATATACAACTGTACCTCCAGGTGCATTTGACCAATCATACAATTGACAAAAAGATTGTAGTCTTATCAGTTGTTTAAAATGTATTCCTACCATGGATTGGACTTCTGAGAAGATGGCTTGGCGAATGGCTGATGATTGCATCTGGACACCCTCAAACATTGCTTTGTTCCTTGCCTTCCAAATCTGCCAGCAAATTACACTAGGAAGAATACGACAAATAAGCCTTCGTAACTCAGAATCCTGTGAAACAACCACCAATCTACTATGCGTGCTCGTAGAAAAGATCCTGAGAATTTTATTCCACATAACCCTCCAAAATAATTCCAAAGTAATGACGCAATGTGTCCATTGGAGAATAAATGCTCAATAGACTCCTCAGAAGCCTCAGTGCAGCAAAAGCACTTTGACGGCAAATGGAAACCAAATTTACGAAGCTTATCCGGTGTCGGTATTCTCCTCAGAAGAAGTCTCATCATGAAAAATGAAACTTTCACAGGTATCCGAGGGTGCCAAATGGAAGCAAATACCATAGACGTGGGTCGGGCCTGCCTAATATCCCCAAAAGCTGAGTGTAGAGAGAAATTTTCAGTTGTTGTGGGCATCCAAATGACTTCAGCTATACTTCCTTCTTCTGGGGCCATTTGTTCTGAAATGGAATAAGCAATTTCCTTTGGCAATGTATGGTAAAGCAGGTTCAAATCCCAATGGCCGTTGCTTACGAAGTTTCGGAACGTCAAATTTGGGATAACCGGAACCTTTAGAAACAATGCACCACTCCCCAACCAGTTGTCGTACCAAAAATGACACGCCCCATATTTGGCCACCCATAATATTGAGAGTTCCACTTGTCTGCTCACATTGATCATCCTTCGCCAAATTGCCGAATCCGTTGGCCTGAGTTCTACCTGACAAGGATGCAGACATTTACAATACTTTGCTTTCATGAAGGTTGACCACAGTGATGATTCAGTTCGGAATTTCCACCATAACTTGGAGGAAAAGGCTATGTAGACGTCACATAATCTCCGAAATCCAATTCCCCCTTCCTCAACTGGATAGCACAATTGAGGCCAACTTATCCAATGAAGCTTCGACTCCTCGGGTGAGGATCCCCACAGGAATGCCGAGCATGCCTTTTCTATAGTTTTTAACACCGAACTGGGAATAACTGCAGCTGACATTAGGTGAACTGGTATTGATGATAATACATGCTTGATTAGAATAATTTTTCCTCCAAAGGAAAGTAACCTTGATTTCCAAGACAGAATCCTTGCTAGTATTGCGTGACAAACTTCTCCAAAATAAGATGATTTGCATCTTCCAATGTAGAGCGGAAACCCTAAATAGCGTACTGGAAATGACTTGCGGGCAAACCTAGAAATGCGATCAAGCAGCCGTCGTCTTGCCATTGGTACAGATGGATGAACTATATAACAGCTTTTTTGTACATTTATTAATTGGCCCGAACATCTTTGATAATCATCTAACACTTTCATGATAGCCTTCAGGGAAAATGAGGATCCATTTGCAAAAATAAGAACATCATCCGCAAATGCCAAGTGAGTAATAGACGGGCATCCATATGGAACTTTGAAACCCACAAATCTTGGTTGCATAACAAGATTATTCAGTGCTCTAGATAACACCTCTGCCCCTATAATAAATAATGCTGGTGATAATGGGTCACCCTGACGGAGTCCTCTCGAAGATTTGAAAAAACCATATAAGGATCCATTTATAATGACGGAAAACCAGACATTAGAAATCAGTCGCCAAACCATATCAATGAATCTCTCACCAAAACCGAACCTTCTCAGAACATTGATAATATGACCCCATGCCACTCTGTCATATGCCTTAGACATGTCTAGTTTCATAACCACATTACCACCTCTATTCTTTTTCGCCATACCCGATATCACCTCCTGTGCAAGTAGGAAGTTTTCGGTTATATTACGACCCTTCACAAATCCTGTCTGCTGGGGAGAAATAATTTTTGGCAATATTTCCGCCACTCTGTCTGCCAAGATCCTTGATAATAGCTTGTTGAAGAAGTTACATAGGCTGATGGGTCTAAATTGAGAAAAATCTTGAGGATTTGGCACCTTTGGAATTAGAACAATTGAAGTAGAGGTGATGAAACGAGGAAGTTCTGCTCCACAGAAAAAACTGAGTACCGCCTTGTAGACATCTTGGGCGATGACTGGCCATGCAAAAGTAAAAAATTTTCCCGTGAATCCATCTGGGCCAGCAGCACTTTCTTCATCCATTGCCTTCAGGACTCTAAAAACCTCTTCAATTGAAGGGATTTCTTCCAACTTCACATTAGCCTCTCCCGAAATCATAGGTGGAATTAGGTGTAGCATATCTGCAGATGATCCCAAAGAATCCGAGAAAAGTTTAGAGAAATAGGTGGTTGCTTCACTTGCTATATCAGCTTCATTGTCCACCCAAACACCATTGGCTTTTTTGATACGATAAATCATAGCTTGAGCCCGTCTTTGTCTTACTATCGCATGAAAATACTTTGAATTGGTATCTCCCTGTCGAAGCCATTTCACCCTGGCCTTTTGCCTCCAAAATTGTTCTTCAATTGATAATGCATGTCTCAGCTCCGCCTGAGCCTTTTTGAGTTCAATCTGGCACTCCTCGGAATCATCTTGATCTACTACTTCTTCTGCCCGTTGCACCGCCATTTCCGCAGATCGCATATTATCGATCACGTTTCCAAAGTGTTCTTTGTTCCATGTCTGAATAGCTTTTCTTGTTGCTAATAATTTAGAACATAGAGCACGCATCGGAGATCCATTGACATCTTGATTCCAAGCCTGGCTTATCACCTCCAAGAGTTGTGGTTTAGTCGTCCACACATTCAAAAATCGAAATGGACGCGGCTTAGCATCTGATTGAGCAACAAATGAGAGCTTTAACGGTGAATGGTCAGATGGATGTCTAGCCAAGTGAAGGACAGAAATGTTATAAGAAAGATCCAGACATGCCCCGTTGACTAAGAACCTGTCTAACCTCTTTGAAATCCGAGCTCTACTTCGTCGATTGTTTGACCATGTAAAATTGGGTCCTGAGAAGCCAACATCAAATACTCCAGCCTCCTCCATGAAAGACAGAAATTCCACTCCTTCTGTTATAGCAAATGGACGACCTCCCCTTTTTTCATGAGGTGCCACAATAACATTAAAATCACCCCCAATACACCAAGGAAGAAAACTAGGCTTATCAGCTAACAATGAGGACCATAAGTCACGCCGCTCGTCAACTGAGCATTTAGCATGGACAAAGGACATAATTATTGGAGAAGGAATTAGGGGACTTTGTACATGTAGAGAAATATGCTGATCAGAATTACCAACAATCGAGCAAAGGATAGGATTATTGTAGAACACCCAAATATCACTTGAACAATTAACAAGCACGTAATCAAATAATAGACGTAGACGAATGGTCTGTATTTTAGATACGTCTAACTTTGGCTCACAAATCACAACAAATTGGAAATGATGTGTCCGTACTAAATTGATTAATCTTCGTAGATTAGGTGCTTTAGCTACTCCTCTAATATTCCAAAAAATGCCATTAATCATGAGAAAGAACCTGGAATGAGTTGTTGGAAGATGTCTCTGACCGTGAGCGCAAAATTCTGTCGGTTTGCAAATTAGCCCTCAAACCTTTTGTCCTTTTTTGTTTGGGATTACGGTCAGCCACCCCTGATTGATGAATAGTTAAAGAAGGACCTGATGATTCCGGCAAATTTTCTTGTGGGACACCCGGTCTGGGAGACAAATTTCCTGCAACAGTTGGTGAATATAGTTAATATGCAAGTTCTGGAATTTATGTCTATTATGTGTTTCTAAAGTTTATGCCTTGGGTTTGGTTGAACTTTCTATGATTGTTAGTGTTTATCATTTGGCTATTTAACTGCTATGATTTGAGCAAGTTATTTAGCACTTTGGCTCTTTAAATCATGATTAATCTGGTACCATTAATTCTGATTATCTAAGGTGTTATTTCTGCAATGAAAATTGAGATTTAACATTAGTTCAAGAAGTGCTAAACATAGGGAGTACACTCACGAAAGTAGAGGTGCACCTATGTGGTTTTTAGTGATTCATTTCATGTAATTTCATTGAAGAAATGAACTTGTAACTAATTTCATAACCATGAGAATAGGTATGGATTAGTTATAAGTATAATTGATTCACTACGAAAGTAGGATTCAAATGCATAAGGAAATTACACCATAATTAGCCTAGATGTAGTATTCAATGATCCAAATATAGCACTTGCATGAGTAGTTAGGGATACCACAACCTAAGGAGCTTTCATTTGTCATTTTGTATAATTTCAGTAGGTTAAATTTGTTATAATTTATTGATAGTCTAAATAATAGAGAAGCTTTAGTAATACCGGTAATTGTTCACTCTTTCTTGTGGGATCGAGCCGATATATACCCTAAACTACTAGTTGATCTGTATACTTGCAGTGAACGGGTGTAATTCGGTATTTTTTAGCTTGCACGTATGTAAAATACCCGTCAGTTAGTGTAGTTTATCTATCTTGTACGTGTAGTTAGATTTGGATAAAGAATTAAGGAGAACTTATGTGACAAGGGTGACTTCTCTCTTATCACTTTCTCTTTTGTATTTGAGTTTATATTTAGCTATAATACAAGTATGGTCTCTTCTTTCATTCTCTTCATGTTTTGCTAAAGTTTATGCTTAGAATTATAGATAAACTTTCTATATTTTGTTAGTGATATTGACTTGGTTATTTGATGATATTATTTTGAACAAATTATTTAGCACTTTTGCTTATCTAATCATGATTAACTGGCTATTAATTGTGATAATCTTAAAGGTGTTAAGCTTACAATAAAAATTGAGATTTGACACTAGTTCAAGGAGGTGCTAAATCTAGGGAGTATACTCACAAGAGTAGAGGTGTACCTTCATGACTTTAATGGTTTGTTCCATGTAATTTCATAGAAGAAATAAACTTGTAATTAATTTTATAACCACAAGAGTAGGCATGGCTTAACTACAAGTATAGTTGATTCATTACGAGAGTAGATTTCACACACATTAGGTATTTACACCATAACTAGCTAAGATAATAACATTAAATTAATTGGTAATTTCACTTGCAAGAGTATTGAGAAATTCCATAGCTTAAGGAGATTTTTATTATTATTTTTATTACTTTTATTTTATGTTTGCAATGTAGATTTAATCTTTTACATTTGTGGTAGTCTAATAATAAAGGAATTCGAAAACCATCAGTAATTGACAATTTTTCCTGTGAGATCGACACCTAATACCCTGTATTCGATAAACGATTTGTATACTCGTAGAAAATGGGGTATTTAGGTTTTATTAAAATTTAGTACAGGGTAGAATCTCGTCAAGTTTTTGGCCCTGTTGTTAGGAAAGATTTGGTTTAATATTGGTGCTAAGAACAACTTTATTAGTTTAGACATTTTTATTAGTTTTTCTTATTTTCATCGTATCAAGTGTCTTGTTTGTTATGTTCTTGTTGAGTCTTTTATTTTGTGTTTAATATCTTGCTTTTGTTTGGGCCTTTTAAGCTATTCTTCTTAACTAATCTTTCTTTTGAAATTGTTTGAAAGTATTTTTAGGTTATAAGGAAGATAGTAAACAAAAGTGGATAAAAGTTTGAAAGAAGAAAGTTGGGCATTAGACTACAATTTTCAAAACTACAACTATAGAGATAACCAAAGGGGGTACGAAGGTATGTCTTTGGAAGATGGTTTAAGGAGTTTAAAGGTTAAACTTGATTTTATAACATTAAAAATTCAATTGGACACCATTACAAATATGTTTGAATGCAAGAGGAATGTTAATGCTTTCAATTCTAATCATATGAGTTGTGACTTGTGTGAAGGTTATCATGTTACTCATACATATATGCAAGCACAAAATATGGATTATTTTGACGAATTTGAGCATTTCAATCCTTATTTTGATCAATATGGTTCTAATTGGGGTAATTCTTATGCTTGTAATTGGAATAATCAATGTGGATATAATGATTCTCTATATTTTTATGATTATCAATATGAATTTGTCCAATTTGAATCAAAGCCATCTTGGGAGTTAGCTATTGAAAGGTTAGCTAATGTACTTTTGTTTTGGGAATTAGCAATTAAAAGGCTAGCTCATGTGACTTTCGACTGCTTTGATATGCTTGAGGATAGATTAAATGAATTAGCTTCTCACATAGGTAGAATTGAAAATCAATTCTGTTATTTGTGTGAAGTTATTTCTTCTAATCACATGCAAATCGACCTTACTATGAATAGTGGAAAAGTTGTATGTGAAAGTGGATTGCATTTTGATCAAAATAATGGATCTAATTCATGTTTCAATGAGGAATTGTCCATTTCACATAATTATGTCTTTAAAACTAATGTTGAACCTCAAGAGATGAGCATGAATGATTCACATTCAATCCCTCTTGAGAAGTATTTTAGAGAACTAAGTTCTAAGGATATTATCACCCAAGAAGGATATGCCAACGTTCCTTGAAACACTTGAGATAGGTAAGTTTCTTCTATCTCTACTATTATTTGATTATGTGGCCTTTGCTATTGACCACCATTCGTGGATTCACCATGACTTAAAATGGTGGATTAGTCATTAATAAAACCTTCTTGAAAAATGAGGTGAAATAGTCAACCTATTGACTATAAAGAAGCGCTAATTAGGAGGCAATCCAATGTTTTGTGTTACTTTATTTCATTGAAGAGTGTTTTTATGTTTGTTATTTATTTTAAAGTATGTTTGTTATATTTGTGCTTGAGAAAGAAGGCAAAGTCACTTTGTGAGATCAATGAAGCTAAGGAAGATCAAAGAACTCAATCTCTCAATTTGAATAATTATGTTTTTGATGTGTTATAGTGGCTTGGAATGCATGTTTAGATTATTTTAAATATAAGTGAATTGATTATTTTAGCAATAGAGTGACCTAGATTGCATATTCCAAAATGAGGGTTTTGCCCATGAAAGTTGACAAAGTGCAGATTTTCTGCATAAAGTTGCAGAAAATTGAAAATGGGGACCAAAAACACGGCCTTACCGTCATTTTCAGACCGCATTTTAGTGTATCTTCATGCATTCTGGGCAAAATGCAGGTCAAAACGTGACCCAGCCCGTGTTTTATGCTTGTTTTCAAGTTTGTCTATATATGCGACCTCATACCCACGTATTACCCCCGCATATTCAAGTCAACATGTTTAAATGCAAAACACGTCTCATTTTTCTCATACTTCCTCTTCTTCCTCACATACCCAAACACACTAACACACACATTTCACCAAACTTCATTGTCATTCATTTTTCTTAATTAAACAAACGCTTCAAACACCTCATAGAACTAAACTCATGGATCCTCAAAATGTCTAAGCTACTATTAAGCTTACAATATGCATATATTTCTCAATCATTGAGAAAAACCTCAGTCTTACTGCCAAGAAAAAACTAGAATAGTTTGTCTTAAATAGTAGGAAAAGTTGTGTTACAATAGGAAAAAAGATTTACCTTTCTTTCGAGAGTTTCAACATGAAACCAATATCATTTGATGGTTTGAGTAAAGTATTCAAGGCCACGTATTTTAAGCATTCTTACACTGTGAAGCATGTAGGAAGATACCAAGTTCTAGGCCAAGTTTTACGTGCAAAATTTCCGCTTAAAAACCAGCTATTTTGCGAGATTTTCTTATAAAAGAAAAAGAAAAAAAAAAGAAATAGAAGTATGAGAAATCAAACAGATTCAAGAGAAAAAGAATAAGGATTTATGCTTACAAATGCGCTTAAACTTTTCTTTAAGCTCAGTCATATGCTCACTCTTAGTGATGCGAAAATAGTAATCCGGATAAGTGCTTTGCTCAACAAAATTTGGTGGTGTAGCGGTTCCAATAGCCAAGATCGTCGCCGGTCCTTCGGCCCGTTGAGCCCTCCTAATTTCCTCGACGGTAACCATATTTGCCCTGAAAGATTTAAGATTGACTAATTGGTACAGAAAATAAGGTAGGTAAACCTAGCACCTGCTAGCTTGCAATGCTAGAAAACTAGAAATGGTGGTCGTGCGAGTCTGCCAAAATATATACTTTATATAGTACTGAAATTGGATAATTTTTTTTTATGCAAGCCGAGAATCACGTGTATAGGGAACGTTGTATTGTTGATTCTAAATTTTGGTACCTCATTTCGAGTTCCAATTTCCCAGTATAACTCAGAATTTTGGCGTCAGGTTTGGGCTCTGGATTTATCCCTTAAAACAAGTTACAACGTTAGCAGTTGAACGTGCTGATTTTAAGAAATTTACTAGTATTACTTTAATAATTCATGTAGAAGTTGGGGCATACGATTTTTGGCAAGCAACGAGCACTTGGTCTCGTATGACAAAAATTGTGTTTCATTCCAGATTAAGAAACTGCATGATTCTTGTTTTCCCTAGAGTATGTATGAAGCAAATGATTTAAACCAATATTTTACTATGCTAACATTATATTTTAGAATAAAAATATTGGCATTAGGTCAAAGACAACATCATTGAATATTTTTTCTAATACCAGTTTGACACTCAATTACACATGGAGAACCATAAATTCAGACCATGGATTCACTTGTGAACTTGTGGCTTACTGAACAGCCATTTGGCTATTAAATATACAACATCCTCCAAGAAGGGACTCATACATTGGACCCATTTAATTATTTTTTCGTAATAGTAGCGACTGTTAGAATTATAATTAGAAAACAAATTGTGTGTTGATAAAATAGTTCAGTAAACAAGTGCATAAAACCTATATTCATAATTATACAATGTCTGTAAAAATAGAAAATCTAATCTATGTTATGTAAACTATACAATGTAGCGATACAATGTCCAATCAAGGATTTAAAACTAATGTAACGAATACAGACACAAAAAATAACAAATATGAACATTGATATACCAAATGTGGTCATGCCACCCTTAGTTTTTTCTTGTATTTCGTTTCATTTGTTTTTAATACGCAGTTATGTTATATAGGAGGATAACATTCTTTGTAAAGCTTTCACTGATGATTAATAAAAGAATCCCAAAAAAAAAAAGGAAAAATTCAAAGACCAGCTGCACATAATTCCATATTTTGGTACCTAGTTTCGAGTTTCAATTTCCCAGTATAAACTCAGAAATTTGGTGTCATATTTGGGCTCAAGATTTATCCACAGTTGGATGTGCTGATTTTCATGAACAATTGATTTAGTAGTATTAATTTAATAATCTAAAATATTTTTTATTATTATTCAAATATCAATATCAAGCTACCGCTCCGGCCACCATTTGTTACTATAGTTGTCTAGACTTGTTCACCATGTCTTTCATGAGCTATCTCCTTCAAGTCCATCTGTTCTTTCAAAGAAAGACCCAGAAAAGAAAACTTTTTTTCCCAAGCATCTGAATTATGTTAATTTTATGGTTCAGTTTCAATTATTAAAGTTTCCTTAGGCACCTTGGAATAAGGACTTGCCCCGTCTGTTATTTTTATTTCTCATGAGAAAATTAGCTCAAGCTTTGGTTTTGAATTATGGTACTGTTGAAGGGGAAAATGAAATAGATTCTATTGATGAATGATGGATAACAGGACCGGGAAAAATGCTCTTTTCATCCACAATATTAAGGTGTTAGTCAATTTCATCCCTAAAATTTCATGTAAAAGTATTTCATCCTCATAATTTTACAATTTTGACCAATTTTGTCCCTAAAATTTATATAGAACACATTTCATCCGCATAGTTTCATTCTACCAATTGAGGACAATTAAATGATTGTTAACCAATTTGGACATAATACCATCATACGTCCCATTAGTAATTGTATTATTAATACTTAATTAGTTATTGAATTAAAATACAAAAATAACAAGTGTTTTTTGATAGGAGACTATCTATTTTTTTTTTAATTGTGATATGATTTATTTGAGATAAAACAAGTAGATTGAAAGATAAATAGATGATTGAAAAACATGTATATGATGCAACAAAATAAAATTTTGCAATAATGTCAATCCAAACCATTCTTTCTTTCGCATTAATATTTTTTTTCCAATTAGTTGTAATGGGGTTGTTTGACATTTTTCTCCAATTGATTATAGTGGGGTTGTTTCTTTTCCACGACTTCATTTTCTTTGAATCATCTTGCTCGATTGTAATTAAGAAAAGAGTAATGGTGGCTAAAAATTTCTTAGATTTTTTTTGGTACTAAAATGAGAAAGTGAATTAAGAAAAGATTTATGAACTTTTTGTTGATCCAATATTTTTTTTACTAATAGGCATGCTATGGTCAAGTGACGATATTCCATTTAAATTGCTTGACAATCCATCAATTATCCTCAATTAGCCAAATTTGTGAAACTATGATGATGAAACATGTTCCCATGAAACTTTAAGGATGAAATTGGTCAAAATTATAAAATTACAAAGATAAAATGTGTTTTGCATGAAATTTTATGGACGACATTGATTAACATCTTAAACATTAGGGATGAAATGTGCAATTTTTCCGGACATGATAGGTGGAAAAATAAGGCAAGTGTCGTTGACGTAATTTCGAGCCATCCAGTTACTGTTTGCTGATACATGGATTCCCATTGGTACCATGTTCATTTAGACTCAAAGCATACCAGATATATGACTCTGCAAGTCTTGGTGAAACCTTTTTTTTTCTGGCAACTTCGCTCAGTCATTCTGATTTGTCGAATTTCAGTACGACCCCACCTTTCCCTATGGCATACCCAATGGTTTGGCGAACCGCCTGTTCAGCTCTCGTCAGGACTCACTCACTAACGTTCTTGAAATAGTCTTTCAAGCCTTGAAGTTAATATAAAAGTTCCATTTCCAACTAGTAATTCAAACTTAATTTACAATCCAAAAGTAAAGCATAGGATTACATTTCCAAAGATTCCAAATACGTCTCATCTACAAAAGTACAAGTACATGAAATTTATACACCCTAGTTCATGCCTACTTTCTCGGGCCTCCACTCCTATAAGGAAAACAAACTAACCGAATGAGCTAAAAGCTTAGTGAAGTACCCAAACAAGCAATCAGGTAGAGAAACCATGAAAGTATGACATTTAACAGTTTGAACACTTTGCACAATAATAAACAGTCATTCAAGAAATAAACATTCATTCATTAGAAGGATACGTGCTCACTTGGAGCCATTCATTCAGTCATTCAGTCACCGACCATTTCCCTTGTTCCTCCGTCATTTGAAAACATTTGCAAGTGAAAACTCCTTGGGTGTTCATGTTATTCATTCATTGATTTCATTGTATTGAATTCACTGACCAGTTCTCCACCAGACTTCGTGGTAATATTCGAGTATACCAAACATTGTCCCAGGGTCACCAGCTGCCCGACCGAGTCTACTTCTAGCTTGAGTCGACTGGCAACGAAGGGCAAGGGTCCAATTCAGCCAAAAGGCTTACATTCATGCACAAGTAGCATTTAATCATTGAAAATTCACTTTTGCTTGAGTCGAGTACGATAAAGTACACACTCGCCTATCGAAAATCCATTTAGCAATCATTGGAAAGCATTTAACATTCCGGTAACATTCACAACATTTCACATTGTCATTTAAAGCATACACATGCAAGGAACACTCACCTTTTAAAGTAAACCAAAGCTAAACGTTCGACTCTGGGTTGTGTTCGCTCCCACCATTAAATCCTAAAAGTAACCAAGACAAGATGTCATGGTCCGATCATTCAAAACTTAGGTTAATAAGGTGCTCACTTTAGCCTTAATCATGAGCCATACGCCTATCTAAAATCGGCCCCTCAAAACACAAAATTCAAAGACAAACTTGAAAGCCAATCGAAGAATGTCCAAGTGCATTCTAGGGCTATGGAGTACACTTGTTTAAGGCCACAAAACTATCCAAAATCACACCAATTAAAGTTTAAGACCTAGAAAAGTTTTCTCAAAATTTTTCAAGTTCCACTCAATTCATTTGACAAAATTTTCCAGCTTTGGCGACATTTTTTGAAAAAATATAACTTGAGTTCCATAGGTCAAAAAAGCACAAAACTTACACCAATAGAAAATAGACTCAAAGTATTAATAGATTTTAGAAGACATCTTCATGAAATTCAACTCGTAAGTTAGTCAAATTTTCAGTTCAAAATCACTACTGTCTCATGTGTAAAACAGAACAGTCATGGTTTTTCAAGAAAATTTGTAAATTTGCTGGTATTTATAGGAGTTGAACGAATCCTTGATTTTTACATGGTTAAAAGATCTGTGGGTCTAGTTTCAAATGCAACAAACGGAACTCAATTTGGATTTTCTACACCAAGATATAACAGATTTTCCAAGACTGCTGAAGGTCTCCTGCGGGAAAATTTTTTAGCAGCACTTCCCCTTATTTTCCCTAATTTTCAGCCATTTTCAAGGTTTCATTCTCACTACAAAACAAGCTCAAATCAAGCATATACATACCAGACCACCAACCCACTAAATCAAGCTTGTACATAGCATATAACCATCACATACTCAAGTTGGAAAATTAAACCCTAGGCTGGAAAATTCACTATCAAAGCTGGAAATTCACAAACAAGGCTAGAAATTCCTCAAGTAACACCAAAATTGCATGTGTAAGCTGGAAAATCTTTATGGCAGATTTACAACTCCATAGCAAAGCTAGAAATACTCAACAAAAGCTAGAAATAACCAATAAAAACTGAATATAACAGCTCACAACCTAAAACTACAAGATCAGCCACAAAACCTTCTATAAACAAGCCAAAACTCTCACCAAATGCAAGATTAAGGAGATAAAGTAACTCTCAACCAAGAATACCTTCAATCCTCAAGATGAGCAGCAAAATACAGCTTGCTTTCTCCCAAAATAACTCCACTCCAGCCCACTTTTTTTCCTTGTGGTAACTTCCTATGAATTGGTTTTGGATTGGAGGTTGATTTCCTACTAGTTCTAGCTTGGAATCAAGGTGAAATTGGAGAAATTTTTCTTTCTTTTCTTGTCTCTAAGGTTCGGCCAATAGGGGAAGTAAAATGAAGGATGATGGCTGAAATTTGCAAGATAAGGGCTAGAGGTTACATTGGTCAAAGAGTGCCTTGATTGCCAACACTTGGCTTTCCCTCAATTTTCCTTTATTTTGCCTTTTTTCCCCTCTTTTCTAGTCAAGAATTTCGGCTATCCTAAGAAAATAATTAGTGAAAGGAAAAATGAAATAAAACAAGGAGATTAGGGAAAGAAAGTATTGGTTAAGTGGTGTCTTCCATCGGTAACAAACGGCACACTTCGGTTCAAGCCTATTTTCTTAACTTTCTTATACTTTTATTTTAATTTATGGTTCACTAACTTAATCTTAGTACTTTTTAATCAAATACTTCCTCTTACTTACTATCCGCTCTTATCCATCAAATTTAGTGCACAGACCTCACCAATCGATTATACTACACAAATGCACTAAAAACCTAGCTTACTCTAACTTTAAAAGTAAAACTCTCAAATCTATTATTTAATACAACTATGAAGGGAGTAAATTAGTAGTAATGGAATTATAAATTAACTTATTCAAAATAAAAAGAAAATTTTAAGAAAAAATAAACAAATTTTTCAAGTCCTCACACCTCTTTTCTAAGTTTGTAAACTGGCATAAAGGGCATATTTCTTGACATAGATGGGATGAGATTATATGTGATTATTGCACTGACTAGGGAAGGTTAAGGTAAAAGTTACAGCCAACTGAAGGTATTGATTTGATACCGCATTAGTGATTGCTTATTCAAAGTTTAAGTGATGAATTGCCGCTGCGACTTCTGTTAATAGTGCAATGTGCAGTTACTACAATAGCAATGGTAAATGAAGCATATAGAAGGTAGGTAAATGCAAGTCGAATGGTCGATATAGAGGAATTATTCAAAAAGTTAAGTGTGTCGGAAAAAGTTGGAGGATAATAAATCCTTGAAGCAACAATTATGAGAGCAATAGGTATAACAATAGCTTTTATTTTTGCTTTGTTTAATGATCTAGATTTTTGTAATTCTCTAGGTGTTTGAGGTGGAAAAGGACAAGATTTATTTCTAAATTGTTTTCATAAGAGCCTAATTTACATCAAGCATCAGAAACTGCAAGTGCCACCTACATACAGCTTTTGCTGCCACAGCTAATTTAGCAAATATTTGACTGCAATTTACATACTTTTACTTACATACACTTTTTGAGTGTTTGTATTTTAGTGATGGCATCCCTCCTCATGTACAACAGTACAAGGTTTTTGCCCAAAAAAAAAGTGTTTGCTATCTACTTAATTTCTTCAAATTTATGTATAATTTAGAGAAACTGCACATCTAACAATCTTAACAAATTGTTAGAAAAACCATACCTAATTATTGCACTTTTAAACCTTCGATTCCTGGCTTACTTTTGAGATCTCATTTCCCCTCCTTCCCTTTTCCATAACTACTGGGCCCAATAGTTGTAAAATTAGGTTGTTTTGATTTCAATCCAGTAGAATAACTATTTAGCAAGGACTTTATCATCCTTAATTGGGTAAAATTACGTGACTGCATGGAGGTTGCTTTTTGAGATTGTAAAGACTTCGTGCTCACTTCATTTGTACTTGTTAAAAGAAAAAAAATGAACGAGCACAACTAAAATAGCTTTATAGCGAATTATGTTAGGTTCATGAATAAAGAGTTGTGTCCCACATTTGTTCGAAAGATGGAGAAAGAGTGCTTAATATGTAAGTAAGGACCCAAGACCTAACAACTTAACCTTTTGGGTCAGAGTTGGATTCGTGACTTACATATTGGACTCTTTGGTGGACTCTCTCGAGGTGTTTTCCCAAACAAATTGGTATCAGAGCTTCAGGTTGCGAGACTGGACAATAGAGCAAAGTTCGTGGTTGGATCCTAGTTAACTATTGAGATCAAGTGGATTGGTAGCTATTACTAATTGAATAATTTAATGAGTGGTATCCTTGTTTCAATGGTTTGGCAAAAAGCATTGATGGTGAAGAATGGGAAGTCGAAAAGCATGAAGATACTTGACGGTAAATCTAGGCAGGTGATTCAAGGGTTAAGGAAAAGGTGGAGTCCAATATTGATTTTGGACATGAATCGGTGGAGACTTTCTCACACCTCTAACGGTTGATACTTCATCCCGGTGGATTTTAAATTTTGGTTATGTTCTTTGGGTGGTGTGGCACGTATCCCAAAGAAACAAAGAAATCTAATTTTCATGCGCCAGAAGACTCTGACAGTTATGAATTTTTCATTTTAGGTGGAGTCTTGGAAACCACACGTAGCGAGACAGTCCTGAAGATGAGAAGAAGTATAGTGATTTTACCACTTGATTACCTTAATGGTTAGGGTTAGAGCTCACAGAAGGGGATTCCGTGTTGCAAGTGGTGGTGACAAAAAATCTTACAAAGGGAGACGGTGAATTGAGGCACCTTCTCGCGAGTCAATAAGAGGTTAGACTCGGGGCAACTACACATATTTGTTTGCCTATTGAATCAATTTGATGTCAGGATTGTATTGATTCGAGTGTGTAATTCGGTACCATATTATTTGATAGTTGAAGACAAATGGTTGCTAAAAGAAATTTTTGCCAAGGTGGAGATTTGTTAGGAAATTGGCTTAATTTTTTTTTAGGTAGAATTCTTGTTTTGTGTGGAAGTAACTAGTTTCCTAATTGATTTTAGTTACTTGAAATAGTAGCCAAAAAAATATTCTATTCAGTTTAGGATTAGAAGTTATTTCCTATTCTGTACAAGTCTAGAAATTAGAATTGATTTCCTATTGTTATTTGGGTTTTGGCCAAATAATGGTCACTATAAATAGATTGGTTGGCATACTACACAAGAGGCACACAAGGACACACAAGAGGGTATCATGTAGCCTTATACATGGGGTGAGAGAGGGCTCTTGGGAGATGAGAGACGGTATATAAGGGTTGGGTTTGGATCAAATTGTATTCTTATATAGGGTTTTCCTCTCATAATAAAGAACGGGTTTCTCTCCGTGGACGTAGGCTCAATGGTGGAGCCAAACCACGCTATATATTTTGTGTTGTTTATTTTTCATGCTTGTGACTTGTTCCTCATTAAATTGTTATGCACTTGATATCTCAATAGTTGTTTATTCCGCGTTTGGATCCTAACAAGTCCATGTTTGGGAGAAGAGATGATCTTGGTGATAAAGGTGGACTTGCATTGAGTATTAAAGTGGGGTCGAAAAAAGGGCTTGTAAATTTGAGTTTAATGTGAGGGTTACTCATGAAGGGAGAGATTTGTTAGGTTCATGAGTAAAGGGTTGTATTCCACATTGGTCCGAGAGATGGAGAAAGAGCGGTTAATATGTAAGTAAGGGCCCAAGACCTACCAGCTTAAGCTTTTGGATCAGAGTTGAGTTCCTAACTTACATATTGGACTCTTTGGTGGACTCTTTTGAGGTGTTTCTCCCTATCAAATTGGTATCAGAGTTTCAGGTTACGAGACTGGGCTACTCATGGGCAAGTGGATTCTTCTCGGAGTTGGACCAGATGAAAATTCTCTTCTTGATGGTGAACCGAAGTGTCAAGGAGTTTGGTTGATGTTGGATCAGGTGTGCCATGGGTTTGGCAGGGGTCCAGTTGATGTTAGACCAAGAAGCCAAGGGTTGGCAGGGGTCCCAAATGCAATTTGGATGTTGAAGAAGAGTGGGTCCATGTTTGAGAGAAGATGTGATTTTGGTGATAAAGGTGGACTTGCATTGAGTATTAAAGTGGGCTTAAAAAAGGGCTTATAAATTTGGGTTTAATGTGGGGGTTACTCATGAAAGGGGAGGTTTGTTAGGTTCATGAGTAAAGGGTTGTGTCCCACATTGGTTCGAGAGATGGAGAACGAGCACTTAATATGTAAGTAAGGACCCAAGACCTAATTGCTTAAACTTTTGGGTCAGAATTGAGCTCCTGACTTACATATTGGACTCTTTTGTGGATTCTCTCAAGACGTTTCTCCCTAACAAATTATTCTACAAACACATATGAACACATGATTTTTGTTTAACATTCAAAAAGTAGTACCTTTGAAGATTCTGTAGCCCCATAAAATTGCCGGTGAACAACATCAATATCATTTAATCTGTTATACTATTATTTTGTTGCTGCTACTATTTTATTATATTTCGTAATGGCTTTTTTTTTTTTGGCTAACCCCGTACACGGGGCCAGGCGCCACCCCGTATTTTTATTAATCGGAACTGAAAATTACAATAGTGATCAGATCCTTACCCCAACACAAAGCCTATACCATCCTTAATTTCCTAACTGAAGGCAATCCTAGTCTATCTAGCCGAATTTCACCACGAGCCAACTGTGGAATCAAGCGTATATGATCATAAACCCTAAGTTTTCATAATCGCTTTATTTTCCTTTCAAGTTTCTGAGTAGTTTGAAGTCTAGTACTACTTATCAGCTTCTTTTTAAAGCTTTAGTCGATGATTAGTTGTAGCTGGACTCCGGTCATGTAATTGATTCCTTTGTTGATTGGGAAAGTATGTTTAGCTATTTGGAAGTTTAACAATCTATAAATACCGGTAGTCTTGTAGGTTGTTATTTGAAGAGAGAGAAGTTAAGAAATTCAAGTTGTTGAGTTATTTGAGAGACATTTGTGTCTTGAGTCCACATAAAAGCTATGATTTAATATTGTTATTATTGAGTTTTGAATTAATAAAATTATTGATTTATTCTGTGATTATTCTCCTCTTTTTTTCATATATTTTGATGTGTTAAAATTGCTTCTACTATGCATGATTCTTTGTGCCAATAATTCGATGTTTTCCGCTGCATAAATTATTTTTTAAGATAGTTTATAAGTGAATATTTTGTTCTATATTTGGATGATATTTTATGTTATTTTCCTAATATGATAAGAGAAAAATGGTTCATTTTGACTAGAATTAGTTCTAAATGCTACTTATTGCTTAAATGAGATCTTTGTCCCTTTTACTTGCATGTTTTTGGTTGTTTTTTGTAGGAGTTGAAAATGGACTTCATTTTGAACAAAAAATAAGCTTGCATTACATTAATTGAGTTCCTAAAGTTCAAGTTTCAAAGGTGGCTCAAGTTACATAAGCAAAACAAATGAAGAAACTTGTCGAAAAAGAAAGTTGGACCAAACCCCTCCAAGAATCCATCTAGGGATTGCTGAAGGGATTTGAGACAGAAATTTTTGGCGAAATAGGGGAGGAATCCCTCTTAGATTCCAGCCCATTTCCGGAGGGAATGCAGAAGAGATTCCAATCAACAATTCCGGCGGCTTCTACTTGCACAACTTTTTTTAACTCCATTATTTCACACCTTTTGAGGGACATTTTATAGAAGATATGTAGCTATAAAGTGGAGATTCTAACAATAATTCTTGACTTTATTTTCTTCTATAATGATGTGTCTTACCTTTGAAGCCCAAAATGTTGACTAATTGGAGCAATGTTCACATTGAATATACAACTTAAAGGTTTGAAACTTTTTCTATAAATAGAGCTTGTATCTTTCATTTTAAGAAAGTTTGGAGAGAGTACAAGAACACATCACAAAGATTTAGTTATTATATCTTCTTAGTGTAATTAGTATAGGATAGTTTAGATTAGTTTAGTTATTTCATCCTTTCTAGTGTGTTAGTGACGAGATCCTAACCTACGCTCTAAATTTTAACCTAATTCACTTGTTCACTACAAGTATATAGGTCGTGACTCGTAATACTAGGGAGTTAGGATCGATCCTACGAGGATCACTTCCAACTACTAAAACTTCTAGTTCACTCGATTACCTAGAGAAATAAAAAATTTTAACTAAGTAAAATAGCAATAATGCTAAAACTATGCAAGGAAAATTAATAAATTGAAGACATTCAACTAAATACAAATGTTTTAGGGCATAGAATCCATTACATGTACCTAACTATGGATGAAATGGTCAATTATCATTGAAGCACTTATCATGCTATGGATGCATTTCACTCAAGCCATTGGAACTTGCTCTCGCCAATGACCTAACTCTAGCCAATACTATAGTTTCTCTACTTTTATGGTGAAATCATAAGTGAAAACTTAATCTAGATCTAGAAATGCCAAAATATCCACTTAACTGTACCACTACTTTTGTGTGCCTATTCCCTAGGTTTCACCTATTCCATTTCCATCATTGTTAACTACTTCGATAGATTAACAACAACTATCATGGCTTGCAAATGGTAATCAAGCATTCACAAGTGTTAAAACAAGAATAGATGAGCTAGCACGCACAAGATATAGTAATAATCAACTTTATTCATCCATAATCAAAGCACAAATAGGTTCATCCATCCCTAGAACGAGAAGATTTAGCTAGACATAGAAGAATTAACAATAATCTCATATCTTCAATGTAATTAAGTATTAATGAAACAACAAAGAGAGTAAAGAGGAAGAAATGCTCGTTCAAATGAAGAAACAAAACTTCAAGTTTCAACATCTTCATTGCCATAAAAAAAAACATTATTACACCAAGAGTTCTTTAAGCTCTTCAAGGAAAATAAAAACTAGATCTAGAACTACACTTAAACTAAGCTAGAAAGGAAAGAGAAGAAAAAGTTCTTCTTCTCTACAGGATCTAGTCTCTCTTCTCCAATAATGCGTTTCTTTCTTGCTTAGAGTCAAGAAAATCTCCTAGATCACCAAAACTTGGTACAAGGTGTCCTTTTATATCATGTCAAACATGAACAAAGAAACAAAAAAAATCATTCAAGTTGACAACTTGCAGCCATCACCAATCCCTCGAGGGATTTTTCCAGGGAGTATGCAGAGCACGTGATTCTTTGCTTTTCTTTTTGAAGTAAATATCCTACCCATAATCCCATGTAGAATCTGCTAAGAAACTCTTGAGGGTTTCTTTTTTTTTTTTTTTTTTGAAGATTCCCATTCTTCATCCTTGAGTTGCACCATCTCTTTTAAACATTGTTGTGACTTCTCAACCTTCTAATCATTCACTTTATTAGTTCACCATTTCACTTTCAATTAAGTTTGATCATTTTTCCTACAAAAACAAAGAGATTTTGCAAGTAAAATGACAAAATGACAACTAATTCATCTATCAACTCAAGGTGCAAATTAAAGACAAAAATGAACAACTTATACAAGTTGACCTTACAAATTGACTCAAAATCAATATGAAACACCTTCAAAAAGCAATATCAACAACTACACTGCAAATGATCCAAGTGCCTAGCCAAATAACATACTTTTTCAAATTTAAATCCCATAAATCAGTAATCAACCATTATGCAATCATTCAAATTACACTAAATACTCGTAACATTTGGTAAAGTAGAGATAATTATACTCAAATTTAACCACGTTCAGTTTAATCTCTCACCTTAACCTAACTCCACAAGTAAGCAACTCATATAGAAAAAAAGATAGTTAACACTCTCATACAATCATCTTTTTCTCAACCATCTTTTCCTCAAACCAGGTGAGATTGAACTGGTTTGAAGGCCAGTTTTTACTTTCTGTATTTCACACTTTCCTCTGGTCACAAACTAGCCCTAGTAACAGGTGCTGACTTTGACACCAAAATACTCTATGAAGGAGGCCAAATCAGCTTTTTTACTAATAAGTGACTAATTTACGTTTTAATTGTATGACATTTTATATTATTTTTAGTCACTTTGATTATGTTACTAGAAGAAAATGAATCATTTTGGCTATAATTAGTGAAAAATGCTTTTAAGTGATTAAATGAGGTTTTTATCACTTTTTACTTGGATTTTGTGTATTTTGACAATTTTGACACATTTTCGTATTTCGCCTATAACTTGAGCTACAGTAATCGGATTAAGATGATTCTTGAACCAATTTGAAGATAAGAAATAGATCTACAACTTTGGTGAAGGCATCTGAATCCATTTTGAAGGTTTTCCAAGTCAAAAAGCCAAAGTACAGTAGCCAATTTCATTTGGTCGAACCTGAAACAGGGCAATGAGTAGTCAAGGGTATTTTGATCATTTCTCAGCCTACACAGATCCAAATGAGGTGATTCTTGATACATTGGAAAGCTAACGCAAAGGGCTACAAGTTTTATGTTTTGGTCAAGATCTAAATCAGCCTTTATCATCAAGAAACGTTTAGTTGAAATTGACGTAAAATCGGAGCAGAACTGGAAATTGAACAAAAGTGCACCAAAATGTAGCAATCCGGCCGAAACTTGGAGGGATTTATGGCCGGATTTATGGCCGGATTGTGGTCAGAGAAGGCAGCTCTTTACGTGAAAAACTCAATTTAACCTCCAACAAGTCACATGCAATGCTAGACATGGGAGAAACATTACCAGCTGTAAAAGGGAAGTGTAGGTCTCATTTTCTTGACTTCCTTTGTCTTCAAATAGCCAAATCTTGCAAGAAAAAAATAGAGAGACATACGAGAGAAACTTGGAGTGCAGAGATGTAGCTCTTGCACATTCTGAGTAGTAGGATAGTGACGTACATGGGGTATACATATAACATTAAACTCATCCTAATCAAGTTTTACATTTATAAATTCCTAAATACCCCACGCGCGATTTAACCCTATACGAATCGTGAGCGAGTATAGAGGATTAAGGGTCGATCCCACAGGGAAGATTGCAATTACCGGTGTTTTTTGAATTCCTTTATTATCTAGACTACCATAAATATAAAAGTAACGAAAATAACACTAGAAAGCTCCTAGAGATATGAAATTCCTTACTACTCTTGCAAATGAAGTTACCGGTTAAGTGAATGCTATTATCTTGGCTAGTTATGGCGTAATTCCCTAATATATGTGAAACCTACTCTCGTAGTGAATCAACTATACTTGTAGCTAAATCATACCTACTCTCGTGGTTATGAATTAATTACAAGTTCATTTCTTCTATGAAATTACATGAAACAAGTCACTAAAGTCACATAGGTGTACCTCTACTCTCGTGAGTGTACTCACTAGGTTTATCACTTCTTTGAATTAGTGTTAAATTCCAATTTTCATTGCAAATTTAACACCTTTAGATAATCACAACTAATGACCGGTTAATCATGATTAGAAAAGCAAAAGTGATAAATAACTTGCTCAAAATAATATCACCAAATAACTAAGTAAACATCATAAACAAGATATAGAAAGTTCATCCATACTCTAGGCATGAACTTTAAAAAAACATGAAGAAAAACAAAGCCAAACTTGTATTATAGCTAAACATGAAATCAAATACAAAAGAGAAAGTGATATGAGAGATGTCACCCTTGTCACATGAGCTCTAACTCTCCATCTTCGCTTCTCCAATCTTCATGCAAATCTAGATACAAATACAAGAAGGAAAAACTAGTCTACCTATAATATACTAATGAATCAAGAAAAACTAGTGAAGACTACATTTTTTGTGGAGTTCTTTCTAGCCTTCCAAAGTTATCAAAATAGTTTCCAAAGGCTGCCATTTATAGAGAATTCAAGAGAAGTTGTTTCTAGTTGACAAAATTGAATCTTGAAACTCTCTTGAATTGTCTTTCCAACTTTCCAACTTATTTTTGGTCAGATACAACCGAAATTGAGTTGGAAAGGTTGTGTGTAAGCAAGGCAAGTTGGTCAGCAAATTACAGCTATCGTGCACATTTTTAACTGATATTTTCTCGATGTTTGAAGCCGAAATAGCTCTTCTATAAATCCCAAAAGTTGTAGATATTTGACTTAGCTTTCCAAAACATCAAGAATTATCCAATTTAGAGCTCTGAGGACCAAGATATGATCAAAATACCACTGACTGGTCAGAGCTCTATTGTCAGTTTTTGATAGCAGACTTGGACTTCTGTATTTCGACTTTTTGACTAGGAATACGGCTGAATTGGACTTTGATATCTTCATACCAAATGTAGATCTGTCTCTTATCTTCAAAATGGTCTAAGAATCATCTTAATCCAATGTGTATAACTCAAGATATAGCCGAAATATCATAGGTTGCCAAAACTGACTTTTCTTGCATTCTTCTGTTCTTAATTGCATTTTCTCTTTTACACTTCATATTTTATTTTTATCACTTTAAACCATCATCAATCATCCAATTATCTTCTCAATGCACTCCATTTGATGATTGAATCATTAAACCCATAAAAATATGAAGTTTTTATCATAAAAATCCATAAAATGCAATTTTTACACTTTAACCATAAAATGTATATTTTCACTAGAATCATAGTTTATTAGCTATAAACATGACTAAAACACACCAAAACTAATTAATAAAATACACTTAAAATACGTAAAATATCTACTTGTCAAATACCCCCACACTTGAACCATTGTTTGTCCTCAAGCAATAAGAAATACAAACCAACAATGATTCAAATTTTGAAAATAAACATATGTGCACCATTCCACTTCATTTTCTCAAAAAACAAGGTAAACAACCATTATGCAATTATTCAATTAAGTTTAAGTACTCATAATATCAAGTAAAGGAGAGCCAATTATACCGTCATTATAACAAATTCAAATCAATTTTTCATCCTTACCCAATTTTACAAGTAAGTAACTCATATGGTCAATAAAATGCTTCCTAAACTAATGATCATCTTCTTATTCTACTTAAAAAGATATTTATTCATATAACATAGCTAAATATTATTTAAGACGTGACAATGCCTTTTGACGCGAGAATCAACATTTTTAGATGAAAATCACCGGTTACTCAACTCTTCACATACTCAAGTTGCTTTGCATACTCTTAATTCAAGTACCGTTTTACGCGAAAGTCGACATTTTTAGATGAAAATACCCGGTTACTAAGTACAAGAATCATTGGAGTAGAACAAATCTTATTTTATTTTTTCTTATTTTTTTCTTTTTTTCATTTTTTTCATTTTTTCATTTTTTTCTTTTTTTTTAACAGCAAAGATAATAATAATTTTCTCAAAAGAATAATCATGAGAAGAGTATTGTACTTATTGACCATATTTATCACTTAACTTATAAAATCAAATAAATAGAAGAAATTTCATTAAATATGCAAAAAAATAGGCATAATTTTCTCCACTTTACAAGATATATTTTCCTATAAATGCACAAATTATAATCACATAATAGTTATTTACAAATTAAAGGAGAAACGAAGTTTCCAAATCACATATATTTATCTCAAATGTAGAAGGAATTTGAACTACTAATGGTATAAAACTTGTTACCCTTTTGGATAAATTTGAAACTATTTGGAGCAAATTCATAAATTTGGACAAGATTTTGAAAAAATTTTGAATTTAAACACAAGTCCATTATTTGCAACCAACAAATCAATCACATACAATGTATATAATCTCAATTCTTCCTCCCACACTTAACATGCACATTGTCCTCAATGTATAAAACGGAAAATCAAGATAAAGAAAAGTAATACTCCCCTATTGTTGCGATCGAAATTTCAAAGCATGAAATTCACGAACCGTTGTCTACTTATTTCCAATGCTCCATGCATTCCATTTGATAACCATTAGTAATATTAACCTAAAGATGGAAAATGAGAAACAAATGAAAAATTACAAAATAACTCAATACATAATTTAAACATGAAATCACACCAAAATAAAATAACCAAAACATTGCGTTGCCTCCCAATAAGCGCTTTTGTTTATGGTCATTGGCTAAACTTTTTCACCTCATTTCTCAAGGAGGTTTTGTTAATGAATAATCCACCATTGTAGATCATTAAAAGGTGGCTTAATAGCAAAAGCCACATGTTCAAATGATATAAGAGGTGGAAGAAACATACCTATCTCAAGTGAGTCATAGATATTATCATGAATATACACCACTTAAGAATTCACCAAAGGAGATGTCATATGGGTTTCTTGGACAATAATACTTTTCAAACCTATACTTTCAATACACTCCTCAAGAGGGGTGAAAAATGAATCATTAAAGCTCACCTCTTGAGGTTCAAAATTAGTTTCAAAGATATTATCATGTGAAATGGATATTTGCTCACTGAAACACAATTGAGATTCACCATTTTCATCAAAATGCAATCCATTTTCACATACAACATTTCCACCATTCATGCTAGGATCATTTTGTAAATTATTAGAAGAAATAACTTCACACAATGCATATAATTGGTCTTGTATTCTATCAAAGTGAGAAGTTAATTCATCTAACATTTCCTCAACCCTATCAAAACGGTTGGAGATTGCATTTGCTAGCTTTTCTATGGCTAAATCAAATTGATTAGAAGATTTTCTACAGCTAGCTCCCAAGATGCATTAGAATCATTAGCTAATAGTTCACTTTTTAATTTTCAAAGTAGAGGTGCATTAGCTAACTTCTCTATTGCTAATTTCCAAGATGGTTTTGATTTATAGTGGACACATTCGGATTGGTAATCATATAAACAAGAAGAAGCATTATTAGCACATTGATTATCCCAACTATAAGCACAAGAATTGCCCCAATTAGGATCATATTGATCAAGATAAGGATTACAATGCTCAAATTCAGCATAATAATCCATATTTTGTGCTTGTCTACTTGTATGAGTAGCATGATAACCTCCACACAAGTTACAAATCACATGATAAGAGTTAAAAGCATTAGCATTCCTCCTTTGCTCAATTTCATGCCTAATTGTGTCCATTTGAACTTGTAACATAATAACATTAAATTTTGCCTTTAAGCACCTTAAACCATCTTCAAAAGACATACCTTCAGTAATTTCTTGGTTACCTCTATTGAAGGAGTTTTGCACTTGGTAACCATCCATTGCCAATCTTACATTTCTCAAGCATTGTCTTCCAAATTGACCTACCCTTCTCATTACCTAAAATTGCTTTTAAACAATTTAAGAGCAAAATTAGTAAGAAGAATAGGTGATAAAATGCATACAAACATAAAACACTAAAATAACAGAAAATAACTTTCACACTATAACTAATAAAATGTCTAAACGAATAAAGTTGCTCTTCACACCGATATTGCCAAATCTTCCCCGGCAACGGCGCCAAAAACTTGACGGGCGCGGAGAATACATATAACATTAAACTCATCCTAATCAAGTTTTATATTTATAAATTTCTAAATATGCCACGCGCGATTTATCGCAAGTATACGAATCGTGAGCGAGTATAGGGGATTAAGGGTCGATCCCACAGGGAAAATTGCAATTACCGGTGGTTTTCAAATTTCTTTATTATCTAGACTACCATAAATATAAAAGTAACGAAAATAATACTAGAAAGCTCCTAGAGATATGGAATTTCTTACTACTCTTGTAAATGAAGTTACCGGTTAAGTGAATGCTATTATCTTGGCTAGTTATGGCGTAATTTCCTAATATATGTGAAACCTACTCTCGTAGTGAATCAACTATACTTGTAGCTAAATCATACCTACTCTCGTGGTTATGAATTAATTACGAGTTCATTTCTTTTATGAAATTACATGAAACAAGTCACTAAAGTCACATAGGTGCACCTCTACTCTCGTGAGTGTACTCCCTAGGTTTATCATTTCTTTGAACTAGTGTTAAATTCCAATTTTCATTGCAAATTTAACACCTTTAGATAATCACAACTAATGGCCGGTTAATCATGATTAGAAAAACAAAAGTGATAAATAACTTGCTCAAAATAATATCACCAAATAACTAAGTAAACATCATAAACAAGATATAGAAATTTCATCCATACTCTAGGCATGAACTTTAGAAAAACATGAAGAAAAACAAAGCCAAACTTGTATTATAGCTAAACATGAAATCAATTACAAAAGAGAAAGTGATAGGAGAGATGTCACCCTTGTCACATGAGCTCTAACTCTCCATCTTTGCTTCTCCAATCTTCATGCAAATCTAGATACAAATACAAGAAGGAAAAACTACTCTACCTATACTATACTAATGAACCAAACAAAATTAGTGAAGACTACATTTTTTGTGGAGTTCTTTCTTGCCTTCCAAGGTTATCAAAATGGTTTTCAAAGGCTGCCATTTATAGAGAATTCAAGAGAAGTTGTTTCTAGTTGACAAAATTGAATCTTGAAATTCTCTTTAATTGTCTTTCCAACTTTCCAACTTATTTTTGGTCAGATACAACCAAAATTGAGTTGGAAAGGTTGTGTGTAAACAAGGCAAGTTGGTCAGCAAATTACAGCTATCATGCACATTTTCAACTGATATTTTCTCGATGTTTGAAGCCGAAATAGCTCTTCTGTAAAACACAAAAGTTGTAGATATTTGACTTAGCTTTCCAAAACATCAAGAATTATCCAATCTGGAGCTCTGAGGACCAAGATATGATCAAAATACCACTGACTGGTCAGAGCTCTATTGTCAATTTTTGACAGCAGACTTTGACTTCTGTATTTCAACTTTTTGACTAGGAATACGGCTGAACTGGACTTTGATGTCTCATACCGAATGTAGATCTGTCTCTTAGCTTCAAAATGGTTTAAGAATCATCTTAATCCAATGTGTATAACCCAAGATATAGCCGAAATACCACAGGTTGCCAAAACTGACTTTTCTTGCATTCTTCTGTTCTTAATTGCATTTTCTCTTTTACACTTCATATTTATTTTTATCACTTTAAACCATCATCTGTGAGGACTCAAAAAACTATTATTTTTAAATCCCTATTATTTTTGGCTAAATCTATTATTTATTTGGATTTTTGCCACGAATAATATTTTCTAACCTTATTAGACCTAAGTACATGGTATTATAGTTTCGATATAGTTTTAAAGTGTCTCGTTTCAAAAAATTATTTTTCTTTGAAGCTTGTTTAGTGAAAAAGTGAAAACGCGTTTGGAAAATTTTAACTGATTGAGAATACAATAAGTTTGAAAAATTGGAGACTTGTACAATGGTCCTAAAATAGGTAGTTTTATGTTTAGGTACTCAAGTGATAGTTAGTAGTATAATTGTTATAGGAATTTCTCGAAGGTTTCGCGTTATCGCGCTTAAATTGGTGGTACGCATTTTCACACATGCGATTTTAATTGAGGGACTTTAGACCCTTATTTTGGAACAATTAAGAGTGAATAATATTTGTATGAATATAAGTGTACTAGAGGTTTAGTGCACTAGTGAAATGAACGCGAGAGAATTTGAGCACGAAACGCGCGCGCTACACTATTCAAAGTTGACTTTTGTACACACAAGCTACCATTCATTAAGCTTCTCTAAAAAGTTTCAAAAAATTAGTTTCCCTCTCTCTCTTCCTCACCAGAAACTGCCGGCCACCACCCTCCTCTCTCAAGACTCCATTGCTCTTCATTTCTTCTTCACAAAACCTCACAAAAACTCACCCAATTCACACAAAAATTGGAGAACACTTAACTCTACACTAGAGGATCATCTTAAGCTATAAAGGAAGGGAGCTTTCACGATTTTTCTTGGACAAAAGGGGGGCCGAAATTTCTGGTCTTTGCACACCAAGGAGGTACATAATGATCGACTCATAGTATCTTATCTTGTGGAAGTTATATTGCATGATTAAGCTCTAGTATGCCATTGGTTA
The DNA here is from genome assembly GCF_036785885.1 of Coffea arabica. Classification (NCBI taxonomy): domain Eukaryota; kingdom Viridiplantae; phylum Streptophyta; class Magnoliopsida; order Gentianales; family Rubiaceae; genus Coffea; species Coffea arabica. Next base: position 7,017,764 of record NC_092318.1, on the reverse strand, counting down.
GCTTGTTTATGGTGTAAAATGAAATGGGTGGGCTCTATGAACTCCCACCTTTGTCTTGAGGGCTGATCTCATGCTTGATGATGGATTTAATGTTGATTTAGTGCTCAAAATGGTAGATTAACGGTGTATTATTAGTATAAACTTCAAGGAGTGCATGGGGTAAAAAGTTCCGATTCTGCCCCTGCTTTGGACGTACCTATTTCTGCAGAATTTTGGGGATTTAATGGTTGGTATATGATGTTTATATGTTGTATAGATGGCGTATAAAATTTCATTGAAAAATATTGAGGTTTAGTTGGTCAAATGGATTAATTTCGTGAAGCTAGTAAATCTGGAAAACTATTCCTGTAATGCTCAGACAGCTCGCTTGTTTTATCCATAACTCTGTACTCCGTCGTCAAAATCACATGCCGTCAATGGCATTTAAAACTAAACATTCCCAAATTTCCAACAGTATAAAATAAAACCCCAAATTCCATCCGAGTAGCCCTACCAACCATTTAAAGATGACTGTTCTGTTTCTCTATTTTCCTGGAACGAAGTTCAGAAGCTGCAACTTGAGGCTCGAATTTGAGCTAGTTGTGTACTGAATTTCAAAACAATTTCTCTGAGAAATTGAAGCTTTACGAATTTGTTTTCCAATGCCACCAACCATTCTCAATTCAGAGCTGAATTGAGTGATTTGTGACCAAATTACGAAACCTGCCCTGTTCTTGAAAACCCTAAATTCTGGGCAGATTTGATATTTGACTTGGTGTGAACTTGTCAATTGAATTTCTTGGAGATAAACACTTACCAAATGTACCATGACTGTTTCTTAGGCTTTTCCTACACAAATTAACCAAGTTTGAAGGATTTTCTGGGCCAAATGTTTGGAAATGAAGAACGAAAAACTCAAGGCAGTTTTGCCTTAGAAATTTTTTGAAACTTTAGTTGGTTGGTTGACTACCTTTCCAAAAGTATTTTTCCATGAAATTTCATAGAGGGATACCCTTTATATAGAAGTATTATACTGCCAAATTTTGTACCAATCCAAATCCATTTCGATACCTAACTAAAGTCCCAAAGTCGGAAACTCAAATCTGAAAATTTGTTCAACAGTTTCAAATTTTCCCAAACTTTGAGCTACCGTATCTCGGTGCTCAAAACTCCGATTCTTGATATGCTTGTTCTGTTATAAACCTTACTTTCAACTTTAACTGAGTTACAAATTTCAGAGGCTGGTTCGGAACGTGTGAATTTTTCCGGATTTCCAAAGTTAGCGAAAAACCAACCCCGACACAACCTTAAATGCCCGAAAACAGTAACTTTGAGCTCATTTTTGAGTATCTTTCATTTAGAATCATGGAAAAGTGCCTTCTAAGAACTTTTAGTACTTTCAAAGAGGTTTCCAACGGCACCAATTTTTCCAATTTTTGACATGTAGAATGTGAGATACAATTTTTCAAAATATCATATCAAACCTGAAGTTTTTCCAAATTTTAAGGGAAGGGAGTTTTCAAGTACTCCTTATTGCTTCAATATTTCTTGAACGTTTTATACTTGATTTCCCAAAATGAAAACTCGATTACCCGTTTACTTTAAGAAACTCCATTTAAACTCGATTTACGAGTAATTGAGGTTCGTTTTCATGAAATTTCTTTAGATTGTACTAGTGTACAATCTTCCTTGATAATTGGGATATATGAGTGATACTTCACTAATATTTGCCCAAGCGCACACGAGAACCCTCAAGAGGATCCCACGGTGAACGCTTAAATTTCGGTTGAGACTACTTACTACTTGGTGAGTGTCAAGTGCATGTTTACTTGAACTCCTGTGAACTTGATACATACTTGTCTTGCTTAATCTACCTGGTTTTGATAAAATGGAGTCGAGTGTGTACTTTATCACACTCGTACTCATTTGAAATAAATGATTCATGCTTGGCCTGGCTTGCTAGATTTACATATCCTGAATTACATGCTTGGACCTGTCAAATACTTGTATACATGACTTGGTATGCTATGAGTGCATACGTCGTTAGAGTGAATCTTCTCGACATTTACATGTACATGGGGGACGCCTAAACTCATAGGCCGACTTTGGAACTCGAGCCGGCATGGGCTTGGTCGGGAACATCGGTGAGCCATGAGATTCACATGATAAGTTTGATCTATTGAGAGATCTTGCTTGGCATACTTGTGGAGTATCGCCTTATAAATATCGTGCGGGCCCGGAGCGGTGTACGGTGGACGGATGGGAAGTTAGTGGAGTTCTACGGATTGGAAATACCGACCTAGTTGACGGAGTGTCATCGCGGGGAGGTATACGAATGTCATCGACACAGCAAGTGGAATTTAGCTCCTGAGAGCTACTATATCCTTGAATTATTTCTGTTTACTTTCACTGGCTTTATTAATTACTTGTAATTATCTCTTGAACTGTTATTTGAGACTGGTATCTGGACTACGTGCTTGCATGTGTGTTCTTGGCCTCACGAGCATTTTGCTCACCTTGTAAATTTATTTTCCTTAACAGGATTGGACTCGGAGATGTATTGGAGAAACCCTCCTGATGTACTTTTGTTTAGGGTATCTATTATATTTTGGCTATGCCCTTGATTTTGGGTTGTACTTTTGGAATTGAAATGTAACATTTGGGGCGTGATATATATTTGGGATTTAAGATGTACTTTGAACACCCGACGTGCGGGTTGGTTAATGGATGACTATTGTTAAGCTTGAACGCTTCCGCATTTACTGTATTTAAGTTATTTACTTGTGTTGTGTAGACTGGTAATAAGTTCGAATGGAATTGCTTGAGTCCTGGCGAGAGTTGGGCAGGAGTCCCACGGATACCCTTTGGTTCGCCTTAGGGAGAAGTGGGGGCGTCACAGTTGGTATCAGAGCGCTAGGTTAGCGCTAGGTTAGAAATCTATATGGGAGACATATTAGATACTCTACCTTTAAGATTCGATAGAGGATGACTTAGTCATACCTTAAGTGATACTTGGGGCGAGCTCGTAACTGCATTAGTCTTACCTCAAGTGACATTTGGGATGAACTAGTAATTAAGTTAGGCATGCATTGCGGGATATCCGGACTAGGTAGTGATTAAGTTTCTAACCGAAAAGTGTGATTGTTTTGCAGGGATGGAGAACGGAAATGGAGCCCTAGCGGCTAATGGGAATGGCCATGTAGAGCCCCTTAGGCCTATTTACTACCGAGCTCTAGGGGGGAGCTCGTGTACGCTATTCACCTGCTACTAGGTATCCCCAGTATCCGTGTAGGTTGACCTTCGCCTACCCGAATCATCTTGTGCTTGCTCTGGACGATGAGCGTCGTCAGCTGGTGGATCTTAACCGAGAGTTACAGGCAGAGGTGGACGAGCTGAGACAGATGGTGGGCGCTCAGGGTGAGCGGATTGCCGAGCTTGAGGAGATGATAGAGGGTGAGGTGGCCACATCCGCAGTTGTTCGTGAGAAGCTCGAGAGTACTAGGGCTCGACTTACTAGTTTGAGAGGGGAGGTCCGTGGTCGGGCTTCCAGGATTTTGACTCATGCTACTAGGCTAGTGGATGAGGCGATGGAGGCAGTCCATAACTCTGAGAAGGAGGATCCGGAGGAGGATCCTGAGGAGGAGGTTCCTCCTGATAGTCCTACTGTGGACCGTTCAACCAACTTGAGGGTCAGGAAAGATGAGAGGATAGAGCCTTGGAAAGATTTCTAAAGTTCAACCCGCCTAAGTTTATTGGTGAACCCGACCCTGAAGTAGCGGAGAATTGGTTAGAGAAGATGACCAACATATTCGCCGCTCTAAATTACACTGAGGATAGGCGAGTGAACTTCGCTGCTTTCCAATTTGAGGGAGTAACCCGTACTTGATGGGATCTGATAAAAGGAAAATGGGAGAGAACTCAAACCCCTTGGACTTGGGAGAATTTCACAAGGGAATTTAATGAAAAGTTTCTTCCGCCCTTAATCCAAGAGAAGAGGGAGGATGAATTTATCAAACTGAAACAGGGAACTCTTAGTGTAGTTGAGTATGAAGAAAAAATTACTAAACTTTCAAAGTACGCTCCCGAATTGGTGACCAATGAGCGAAAAAGGATTAGACGGTTTGTTCAGGGACTTTATGTGGAGATACAAGAGGGCTTGGCTGCAGCCCAAATCTCTACGTTCACTGAGGCACTAGAGAAAGCTCAAAGGGTAGAAAATGCAAGGATGCAAGTGAGGGACTTCCACAATAGAAAAAGAAACTTTTCTAACCATATCTCTGGACAAACTAGTAAAAGTACACAGCCTTCCAAAATGGGAAGAGGAGCGAGAGGACTGAGGACTGCCGGAGCTTCGAGAGGAGCTTTATCTAGAGGAGGTCGTAGTGGACTGACACAGGCAAGGAGAGCGCCTTCTAGTGGTTCAGCAGTGACCCCTCAAGTTACGTGTGGGTACTGCGGAAAATCCAACTATTCTGAAAATGACTGTTGGAGGAAGTTTGGGAAGTGCTTGGCCTGCGGCAGTACCGAGCACCAGCTCGCGAACTGTCCGAACAAAATGAAGATTGGAGGTGATACCCAGAGACCGGAAAAGTCAGCCTCTAAGCAAACCAGTGTTGGAGGGAGCCGATCGAAAGTACCGACCACGGTTTATGCACTGGATTATCAACAAGTTCCTGAGGCGACTGAGGTGGTAGAAGGTACAATCCCAATCTTTCACCGTTTAGTTAGGGTTTTAATTGATCTAGGTGCTACACATTCTTTTGTAAATCCTAACTTCATGAGTGGGATAGACTTGAATCCAATTAAGTTACCTTATGATCTAGAGGTTAAAACGCCTATTGGGGATCAAAGTCTAATTACTAACTTGGTGTATAGAGTGAAGTCTGGATTGGGGAACGAAAATTATTGGCTGATTTGATAGATTTGACGATTAAGGGATATGATGTAATCTTGGGGATGGATTGGTTAGTCCGTTATAATGTTCAGTTAAACTGTATGACGAAGATTGTAGAGTTGCGTATTCCAGGAGAAGCAACCTTGAAACTGGATGTAAGGGGTAAATTAGTTTCGTCTGCACTTATCTCAGGGATCCGGGCTAGAAAGTTGTTAAGTAAAGGAGTTCAAGGATATGTGGCTTTCCTTATCAACATCCCTAGTGATAAGGTAAATTTGGAAGACATGCCTGTTGTGAAAGAATTTCTCGATGTTTTTCCTGAAGAATTGGAGTCCCTACCCCCGGAACGGGAAATATCTTTTAAGATCGATGTAACTCCGGGAGTAGCCCCTATTTCTAAGACGCCATATCGAATGGCCCTACCCGAATTGAAGGAGTTGAAATTGCAACTACAAGATTTGTTAGAACGGAATTTTATACAGGAAAGTGATTCGCCGTGGGAAGCCCCAGTTTTATTTGTTAAGAAGAAGGACGGGTGTCTGGGACTGTGTATAGACTACCGAGGCTTGAATGATGTTACAATTAAGAATAAATACCTGTTGCCCCATATTGATGAGTTATTTGACCAATTGCAAGAGGCGGTAGTATTCTCGAAGTTGGATTTGAGACAGGGCTACTATCAATTGAGGATTTTGGAGAAGGATATACCCAAGATTGCTTTTAACTCTAGGTAGGGGCATTTTGAGTTTGCCGTGATGCCATTTGGATCAACAAATGCACCTGCCGCTTTCATGGATTTAATGCATAGGGTTTTTACGCCTTATTTGGATCAATTTGTGGTAGTGTTCATTGATGATATTTTGGTGTATTCTAAGAATGTGAAAGAGCATGAAAAACACCTGAGGATTGTTTTACAAACTTTGAGAGAACACCAATTATATGCTAAGTTTAGCAAGTGTGAATTCTGGCTAAAAGAAGTGACTTTCTTAGGGCATATAATCTCTAAGGATGGGATTAAACTAGATCCAGCTAAGGTTGAAGCTATTTCAAAGTGGAAAAGACCGGAAAACCCAACGAAAGTTTGAAATTTTATAGGATTGGCAGGGTATTACCGGAGATTCATCCAGGATTTTTCAAAAATTGTTGGATCCATAACTGAATTGATCAAGAAAAATGGAAAGTTTCTATGGAGTCCTAAGTGTGAAAAAAATTTTAAGGAGTTGAAAAGACAGTTGACAAGAGCACCTGCGTTAGCTCTACCAAGTGGACAGAATAGTTTTGTGGTTTACACGAATGCTTCTAAGGAAGGATTGGGGTGTGTTCTAATACAAAATGACAGAGTGATAGCATATGCCTCTAGAAAATTGAAATCGCATGAAGGAAATTACCCGACTCATGATTTGGAGTTAGCAGCTGTGGTCTTTGTTTTGAAGAAATGGAGGCATTATCTGTACGGAGTGACATTTGAGGTTTTTACAGACCACAAAAGCCTTAAGTATTTATTTTCTCAAAAGGAGCTGAATTTGAGGCAACGTAGATGGATGAAATTTCTGGAGAACTATGATTGTACAATTAAATATCATCCCGAAAAAGCCAATGTAGTAGCCGATGCTTTGAGCCGTCAAGTACAAGTAGCTGGATTGATGGTTAAGAAATTTTAGTTGTTGGAAGAAGTTAGTTATTGGAATTCTCGACTGAAACCGAGGAAGGTCATTTTGGGGAATATCGTAGTGAATTGCACTTTGTTGGAACGCATTAAGAAATCTCAAGAAAAGGACACTGAAGTGCAAAAGTGGGTGAAAAAGGTTAAAATGGGAGACAAGATGAATTTTAATTTGGGGTCAAATGGAATATTGAGATTTCGGAATCGGATAGTAGTGCCAAAGGATAAAGGACTTAAGAAGAAAATCTTAGAAGAGGCACACCGATCGAAGTTTACGGTACATCCTGGAAGGAATAAAATGTACCAGGACTTGAAGAGTCTTTATTGGTGGGAGAATATGAAGAAGGAAATTGCCCAATTTGTCCAAACATGCTTAGTTTGCCAACAGGTTAAGGTCGAACATCAGAAACCGTCAGAACTTTTGCAACCCTTGGAGATACCTGAGTGAAAATGGGAAAATATTACCATGGGTTTTGTATCGGGATTGCCAAGGACACAAAGAAGCCATGATGCTATTTGGGTGATAGTGGATAGATTAACCAAATCGGCCAATTTTCTACCGATTAATATGAAATACCCGTTAGAGAAGCTGGCCAAGTTGTATTTGGATGAGATCATTAGGTTGCATGGAATACCTGTAAGTATCGTGTCCGACAGGGATTCGAAATTTGTTTCGAGATTCTGGCAAAAGATGCAAGAGGTATTGGAGACTAAGTTGAATTTTAGTACCACTTATCATCCCCAGACTGAAGGACAGTCTAAGAGGACAATTCAAACTCTTGAGGACATATTAAGGACTTGTGTTCTGGATTTTGGAGAGAGTTGGAGTAAGTTTTTGACTTTAGTGGAATTTGCCTACAACAATAGTTTTCACTCTTCTATTCAGATGGCCCCGAATGAGGCACTTTATGGTCGAAAATGTAGGTCTCTAATTTGTTGGGACGAAATAAGTGAACGGAAAATCTTAGACCCGACCACAGTATCTTGGATTGAAGAAATTAATGAAAAAGTAAGGTTGGTACGCCAAAGAATTCAGACTGCCCAGAGCCGGCAAAAGAGTTATGCTGATAATCGGAGAAAGGATTTGGAGTTTACTGTTGGAGATTTGGTATTTCTCAAGATTACACCTTTGAAAACAAGCTTGATGTCTGGAAAAGGAAAAAAGTTACAGCCGAGATTTGTAGGGCCTTACAAGATTATCCAACGTGTGGGGAGTGTAGCTTATAAGTTGGAATTACCGCCGAGTTTATCTCGAATCCATAATGTGTTTCATGTATCTATACTTAGAAAGTACCATCCGGACCCTTCTCACGTCGTACGACCGGAAAATGTTGAGATTGATGAGATTTTGACCTATGAGGAGAAACCGGTGAAACTTCTGGATCGAAAGGTAAAGGAGTTAAGGAACAAGCAGATACCACTAGTAAAAGTTCTCTGGAGGAACCACGGAGTTGAGGAAGCAACATGGGAAGTACTTGGTGAGTGTCAAGTGCATGTTTACTTGAACTCCTGTGAATTTGATACATGCTTGTCTTGCTTAATCTACCTGGTTTTGATAAAATGGAGTCGAGTGTGTACTTTATCGCACTCGTACTTATTTGAAATAAATGATTCATGCTTGGCCTGACTTGCTAGACTTACATATCCTGAATTACATGCTTGGACCTGTCAAATACTTGTATACATGACTTGGTATGCTATGAGTGCATACGTCGTTGGAGTGAATCTCCTCAACATTTACATGTACATGGGGGACGCCCAAACTCATAGGCTGACCTGGGAACTCGAGCCGCAATGGGCTTGGTCGGGAACCTCGGTGAGCCATGAGATTCACATGATAAGCTTGATCTATTGAGAGATCTTGCTTGGCATACTCGTGGAGTATCGCCTTATAAATGTCGTGCAGGCCCGAAGCGGTGTACGGTGGACGGACGGGAAGTTAATGGAGTTCTACGGATTGAAAATACCGACCCGTTTGACGGAGTATCATCGCGGGGAGGTATTCGAATGTCATCGACGCAGCAAGTGGAACTTAGCTCTTGAAAATTACTATATTCTTGAATTGTTTCTGTTTACTTTCACTGGCTTTATTAATTACTTGTAATTATCTCTTGAACTATTATTTGGGACTATTATCTAGACTACATGCTTGCATGTGTGTCCTTAGCCTCACGAGCGTTTTGTTCACCCTGTAGATTTGTTTTCCTTAACAGGATTGAACTCGGAGATGTATTGGAGAAACCCTCCTGAGGTACTTTTGTTTAGGGTTTCTATTATATTTTGGCTATACCCTTGGTTTTGGGTTGTACTTTTGGAATTGAAATGTAACATTTGTGGCGTGATGTATATTTGGGATTTAAGATGTATTTTGAACACCCGACGTGCGGGTTGGTTAATGGATGACTATTGTTAAACTTGAACGCTTCCGCATTTACTGTATTTAAGTTATTTACTTGTGTTGTGTAGACTGGTAATAAGCTCGAATGGAATTGCTTGAGTCCTGGCGAGAGTTGGGCAGGCGTCCCACGGATACCCTTTGGTTCGTCTTAGGGAGAAGTGGGGGCGTCACATCATCAATCATCCAATTATCTTCTCAATGCACTCTATTTAATGATTGAATCATTAAACCTACAAAAATATGAAGTTTTTACCATAAAAATCCATAAAATGTAATTTTTACACTTTAACCATAAAATGTATATTTTCACTAGAATCATAGTTTATTAGCTATAAACATGACTAAAACATACCAAAATTAATTAATAAAACACACTTAAAATACGTAAAATATCTACTTGTCAAATACCCCCACACTTGAACCATTGCTTGTCCTCAAACAATAAGAAATACAAACCAACAATGATTCAATTTTTAAAAATAAACATATGTGCACCATTCCACTTCATTTTCTCAAAAACAAGGTAAACAACCATTATGCAATTATTCAATTAAGTTCAAGTACTCATAATATCAAGTAAAGGAGAGCCAATTATACCGTCATTATAACAAATTCAAATCAATTTTTCATCCTTATCCAATCTTACAAGTAAGTAACTCATATGGTCAATAAAATGCTTCCTAAACTCACGATCATCTTCTTATTCTACTTAAAAAGATATTTATTCATATAACATAACTAAATATTACTTAAGACGTGATAATGCCTTTTGACGCGAGAATCGACATTTTTAGATGAAAATCACCGGTTACTCAACACTTCATATATCAAGTTGCTTTGCATACTCTTAATTCAAATACAGTTTTACGCGAAAGTCGACATTTTTATATGAAAACACCCGGTTACTAAGTACAAGAATCATTGGAATAGAACAAATCTTATTTTCTTTTTCTTCTTTTTTTCATTTTTTCATTTTTTCTTTCCACTTTTTTTCTTTTTTTTTAATAGCAAAGATAATAATAATTTCCTCAAAAGAATAATCATAAGAAGAGTATTGTACTTTTTGACCATATTTATCACTTAACTTATAAAATCAAATAAAGAGAAGAAATTTCATTAAATATGCAAAAAAATAGGCACAATTTTCTCCACTTTACCAGATATACTTTCCTATAAATGCACAAATTATAATCACATAATAGTTATTTTCAAATTAAATGAGAAAAGAAGTTTCCAAATCACATATATTTATCTCAAATGTAGAAGGAATTTGAACTACTAATGGTATAAAACTTGTTACCCTTTTGGATAAATTTGAAAAATTTTGAAACTATTTGGGGCAAATTCATAAATTTGGACAAGATTTTGAAAAAATTTTGAATTTAAACACAAGTCCAATATTTGCAACCAACAAGTCAATCACATGCAATATATATAATCTCAATTCTTCCTCCCACACTTAACATGCACATTGTCCTCAATGTATAAAACGGAAAATCAAGATAAAGAAAAGTAATACTCCCCTATTGTTGCGATCGAAATGTCAAAGCATGAAATTCACGAACCATTGTCTACTTATTTCTAATGCTTCATGCGTTCCATTTGATAACCATTAGTAATATTAACCTAAAGATGGAAAATGAGAAACAAATGAAAAATAACAAAATAACTTAATACATAATTTAAACATGAAATCACACCAAAATAAAATAGCCAAAACATTGGGTTGCCTCCCAATAAGCGCTTTTGTTTATAGTCATTGGCTCGACTTTTTCACCTCATTTCTCAAGGAGGTTTTGTTAATGAATAATCCACCAAATTTTGTCGTAGTGGATCATTAAAAGGTGGCTTAATAGCAAAAGTCACATATTCAAACGATATAAGAGGTGGAAGAAACATACCTATCTCAAGTGAGTCATAAATATTACCTTGAATATGCACCACTTGAGAATTCACCAAAGGAGATGTCATATGGGTTTCTTGGACAATAATACTTTTCAAACCTATACTTTCAATACACTCCTCAAGAGGGGTGAAAAATGAATCATTAAAACTCACCTCTTGAGGTTCAAAATTAGTTTCAAAGATATTATCATGTGAAATGGATATTTGCTCACTGAAACACAATTGAGATTCATCATTTTCATCAAAATGCAATCCATTTTCACATACAATATTTCCACCATTCATGCTAGGATCATTTTGCAAATTATTAGAAGAAATACCTTCACACAATGCATATAATTGGTCTTGTATTCTATCAAAGTGAGAAGTTAATTCATCTAACATTTCCTCAACCCTATCAAAACGGTTGGAGGTTGCATTTGCTAGCTTTTCTATGGCTAAATCAAATTGATTAGAAGATTTTCTACAGCTAGCTCCCAAGATGCATTAGAATCATTAGCTAATAGTTCACTTTTTAATTTTCAAAGTAGAGGTGCATTAGCTAACTTCTCTATTGCTAATTTTCAAGATGGTTTTGATTTATAGTGGACACATTCGGATTGGTAATCATATAAACAAGAAGAAGCACTATTAGCACTGATAAGTGAATATTTAACGTACATTTTGTACGAATTTGGCATGAATTTTTGGTATGTTTTGAGGAGATTAAAGCCATATTGGAACTCTTTTGGTGATAATTGCTTAAATATTGTTTAAGGGTTAAGAAATTGATAAATGAGTGGATTAATGCGTTAATTTTGTGAAATTGTGAAGGTAATTGATGTAAGAAATTCATGCACAAGTTGAAAGAAATGTCAGGGTCATCCAGAGGACAAAGTACACAAGAAATTGGGAGCAAAAATGTAGAAAAAGGGAAGAAGTGAAAAACTGGAAAATTGCTCAACACGGATCCGAGCTCGGATCCGTGTGTACAAGATGGATCCGACCCCTCGTCTGTACTTCTGGCGGAGTGTATCCGAGGTCAGGACGATCCGACCTCGGATCCATCATGGGAAGTCCTCGGATCCTCTGATCCGAGCTCGGATCCATTTTTCAGCCCTCGGATCCGTGGCTCGGATCTGTCTCTCTCTTCAGCAAGTGGCACAGCCGTTTTTCTTTACCTTTCTCACAACTTTTCCAGCTATTTTGAGGGACAGAAATCGGTGGCACGTGCTTCTGCAATAAAAGAGAAGACCAAATGAGTGTGGACAAAAGGAAACATCATATCTTTGACTTCTTTTTACAAAATCTGAGTGGAGGAAATTATGAAGTGAGAGGAATGGAATTTCTACCACCTTTTATGCAGAAACATAGGGGAGAAGCCTAGATTACCATACGTAGCTAGTTTTCCTGCTGGCAACAAATTTTCTCTCTAGTTAAGAGTTCTTAGAGAAGCATTTGGTTTTTCACTTGTAACCATCTTGTACAAGAACATAGCAGGAATTGGAGAGCTTTACCTTCAATTGGCTAAGCTTTCTTTTACCTTTCTTATACTTGTATTTCATGATGTTTTGCATTAATAAACTTGTGAGTTTGATTGTTAAATCATTCATGAGTAGCTAATTTTCTATATCTAGGGAGTAGATGAAACTTATGGCTAAATAATACTAATTGAATGTGATTTACACTTGTTATATCTTGTATTAACTTGTGTACTTGTGTAGCTGTTCTTACTTGTTATTGATTGATCACCAATAGCATGTTTATAGTGTTATTATTCAATGAGAATTGGTAATAACAATTGAAACACATGAGTAGAGCTTGAGTTGTATGTTCATGAAAATAGAGATACACTTAGGTGGATTATTGAGCATTTCATGAAATAAAACAGAGTAGTAGTAGTATTTCACCATGAAAATAGGGAAATCTATATTGCTCTAGGCCATTTCATCATGAAAATGAGACTTGGTAATTTTGGAAATGAATCTCTGGTTAAACAAGAATAATAGCAAGAAGTAAATCCATTAATTTGTGTTGTTTATTGCCATAAGTGGAATCTACATCCCTAGAATCTTCCTTAAGTGAATTTTCGCTATTTGCATTTAGCATTTGTTAAACTAGATTTGTATATCAGAGTTGTAGATTACAGCATTATATTTTCTCTGCTCAAATTAATTGTAAGTCTAAATAATAGAGAAAACAAGGGCTTAGTAATTGTTTAAATTGCTTCTCGTGGGATCGATCCGATACACATCTTGTACTACAATTGCGACCTGTATACCTGCAGTCCAACGGGTGTAAATTCGGAATTAAACTTGCATTGATAGTAAAAATCCCGTCAAGTTTTTGGCGCCGTTGCCGGGGAGCGGCAATATTAGGGCCTAGTCATCTCTATTAATTTAGACATTTTCATTGTTTTTATCCAAGTTGTTGAAATAAAACTGCAAAAATTTCTCTTATTTTTATTTGTAGTGTATGCACCGATCAAATCAAGAAATCGCACCTTTTGATCCTGAAATTGAAAGAACATTGCGGAGACAAAGGAGGAATACACTGCATCAAGAGGAACAAGAGGTTTGGCAGCCAATAGAAGATATCTTGATAGAATTACCATTTGAAGAAGAAATGGTGGTAAATGACCCAAATAGGCGAGTTCTGCGAGATTTTGCTTTACCGGGAACACAAGGTTCACAAACTAGCATAGCAAGGCCTTCGGTAAATGCTAACAACTTTGAGATTAAACCATCACTTATCCAAATGGTTCAACAATCTCAATTTGGAGGTAATGCAGTAGAAGATCCTAATACACATTTAGCTACATTCTTAGAAATATGTGATACCATTAAAATGAATGGAGTTAGTGATGATGCTATTAGGTTACGGTTGTTCCCATTTTCATTAAGGGATAAGGCAAAAATGTGGTTACACTCTCATGCTCCTAACACTTTTACCACATGGGATGATTTATCAAGGGCATTTTTGAATAAGTATTTTCCACCCGGTAAGACTGCTAAGCTAAGAATGGATATCACTGGTTTTAGTCAAATGGAAGGAGAATCATTATATGAAGCATGGGATAGGTTCAGAGAATTGTTACGGAAATGTCCACACCATGGACTACCTGAATGGCTGATTATACAAACCTTTTCTAATGGTTTATCTTTCTCCACTAAAACTATGATTGATGCAGCCGCAGGTGGAGCTTTAATGGGTAAATCACCCCAAGAGGCTCATAATTTGATAGAAGAAATGGCAGCAAATAACTACCAATGGGCCAATGAGAGAGGTAATACAAGACGTCACGCAGGTATGATAGAAATGGACACTCTCAATATGCTGAGTGCTCAAATGAATAATGTGATGAAGTTGCTAAGTAGACAAGGTGGAGTTGGTACAAGTTCATCTAATGCACATGTAACATGTTGTTCTATATGTGGAGGTGAACATGATACTAATGAGTGTGTTGATTCTGAGCAGGTACAATTCGTCAATAATTACAATCGTAATGCTCAAAATAACCCCTACTCGAATACTTACAATCCGGGGTGGAGAAATCATCCAAACTTTGGATGGAAGGATCAAGGAAATCAACCAAGGCCAACCAATCCACCGGGATTTCAATCAAGGCAACAACAAGCTGAAACTAAACCTGGTTGGGAGATGGCAGTGGAAAAGCTCGCAAAAGTTACTTCAGACAGATTTGAGCGAGTAGAAGGAAGGTTGGACCAACTCACTACAATGTACAGGAATGTAGAGGTCCAAATTGGTCAAATTGCTAGTTCGTTAAATAATCGAAATCAAGGCGAATTACCTAGCAAAACAGAGGTCAATCCTAAGGAGCATGTGAAAGCCATTACTCTTCATAGTGGTAAGCAATTAGAAGATCCTCCAGTGATGGAAGTTGAGAAAGATGAGAATGAAAAACAAGAAGAAAAGCAGAGGAACCAAGAGGCGATAGTGGAAGAAAATAGCCGGGAGGAATCAAGAGAAAATCAACCATCATCTTCCGTTACCATTCCAATACCTCCTGTGATTCCATTTCCACAAAGATTAAAGCAAAATAAGTTTGATAAAGAGTTTGAAAAATTTGTTAAACTGTTCAAACAATTGCACATTAACATTCCTTTTGCCGATGCTATTTTGCAGATTCCGTCTTATGCGAAATTTCTCAAGGAAATCATGACTAGAAAAAGAAAGTTGGAAGACTGCGAAACAATAGCATTAACGGAGGAATGTAGTGCAATTATTCAAAATAAGCTACCACCGAAGTTGAAGGATCCAGGGAGTTTTTCTATACCTTGCACCATAGGTAACGTTGATTTTTCTAAAGCATTGTGTGATCTTGGTGCTAGTGTATCATTAATACCTTTAACGGTGGCTAGACAATTGGGTTTGCATGAGTTTAAACGCACAAATATTACTTTGCAACTAGCGGATCGGTCTATTAGATATCCATTGGGAGTGTTGGAGAATGTATTGATAAAAGTTCAAAAATTTATCATTCCAGTGGATTTTGTGGTATTAGATATGGAAGAAGATATATCTATGCCAATTATTCTAGGTAGACCATTTCTAGCTACTGCAGGTACTATTATTGATGTCAAAAATGGCAAGCTTAAGTTTCAAGTAGGGGAAGAAGAAGTAGAATTTAATTTGAATGAAATGGAAAAATACCCTTCTTTTACCGATCATGCTTATTCTATTGGCACAATTGATAAACTAACCCAAGAGATGAGTCAAGTCAACTTTGACTTAGATCCTCTTGAGCATTGTTTAATGAGTTTAGGTAAGCAAGAAGATGTTTGTGAAGAAATTGAAGAATTGGCCAAGTACTTGGATTTTCAAGCACCTTATAAAAGGAGTAATTTGTATGAAAGTCTTGGCCAAGGAAAAGGGTTTTCACAACCTTCAGAAATTGAACCTCCAAGGTTAGAGCTTAAGCCACTTCCAACTCATCTAAGGTATGAATTTCTTGGAGAAAATAGCACTTTACCTGTAATTGTTAGTGCTGATCTTGATGATGAGCAGTGTACAAAGTTGCTAAGAGTTCTAAGGAAGCGTAAGAAGGCAATTGGATGGACAATTTCAGACATTAAAGGTATAAGTCCTTCTATATGCATGCATCGCATTTTATTGGAGGACAATTGCAAACCAGTGGTGGAAACACAAAGAAGACTCAATCCAAACATGAAAGAGGTGGTAAGAAATGAAATTCTTAAGTGGCTTGATGCAGGTATAGTCTTTCCTATCTCCGATAGTGTTTGGATTAGTCCAATTCATGTGGTACCAAAGAAAGGTGGAATAACTACAATCGTGGGTAAAAATGATGAATTGATTCCATCTAGACTTGTGGTAGGGTGGAGAGTGTGTATTGATTATCGTAAGTTAAATACGGTAACAAGAAAAGATCATTTTCCCCTACCATTTCTTGATCAATTATTGGAGCGAATAGCTGGATATGAATTTTACTGTTTTCTTGATGGTTTTTCAGGATATAATCAAATAGCTATAGCTCCAGAGGATCAAGAGAAGACCACATTTACATGTCCTTATGGCACTTTTGCTTTTAGAAGAATGCCATTTGGTTTATGCAATGCTCCTGCAACTTTTCAACGATGCATGATGGCTATTTTTTCTGATTATATTGAGAAATTTATGGAGATATTTATGGATGATTTTTCTGTGTATGGTTCATCTTTTGACCATTGTCTTCATAATTTGGAATTGATTTTGCAGAGATGCGATGAAACATATCTTGTATTGAATTGGGAGAAATGCCATTTTATGGTAAAAGAAGGAATTGTCTTAGGGCACAAGATTTCCTCCAAGGGAATTGAGGTGGATAAAGCCAAAATAGAAGTTATCGAAAAATTGCCACCCCCAAGCAATGTCAAGGGGATAAGGAGTTTTTTAGGACATGCTGGCTTTTATAGACGTTTTATTAAAGATTTTTCTAAAATAGTAAAGCCATTATGTGATTTATTATGTAAAGATACTCCTTTTCAATTTAATGACAATTGTTTGGTTGCATTTGAAAGGTTGAAAAAGGAATTGATTTCGGCCCCAATTATAACTTCACCCGATTGGTCACTACCATTTGAATTGATGTTTGATGCAAGTGATTATGCGGTTGGAGCAGTTTTGGGACAAAAGAAAGAAGGACGATTGCACGTCATTTACTATGCTAGCAAGTTGCTAAATGAGGCACAACTCAATTATGCAACGACAGAAAAAGAGCTATTGACAGTGATATTTGCTTTGGACAAATTTAGATCCTATTTAGTAGGATCCAAAGTTATTATATATACGGACCATTCAGCTCTTAAATATTTGCTGCATAAGAAGGATGCAAAACCTAGACTAATTCGGTGGATTCTTTTATTGCAGGAATTTGATGTGGAGATAAAAGACAAAAAGGGATTGGAGAATCTAGTTGCAGATCATTTATCGCGTTTGGAATATATCCCAACTAAGGATCAGGTTCCAATTCAAGAGAATTTTCCGGATGAGTTTGTTCTAGCACTTAGAAATTCTCCATGGTATGCAGATTTTACTAACTACTTGGTCAGTGGAGAGATTCAAAAGGGGTTTAATTATCATCAAAAGAAGAAATTCTTATATGACGTCAAAAGTTACTTTTGGGAGGAACCATTGCTATACAGACATTGTGCCGATGGTATGATACGTAGATGTATTCCTGAAGATGAGGTACATAATGTTTTATATCATTGTCATAACCTTGAAACAGGTGGTCACTTCAGACTTCAAAGACTGTGGCAAAGGTATGGCAATCAGGATTTTATTGGCCAACTATGTACCGAGATGCTAGGGAATATGTTAAAAATTGTGATGCATGCCAAAGAACTGGAAATATATCTCAAAAAAATGAAATGCCCCTGACTACGTTCTTGGAAGTTGAGTTATTTGATGTATGGGGTATTGATTTTATGGGACCATTTCCTAGTTCTTTTAATAATAAGTACATCTTAGTAGCAGTGGATTATGTTTTTAAATGGGTTGAAGCAATCGCTTCACCTATTAATGACTCTAAGATTGTATTTAGATTCCTTAAAAAGAATATTTTCAGTAGATTTGGTATACCCAAGGCCATAGTAAGTGATGAAGGGAAACATTTTTGTAACAGACAATTGGATTCCTTATTGTTTAAATATGGTTGTAGGCACAAGACATCACTTCCATATCATCCTCAAGCCAATGGACAAGCAGAGCTAGCTAATAGAGAGATAAAGCTCATTTTGGAGAAAACTGTGAATAAATCACGCAAGGATTGGGCTACAAAACTAGATGATACACTATGGGCTTACCGAACGGCATTTAAGACACCCCTAGGGATGTCGCCGTATCGTTTAGTCTATGGGAAAGCTTGTCACCTACCTGTGGAGATTGAGCACAAAGCTTATTGGGCAATTAAATCTATTAACATGGATTTTAATTTTGTAGGAGAAAAGCGATTACTTGAGCTAAGTGAATTGGAGGAACACCGACTACATGCATATGAAAATGCCAAAATTTATAAAGAAAAGATCAAATATTGGCATGACAAGCATATTATTCCTAAAAAATTTCAGGTAGGGCAACATGTACTTTTGTTCAACTCACGCTTGAGGTTATTTCCAGGAAAATTAAAGTCAAGGTGGTCGGGACCATTTGAAGTAACTCAAGTATTTCCTTATGGAGCAGTGGGAATAAAAGGAGAAAATGGTTCTCCATTTAAAGTAAATGGACAAAGATTGAAGCCCTATTTGGCAGGAGAAAAAGTTCCTAAAGGGGTAATTTACTCCTTAGGAAATGCAAAGGAGAATTAAAGAAGTTATAGGAGAGTCGAGCCAACGACTAGAAACAAAAGCGCTTGTTGGGAGGCAACCCAATAATAATAGTGTATTTGTGTGTTTTTGTGTTTCTTACATTTTGGTGTAATTTAATTGACTAATTAGATGTATTTCACTTGTTTGTAGGAGGTACGGGAGTTTTATCATCCATCTTGGAGGTGCACTTGAAGAACATGTGTGAAAAGGGAGTCTTTCTTACCAAATTTTGTTTTAAGTGCTTAAAATCTCCATGCATATATATACATTGTGCATTTCAAGTATATTTAAGTGAGTTTTGGTGATATCATGGTTATAAAGGCTCATCGACTCATTTGATGTATATTTAATGTCCAAAAGTGCCATTTTGATGTAAAAGTGCAAAAATGATCAAAGAACCTCACACCTCGATTTTCAATGAAAATGTGTTTGATGTGTTTTGAGAGGGTAAATATTGTGTTTATGGTATATTACATGTGTGTGGGAGGTTAGAATTGATAAAAAGTTTGTCCAATGTGTGATTTGGAATTGGTCGGAAAAGGGAGAAAAAGTTTGAAAAATTGCAGTTTCTGCAATTAGTGCAGAGAAAAACTGATCCGAGCTCGGATCCTAAAATCCCAGACCAATCCGACAGCGGATCCATTGATCCGAGCTCGGATCCATTCCAACCCAGACAAATCCGAGGGGTCGTCTGTGTTTCTGTTAGGACTGATCCGAGCCCTGTCGGATCCGAGGCCTTCCAGAAACGATCCGACCTCGGATCCGTTCGCGGATATAGCAGAAACGAGGCTTTGTTTCTGCACTTTTCAAAATTCTTCTTCCCTCTTCTCACCGAAACCCTACCTCTTCCCTCCAATTTTCCATTTTAACCATCAAAACTCCAATCTTTCATCATAAACACCTCCACAACCCTTGTATGATCATAAACCCTAAACTATTTCATTGAAAAAACATCAATTTGAGGGGGTTTGATTTTCAAAACTAGAAATAGGGCAGCACTGTATTTCTTCCATTTCAGAGTGATTTTGGACTTGTTTGTTCCTCATTCTTCATCATTATCATCCTCTATCATCTTCCTACACATTTGAGGTAACAATTTACGAATTTCTTTGGCATTTTATAACTTCTTATTCTACATATTTATAGTTTTTGGGAATATTATGATAAATACATATTTGTTGGAATTTCTTGATACAATTGTGCTACATTGTGCTTAATTAGATTGTTACAACAATTTTCATGCTCATTTTTGAGAAAACTGTGAATTTGGTGATATTTTTAAGAATTTTTCTCAATTTTTTGGTTTGAGCATTTTAGTGATTTATACTCTTGAATTTTGCTTTCATTGAATATATGAACTTGTTCCGAGGGGTATACATCACTGTTATACCAATTGAAAATGATATGCTATCATTAGAGCAATAGCCCGTGGGGTAAAAGAGTGTGTTCCCAATTAAGTTAAGCACATTGAACCACTTTTACTTGAGATAATTAGTATTTGTTTGGATGAATTGGAACTCATGTGTATGTAAATTGAGTGTTATGAGTGTTATGAATTGGATTGGAGATATACTCAAGTGTTTGAGTGTTCATTCTTGCAATTAGATATAATTTTCAATTGTTTGCACTTAATATGCATGAAATGATTTCCTTATTGGTAATATCCTTTCTAAATGTGGGAATTGGATTTGAGAATTGTTAGGAAGTTATTTGTTTAAATTTGGGTACATTTTGGCAGGGAGTTTTACCCTTTTTCAAGGGGAAACTCTGCCGAAATTTTCTTAAATTCTCATTGCACATATGTGAGCAAGTTTCTATGATTTCTAATGAACGTTCATCTTATTTTTGTATAGGAACTATGACTCGCACAAGGAGGGCTCGCATTCGTACTCCTACTCCTTCCTCAAGTGAGGAACACACACCCTCTTTGCATGAGGAGTCACCTGAGGAAAAATCTCCTTCGCCGGAGCCGCCACCTCGCTCTCGCCGGAAGACCGCGTCTACTAGCCGTGCCGAGCCACCTCCGGACTACGATACCACACGATTCACATCGCTTGAAAACCAACAGTGGTATGAAGCCGGACTGGACAAGGAAATCATAATAGAAAAGCATTTGGCACCGGAGGTGGACGCATATTATCACATTTCTACAGCATTCAAGAGGCTTGGATGGGAGAACATCCTTCAGTTGCCCAAACACTACTATCCCAATCTGGTCCGGGAGTTCTACGCTAATGTAGAAAACAAACAGAGCCACAGTGGCAACCTCATCGTCTCATGGGTTCGAGGCAGGAGAGTGGCTCTCAATCGAGATACACTGAGACGCTTCGTCCAACTCAAAGACGCAGGCGAAGATGTCAAATTGACCAAGGAGTTCACAGCTCGAGACCCTTGGCAGGTGGGAGAGGCGGTTGGACGCCTAAAGGGCCAGTATCGAGAGAGAGGAACTGCGAAGAAGCTTACAGTTTACGCCGATTCTTTCGAGCATAGGTACCACTTGATTTTCTACCTCTTTACCTTCAATGTGGTACCAAAAGAAGTGGAAAACGGGAGCTCCGCAACAGTGATCTCTACTTCTTGGACAAGATGATGCATGGTGTGGGTGCGCAGTTGACCGGTATTCCTCTACCCAGCATTATCATCAGCTATATGCGGACCACAGCTCGCATGAGGGCCGGCGAGACTTGCTTCGGATTCCCTCGACTGCTATCCCTCGTTTTTGAGAAGCTCAAGGTTCCTCTTGGAACCGAGAGAGCGGTGGTAACTAGGTCGGCCGAGGAGGTAAACGCTTCGATACTCAAATCCTTGGGTATTTCTACGGATTTTGGAGCTGCTTTGGTCCGGGACACAGGAGAAGCATCGACTTCCACTCAGCCTCCGCCTCACACTGAACCACAAGCGGAAACTCAAGAGACGGAGGCACAGCAGACTCTTCCTCCTCCGATTCCGCGACCACCTCCTCAACCGCGCTCCAAGTGGCAAGAGCTTCTCAATGCTATTTGCTGTATGGAGACGCGAGTCGTCGAGCGCATTGACCAGACGGAGCGGATGATGACTGAGCGCCTCGACCGACATGATCGCTTCCATATCCGACGGTCTCCTACTCCGACACCTCATCAGGAGGAGGGCCATATTGGTACCTCACAGGGTCCTCATGGAGCCGAGGAGGCAATAGACCCTCGTTCCGAGCAGCCATGACGCTACTTAGCGGATTTGATCTTTTATGTCTTTATTTATGTTTCTTTTCTTTTGTTAAGACACACTTGTAGATTTTTCTTTTAGTTGAATCATCTTGTGCTACTTATGGTATTTGGTACCCTTGTTGTCTCATTTTGGACAGAAAATGGATGATCGTGATGATTAAGGGCTTCAAAATGGCATCACCACCTATTTGAGGGAAGTTTCAGTTCTTTTACCTTCATCTACAATGAGGACATTGTAGATTTTAAGTGTGGGGGAGGGATTACTTTATCTTATGGGCGATTGTGTCTTGAAATGCATGATTTTAGTTGTTTATAGCTCAAAAATGTTGGAATTATATTTGGAGATATTGTCATGAGGATAATTTTTGTGAAATTGAGGTTGTTGGCAGGGAGTTTCATCTATTTTTATGGGGAAACTCTGTCAAAATTTTTCTAAAATAATTTCCAATATTTCATTGCAATTCTTCCAATTAAATGGCCAAAATGTTAAAATTTTAAGTGTTTAATTCTTCCATTGGATAAAATGCTATGTGTATTTTGGAAAAGTTTAATTCTTATTTGGTTTGGAATGAATTATTATGCAAGTAAGATTTTTTACATTTTAGAAAGTATATTTGGTTAAATAAGAAAAATTATGCTTAGATTTTTGCAAGATTAATGATATTTATCATTTTTACTTAATTTTATAAGTAAGTGATTGATATAGTCAAAGAAAAGGCCAAATTCTTCCTTTATTTATATTTAGAGGGAAAAAGAAACGGATTGTTAAATCAAAAAAAAAATATTATTATTTTACTCCAATGATTCACATACTGAGTAACCGGGGGTTGGCATTTACAAATGTCAACCTTCGCGTAAAAAGGTATTGGAATTAAGAGTATGCTTAGCAATTTAAATAAGTGAAATGTCGAGTAACCGGGAATTTTCACCTAAAAGTGTTGATTTTCGCGTAAAAAGACGTTTTCACTATTTAAATAAAATGAAATGAGAATAAATCCCTCTAAATTGTTGAGTGTTGGAATGAGGAAGGCCATAGAATTGACTATGTGATTTACTTATTTGTAGAATTAGGATAGAATGAGAGATTGAGTTGAATTTGTTAAAATTAGGGCATAATTATTTTTCTTTAATTGAATATTATGAGTATTTAGTGTAATTTGAGAAATGGCATAATGATTGGTTTCTAGATTTTCTAGGAATTAAATTTGACCAAAGTACGTATATTGCTTTATCTATTGAATCATTGAAGTAAGTTTTGTGTAAAAGTGCTTGAGGACAAGCAATGATTCAAGTGTGGGGGAATTTGATAAGTGAATATTTAACGTACATTTTGTACGAATTTGGCATGAATTTTTGGTATGTTTTGAGAAGATTAAAGCCATATTGGAACTCTTTTGGTGATAATTGCTTAAATATTGTTTAAGGGTTAAGAAATTGATAAATGAGTGGATTAATGCGTTAATTTTGTGAAATTGTGAAGGTAATTGATGTATGAAATTCATGCACAAGTTGAAAGAAATGTCAGGGTCATCCAGAGGACAAAGTACACAAGAAATTGGGAGCAAAAATGTAGAAAAAGGGAAGAAGTGAAAAACTGGAAAATTGCTCAACACGGATCCGAGCTCGGATCCGTGTGTACAAGATGGATCCGACCCCTCGTCTGTACTTCTGGCGGAGTGTATCCGAGGTCAGGACGATCCGACCTCGGATCCATCATGGGAAGTCCTCGGATCCTCTGATCCGAGCTCGGATCCATTTTTCAGCCCTCGGATCCGTGGCTCGGATCTGTCTCTCTCTTCAGCAAGTGGCACAGCCGTTTTTCTTTACCTTTCTCACAACTTTTCCAGCTATTTTGAGGGACAGAAATCGGTGGCACGTGCTTCTGCAATAAAAGAGAAGACCAAATGAGTGTGGACAAAAGGAAACATCATATCTTTGACTTCTTTTTACAAAATCTGAGTGGAGGAAATTATGAAGTGAGAGGAATGGAATTTCTACCACCTTTTATGCAGAAACATAGGGGAGAAGCCTAGATTACCATACGTAGCTAGTTTTCCTGCTGGCAACAAATTTTCTCTCTAGTTAAGAGTTCTTAGAGAAGCATTTGGTTTTTCACTTGTAACCATCTTGTACAAGAACATAGCAGGAATTGGAGAGCTTTACCTTCAATTGGCTAAGCTTTCTTTTACCTTTCTTATACTTGTATTTCATGATGTTTTGCATTAATAAACTTGTGAGTTTGATTGTTAAATCATTCATGAGTAGCTAATTTTCTATATCTAGGGAGTAGATGAAACTTATGGCTAAATAATACTAATTGAATGTGATTTACACTTGTTATATCTTGTATTAACTTGTGTACTTGTGTAGCTGTTCTTACTTGTTATTGATTGATCACCAATAGCATGTTTATAGTGTTATTATTCAATGAGAATTGGTAATAACAATTGAAACACATGAGTAGAGCTTGAGTTGTATGTTCATGAAAATAGAGATACACTTAGGTGGATTATTGAGCATTTCATGAAATAAAACAGAGTAGTAGTAGTATTTCACCATGAAAATAGGGAAATCTATATTGCTCTAGGCCATTTCATCATGAAAATGAGACTTGGTAATTTTGGAAATGAATCTCTGGTTAAACAAGAATAATAGCAAGAAGTAAATCCATTAATTTGTGTTGTTTATTGCCATAAGTGGAATCTACATCCCTAGAATCTTCCTTAAGTGAATTTTCGCTATTTGCATTTAGCATTTGTTAAACTAGATTTGTATATCAG
This sequence comes from Coffea arabica, assembly GCF_036785885.1. Classification (NCBI taxonomy): domain Eukaryota; kingdom Viridiplantae; phylum Streptophyta; class Magnoliopsida; order Gentianales; family Rubiaceae; genus Coffea; species Coffea arabica. The sequence goes on along the minus strand of NC_092318.1, from coordinate 6,993,137 downwards.
AGTTGTAGATTACAGCATTATATTTTCTTTGCTCAAATTAATTGTAAGTCTAAATAATAGAGAAAACAAGGGCTTAGTAATTGTTTAAATTGCTCCTCGTGGGATCGATCCGATACACATCTTGTACTACAATTGCGACCTGTATACTTGCAGTCCAACGGGTGTAAATTCGGAATTAAACTTGCATTGATAGTAAAAATCCCGTCAAGCACATTGATTATCCCAACTATAAGCACAAGAATTGCCCCAATTAGGATCATATTGATCAAGATAAGGATTACAATGCTCAAATTCAGCATAATAATCCATATTTTGTGCTTGTCTACTTGTATGAGTAGCATGATAACCTCCACACAAGTTACAAATCACATGATAAGAGTTAAAAGCATTAGCATTCCTCCTTTGCTCAATTTCATGCCTAATTGTGTCCATTTGAACTTGTAACATAATAACATCAAATTTTACCTTTAAGCACCTTAAACCATCTTCAAAAGACATACTTTCAGTAATTTCTTGGTTCCTCTATTGAAGGAGTTTTGCACTTGGTAACCATCCATTGCCAATCTTTCATTTCTCAAGCATTGTCCTCCAAATTGACCTACCCTTCTCATTACCTAAAATTGCTTTTAAACAACTTAAGAGCAAAATTAGTAAGAAGAATAGGTGATAAAATGCATACAAACATAAAACATTAAAATAACAGAAAATAACTTTCACACTACAACTAATAAAATGTCTAAACGAATAAAGTTGCTCTTCACACCGATATTGCCAAATCTTCCCCGGCAACGGCGCTAAAAACTTGACGTGCGCGGGGTATACATATAACATTAAACTCATTCTAATCAAATTTTACATTTATAAATTCCTAAATACGCCACGTACAATTTATCGCAAGCATACGAATCGTGAGCGAGTATAGGGTATTAAGGGTCGATCCCACAGGGAAGATTGCAATTACCGGTGTTTTTCGAACTCCTTCATTATCTAGACTACCATAAATATAAAAGTAACAAAAATAACACTAGAAAGCTCCTAGAGATATGAAATTTCTTACTAATCTTGCAAATGAAGTTACCGGTTAAGTGAATGCTATTATCTTGGCTAGTTATGGCGTAATTTCCTAATGTATGTGAAACCTACTCTCGTAGTGAATCAACTATACTTGTAACTAAATCATACCTACTCTCGTGGTTATGAATTAATTACGAGTTCATTTCTTCTATGAAATTACATGAAACAAGTCACTAAAGTCACATAGGTGCACCTCTACTCTCGTGAGTGTACTCCCTAGGTTTATCACTTCTTTGAACTAGTGTTAAATTCCAATTTTCATTGCAAATTTAACACCTTTAGATAATCACAACTAATGGCTGGTTAATCATGATTAGAAAAGCAAAAGTGATAAATAACTTGTTCAAAATAATATCACCAAATAACTATGTAAACATCATAAACAAGATATAGAAAGTTCATCCATACTCTAGGCATGAACTTTAGAAAAACATGAAGAAAAATAAAGCCAAACTTGTATTATAGCTAAACATGAAATCAAATACAAAAGAGAAAGTGATAGGAGAGATGTCACCCTTGTCACATGAGCTCTAACTCTCCATCTTTGCTTCTCCAATCTTCATGCAAATCTAGATACAAATACAAGAAGGAAAAACTACTCTACATATACTATACTAATGAACCAAGAAAAACTAGTAAAGACTACATTTTTTGTGGAGTTCTTTCTAGCCTTCCAAAGTTATCAAAATAGTTTCCAAAGGCTACCATTTATAGAGAATTCAAGAGAAGTTGTTTTTAGTTGATAAAATTGAATCTTGAAACTCTCTTGAATTGTCTTTCCAACTTTCCAACTTATTTTTGGTCAGATACAACCGAAATTGATGGCTGGAATTGAGTTGGAAAGGTTGTGTGTAAGCAAGGCAAGTTGGTCAGCAAATTACAGTTATCATGCACATTTTCAACTGATATTTTCTCGATGTTTGAAGCCGAAATAGCTCTTCTATAAATCACAAAAGTTGTAGATATTTTACTTAGCTTTCCAAAACATCAAGAATTATCCAATTTAGAGCTCTAAGGACCAAGATATGATCAAAATACCACTGACTGGTCAGAGCTCTATTGTCAATTTTTGATATCAGACTTTGACTTCTGTATTTCGACTTTTTGACTAGGAATAAGATTGAATTGGACTTTGATGTCTTCATACCAAATGTAGATCTGTCTCTTAGCTTCAAAATGGTCTAAGAATCATCTTAATCCAATGTATATAACTCAAGATATAGCCGAAATACCACAGGTTGCCAAAACTGACTTTTCTTGCATTCTTCTTTTCTTAATTGCATTTTCTCTTTTATACTTCATATTTTATTTTTATCACTTTAAACCATCATCAATCATCCAATTATCTTCTTAATGCACTCCATTTGATGATTGAATCATTAAACCTATAAAAATATGAAGTTTTTACCATAAAAATCCATAAAATGTAATTTTTACACTTTAACCATAAAATGTATATTTTCACTAGAATCATCGTTTATTAGCTATAAACATGACTAAAACACATCAAAACTAATTAATAAAACACACTTAAAATACGTAAAATATCTACTTGTCAAATACCCCCACACTTGAACCATTGCTTGTCCTCAAGCAATAAGAAATACAAACCAACAATGATTCAATTTTTAAAAATAAACATATGTGCACCATTCCACTTCATTTTCTCAAAAACAAGGTAAACAACCATTATGCAATTATTCAATTAAGTTCAAGTACTCATAATATCAAGTAAATGAGAGCCAATTATACCGTCATTATAACAAATTCAAATCAATTTTTCATCCTTACCCAATCTTACAAGTAAGTAACTCATATGGTCAATAAAATGCTTCCTAAACTCATGATCATCTTCTTATTCTACTTAAAAAGATATTTATTCATATAACATAGCTAAATACTTAAGACGTGATAATGCCTTTTGACACGAGAATCGACATTTTTAGATGAAAATCACCGGTTACTCAACACTTCACATACTCAAGTTGCTTTGCATACTCTTAATTCAAGTACCGTTTTACGCGAAAGTCGACATTTTTAGATGAAGACACCTGGTTACTAAGTACAAGAATCATTGGAGTAGAACAAATTTTATTTTCTTTTTTCTTCTATTTTTCATTTTTTCATTTTTTTCTTTCCACTTTTTTTTCTTTTTTTTAACAGCAAAGATAATAATAATTTCCTCAAAAGAATAATCATGAGAAGAGTATTGTACTTATTGACCATATTTATCACTTAACTTATAAAATCAAATAAAGAGAAGAAAATTCATTAAATATGCAAAAAAAATAGGTATAATTTTCTCCACTTTACAAGATATATTTTCCTATAAATGCACAAATTATAATCACATAATAATTATTTTCAAATTAAATGAGAAAGAAGTTTCCAAATCACATATATTTATCTTAAATGTAGAAGGAATTTGAACTACTAATGGTATAAAACTTGTTACCCATTTGGATAAATTTGAAAAAATTTGAAACTATTTTGGGCAAATTCGTAAATTTGGACAAGATTTTGAGAAAATTTTGAATTTAAACACAAGTCCAATTTTTGCAACCAACAAGTCAATCACATACAATGTATATAATCTCAATTCTTCCCCCCACACTTAACATGCACATTGTTCTCAATGTGTAAAAAGGAAAATCAAGATAAAGAAAAGTTATGAGGACCCGAAAATTTTTTTATTTTTATAGAATATTACTGGACTATTTAAATGATTATTCACTCATTTTTTTTTTGAATTAATTATTTCGATCATTTTAAATCCATTTATATGGAACGACACTTCTTTTATGTTTTTAAAGCGTTTTGTTGGAAAATTCACTTTTTGAAAATTCGTTTAGTTTGGAATGACGAGTACACGTTTTTCGAGGCTATACTTGAATCGGGAGTGTATTAATATTGGAGAGTTAAGAATGATCAATGGTAGATTAAGAAAGGCTAATTAAGGAATTAATACTCGACTCATGTGAGGATTCACAAGAAATTTATTTATTTTGAAACCCTAATTTGGGCTTATTTAATGATTTAATTGTCTATTTATTCCGAATATTATTTTCTAGACCTATTGAACCTAATTACATGGAATTATAGCTTCATTATATTTTTAAAGTGACTTGATTAAAAATTTAATTTCCGGAAGCACGTTTAGTGAGAATAGTGAATAGTGCTTGGAAATTTTAACCGATTGAGAGTGCAATAAGCTTGGAATTTTGGAGACTTATACAATGGACCTAAATTAAGTATTTTAATGTTTAAATACTCAAGTGATAGTTATTAGTATTATCGTTATAAGAATTTCTCGGAGGTTTCGCGTTATAGCGTTAAAATTGACGGTACGCGTTTTCACACGCGCGACTTTATTTGAGGGACTTTAGACCCTTATTTCGGGACAATTAAGAGTGAATAATATTTATATGAATATAAGTGCATTAGAGGTTTAGTGCACTAGTGAACCAAACGCGAGAGAAAATCGAGCACTAAACGCACCAAACGAGCCCTAATGAGAGTTTACCTTGGAGTGAATTTACACCACTCATTTTAATCTTCTCTTGGAAGCTAACCTTGATCAAATCTCACTCTCTCTTCTCTCTCTTATTGCCGGCCAGCCCCCTCTCCCTCTCTAACTCCATTGTTTCAAAAATTTCTTTACCAAATCAACAACAAAACTCCAACCAATCTTCACCAAACTTGTAGATCAACTAGCAAACTACTTGGAGGTTGGATCTAGCTAACCAAAGGGCTGCATTTCACAGTTTCTTGGAGCCTCTTGAGGACCGAAATTTTCTGATCTAAAGCACTAAGGAGGTATAACATAATCCAACACCTTAAACTTGGTTTATGGTAGTAGAAATGCATCTCTAAGCACTTGCATGTAAGTGGATGGCTTGATATTGTTGGAAAATTTGAAAAGTGGACTCTATGAACTCCCACTCTTGGGTTGTTGCTGATAAGAGGTTTAATATTGGATTTAATGGTGGTTTAGTGGTTAAAATGATAGATCTATGGAGTATTATTGTTGGAAACTCAAAGTTGAGACCATGACAAAAATTTCCGAAACTGCCCCTGCTTTGTTCGGCCATGATAAGGCCAATTTTTGATGATCTAATGGCTTGAATCTGATTTTTATATGTTGTATTAGATGTGTAAAAATTTTCATTGGAAAACATTAACGTTTGGTTGGGCAAATGAATTTATTTGTGAACTAGTCAAGCTGGAAAACTGTTTTCGGATAACCCTGTCCAGCGGTAGCATTTTGACCATAACTTTGTCCTCTGATGTTGAAATCGAGTTCCGTCAGTGGCATTTGAAACTAGACATCCATACCTTTCTAACGGTATAAAATGCACGTTCTGGTTCCATGTGTGGGAGCCGAACCATTCGTTTTAAGATAGCTGTCCTGTTTCTCTGTTCTGCTGGAATGATTTGTAGAGGCAGCAACTTGAGGCTCCATTTCGAGCTGGTTGTTTGCCAAATTTCAAAACGTTTTCTTCTGTGAATTTTTATCCCTATGAATTTATTTTCCAACGCCATAAACCGTGCTCAATTCCGAGTTAAGTCGACTGAGTTGTGATCAAAACAAGAACATTGCTCTGTTTTGGAAAAAAAACTAGTTTTGGACAGATTTGAGATGAGACTTGTTGTGGTCTTACTAAATGAAATTCTTGGTGTTAAACACCTACCAAATGCACCATGAATGTTTCTTAGACTTTCCTTTCACATATGAACCATGATTGGAGGATTTTCTTAGCCAAACGATTGGATTTGGAAAGAAAAGGATTAAAGGCAAATTGCCTTAAGAATTTTTCCAAACTTTAGTTAGTTCGTGGACTACCTTCCCGAAGGTATTTTTCTGTGAAATTTGATAGAGAGATACCCTTCATATAAGAGTAAAATACTGCCAATTTTGGTACCAATCCAAGTTCGTTTCGATACCTAACTAAACTTCCAATGTTGGAAGTTCAAATCTGGAAATTCTTCTCCAGTCTTGAATTTTCCCCAACTTTGAGCTACCATATCTTGGTGCTCGAAACTCCGATTCTCGATCCGCTTGTTCTGTACTAAACCTTACTTGCACCTCTAATTGAATTTCAATGGCTGGTTTGCAACGAGTGAATTCTGCCGAATTTCCAAAGTTAGCGAAAAACCAACCTCAGCTCAATCCTGAACATTCTGGAACAGTGATTTCAAGCTCATTTTTGAATACCTTCCACTTAGATTCATGGAAAAATGTCTTCTAAGAACTTTTAGTAGTTTTAAAGAGGTTTCCAACGGTACCAAGTTTACCAATTTTGGACTTGTGTAGAGGGAGATACGATTTTTCAAACATATCGTATCAAAACGGAAAATTTTCTAAACTCAAGGAAAAAGGAGTTTTTTTCGAATTCTCCTTTTCCCTCCAATAACACTTGAACGTTTTACACCTTAATTTAGAGATGAAAACCCGATCTCTCTTGTGTTCCTAAAACTTCACTTTGAGCCTCGATTTACACATAAATTAGGCTCATTTTCACGAGATTTACTTAGATTGTACTCTAGTGCAATCTTTTCAATGATTAGGATTTATGAGTGATAAATCCTTATTAATTGCTCAGGCTCGCACGAGGACCTTCAAGAGGATCCCACGGTGGACGCTTGAACTTCAAATTGAACCTACTTCTTCTGGTTTACTTGGTGAGTGTCAAATGTATGTAAACATGCTTAACTGTTATTAATGATTGGAGATTTTGAAAATGGAGTCGAGTGTGTACTTTACCGCACTCGTTCTCATTAGAAATGAAATTTTAAGGATTGAAATGCATTGAATGAAATGAATGATTGAAATGTATTGAATGAATGAATGAAATGTAATAGTATGCTATAGCTGCATACGTCGTTGGAGTGAATCTCCTCGACACACAAATGCACATGGGGACGCCCAAATCTCATTGGACGACCTTGGACTCGAGCCGGCATGGGCTTGGTCGGGAACCTTGGCGAGCCGTGAGATAAAGAAGCTCGACCTGTTGAGAGGTCTTGCTTGGCATACTCGAGTAGTATCGCCATAAACAAATGACAGGTGGGCCGGATACATGGGTATGTAAGGTGAAAGGGGACAGGTTAAGTGGAGTTCTACGGACTAAACCTACCCGATTGACGGAGTGTCAATTCGTGGAGGTTATTGATCGTGCAAGTGGAATATAGCTCCTGAGAGCTCCAGTATCCTTGAATTGTTTCTGGTTATCTTTCCAGTAAATTGTAAATTATTAAAATATTATTGTTTGACTTGTAAATTGGGATTGTTATTTGAGCAATGTGCTTGCATGTGTGTTCTTGGCCTCACGAGCGTTTTGCTCACCCTGTAGATTTGTTTATCTTAACAGGAATGGGTTTGGAATGAGACTCGAAGGAACTCCCTTTTGATGTACTTTTGTATTAGGGTTTCTAATGTATTTTGGACTAGACCTCTTGTTGGTTGTACTTTTGGAAACCTAATGTATGATTTGGATATTTGATGTATTTGGATGGAGTATATTTTGGGTTTCGATGTACTTTTGGAAATCCGAGGCAAGGATTGGATAATTGTTAGGTAAGGTTAAGTTTGGAGTTTTTCGCACTTTCTTACTTTATCTGGTATTGTTGAATAGTATTACGTTAAGCTTGAATGGAAATTGCCTTGAGTCCTGGCGAGAACTGGGCAAGCGTCCCGCGGATACCCTTTGGTTCACCTTAGGGAGAAGTGGGGGCGTCACAAAAGTAATATTCCCCTATTGTTGCGATCGAAATATCAAAGCATGAAATTCACGAACCATTGTCTACTTATTTCCAATGCTTCATGCGTTCCATTTAATAACCATTAGTAATATTAATCTAAAGATGGAAAATGACAAACAAATGAAAAATAACAAAATAACTCAATACATAATTTAAACATGAAATCACATCAAAATAGAATAGCCAAAACATTGGGTTGCCTCCCAATAAGTGCTTTTGTTTATAGTCATTGGCTCGACTTTTTCACCTCATTTCTCAAGGAGGTTTGTTAATGAATAATCTACCAATTTTTCTCGTAGTGGATCATTAAAAGGTGGCTTAATAGCAAAAGCTACATGTTCAAATGATATGAGAGGTGGAAGAAACATACCTATCTCAAGTGAGTCATAGATATTATCTTGAATATGCACCACTTGAGAATTCACCAAAGAAGATGTCATATGGGTTTCTTGGGCAATAATACCTCTCAAACTTGTACTTTCAATACACTCCTCAAGAGGGGTGAAAAATGAATCATTAAAGCTCACCTCTTGAGGTTCATAATTAGTTTCAAAGATATTATCATGTGAAATGGACATTTGCTCACTGAAACACAATTGAGATTCATCATTTTCATCAAAATGCAATCCATTTTCACATACAACATTCCCACCATTCATGCTAGGATCATTTTGCAAATTATTAGAAGAAATAACTTCACACAATACATATAATTGGTCTTGTATTCTATCTAAGTGAGAAGTTAATTTATCTAACATTTCCTCAACCCTATCAAAACGGTTGGAGGTTGCATTTGCTAGCTTTTCTATGGCTAAATCAAATTGATTAGAAGAATTTTCTACATCTAGCTCCCAAGATGCATTAGAATCAGTAGCTAATGGTTCACTTTCTAATTTCCAAAGTAGAGGTGCATTAGCTAACTTCTCTATTGCCAATTCCCAAGATGGTTTTGATTCATAGTGGACACATTCGGATTGGTAATCATATAAACAAGAAGAAGCACTATTAGCACATTGATTATCCCAACTATAAGCACAAGAATTGCCCCAATTAGGATCATATTGATCAAAATAAGGATTACAATACTCAAATTCATCATAATAATCCACATTTTGTGCTTGTCTACATGTATGATTAGTATGATAATCTCCAAATAAGTTACAAATCACATGATAAGAGTTAAAAGCATTAGCATTCCTCCTTTGCTCAATTTCATGCCTAATTGTATCCATTTGAACTTGTAACATAATAACATCAAATTTTGCCTTTAAGCACCTTATACCATCTTCAAAAGACATACCTTCTGTAATTTCTTTGTTACCTCTATTGAAGGAGTTTTGCACTTGGTAACCATCCATGGCCAATTTTCCATTTCTCAAGCATTGTCCTCAAAATTGACCTACCCTTCTCATTACCTAAAATTGCTTTTAAACAACTTAAGAGCAAAATTAGTAAGAAGAATAGGTGATAAAATGCATACAAACATAAAACACTAAAATAACATAAAATAACAGATGTGCACCTATGTGTTTTTTAGTGATTCATTTCATGTAATTTCACTGAAGAAATGAACTTGTAGCTAATTTCATAACCATGAGAATAGGTATGGATTAGTTATAAGTATAATTGATTCACTACGAAAGTAGGATTCAAATGCATAAGGAAATTACACCATAACTAGCCTAGATGTAGTATTCAATGATCCAAATATAGCACTTGCATGAGTAGTTAGGGATATCATAGCCTAAGGAGCTTTCATTTGTTATTTTGTATAATTTCAGTAGGTTTAATTTGTTATAATTCATTGATAGTCTAAATAATAGAGAAACTTTAGTAATACCAGTAATTATTTACTCTTCCCTGTGGGATCGACCCGATATATATCCTAAACTACTAGTTGACCTGTATACTTGCAGTGAACGGGTGTAATTCGATTTTTTAACTTGTACGTATATGTAAAATTCCTGTCATTTACGAAACATGAAAAACTGCATCCCTTTGAATTAGCTTTTCAGTGGCTCAAGAATCATATCATTTAGATGTCTGAATGCCGAGATATGTCCAAAATACTGAGACTAATTAGATGAGCATAGCAGCAAAAATATACTTTTATATTTTAGCTTTTTGACCATGAAAATGCATGAACTTGACTTTGATGTCTCATAAGAAATGTAACTATGTCTTAGCTTCAAAATGAATCAAGAATCATCTCAATCCAATGCTTGTAGCTTGAATAATAGTCAAAATACCAAAATGTGTCATGTCCTCTAATCCTTTTCTTCCATGTTTCTTCATTGTATCATCATTTGCACTTCATGTCCATTTGAAATCCACTTCAAATCATCAAGAATTATACAATTATCTTCTCACTTTACTCTAATTGATGATTGAAATATTAAAACATACAAAACCATGAAGTTTTCTTCACTTAGTACCATAAAAATTGCAACTTTCTTATTTTAACCATAAAAGCAACGTTTGACTATAAAACTAATTATTTAACTCTAAATTAACTAAAAACACACTAAACACACATACATGACCACACAAAAGTACATAAAATAAATATTTGTTAGTGATAATTAAACTTCATTAAATATCCCTTCAAAATATAAGGAATATTTATGTAAAAAAAGTTGATCTTTTTTTTAGCAGCTTAATAGGTTATCAATTGAGTTTGAAATAAAGTTAGCATTTTATACATATTATATGAATTGTGAAATGATTGTCAAGATACTTAGATATTGAAATGACTACTTTAAAACTACAATATTGGAACATTAGATTCTAATTGATAGGAAAATTAACAAAAAATAAAATAGTTTTCTTAAGAATTCCTAAATTACTTCGTAGTGATACTTACCATCACTTAGATTATAAAATTTAAATTATAAAAATTAGTGACGGAAAGTATCAATGTGATGTAATTTTAGGAATTCTTAAGAAACTATCTTTTATTTTTTATTATCGGTCTTTCTTTCCGATTAGAATCTAACATTCCAATATTGTAGTTTTCAAACATTTATTTTAATATCTATATACCTTGATAATCATTTAATGGTTCATATAATGTGTATAAAATGCCAACTTCATTTCAAATTCAATTGATAACCTATTAAAATACCAAAAAAAGGACCAACTTAGTTTGCAAAAAGTATATATTTCTTATATTTAAAATGGATATTTAATTAAGTTTTTAATTATCATTAGAAATAAAAATAATAAAACTCATTATCAATTAATTATTAATAGTGAGAAACAATAATATACATATATGACACCAAATGTGAGACTAGATAATTCCCAAAAAACTTTTGTGACTAAGTATGGAAAAGAAAAAAATATGATATATTATTAACTTGAACAGATGAAATAAGAATAAAAAATCAAGAAAAAAGTTTAACAAGAATTTTTATTTGCCGATTTAATATTATTTCATTCTAATTTGCATCTCAATTAAAGCTGTTAATATTGCTATTTACAATTTAGAGAAATATTATACATCAAAATCAAAATATTGGAGACGAAAAGTGCAAAGTCAAAGTTGTTGACTAATGGCAATTTCATGTTGACCGCTAATCATTATTCTATTTTAGTTAGTTGTCCTAGATCTATCTAAAATCACAAATTTTGGTGACTAGATTTGTTTTGGCTGAAACATTGGGGACCAACTTAGCACACGAGCTAAATATTGGGATGAAAATTGCAATCACCCCTAGTTTTAAAGAACAGGAATTCAAATTGATCAAATAAATAGGCAAAGTACAATTATACATGGTTATATATACTCTTACAAAATTCCAAATACAGTAATTGAAAAAAAAGGGTTGTTATAGCCTCAAATTCTTTGTTTGACAGATTAAACGAAGTAAAAAGATATTATAATTGCAATAAAAAAAAAGATATTATAAGGTTAGTTTTTGTTTTTTGAGCAATGGGTAGTTTAGGGTTTTCATGTCGAACAAATGCCAGCTCTTCCTCAAGGTTGTGTTGGAAAAAAAATAAATTCAAGGGAATAGATGTGTAATTTTGAAAACCTCATATCTTACTAATTAACTGAAATCCGGAAAACCTTACCGTCTATTTTTCAAATTATGATAGAAAACTTGTAAATAAGTTGACCGAAAAGGTGACTTTGACCAAAAATAGCTGCTTAATTACATGGAAGATGGGTAGGTTTCCTTGAATGTTAACGTATAAATAATTCACTTTTCACATATTTACAAATATTGGAATTCTGGTGATTATGTGGGCGTACGTTCAGTACCACACGTTCCTAGTATTCCAGAAGAACATTTTTTACCCCCACCTTGAATTCCCCCAGGCCTTAAATTTCACGTATTCCTGATTAATAATTTTCTTTTGTTTCTCTTAATTTTCAAAACTTAAAAGACTAAGAACATATATAGTTCTACAAAAATTATTTCCTGTCAAAGCACTTGAAAATAAATCTGGTTAACGATTAACATAGTGCAAATCTGAAATTAAGATAAACTTCGACAAAACATAAATTCAAGTCACATCCACGACTTCTTCTGCCATGTAATGGTATTTTTTGAAAACCGCATGAGTCGCGATTAGCTTCGGTTGCATTTCGAAGAAGATCCAAAGTCCACCTGTGTAATTGCCTAAAGGCATTCATGCGAATTTTGGTTTTTCAAAGGAACATGTTAAAGGAATACAGCTTCCTTTTAACCACAAATTTATTGAATAACCTACTAAGTTCTTTTGTTTTATTTTCTGAATATGATTTGATTTTGTATTCAATGCGCAAATTGTTCCCAGGAATTTGACACGAACAAAGATTTTAGAGAGAGAGAAATTCGCTTCTAGTTTTCAAAGTTTGAAAGTAGGGACCATATTAGTTCCCAGTATCTCAGTCAAAACAAATTATAGTTTCAATGTTGGCATATTAAATCAAGACTCAAAATTAGAAATTTTCTATATTGTTATTTAGTAGTGTTTTAGTCAAGTTAGAGTTTTAGTAATTCTATTGAAGTCAAGTTATGGTAGTTTTATTGTTTGGGAATTAGCATCTTATTAGGAAATTTCTCGTGGTATAAAACTTGTTTATCAAATCATTTAGTTTATAAATAGAGAGTCATATTATTGTGTTTAGTTGAGAAGAGTGAAATTTGAGAGGCTTGTTCTTATGATGTGATTAATAAATTATTATTGGTATTATTCCTCTTCTCCCGCACATTTTCTTATGTGTGTGAATTGTTTCCCCATATACATTAGTTTTATTAAATATATCTCCTATATATTTTTGGTGAATTTTTTGGTTCTATATTCTAGAGTATTCAATTTTAACGAAATCAGTTCCCAATATTTTAATCTACACAAATATGGATCATTAAATATATTAATTCACCAGATTGGTCTCGACTACTTTATAAAATCTAACAAAATTTATTAATAGTCATAGGTCCAAAAACGATGATTTAATCTGCGTCAGATATCAACCAAATGATTTACAATAAAATTAAGAACAACATGAGATATACATTAATTATAAGATACTCACTTTTGACCAAATGAAGACAATTAGTATATGTGTCAATCCATTAAAAAAAAAAGAAGAAGATATGTGCCAATTCATAATTTGGATATAAAGGTATAAAAAGTGAATGTATAGACTATAACACTTAAGCTCTTTTTATGGAAAACAAAAAAGAGCAAAATAATAATAGAGCAAAGAACATGCTTTATTCAAGTATGAAATTGGATTTATTATAATACCTTACACTCATCTTTTAGAGTTTTTAAAAATACATGAAAATTCTATAAACTTATGTAAAATATATTAAAAAATACAAAATTTTAAATACTCTAAAAGAACGCATAAGAAATCTCAAAAGTCCAATTTAATACTAGAACAAAGCATGTTCTGTGCAAGTGCTCAATTTATTTATTATTGTTCTTTTTGTAATGAAATAAATTAAGAATTATAATTTGTACATGCACTTTTGTATACTTTTTTATTCAACTTAAAAAATTGTCATATCTATCAATTATCTTCATTTAGTCAAAAGTGATTACTTTACACTTAATTAGATTTTTTAGATCTTTTATGGTTCTTGTGATATTTTCGTACTTTTCTATAATCGTATAGAATTTTGTGTATTCCTTATATCATATAAATAGATTTTTTAAGACTTTATATGAGAACCAATTTGGTCAACTAGCATATGTTAAGGACTACATTTGTATAGATTGATACATTAGGGATCAATTTGTTTGCAATTGAATACTTTGGGAACTACAAATTTTAATGCTCATATATGACTTTAAGAATGAACAACCAAATGAGAATTATATATTAACAGTCCAAATGCTACAAAGGCTTCATGCTGCCTCCCCGCTGACCGGCGACTCCAACGTTCTCCACATTATCCAAGACGTATTTTGAGAATTCATACTTAAAAACCTACCCCAAAAACAAGGGAAAAAAGAAAACAAAGAAAAGAAGAAAGAATGTCCCGTGCAATTCATTTCATTGCCAAAAATGTTCCAGGGCATGGGCCTTCTGAAGGCGCTGGTCTCCCTTATCGTGGTTCCAACAAAAACTCCGCCAAGATCAAGCATTTGCGGTGCACTGTCAGGAATACCTCTCCTGTATGTTGTGCAAGTTCTGGAGATCATAGGAGGGATCCTGATTTCTCAAGGCAAAAGAAGCATGGATTTTCCCGAAACAGGAACAGGCAAAATGAAGACCGAGAGGGTTGTGACAGCCTTGAAGAATCTGAGATGTTTTCTTCCAAGAATGGGCCTCTGCTTACTACCTCTGGCATCCCCAGATTCCAGGCCACTGCAATTCCTGGTCCTAGGGAAAAGGAAATAGTTGAATTATTCAGGAAGATTGAGGACTCACAGAGCTAAAAGGCAAAGAGAGTGAGACTGTCGATTCTCTCCTTAAGCTTTTAAGGAAACACTCAGTTCAACAAGGAAAAAGAAGCAGTGACAATGACAGCGGGGGAGACTTCATTTTGGACAAGCCTGAGCAGAATAGCTCTTTCTCTGAAGAGAAAAATACAGTAATATATGACTCAAACCACAGCGTGAAGCACGAGAAGCGAGAAGTGATGCTCCAGTTATGTCTCGACCAAGGTCAAACTTCCAGCGTAGATCACCAGTTCATCTAGTGAAAACTGAGCCTGTATTTTCTGATGAAGATGCTATGAGTTCTGTCCCACGGGACAACTCTGTTCAGGAAGGGAAGAAGAAAAGTTTGGAGCCTGAATTTGGGGTTGGACTTGACACTGAATCTGATACTGAAGCCACTTTCTCAGATGGTGACGAATTCGACGAGATGTCTGAGGATGAAATTTCAGGAATTTATGACGATGATAATGAGAATGTACAAGAACTGGATGCCGATGAATACTAACAGAACTGAGAGCACTGGCAAAATCTCGTGGTTTGAGGGGATTCTCGAAGTTGAAGAAACATGAGCTTATTGAGTTGCTGAGCGGAGGCTGAATTTGATTGCTTTTCGTGCTTGAAGATTTCCTTTTTACATGGATTGACGTCATAATCTCTATATGGATCCTAGAATTCTTTTTTTTTTTTTTGGGTGAGGGTTCTGATACACAAAACATGATTTTGTTTTTCCAGAGAATTGGGTGTTAAGCCAATTATTTGCCCAAAAAAAAACCAAATGAGAATTCATTTTAATGTTCACATTCAGTGAGCTTATTCTTTTACAAATGCGGAACATATTTCTTTTTTTGTCTCTATCGAATTTGACTTGAGATTCATAGTTTTCCTAATTGAGTTAATATAAATTGTGTATCGAATTCAACACTATTAATCCGCATTTAACAACCCTACCACTAGGAATACTGTTTTATGTTAAATTACGAAATAGTGTGGCTCTCTCATTTTTTTTCTATCTTGACTATATACATTCAACTTAATTTAATTCCACAGACTTATCATTTGAACGATTAAATGCATACATGATAACTATAAACCTTCTCGTCTGAATAAATGTGTTTATCAAGCAATAAGCCATAAGCATGCACATGACTGAATTTAGGGACACAGTAATTAGTTTATTATTCAAGAAAAAAGATTACTAGATTTTGTTGGCAAACACTTATCCTTCATCAACCTTCATGGAATCCCCATGTCAGCATTCGAGGAAAATGGCCTTTTTGTCAAAGTAGCTTCAGAACCATTCAGTTAAGAGAAGACAACAGATTCAGTTGGATCCGCACTAAACCCTCCAGGCTCTGATATATGTCCACTTTTTCTAACGGCATCTTACTGATTGTTGAGAATTAGAGAGCACCTTTAATCTTGAAAACACTTGGCCATGGCTCTAATTACTTTCTCAACCACGGATGTTTAGAAGAACAGCTGAAATTTACATCATGCACAAGAACATGTTGAAAACCCTAACCTGCCATAAACAAATTTGGATAAATGGATTCTCAAAACTTATAAAAATGGATTTACCAAATCATGAATGGGATCAATGCATGATAAAATCTTGAAGAAACTTGTAAGCAAACGATGTAGTTCAGCTATTAGTATACATATACAACGGCAGAGATGCAAATTTACAGAATCCAGTGCCTTGTTGTTATGCTATGGAGCATTTCTTTGAATTTTTCAACATTACACAAAACTCTCAGCATTCCCTCTTGATTATGGCCAAATTCATTTGCAGATTCATCCAGTAAATGAGCTAAAAATGGATGATTGATGAGCTTTATAGGGATAAAAAGTCTCTCCATGGCTTCATCACTAGTTCCCACTAGCAACGGAACGTAACCTTTTCGAACAGAACCTTCCATCTCCGCCTTGTTGCTGCTTCTTGGTCTTTGATAATTTGGAGATGAGCTCTTATCTCTTCCTTTCATTTTGCTTCTCTTAACTCAACTGGATGTGCTTCGAAAGTGTTCTTATTTATAGCAAAAAATCTTTGAATTGATTGAACAGAATAGGTGGGACTCTGAATTGCTGGGATTCAACGAATAGTTGATTTATATGACTTTCTGGGAAA
This sequence comes from Coffea arabica, assembly GCF_036785885.1. NCBI lineage: Eukaryota > Viridiplantae > Streptophyta > Magnoliopsida > Gentianales > Rubiaceae > Coffea > Coffea arabica. Next base: position 6,976,288 of record NC_092318.1, on the reverse strand, counting down.
AGGGTTGTTATCTACATTGACCGGAGACGCATGTGTGGGCTATTTTGTGGAAAGTCGTTGTCTTGAAGAGTCAAATTACTTGATAAATGACTATTCCACAGTCGGGAAAGTGGGAAAGAAGAATAAATTAACTATGTGCTAATAATGGTTTAAAGTCATATTACTTGATAAATGACTATTCCACAGTCAGAAAAGTGGGAAAGGAGAATAAATTAACTATGTACTAATAATGGTTTAAAAACATGTTGATTTTGACGTGGAACAAAGTTACCCTGTTGTAGAAGCAAGTTAACGAAGTCATGCGTGTCCAAGAACGTCCTTTTATTTATTCTTTTTTCGTTTTAGAATGTCCTTTTATTGTCCTCATTGGATGGAGATTTTAGAGGACGAAACCGATGAATGACATAGTTAATTAGAACCATTTTATCCATCACTTGTAAACCATAGAGAGATCCAGTTGTAGTGATATATTGAGAAATAAGAAAAATGTTTCGGTAGGCAAATGTTTGAAGCTATACGAAAAAGATAAGATTTTTGAACATATCTTTTACATATAGGGCAATAGATTGGAGGGAAAATGTAGTTTTGGTTATCAATAATTAGCTAACATATCAAATTTGTACCTAATGTTGTGACCACAATGCCTATGGTGTCTAAAATTATTGATTTGCTTTTAGTCTCTAATGTTTGAAAGTTTGATCAATATGGTTTTCTAGGTTTCAATTAGTTATAGCTTTAAATAGACCTGACAATTATATCCAAAACCCAATAATCCACCCAACCCACCCACTAATTTGAGAGGTTGGGTTGGGTAAGTTGGGTATTGGGTCAATTTTGGGTTGGATAATAAAAATCCATACATATTTTGGGCGATTTGGATATTTGTGTTGGGTACCCATTACCCAACTTAAATTAAAAAACAAATTAAACGCAAAATGCATCAATTTTGTGGCCACTTCAAGATTTTAAAATTCTCATCAATTTTGTGGCATCAAACGCACTTGCTTGATAGAAAATAAGGGAATCATCAGCAAAAAAATGTGAAAAATGTCAGGACTACCTCAAAAATTCTCAATGAAGATAATATATTTTTCTTAAGTGCTTTTTGATTAAGTTGGAATGACATTTAACTTTCATATTTGTATCTATCAAATAGACATGTCATAATTTTTAATCTATTTTTTGTAATTAAAATCTAATCTAATTAACCAACGGAATAGGCCATCCGGCATTCACGGACGAAATAGGTTATCTAGCATTCATGGACAAAAGGTACAAATGTTTCTACTTAAATGTGATAATAGAAAGTGATTAGAATTGATGAAGGTACAACCAAACTTGATGAGAATGCATGGCTTATACTAAGCAGATGTCTAGTTGCATAGAAAGTAGGAAATAGAAGTTGACTAGAGGCAATGAGAATGCAATACGAACACGCATGTGGACGCAGATGAAATTTCGACTTGGACGTCCACATCTATAGATGTTAGTAATATCTAGATTTTCAATAGCTTTGGCTTCGTTTGGATTAACTATTTTTTGGGGTGTTTTTAAAAAGTTTTGCTGTAATAGAGTTTTTAGATTATATTTTGGAATATTTTCAGAAGATATTTTGGGATATTTAAGAGTAGAAGAGTTTCTAAAATATATTTTGAGATATTTTTTAAAATTTTAAAAAAAATTTAAACTAGTTTTTAGATTACCGTTTAGAATACTTTTTAAAAATTTTTATTATATTTGAAAAATTAATTTTTGAAAAACACTCCCATCCAACAAATTTTTATTTTTGACTATTGGAAATTTACATGTTAGGTGGGATCCACTTGACACATTAAATGAGATCGAGTGAGATCTTTGTATATCTATGTCAAACTCTTTCATTGGTTCAGGAGCAGCATGTCAAATAATTACTCTGAAAGGATAATAAAATCAAATATTTCAAAAGAACTTAAAAAGTGAGTGTGTGTTTGTATCTGTGGGTGTTTTAATGTGTGAAAATATATCTATTTATGTGAAAATGTATTTATGTGTGTGAATTTTTTTTTGTATGTGAAAATATATTTGAGAGAGTTTATGTATCAAAATCTATTATTGAATATATTGGGTCATATTTGGGTCATGAGTTTAAGATAATCCAATATGACCCAACCCAAAATTAACCCAGTCTAAAGTTAGGCGGATTGGGTGTAACCCATTTAAATGAAAACCCAACATCAACCCGCCCAAAACCCACCCAACCTGCCCAATTGCCAGGTATAGTTTTAAAGCTTTTTAAATGTGAACTGAATTAACTATTTACATGACAGCTGTATTCCTAACTCCCTATCAAACAGGGGTGGCTGACCGTAATCCCAAACAAAAAAGGACAAAAGGTTTGAGGGCTAATTTGCAAACCGACAGAATTTTGCGCTCACGGTCAGAGACATCTTCCAACAACTCATTCCAGGTTCTTTCTCATGATTAATGGCATTTTTTGGAATATTAGAGGAGTAGCTAAAGCACCTAATCTACGAAGATTAATCAATTTAGTACGGACACATCATTTCCAATTTGTTGTGATTTGTGAGCCAAAGTTAGACGTATCTAAAATACAGACCATTCGTCTACGTCTATTATTTGATTACGTGCTTGTTAATTGTTCAAGTGATATTTGGGTGTTCTACAATAATCCTTTCCTTTGCTCGATTGTTGGTAATTCTGATCAGCATATTTCTCTACATGTACAAAGTCCCCTAATTCCTTCTCCAATAATTATGTCCTTTGTCCATGCTAAATGCTCAGTTGACGAGCGGCGTGACTTATGGTCCTCATTGTTAGCTGATAAGCCTAGTTTTCTTCCTTGGTGTATTGGGGGTGATTTTAATGTTATTGTGGCACCTCATGAAAAAAGGGGAGGTCGTCCATTTGCTATAACAGAAGGAGTGGAATTTCTGTCTTTCATGGAGGAGGCTGGAGTATTTGATGTTGGCTTCTCAGGACCCAATTTTACATGGTCAAACAATCGACGAAGTAGAGCTCGGATTTCAAAGAGGTTAGACAGGTTCTTAGTCAACGGGGCATGTCTGGATCTTTCTTATAACATTTCTGTCCTTCACTTGGCTAGACATCCATCTGACCATTCACCGTTAAAGCTCTCATTTGTTGCTCAATCAGATGCTAAGCCACGTCCATTTCGATTTTTGAATGTGTGGACGACTAAACCACAACTCTTGGAGGTGATAAGCCAGGCTTGGAATCAAGATGTCAATGGATCTCCGATGCGTGCTCTATGTTCTAAATTATTAGCAACAAGAAAAGCTATTCAGACATGGAACAAAGAACACTTTGGAAACGTGATCGATAATATGCGATCTGCGGAAATGGCGGTGCAACGGGCAGAAGAAGTAGTAGATCAAGATGATTCCGAGGAGTGCCAGATTGAACTCAAAAAGGCTCAGGCGGAGCTGAGACATGCATTATCAATTGAAGAACAATTTTGGAGGCAAAAGGCCAGGGTGAAATGGCTTCGACAGGGAGATACCAATTCAAAGTATTTTCATGCGATAGTAAGACAAAGACGGGCTCAAGCTATGATTTATCGTATCAAAAAAGCCAATGGTGTTTGGGTGGACAATGAAGCTGATATAGCAAGTGAAGCAACCACCTATTTCTCTAAACTTTTCTCGGATTCTTTGGGATCATCTGCAGATATGCTACACCTAATTCCACCTATGATTTCGGGAGAGGATAATGTGAAGTTGGAAGAAATCCCTTCAATTGAAGAGGTTTTTAGAGTCCTGAAGGCAATGGATGAAGAAAGTGCTGCTGGCCCAGATGGATTCACGGGAAAATTTTTTACTTTTGCATGGCCAGTCATCGACCAAGATGTCTACAAGGCGGTACTCAGTTTTTTCTGTGGAGCAGAACTTCCTCGTTTCATCACCTCTACTTCAATTGTTCTAATTCCAAAGGTGCCAAATCCTCAAGATTTTTCTCAATTTAGACCCATCAGCCTATGTAACTTCTTCAACAAGCTATTATCAAGGATCTTGGCAGACAGAGTGGCGGAAATATTGCCAAAAATTATTTCTCCCCAGCAGACAGGATTTGTGAAGGGTCGTAATATAACCGAAAACTTCCTACTTGCACAGGAGGTGATATCGGGTATGGCGAAAAAGAATAGAGGTGGTAATGTGGTTATGAAACTAGACATGTCTAAGACATATGACAGAGTGGCATGGGGTCATATTATCAATGTTCTGAGAAGGTTCGGTTTTGGTGAGAGATTCATTGATATGGTTTGGCGACTGATTTCTAATGTCTGGTTTTCCGTCATTATAAATGGATCCTTATATGGTTTTTTCAAATCTTCGAGAGGACTCCGTCAGGGTGACCCATTATCACCAGCATTATTTATTATAGGGGCAGAGGTGTTATCTAGAGCACTGAATAATCTTGTCATGCAACCAAGATTTGTGGGTTTCAAAGTTCCATATGGATGCCCGTCTATTACTCACTTGGCATTTGCGGATGATGTTCTTATTTTTGCAAATGGATCCTCATTTTCCCTGAAGGCTATCATGAAAGTGTTAGATGATTATCAAAGATGTTCGGGCCAATTAATAAATGTACAAAAAAGCTGTTATATAGTTCATCCATCTGTACCAATGGCAAGACGACGGCTGCTTGATCGCATTTCTAGGTTTGCCCGCAAGTCATTTCTAGTACGCTATTTAGGGTTTCCGCTCTACATTGGAAGATGCAAATCATCTTATTTTGGAGAAGTTTGTCACGCAATACTAGCAAGGATTCTGTCTTGGAAATCAAGGTTACTTTCCTTTGGAGGAAAAATTATTCTAATCAAGCATGTATTATCATCAATACCAGTTCACCTAATGTCAGCTGCAGTTATTCCCAGTTCGGTGTTAAAAACTATAGAAAAGGCATGCTCGGCATTCCTGTGGGGATCCTCACCCGAGGAGTCGAAGCTTCATTGGATAAGTTGGCCTCAATTGTGCTATCCAGTTGAGGAAGGGGGAATTGGATTTCGGAGATTATGTGACGTCTACATAGCCTTTTCCTCCAAGTTATGGTGGAAATTCCGAACTGAATCATCACTGTGGTCAACCTTCATGAAAGCAAAGTATTGTAAATGTCTGCATCCTTGTCAGGTAGAACTCAGGCCAACGGATTCGGCAATTTGGCGAAGGATGATCAATGTGAGCAGACAAGTGGAACTCTCAATATTATGGGTGGCCAAATATGGGGCGTGTCATTTTTGGTACGACAATTGGTTGGGGAGTGGTGCATTGTTTCTAAAGGTTCCGGTTATCCCAAATTTGACGTTCCGAAACTTCGTAAGCAACGGCCATTGGGATTTGAACCTGCTTTACCATACATTGCCAAAGGAAATTGCTTATTCCATTTCAGAACAAATGGCCCCAGAAGAAGGAAGTATAGCTGAAGTCATTTGGATGCCCACAACAACTGGAAATTTCTCTCTACACTCAGCTTTTGGGGATATTAGGCAGGCCCGACCCACGTCTATGGTATTTGCTTCCATTTGGCACCCTCGGATACCTGTGAAAGTTTCATTTTTCATGATGAGACTTCTTCTGAGGAGAATACCGACACCGGATAAGCTTCGTAAATTTGGTTTCCATTTGCCGTCAAAGTGCTTTTGCTGCACTGAGGCTTCTGAGGAGTCTATTGAGCATTTATTCTCCAATGGACACATTGCGTCATTACTTTGGAATTATTTTGGAGGGTTATGTGGAATAAAATTCTCAGGATCTTTTCTACGAGCACGCATAGTAGATTGGTGGTTGTTTTCACAGGATTCTGAGTTACGAAGGCTTATTTGTCGTATTCTTCCTAGTGTAATTTGCTGGCAGATTTGGAAGGCAAGGAACAAAGCAATATTTGAGGGTGTCCAGATGCAATCATCAGCCATTCGCCAAGCCATCTTCTCAGAAGTCCAATCCATGGTAGGAATACATTTTAAACAACTGATAAGACTACAATCTTTTTGTCAATTGTATGATTGGTCAAATGCACCTGGAGGTACAGTTGTATATCAAGGTATCCGCTGGGAAACCAAAGAGACAGGGAGGTATACTCTTAACACGGATGGATGTGCTAAGGGTAATCCAGGAATAGGTGGAGGTGGGGGCATACTCCGGGATTCCACTGGATTGCCAATGATTGGTTTTTCGGCATATCTGGGAGAAACTACATGTCTCCGTGCAGAGGCTTGTGCTCTTCTTATTGGTCTTTAGATCTGTATACATAAGGGTTTTGGAAACATATGTGTACAATCAGATTCATTGGTTTTAATTGGGATCATTCAACGTCGTACTCAATGTCCGTGGAAAATTCGAAGATACGTCAACCAGATTTGGCAGTTATTAGATGATCCATCTAGATTCACGCACTGCTATCGGGAGGCTAACACAGTTGCTGATGCTTTATCTAATGTGGGTATATCTCATCCAGATAAACAAATTGAGATTTATGACACCTTCAGTACATTCCCAAGGTTGCCTCGTGGGGCAATCCGTTTGGACAGAATAGGGATACCTTCAATTAGAAAAATGAGGATTATGTAAGAGGAATATTTTGTTATATTTTCCATGAATAAATAAATTAAAAAAATTAAAAAAAAAAAAAAAAACTCCCTATAACATGTCTAAAAGTACTTCATATCCGCACAACTCCACTAGTATAAAGTGGATAGTTAAAATTGAATATAAGCTAATAATCTAAGTGATAAATGACTCCAATAGTAACTTCTATAAATAAATCTATGTTGTCCCTCAACTTTTAAAAAGGTTTCTTAGGTACCTCAACTTATAAATAAGGTTCCAATTGTCCTTCCAAGTCAAATCTATAGATGTATACTAGTTCTTTTTGATAATTTGGTTAATCAGGTCATAGTTGACTAATCAATTTGATAAATAAAAAATTACTATCATTCTAACAATTCACATAAACTAAAGAATACGAAAACTTATTCTCTACAAATTACAAGCTTGTACACACACATATACGTGTGCATTAACATGCATAAATTCAGATATGTTTATAATAAGAGCAGAAGTTGGAAGCAAAAAATAGACATCACACTTCCTCATACTAGGAAGAGGAGGGACTTATTGAACTAGGGCTCATGCATGGTTGCCCCCGGTCCGCTTTTATTATCGGTCCCACCCAACAAGATACAATAGGCAAAGGCTCTTAGAGAAGGTTGTTAAGAATGGTGGGTGAATTTTCTACATGTTTGTTTTATTGATTAGTAAAACTACTTTACATCTTTCTCCAAGATTACATCTGAAATTGTTAATTGCCTCAAATAACATGCGGTAATTATGCTTTCTCCAAGAACATATATATAGACCGGAGTCTAAAGATAGAGAAACGCAATAAGGAGGAATCTTCATTGGAGGTGGAATTATCTCTTTGATATTAGCCTTGCAATAAGTTGACCGAAGATGTGATGAAATCATCAAAGAACATTTCTTTTATTGTTTTTATTTTTTGGAGTTCCCACGGGCCTTACTTTTCATCTATGTTTTCAGAACCGGACCGGATAGCAACTCGGTCGAGGTCAGGGGTCAATGGGTTCGATCGGGAGTCGATAGGGGTCGAACCGGATGACATCATAAATAAAAATTATTTAAAAATTAAAATATTATATATATAATATCTAATAATATATTGATATTAATAAAGGTATATTCATATATATTTGATGTTTCAAATATATTTAACAAGAAAATACAAAGAAATTAGAACAATCAAGTAGTAATTTATATTATTTAATAAATATTAACAAGTTTAGAATTAAAATTATGAATTTAATTGAAAAATAACATCAAATTTTTGGACAATATTTATAAAGTATCAAATATTTGAGATATATCAATAAGTTTTAACAATTTAGGGGGTCAAAACATAATATTAAAAAGTTTGAATTTTTTTAAAAAAAATTACTGTTGAACCGAAAAAATCGGTTTTTCCCGGTCAAACCCGGTCAAATCCGATTTTTGACCGGTTTTGACCGAGTTTTAAATTTCCGATTTTTAATATGACTCGGACCGGCTACCTGGCCGGTTCCCGATTCGACCGGCCGGTCCGGTCCGAGTTTTAAAACAGAGCTTTTCATGTGCTGCTGATTACTAATTTTACTTTTTCCTTTTGTTTCTTTAAAACTTTCTTTGAAAACGGCCCGAGTCTATTAGCTTCAGCTGCTTTTCAAAGAAGTATCCAAATTGAATTTTTAACTAGCTGACTGCGTTCATTGAAGTTTTTTTCTTTTTTTTTTTTCCAAAGAAACACGTTAAAGGAAGACAATTTCCTTTTAACCACAAATTAAATGAATAACCTGCTTAGTTATTTTGTTCTTTTATTTGGTTATGATCAGATTTTCTTTTCCTTTTCACACATAGGTTGTTCTCATACCATTTGAAGGAATTGAGGCGAACCAAACAATTAAATACAGAACTTTACATGTAGTGGAAGATAAAACTTTTTGTTACAGTGACATAATAGAAAATGCATGTAATTGTTTTTTAATCAATACAGACAGTGTAACTTTTGACAGATATAGACATCCACTTAATTTTATTTCACATTCCACCTCATAACTATTTCCTAATTTCACCTATACGTAAGTGAAAACTATTAGTACCTTGTGAGAACTAAATAGTTTTACTTATTCTTGATTCTTTCGTTTAGTAGTTACCATATATGTTTTAGTGAGTCTACCATACAATGATTGTAACAATTCATAGTGTATGAAATAATTATCAAACCCTTAAAGTGTCATTTTGGTCCAATCCATAAGATATACTCTATAAATTAGAAATTCATTTCTAATTTCTTGTTCACTTTGGCAAGGAATTCTGAGTTAAAACATTGGTAGATTGTACCATTGATTATATACAAGATAGCCATAATGCTAGAGGTACAAGAGTCACATGTATAACTTTAAGACTGGACAGCCAAGCAGGAAATTGGTAAAAATTTCATTTGTGTTCTCATTTGGTGAGCTTCTTCTCCTTTAAATAGCGATATATTTCTATTATTGTCTCCATATTTCTCTTTTTCTCTCCATCCAATTGACTTGCAATTTATTATTTTCCTAATTGAGGAAATATGACATAGTATGTTACACAACTACTAACACCAACTTAACAATCCTACTATTAGGAAGATTAGTATAGACTAGAGTAGTAGATACTGTAAGGAATCTTAAAAGCATGCACATGAAAAAATTAAAATTTTTTATTCCTTTAAAAGATCATTCTTTGATTAAATCCATGTGATAATAAGTTTGTTTATAAAGATCAGCTCAAACTGTGAAGATCTTCCTAAACTGATAGAGATTTTGATGCAGGACAAGAGATCCACTCAAGCTGCGCACGTGCTTGGCCTCTAACGGTGATTCATATGAATCTTTTTGGCTAAAAACCTTTTAGATTAAAACTACTTGAACTAGAAAATTGCTAGGTTACTATCAAGATCTAAACACTCAAGTTGTTTTTGGAGAAGATGAAGAAACCCTAAATCATGTGAACCTAGGTTTCGATCAACAAAAGGAAGAGAATAGAGACAATTTCTCTCTCTAGGCGTTGGCCAAAATTCCTTCCTTGTTCTCTCTCCAAAATTTCTCTAAAATCTCACAACTTTGTTTTGTGTTTATTAATCTAGCTAGCTTAAACTATGAGAGATTTATAGACAAATAAATTAGATAAATTCATATAGAAATTGGATACTATATATTGCTATTTAGATTTAGTTTCCATCTTCTAATACAACTCTTGTTTTAGAAGAATTAATCTTATTTGCATCATAAGTCCCTCAAATTTAATTTATCTTACAAATTAAACTTATACAAACTTATCTTTCAAGTTCTCACTTGAATTTTTTTTAATCTAGCTAATGAAGTTATAAATGTTTTGCTATCAAAGTTGCAAAAGTGTAGTTTTTGTTATCAATGTTTTGCTAACATATCAAAATTGTACCTCATGTTTTCCTAACACATCAAAGTTGTTGATTTTTTATTTAGTCCCTAATGTCTGAAATTTTGATCAACATGGCTTCTTATGTTTCAATTGGTTGCAGTTTTAAAGGCTTTAAAATGTGTACTGAATTAGCTATATGACAGATATATTTCTAAATCTTTATAATATCTCTAGAAGAACTTTATATCTGAACAATTCTACACTTATTTATAAAGTGGATCATTTTGTTGAAGTAATTACAATTGAATAAGTATGTACATATGTATGTATGGGTGTAATTATTTATGTATGTATTTATACATGTATGCATATATGTATGTACATATATATACATAAACATATATATATATATGTATATATGCATGCATGTATGTATGTGTAAATCTGTCTATATACAAACGTATACATATCTATATATAGCGGCATATGTTTCTTGATGTTTTGCTATCTGCATTGGCTTCTCAATACTAAGATTTCTTCTATTTATTCAATATTGTAGTGTGCATTCTGCATTTACATATTTTGCGATGAAGCTGGGCATAATTTCAATAATTATTCTGCTAGAAGAAGACTAGAAACAAGAATAACAAAAGTACAAAATATGAAAATCACAAGCAATGCACCATAGATATAATAAATCCGTTTATTCTTGAGTTAAAAAAACAATCTTTGCCATGACGAATCATAGAACGATATTTGCCATCGGTGCATCTATGACTTGACATCAATTGTCCCCTTCAAAGGAACAGTTATTCTCAAACATGCTCGAATTACATTTCTTTTAAACGAAATATTGAACAATTTTTTTCTGCCACATGTTAGTTTGTACTCCCTCCGTCCTGAAATGAATGTCGCACTTCGGGTCTTGAGTTTCTTTTCAACAGTGTCGCATTTTGGTCTAAGTTCCAGCGCTACCCTTCCGTGCATTACTCCATTGAGTGGCTGAAAGAAAAAGCAAGGATGACAAGATGTGTGGGGCCCATACTTTACAAATGTGTCCAGCCATTTTTTTGAGAAAGTAGCTTGCACGGCCATTGTTTGCATTTGCGGTGAGTCTCACGCATATTAGAGCAACTCTTGTAGTTTTATGGGATCCATAAAAAACTTAAAAGGAATCTGATATATTTAAGGGCATGAGATGGAAATGAGGGAAAGTTTTATTGCCAATTATAGTAAGTGACATTAATTTTGGGACAGACCAAAAAGGAAAGCATGACACTTTCAAAGGGACGGAGGGAGTATTTTTTTTTTTTACAAGTAAATCTACTTTACATCTTCCTCCAAGATTACATTTGAAATTGTTAATTGCCTCAAATAACATGTGGTAATTAGGCCCCAACAATTCCCCGGATGGATAATATATAGACCGGGCCTTGGGGGGAGCCCACTTCCAGCCGCCAAGACACTTAAATACCATTAGACAGCCACTAGTCCAAGTACAGGTGGTTAGATCCGTTTTGTAATGGCTACCGCTGAAAAAGCCGTATTGCTAAATTCGGGCCAGATCGGCCGGTGGTCAAATCGGCAATTGGCTGGACATTCGGTTTGAGTTTTTTAAAAACAACAGGCTATAAAAAAATCCGGTCAAACTTAATCGGTCAAGTGTAAAACCTGGGAGAACCGATTAAATTTTGTGTAAATTTTGGTTTTTTCAATTTTGAATTCTAGACTTCTTTTTCTTTTTCTTTTTTGGCTCTTTGACCGATCACTACTGTTGACTAAACCATAGACGGTGGACCATATCCGGTGGGTAAGATCCTTATTTCCTTTTGACTTTTCGATTTTGTGTATCTTTTCTTTTTTCTTTTTTGGCTTTGGAGGTCGTACAACCTTTAGTAATCTTATTTTAATACCTAATTGTTTAAACAAAGTGCAAAATTAACCCAATATATTTTTTATGTTATATTTTTACCTATAATTTTTTAAGTTAGTCCTTTTGGACTAAATCTATACTCCTTAAATATGTATATAAAGTTGTAAACTACTAATTTAAGAAATATATGTATATATATATATATATAGTAAACCACCATTTTGAGGGAAGTTTTTTAATATGTATTTATGATATATTTATAACATCATTCGGTTTGATCTCCGGTGGAACTAGTTGAACCCATTGATCCTGAGCTCCACTGAGTTGCTACCTCATCGAAGTTTCCAAACATAGTGGAAAAGGAAACAAGTGAAATGGGATCGAGTATAGGCTCAATCAACCTAAGCCTATCTTTAATTTATGAGATTCCAAAAACTAAATTATGAGGCTTGAACGCAATCAAGAACATAATGCAGAGTTCGAGTTCGAGTTCAATGTTGAACTTGACCATAATCAAGTTTCAATTTGAGTGTTTTCAAGCTGTAATAAAAAATTGTAGTATTATTTTTAACTACATATAATAGACATTTCATTGTTATAAATGTTAGAAGTAATACGAATTACATGAATTCGCCCATATAAATAGCACATTAATATTTTTTTCTGTAAATTTGCTTTTAAAAAAATGCAATCTAACTGGATTCAAATTCTTTTGGTCTAGCGGACAAACCTCTTGTTGAGAATATATAGACCATTATCGAGAAAATAGAACATTAATATTTTTGTAAACGTTTTTTTTCCTGGAGAAACCACTCCAGCTGGAGTCGATATTTGTTTGTCAAGCATACAAAAATGTTAATCAGAATAGAGGAGAGATAGCTTTGTTCTTAGCAGCTAAGACTTAATACTATTGTTCATAGAGTCTAACCAAAGGAAAAATAAACCAGTTTTTTATTCTTTAATCTGTAGACAGGAAAATCAGGGTGCATATGTAAGGCTAGCTAGCTAAGGCAACTAGCACATGCTCCTTCGTTCCACTAAGGGTCTGTTTGGTTGGAAGTAAATGTTTTCCTTAGGAAAATATTTTCCGTGGAAATAATTTTCCATGAAAATCATTTCCCTTTCATCATTTTTCAGGTGTTTGGTTAGCTTATTGAAAATATTTTCTTACTTCATTTTTCTGGTGTTTGTTTAACTTTTGAAATATTTTCACTTTTATCTCTATCTTTACTTTCTACACATTATAACTATATACTTCTTCCCATGCAAAATAAGAAAATTTATCTCATTGTTTAACTTTAAAAAATCTTGGAGAAATGTATATATGAATAAAAAATATCTCCTTAAGTAATAAATAAATTGCTGGCCATTTAGTGTCAAATATCAATCACATGCAATGCTTATTGTGACATATATCTTGCACTCTCACTGCTGAAAGTTTTTCTAGAAAAGAATGTCCCTATTATACAAAATTAATTACTAGCATTGGATGAGCAGGATGGGATTTTTTTTTTTATTTTGAATATACTAGGGGGAGGGTTGGGTTGGGTTGGGTGGTACGGGGGAGGGAATGTAAGGAAGAGGTCTTGGGTTCGAGTCCTCCTGTTTACACTAAAAAAAAAAGAACATACTACAAGATGTTTTCAGGAAGTTTGGAACATACTACAGGCGGGATGCATGCATTTCGGAAAACAACTTCAGTAAGTTTGGAAGGGAAGTTGTTTTTCATAAGATGAGTGAAAATATTTTATATAGGAAAATGTTTTCAGTAACTTTTGTGCAACCAAACACGGGAAATTAGGAAAATATTTTCCTGGAAAACGTTTTCACCCAAAACAAACGGACCCTAAATGTGTCTACTTTTCATTTTGAAATATCCCAAAATATTTGTCATTTCATTAAAGTCAAAATTACTTTTAATCTCTTTTTCTAGTGTTATCTCACACCTTTATCTATATTTCATACTAAATTTAAATTTGAAATTTAAATTTATAAGGATAATTGTGAATATAAATCCACTAACATGACTATTAATTCGCTATTCTTAAAAAGTTTAAAACCAGAAATGCGACAAACATTTTGTGACGGGGAAGTATATGTGACAAAGAGGTTGACCACAAGTAGAGATGGGGAAAAGTCAAGGCGGCCATATTTAAACCATCTAAGATTGACTTTGATTGGGAAAATTTCCTAGTAATGTACTTTCATGAATTATTTCCCTTTCGTGGTATAAAAAAGTGAGCATGATAAGACCATCTATAATAGACTCGAATTCTTGTTCATAGTCCTTAAAAATTTTTTTTTTCTAGTTCATAGGCTGACTTCAGTGGGTCATACCACAGCCCAAGTATTTTACCTTTCCACCCGTGCCACATAAAAAAAAAAAAGAACCAATAAATAAACCTAAATTGAACCACGACCTGTAAAAAATAAAAAGAATAACAAATAAGAGAGGATACCATTGAGAAGCTTTGATGTTCCGAATAGATTTGTCCATGGTGCGAATAGTTTGTGTAAAAGGAGCTACACGGATAGGACAAATTATAGACGGCTCAAACCATTTAAACAAGCAACAGATAGAGCAGAAAAAATTTGATCAACCGTTTCCTATTTCGTCATCAAACTCGACCATCTTAAGCCAATAGTTTTAAATAAGGGGTATTCATTGATTTTTTTTTGTTAGAAACAGTTGTTTTATTACAAAGTTAATTAGATATCGCTATTTGCTCGTCAAAATCTTTTTTAAATATAAAAAAAAACCAATTTTATTTGTAAAATTACTAAAAATCGTCTAGCACAACTTCATTTACAACATAGAAATCTATACTAATAGTAGGAAAAACATGCATTAAAAATAACAGATTTGTAATTTAATAGATATAGAGATGTCAAAAATTTTAAATAGATCTAAAAAATACAAAAAAATTCAAATTATCTTCTGATTAGATAAATGACTGCAGTTATCTTACGTGTATATTGCAATCGTCAGATTTGCTAATCAAATCAAGAAGAGTATTCCAGAGGGATTCAATCAAGTTGTTGAAGATTCCAGAGGGATTACGATTAACTATTTAAACACCAAAAAGCCTCAAATTGAAGAAACAGAATGTTATAGCCTCAATTCTATCATCTAAAAGGTATTATAATGGTACAAAACAAGAAGAAGTTTTAAAAAGGAAAGATATTATTAAAAAAAAAGAGTAAATCGTATATACACTGAAAGTGTATATACTATTACCGTTGGATTCATGATATATGTGCAAATGTTGAATTTTAAATTCAAATTTTGCATAGTTGTCATTTATCTAACATTGACAGTATATACACTGTCAGTGTAGAAAAGATTAATTCTAAAAAATATATATTCATGCTAGAATTCTTTTTTCCTTTTTTTTTTTTGAAAAAAATGGTAGTTTAGGACTTTTGTATCAATTTTGTCCTAAAACCAGCTCTTCCTTTAGGTTGTGTTTGACAAACAATATATACAAGGGAAAAGAGTTTAATATTCAAAACATCTTATCTTACTAAATGAAAGTATCAAAAACCTTACCGATAGTTTTTGAAATTATCCTTTGATATAAACCTTGCAATAAGTTGATTGAAGATGTGATGATGACCCAAGTAGCTGCTTAATTACAGGATAGGTAGGTTTTCTTGAAGTTATCGTATAAACAACTCACTATTCATATATATTTTTAATTTTTCTAATAGGGGAAGGGTGGGATAAAAATCTCGAGGGAATGGCAGATTAAAACCATGACCTCTAATTTTTAAAATCTCAATTTTGACTATTAAATCGAGGCCTTCTCAGCTCACCTTGTACATTTTTTATTAACCTTGGAATTCTAATGAATATGGAGGACGTCCAAACGCCACACATTCCGAGTATTCCAAAAGAACAATTTTTTTTTTTCTTCTGGGCCTTACTTTTCATATATTCCTGATTACTAATTTTAGTTTTTCTTTTGTTTCTTTTAGAACTTTCTTTGAAAGCGGCGCTTGTCTATTAGCTGCGGTTGCCGTTCAAAGAAGGTCCAATGCGACTTTTTCTTTTTTAGCTGCCTGACTTATAGTCACAGTAACATAATAAGAAATACATTTAGTTGTTTTTTGATAAATACAAATAAACGTAACTTTGAAAAATATAGACATCCACTTAATTTCGAGTTCTCATTCCACTCGTAATTGCTTCTTAATTTCACATGTACCATAAGTGAAAACTATTACTATTACATTTTGATAACTAAATAGTTTGACTTATTCTTGAATCTTTGATTTAATAGTTTGAATATTAGAAAAATTAGAATAAGCATTTTCACTCATTTTATGAGTTAGTTTGAATATTTAGGGTTAAAAGAATTAAACCTCCCTGAACTTTACCCTCAATTGCATTTCGTCTCCTTCAACTCAATAAATAAGTATTTTGCCACCCTATTGTATGCTTTAGGATAAAAGTACCTCTTCCATATTAATTATTATTTTATTTTTTTCTCCTTTCTTACCCTTCTTCTACTTGTCCTTTTTCTTTATATATTTTTTATTTTCCTCCATGTGATCAACTACTTTGTTCTCTTTTCTATTATTATCTATATATTAATTTTAATCTTCTTAAAGTTATTCTTTATTTATTTCAATATTTTTTATATTTTATTTTTGGAAGTAGTACTAGTAATTATCATAAAGTCTATGATATAATAAAACATATTATCTATGCGCATATACTATTTCATATATTATTTAAATCAATATGTCTAGAGTTTAGAATAAATTAATTTTTAGTAGTAGTATTAGTAGTAACAAATTCAAATCAGAATAACATAGTGGTTAATAAACTATGCATAATAAAGTAAATAAATATATTAGTTACTTTATTTTTTTGGGATATACTTTTAAATATTAAGTAATTTAAAGTTTGAGTTCAGTAATATATTTTTAAATAGTCAAATTGTTGATTATAATGGGTATATATTAGTATTTTATGCTATATAGCTTGTCTTGAATTTTATAATAGTATAAATAAATCAAATAAGAATAAAAATATAAGTAAAAGACAATTACAATATGATAATAAGCATAAAAATTAGTAATACTAATAGAAAAGTGAAACAAAATAGTGACATAAGAGAAGTGAAAAAAATAGTAAAACAAGAAAAAATAAAAAATAAAAGAACACAGTGAAAAGGAAAAAATAAGGGAATGAATAAACAAAAAAGAAACAAAATAAAATAGTAAGGGTACTTTTATATTGAAATATCAAATAGGGGGCTAAAGTGGTAAATTATTCAGTTCAGGGGGGCTAAGCATCGAGTTTAGGGGGATTTAGTTCATTTAACCCTATTAATATTAGTGTTTGGATTTTACAAAATTATATGCATCACTAGTGAAGTACTAAATTACAGCGTATTTAATACCCAAATAAGTTACATAATCACAAATCATCCAAGAGTGAGTTGATAAATCAACTAAATAAAAGAGTAACAATGCAAAGTAATTCAAATTTAGCAAAGAAAGAAATATTTTGCAATGCAAAAATATTCTAAATGTATTTTTTTTGTTCTTCTTCGTTATAATTAGCTCTTTTCTCTCTTAAACACATTAAATGTAATTGGCTATCCGTTTCATATTATTCTTAGGCTCTGTTTGATAATATAATTCAGCACTTAAATTTAATAGATTCAAATCGTAACATATTCGGACCATTTAATAACAAAAATCGAACATCTGAATTAATTAAGTGACACTGAATTTTCTAGACAAAACTTACTCCCAAAATTAAGTGATAAGCTATTCACTTATCACTGAATGTAATATGTGCTCAAATGTATTAGATTTAATACTTAATAATTCAATAACTTAATGGATTCGGATTTCAGATTTTAGATTTCAGACCTTAGTTTTATCAAACTCAGCCTTAGTCTAATATGGTATTATTTGACTTTTTATATATGTATTATCTTCTTTCCTATATTTTGGATTTTGCTTCACTTGTTTCTTATTATACATATGGTTTTGATTAATTTAAATTTTAGTATGTACCCGCTATTATTTTGTTTGAGAGTGTGCAATACATAATTCTTGTAGTTTGAGGGGTGCAAACTATTAAACTATAATTGACAATAGTTATAAAGTACAAAAAGGAATTTCAAAAATTTGAGGGGGCCAATTGCCCACTCTTATATATGTAGCTGCGCCCCTATTTGTGATATCCCATCTCACTTCGGAAAGTTAAGTGTTATAGGACCAATATATTGGTAGAGCTTGCGCATTCAAGTCCAAATTGAGATATTCATTTTGTACTTGTGTGGACGAAAAGTCGAATAATTAGATTTGACTGTTGAAACTTGTGTTGCATGTTGGATGTATGAACCAATGATATTAGGCTGCGACTACACAAGGAATTGAAGAATTAAGTGTTGTATGATGGTAAGTGCTACATCGACTTAAGGATGGGAGCCATCTTTAATTCCATACAAACCACCTTTAGAATCCAACACAGTTGAGAGTAGTCCCAATCATCGTATTGGATGCAAGGCCTAAAAGGAGGGATGAATATGATACCATGTTCCACATTGGAAAGTTTAGTGCTATGGATCCAATATATAAGTAGAATATGAGCATTTAAGGAATATTCATTTTGAACTAGTGACAATGAAAATTCAAATAGATGGACTTGGCCTGTTGAGATTCATGTTGCATCTTGGCCTGCAGATTAGACTTCTCTTTCGTTAAAGGGAGAATGTATTTTAATTCGAATGTTTAGCTTTAGCTCACATGCCAAACTAGTCAATAATGTTTCAATTAAAACTAATTTGATCTCCAAAGTTTGTGATTATATGCAAATATAAGACAACTATTGAAAAATCTAATTAATCAATGGTCAAAATCAAATTAGCATTAGTAAAAAATATTGACTTCACATTTTTTCCTCTAATATCTAGGGTTTGGATCAATACGGTCCCTTATACTTCAAATGTGAATTTATAGATTTCAAATGAAATAAATGTGAATTGAATTATATATAAAATGATACATGAAATGAAATAGGATTTCTAAATTCCTATTAAGAAAAATCCTAAAAGCACTTCATATCGTTAATATAATACCGCAGGATTCAACTTGAACATCCACAAAGTGGTTCCTTTTCACTATGTGACTTGCATCAAGTTGTAGCAGAGTACCAATTGGGAGAGATACAGAAATTTTACCTGCACCAGCCACTACTGAGTGGAAATTTGAGTAACCAGAAGCTCGAAACTTCGCAAGGATCCATGATATAATATAAACTTTTTTTTTCTTTTACCTCTTGCGGGTATTGCCCCACTGGAAACTTCCCAATCCAATCAAGTAATGGAATCCAGAAAATAGCGAGAACAACCAGACTAAACTGGAAGAGACCAAAACAAAGCAACAAAATAACACAAAAAAAGAAGAAGAAGAAGAAGAAGCAGATATCAATAGTGCACAACTTGATTAACCTTAAAAAAGCTAGATTCCAAAATAACCCATACAGCACAATCTTATTCCTAACCCCGCAAAAAGTGTATTTCGAGGTATTTTTTGTTCACCATCAAATTTCCAAGTCAAAGTATTAAGTAATCGAGACAAATTTTGAAGAGAAGAATTCGAGGATAAGCAATTCTGTCTCATTCATGTCAATATTATGATTTTTTGAATCTTAATAATGTATGTAGACATTGCTTTAACGAGGTCGTATGATTGGTGATATAAATATAATGGCTAAAACGGGCCTTCCGCTAATTCATTAGCTGAATCTAAGTGCTCAGATTTATGCATGCACTGGATTATATCACCTGCTTCAAACAGAGTATTGTAAACAAGAAGAAAAGTGAAAGAAAACATGGAACATTAATTTTCTAACTGAAAATTAAAGAAAATAATGAAATTAGCGTCAGAAGTTGGTGCCTGCAACCCAAAAAAAAAAAGGCTTAGGAAGCTGTTGACTTGATGACGTTTTCTCCGGAAGTATTCTATTTTTTTCTTTTTTTCTTTTTTTTTTTGGATTTCAAAAGTTCATGTGATCCAATCTCACTTGCCTGAGGAGCACTTATAAGTCAACAACAACCCGAATATTGAGAAGCAAGATAAAAGATATCTGCAAAATGTACAAGAATATATGGGACACTTCTCCATATTTGTCTGCGAGGAACAAATTATTTTAAAGGTGAAGAACGTGTTTTCACCTGATGGAGCGCACAATCAATGCATAACAAACTTAAGGCAGAACATCAAACCATGTAAACTTAATCCTTATTCCCTCTATATCTCCAACAATTCAACGTTCAGATGTAGAATAACTACTTCCTTTTTTATATGCTTTTGAGTATCTCTTTGAAGGTTTCAGGGCTAGATGAGATTCTCAGCAATCCCTGTTGACTATACCCGAATTCTTGTGCAGACTCATTGAGTAAACAGACAATCGAAGGATGGTTGATGAGCTCTATAGGTAGGGAGATTCTCTCCATTACCTCTTTACTAGTTCCGACTAGCAAAGGAACATAACCTTTGCGAGCAATATTTTTGTGCTCAACCTCATTTTTGCTCACTAATCTTACATAAGTAGGATACGAGCTCTTTCCTCTTTCTGTCATGGTGCTTAGTTAATTATTTTGCTTCAAAGCTGTTTCTTATTCATAGCACAAGTGGCGTAGGCATCTACGCAACCAATGTTTGAAGAAAAGTTGTCATCTATGACTTTAAGAAAGAAAACAGTTGGTTTGTCTCAACTAGACAAACATATGTTCTCACAGATTTGGAAAATGGTCATTTTGGTCGGCATGTGCACTGTTGAAATGATCTTTTCGGTCCATTATCTTCGAGGTCATTTTCCATTTTGTCCTTTCAATAATTTAAACCTTCATTCTCATGAGAAGTGGAGTCAGTTCCATATATTAGAAGTCTACATTTGAAACAAAAAAGAAAAAGAGCAAAACAGGGAAACAAAATACACATACATGCTCCAATTGATATGCAGTGATATATAAGGGACAAAATTGGAAATGATTCTAAAGATAATTGATCAAAATGGTCATTTTTAACGGTGCACATGTTGTGCACTTGACTAACCCTATTAAAAATTTTTTAATTTTCTATTAGAGGTTCTAAATTTACATCTTTTTACAAAGACAACGAATTAAAATGGTCATAATGATATATAAGGGATTAAATTGGCCGAAACTCTAGAGATGAAGGATCAAAATGGACATTTTTCCTAAAGGATTTGATAACATGGAGCTGTGTTGAGGTTTGTCGTTACTTGCAAAATGATTTTGTCAACTTTTACCCAGAAATTTAACTTACATCACGTCATATGAACAATCAAACATAAGATTTTCTGGGGAAATTTTGGAGTTTATCGAATGTTCAAGAGGAAAGATAAGATAACATGTTAAACCGTAATGACCAATCCTTTTCAACACGATTAGGTAAACTCAACTTTGACATGTAAATTTTCTAACCACTATTGCGTTATTATAGAGAGAATAATTTAATGCATTTCTATAGTATGAATAATTTTTTTCTTGTTTTATCCATCTCCAAAAAATTTATTAGTTTAGATTGTGAGAGGTGACTTGCAATTTAATGGTAGAGTGGTGTTCGTAATATGATAGCCACTTGAACCTTTCAAGATGCTTGGTTTTAAGACCCAACTTATGCGAATAAATGTGAAACAACCCTTTTTTATTTCTTTTTGTGCCTTTCAATGCTAATACGATTTTCTTTTTGTGCCTTTCAATGCCAAAACGATTTTCTTTTTGTGCCTTTCAATGCCAATACGATTGAAAAATGGTGCTAGAGAAGAAGAAGAAGTGAAGCAGCCAGCAGATATGACTAACTACGATACATCGGTTTATGGACATTGCTGTGATTGGAATACAATGCATCATTCATACCTCGTAGAATTATACCTGAATCTTTACCATGTCATTGTTGACGTACAGGCCAGTGACTTTTACTTATTTCATTACAAAAAGGTAACGATGCCTTTTTTTTTGGCTAACCCCAATCACGGGGAGGGACGCCACCCCCGATTAATATATAAATGAATTGAAAGGAACACCAAACGGTCCCTACACATCTACGTGATCCTGAACAATCTTTCTAACAGAAGGGAGCCCGCACCTATCTAGGCGTAAGGCTCCTCTAGCCGCCGGAGGTAACTCAAATGCTGCCGTGTAAAAACCTCTCCCCCTTGAGCACACCCAACATTCGATAAGATATCAGCAACTTGATTCGCCTGATGAAAATAGTGTCCCACCCGAGAGATGTGCTCCTTAAACGCAAGCAACTGCTGTATCTCCTGGAAAACACTCTACGGGCAACTAGCCTTACCAAGCAGAATGTGGACTAACACGAGTGAATCTAATTCAATCTCCAAATTCCGGAACCCTCGTTGAATGCACACCTTCACCCCAAAAAGCAGAGCACGAACTTCAGCCTGAACACTCATAGCTCGACCAAGATGGCAAGAAAACGCTAAGATTAATCTACCCCCACTATCCCGAAGGACCCCTCCTCCCTGACTAACACCTGGGTTACCCTTGGAGCACCCATCGGTATTGAGTTTGAGACCCTCACGTGAAGGCCGCGACCATTGCACTAGCGAGTATGACACCCGTGGAGCTCACCGGGAAATAGCCGCATAGAAATGCACCCAAGCCACCGGGAGGGACCTACGATGCCTGTTGAATTGAAACTAAAATCACTTTATCTTCGAGCTTTCTAACTCAATCATTTTCAATCTTGATCAAGAACTCGTTACCCTTCACCTAGAAAGAGAGGACTCTATACATGTATCTCCCCTAGAATACCTAGTGAAATGCCATAGAATGACAAAGACGGTTGAATTTCAAACCTTACCTAGGTATGCGGTGACGGAGCCAGAATTTTTCCTTGGAGGGGCCAAAATTTTTTCGAATAAAATTATCTTAATATGTTATGTTCAAAATAATTTTCATTTATTTAAATCTATGACATCTTAAAATATCAAATATTAACTTTAATTATAAAGATATGTCTATTTCATAAATATGTAACATAGTCACAACTAAAATTAAGACAAGAAATAACCTTTGATTAAATATCTTATAATATCACAAACTACCTAAGTTGCACATTATGAGAAGATGCTCCAATATGTCACTTGTACAAAAAAAAATATATAACTATGCAATATAAATATAACTATTTTGAATTAAAAAAAAGATAAAAGTTATGTTAGCATACCTTGAAATTGCATCCTCTTTTATTAAAAGTAAATTGAGATTTA
Source organism: Coffea arabica (assembly GCF_036785885.1). Taxonomy (NCBI): domain Eukaryota; kingdom Viridiplantae; phylum Streptophyta; class Magnoliopsida; order Gentianales; family Rubiaceae; genus Coffea; species Coffea arabica. Next base: position 6,953,184 of record NC_092318.1, on the reverse strand, counting down.
CGTTCTTTTATAGAACTAAATTCATGTATAATTGAATCAATGCTAAATTTTCGAATAACTTCCTTTTTTTATGTACATTGTTAGGCAATCATTCAAGAAATTATCTTTTATCTTGTTTTGGAGCTTTGTTTTGATTATCTTCATAATTGAAAATGTCCATTCTATAGATTATAGAACGGAGCCAGGATTTTTCCCTGGGAGGGGGGCCAAAATTTTTTAGAACAAAATTATCTCAATATGTTATATTCAAAATAATTTTCATCTATTTAAATATATGACATCTTAAAATATCAAATTTTAATTTTAATTATAAAGGTATGCTTATTTCATAAATATGCAGCATAGTCATAACAAAAATTAGGATAAGAAATAACCTTTGATTAAATATATTATAACATCACAAATTACCCAAATTGTACATTATGAGAAAATGCTCCAATATGTCACGTGTGCAAAAACAAAAATATAACTATGCAATATAAATATAACTATTTTCAATTAATAAAAGATAAAAGTTATGTTAGCATACCTTGAATTTCAACCTCTTTTCTTAAAAGTAAACTGAGTTTTACGTTCTTTCATAGAACTAAATTCATCTATAATTGAATCAGTACTAAAATTTTGAGCAACTTCCTTTTTTTATGTACATTGTTAGATAATCATTTAAGAAATTATTTTTTTATCTTGTTTTGGATCTTTATTTTTTATTATATTCATAATTGAAAATGCCCGTTCTATAGTTGCAGTTAACATGGGAAGAGTGAGAACAAATATAATCAATCTGTCAACAACAAGATAGATCACTCAATTTCTTGTCTTCACCAAGCCTTCAAGTAATTATTTGTATATTTGTATATGGGTCAATAAGAGCATAGATCACTAATTTTAAATTTTTTATCAATTAGGCTAAGTTGTATATTTGTATATGGACCAATAAAGTAATTATTTTTGTTTTAACTCATTGATAATTATTAATTGAGTCTTTTATTATAATATATCAAATTGGGTCAATTTACTATGGATTATCAAATTATATGTTTAATTTTTTGAATGTTAAATGATTAGCACAATAAAAAATAAATAACTTTTTTGAAGAAAAAATTAAATCAAAGGTGGCTAATTCATACACACACACACAAATATATATATATATATATATAAACTCTCATAATATAAACTAAAATTATAAAAAATTACGAGAGCCAACTTTGTCTTACATATATATTTGTATATTATGAATTAAAATTTTTAAAACTTAGGAGCCCCTCAGCCACCCTTGGCTCCGTCATTGTAGGTATGCCATACAATGCCATAGCTAGTGCAATGATAGCTTTTGAAACCCTCTTTTCTAGTTTGATTACTTTTGCATACTAGAAGATTGCTAGCCATTGTGACCTTGAAAACAGAAATCAAGAGCAAGTCATACTTGTCTTCGAAAAAAATCCAATAACCTTTAACCTGTGTTTTAAAACTCGGACCGGACCAAGTGTCTGGTCCAGTTATGCTAAAAAATTGGGTAAGTAAAAATCCGGTCAAAAATCGGGTTTGATCGGAAAAAAATCGGATTTTCTGGTTCAATCAAGCATTTTTTTTATAAAAAAAACTCAAACTTTTTCAATATTATGTTTTGACCCCTAGGTTGTTAAAATTATTAATATACCTCAAATATTTCATACTTTATAAATGTTGTGTTAAAGTTTGGTGTTATTTTTAATTAAGTCCATAATTTTAATTCTAAACTTGTTAATCTTCATTAAATAATATAAATTGCTACCTGATTATTCTAATTTCTTTGTATTTTCTTGTTAAATATATTTGAAACATCAAATATATATGAATATACCTTTATTAATATCAACATGTTATTAGGTATTTTACATATAATATTTTAATTTTTAAATAATTTTTATTTATGACGTCATTCGGTTCAACCCCGATCGAATCCGGTTGAACCCATTAACCCCTGACTCCTGAGCTTGACCGAGTCGATACCCGGTCTGGATCTGAAAACATTAGCCTTTAACACAAAAAATTCATTAACAGCCGCGCCCACGACGATCATTGTCCATGACCCACAAGTGCCTGAATTCTGGCATCACAATCGAAATTGCTTTGTTGAATCTTATAATATTGAAAGTCACTGTTAATCGGAGCCACACGTGTCGAACAAAAGGGCAAGCATGCGGTAAATACTTAGATACCAATAAAGGTATATTTCAGCATGAGTCGACTAGTATCAAAAGTTAAGAATAAATATTCATGAGTGTTAAATTGGTACTCCCTAATGAACGCCATTAGTATCAAAATGACAATGAGAAAAAAGTTTGGGTTCGAATTTAACGATCGGGTAATAAGTCAATGGTAACATTTAACTTTTCAAGTAGTCACTTTTTTCGTTTTGATGATGAGTTCCAGTAAAAAAAAAGAAGATTTTCAGTTTTTGAATAGGAAATGTCACAACTTGCCAAGCAAATCTTACTATATCTTGTGTAGAACTAACTTTGAAAAATTTTACTATTTCTTTAAGATAAAGTAACCTATGTTTTCAGATTCAAACTGGATATCGATTCGGCCAAATTCAGAGATAAAAAATCAATGAGTTTGACTGGGGATTGAATAGGATATTGTCATATACACACACACGTCCATTCATTTTTTCTACAAATCAAATTTATAAAATATAACTAAGAATCCATCTATAATTCATTAATAGAGATCCAAATGTATATCCAACTCATCAAACTCATCCAAACTCACAAAATTTAAAAATAGAAATTGTATACATGTTCAATCGTTGACAAATATAAATCCAAATAAAGCTACAAATTCTTTCATAACATTTTGAAATGACACATTTTAGGACTATCTAAACCATGCTTCATCTTCATCTTCATCTTCATCATCCTTATCTCTAATTTCATAACTTTCTAAGTCAATATTATCCAGATCATTCTTATCATCAAGTTGCATAATATTTGTGTCTTTCTTACTTAAAAATCATTTAAACACTCATAAATAAAAAAAATATTTAAAATAGACAAGAATTAAGAAGATTACTAAATAAAATAGGACAAATTACATTTTACCCCCTGTGGTTTAATATTTTTGTACATAACCCCCTATGGATTCAAAAACTATACATAACCCCTCATAGTTTAGATTAAAGTGTCACCGTAACAAAATTTATAATTCATAACGGAGTCACCTAAAATGTCAAAAATACCCCTATGTAAAGTTGAAAATTATTTATTAACTACAAGGCAGATTATGTGTATATTTTGAAAACTATAAGGGGGTTATATGGTAAAGCATTAAACCATAAGGGAATTATATGGTAAAACATAAAACCATACAAGATTAGTGTATCATGTATATTATGTTTATATATTTTGGTTACTTTAGCCATTTTAATTTTTAAATAAGGGTAATTTCAATATTTTTAAAGGTTTCATTATGAATGACTATTTTCGTTACTTTGACACTTTATCCAAATCATGAGGGTGTTATGTATAGCTTTTGAAACTATAAGAGATTATGTACAAAAACACAAAACGATAGGGGGTAAAGTGTAATTTGTCCAATAAAATATCATTTAAATGTACTTTAAATCGATGAAAATTTACTCCCATTTTTGCCTTCAATTTTCTTCACGCATATCTTATAACTCAAAAGCCTTTAAACTTAACTCCAATTTGATGTTTTTCAAACTTCAAGCATAAGTAACATAAGTTGGTGAATCTAGAAGTAAGTTATTAAGACATATTTAAAGAAAACTAGACATTCAGGCAACAAATTTAAATATCAAAAAGTTTATGAGACAATACATAGTTAAAACATATAGGGTCAAAAAGGAAGTATTATAAAAGTTTTGGATATGAGTGCAAGAGTCCTATCATTTGTTTCCTACTTTTAAGCAGCTTTCCATCGTCAATGTTCCTTTTCAGATGCTCTTCATCTCCTGCAACTTCATGTTCTCCAGTTATTACTCTTTCTATTGTCAGTTTTTTCTTCTAATTTTTTTCTTTATTTTAAAAGCACTCAAGAACAGATTTCTTAATTCATCTTTCTCATAACTCCTTTGAAATCTTTCAATCTCTGTCTCATTTTTCTATCCTTTCTTGCTTTTTGTTTTTAATTCAGATCTTTCATTGGAATTTATTTGAGAGATGAATGGATATGTGGAGATCAATTCTTCTTCTTCCTTTTTTGTTCTTTGTTTTCTATTCGAGAGATGAATGGATGTGTGAAGATCTGCAAGTAGTTAAACAAAAATCAAGAAAAGATAAAAAAAGAAGTCCTGAAGTCCAGGTCCAGTGAAAAGAAACGAAATGAAAAAAAAGCCGATTTTTGGCGGTTTTCCTTGTTCCTTGTCAAACTTGATTTTGACTGGATTTGACTGAGTTTCTATTAGACGGTTTTTTAGGTGAATGCGAACCGAACTCTTATCCAATTCTCGGTTCGATCGATTGAACCGATTAGTTCAATCCAAGTTTGAAAGCATTGAAAGTAACAACTTCTTTTGAAGAGTTTAGAATCAATGTTCCCAGTACATTCAATGTAAAAATATTTTTGTGCTACACATACAAATGCATGGTATATCTACACTACTCAGATTTGAAAGTCTCTTTTTCTACATGTGACATGCACCAAGCTTGGCAGTGTAAAAATTTCTTAAAATTGAAATTATTGATTCGAAAGTATATCATCAGTATTTTGTAATACTTTGGTTATCAAATTTTTGTACTAAATGTATCATCGATATATCTTTAAAGAGTCACTGGCGCTATGAATTTTACAACCATCATCACAAATCTTAATACTTGTGCAATATATTGCACTCCATCATTTCGTGATTAACAAAATTTATTGGGTTAGCACTTCCTACCCTGACAATGTAAAAGGCTCTCTTACCCAAGCATATTCGTATCTGGATGATCATATCTGTCAAGGGTTTTATATTAGTGAGCAATTGTCTGAGAAAGAGAAAGCCAGAGAGAGAAATTAACAGGAGCAAGTGATGTAAACAAGAAGATGGGGAGGTGGTTGATTAGTTGGGAATTGGGGCTGAGAGCTAGTTACTTTATTTAGAAATGATTTTTTTATTCTTTTGGTGTGAATCGACTATTAAGCCATTTAGAACTTTTGTGTTAAGTAAGACATTTTAGAAATTTGCCAACAAATATCTGGCTATATGTGTAATTGTATTGTATATGTATTATAATTAAACAAATGTAAGATGTTCGATTAATTTCATTGGAGCATAGTGTTCCGATACTCAAACTTGGCTCATTTGGATAATCGAGCATGCTTGAACTTAATCAAACTCAGTCAATATTGAGTCAAATCGAGTAATAGACCAAGTAGCTCGTGAGCGGCTTGTATCAATTGCATTCATACCTTGAAGCATATATATTTACATATATAAAAGTGAGAAAGCTCCAATGAACAGTAAATTTAATTTACTTCTACATTGCTGGCAAATGGGGTAGCCTTGCCATTTCACACAATATGCATTGCACGTGAGAGCAACCACCTGCTTGGAGCAGTGAGTGGAGATGAACTTTCATATTTTAATAATATCGCTGCTTTGTATCTCAATAAAAGGATACCAAGAAGGCACGGTTTGTATAACCATAGTTAGTGGTCCCATCTTTAATACTCTACTGCATGTTTCGTGTGTGTGTGCTCGCGCACGAGCGATTTTATTTATTTATTTATTTATTTGCGGTAGTAAGGGGATGTTTGATGTTTAAGAGGCATGCATCTTCCGAGCCGATATCCAAGTTAAGAATTGCTTTCAGATGGTAAAAAACATACTTTGAGTGAGTTATCATGCACATGCAGGAATTGAAGTATAAGATGGGAGCTTTCACGTAAAAGTGGTCAAATATTATTTTTAATTCTGTTTTTCAAGTTAGCAACCAATTAGCAGCTTCTTATTTGATTAATTAAGTCATGCCATCAAAAAAGGAATTGGAATAGTCTCAAATTTATTGGTTATATTGAGTTAAAGATTAGTTCAGAAAGACTTGTGTCTAGTGTCTTATCATGAACTAGAAAATTTAATTGTTTTTAGCATTTTCTGATGTTCATTAAGAAAATGTCAAAAAAACAACTACGCCATTTCTCATCAAACCAAGAAAAGGGTAGTTATCTTTTGATAGAAATAGATGGATTGGACCTTCTTTTATTGTTCCCATAAAATTTTCGTACTTCAAGTTTTTGAGTATTGTAGAATCTGAACTTTGATGATACCAACGCATGGTTGGTCTTCAATTGGCTTTCAATGCAGTTGAAATAATGCGCATGCTTATCTTTAAAGTATCCAACTCAGCATCATCTTCAAGTTCAGCTTCCATGTTAGATAATTTAGCCCTATTTGGCAATGCAACGACCTTCTAAATCAGATAACTATTTGTGTAGCTGTAATGAGCAAACATAGATGAGAATCTCAGGCTCAGTTCATCAGTGCTTGCTTTAGAACTTAGCCTTTTGTCATGTCTTCCACCATAGATGGTACTAGGAAATATAGTTTGAGGGGCGACCTTTAATATACCTAAACTTAAATATATAATTTAAAATATTTTTAGATTTTTCTGGGTGTGAGAATTTAAATTTATAAAGAATGTTTTTGGCAATTTTTAATTTTATAAGGAAAGAAAATTGAATTTTAAAAAACTTGGGGGTGGAGGCCCCTTCCCATGCCCCCTAGTTCCATTCTTGTCTTCCACCAATTTTAATCACTAGAAGAAGGCATATAATTCACACGTGATTGCTTTTTGAACGATAGATGCAGAGGGAGAAACCCTCTGCGGATACGTGTCATGGCTGCAGCGCCTTGCTCGGACCCCTCTCTCGAACAAAAGTATAGTAGCAAACATCTTAGTCCGAAATTCTCGAGATAAGACTGGAACTTGAATTCAAGGAGGATTCTACTTCCAGTAACCTAACTAGACTCGTACTCTTCGACATGATAACTACTGTGGGGTAAGAGGATAAACTCAATATTCTCATAGTCTATCAAATAAAGCCTTATAAATAGTAGGGGGCTGAGCCAAGAGAAGGTACACGACTCAATACGTCTAATTTATTCTATATTGTTGATTTCCTAATTGACTTAAGTGTCGGAGCCACAACGGGAAGTTAGTCCCGTAGTCAGTTCTTTTGCAAGTCAGTTCGTTTTTGTTCACTCACTGTTCTATTCAAGTCGTTCTCCTTGGCCGACTCTTCAATTGGCACTGTCTATGGGAACCTCCAATCTTCCTATACAAGATGCTGAGGACCCAATCGAAGAAGAACGTTGAAGGATCAAGAAGGGATGAGCTGAGCAACCAGCAGAACCCTTACCTTGTGTAAACTCAAGGTGAGGATGGCACGGATCTCTCCCAAATACCTCCTAAACGGCTGGTACAGGTGATAGCCTATAACCTGCCCACTTTTGAAACTATAGTAAAACACTTGTGGGGCCTAGACATGAGTTGTCAAGAACAAGACTCTGAAACTCAGGAAAAGACGGAGGAAGGATCATCCAATTTTGGGTCAAAAGATCTGTACCATCGATGAAAGAGGTTTTGGAATGAGCCCACTCGTAATCGAATGGAAGTTCCTGATCCCTCTCATAGGATCTCTCGAATGGATCATTTCAAGTCCTCTCAAAGGAATATTCTGCCCTGCCAAAGGAATATTCCATCCAAGACGAGTTGGATTGGTTGTTAAATCCAGAAGAGGACAAGTACATGTCTTCCCCTTTCATATCGGATATTTAAAACTACCCATTGCAAGCAAAATTTAAGATACCTAGTATGAAATCATACGATGCGAACACAAATCTGGAGGATCATTTGTTCGCATTCTTGACCTACATGTGCTTACAGTTACCAATACAGTTCACTGCAAAACCTTTCCTATGTTTTCTTGGATGGAAGGGCTCATTTATGGTTCCAGGGGTTGCTTCCCAGATTACTACGATTTTTTGGGCAGCTCACATGACTATTGGCTACTCAGTTCGTCTTGTCTCAAGCATGTTTCAAAAATACTGCCCACTTAATGGCAGTACGGCAAAGGCTAGAGGAGTTGTTGAGAGAGTATATGATCCAATTTAATGATGAGTCTCTCCAAATGAGAGATTGGGATGATAAGGTACTAATGGCAGCCTTCATTAATGGGTTACGATTACAGAAGTTGTACATGAAGTTTGTAGAAAAGCCTCCCAAGTCTATTCGAAAAATGCTAGACTAAGCACACGAGAGGGCTAATGTAAAGGAGGCTAATCACCTAAAGAGTGAATAGGAGAAACAAAGGGATGAAAGACAAAAAAGAAATGCCGACCTGGAAGATATACGGGAGGGAACCAGTCATGGAGAAGCATCTTTGATCATTTATCAAAGGGACAAGCCTCTCAAGAAGAAAGGGGGTGGACTCCCTCACTGTCTCTCGAACTCAAATACTTGGCATTATGGAGGTTGAAGGTTTATCACATCCCCTGAAAAAATTATTTGGGAACAAGAATAAAAAAAATCGAAATCTATATTGTGCCTATCACAAGGATGTTGGACACGATACAGAGGATTGACGGGATCTCAAGAACGACATTGAAGAATTGATAGAGCAAGGGCATTTGAGACCATTCACCAAAAGAGACCGAACCAAACAGAGAAGCAGGGAGTACAAGTGAGAGGATAAGAATTATCAACAAGATCGATACCAAGGCTGTAGAGATTGGACTCCAGAGCCCAATGTACAGAACCTCGTCAAAGTGATTAATACCATAGCTAGAGGACCCATTGAGGGGACAACCATACAGCTCAACACAGCAATCGACTATTGCAACTCTAAAGGAAAAGGAGAAGCTGGTAACTCAAATGATCAACTTATATTCTCTGGAGTTGGTAGAACACGAGAAGAAGTTAGAAATAGATGAAGGATTAGAAGAGATCCCTTTAAATGAAAAAAATTCAGATCGGATAATCAAAATCGGATCACATTTGACCAAGGTGAACAAAGAAGCACTGAAATCTCTATTGAAGGAATATGCCGAAATCTTTGATTGGAGTGCAGAGGATATGCCTGAAATTCCAACAGAACTGATGATTCACAACCTAAATGTGAATCCTAATGTCCGGTCCGTGAAACAAAAGAAAAGAAATTTCACATCTAAATGAAACGAAGTGATTAGGCAAGAGGTGGGCAAGCTATTGGAGGCAAAAATTGTAAAAGAGGTTTATTATCTAGCCTGGCTGGTGATAAGTGCCTATTGTATGTCATTATAAGTAGCATTTTGTGTGTATTTTTTGTACGAATTAGGACGATTTAAAATGAAACTTGCTCCTTAAGCTTCTAAATTTTATAAGTTTCATTTGAGCAATATAATGTGCAAATGTTGGTTATATTTGTAGAATTGAGGAGAGTTATCAAGTGTTGGATCAAGTCGAATGCATTTCAACTTCATTAGTGCGTGATTCAACAAGAACTTGGAAAGGAAGTTGGTTATTCAAGACAATTATTCTTGGAGCAATGTATGAACAATATCATCAACATTTTGTATGAAGTATCAGAGAGGAATTATAGCAGAAAATGCCACCAAGGAGAATAAGCGACTGAAGGTCGCTTATTGTAGCCAGAATTCTATAACATGCTTTGCAACTTGCTCTGTATTCACACTACTTTCCAGCTCATTTCCAGCATAGAATTTTGACTACACATACTCAAGAAAACCTAGAAGAGTGAAATGGAAACTTTATGTCTTGTCATTAGACACTTTTTGACTCTCTTAACATCATGTATGTGAGAATCATTAGAAAAAATGGATAGATTTTAGCTCTAGAGCTTAGTGTTAGTCTTTTCTTGTTCTTTTTAAAAAGAAACTTGTGAGAACAATTGGAGATTTCATTGTACAACTCATTTTGGTGAAGAAATAAAGGATCATTGGGAGCTTGTTCATCATCTTAGCTAAGCTTTCTTTATCTATCTTTTTACTTGTGATTCAATATATGTTTATGCAATGAAACTATGTGCTTTCTTGTCATATATCATATGAGTAGCTAAATTTCTAGATATAGGGAGTAGATAAAACTTATGACTATTTGATATGAAATGAATATGATTTATACTTGTTACATCTTGTATTAACTTGTCCAATTATGCATGCTTATCACTTGTTATTGTTTGATCATCAATAGCAAGTTATTAGTTGTTATTATTGAATGAAAATTGGTAATAATGATGAAACAATATAAATAGAGTTTAAAGAGTAGACTCATGAGAATAGAGATACACTTAAGTAGATTAACTTTGCATTTCATGAAGAATAAAGAGTAGATCTAGTTATTCACCATGAGAATAGGAAATACTAGGCTATTCTAAACCACTACATCATGAGAATGAGTTTTGGTAAATATGAAAATGAGTCCCTAGTTAAACAAGAGTAGTAACAAGAGGTAAATCTTTTTAGTTGTATCTCTGATGCCATAAGTGAACTCAATTTCCCTAGATCCAAGTGTTTAGTGACATTTCTCTATTGTTACTTGCAAGTTGCTTAGTTACAATAGTTAGTTAGTTCTAATTGAGATTTTCATTATTTTTATTGATCATTTAGTCTAAATAATAGAGCAAGTTAATGACCTAGTACTTGTAAAAGTTGCTCCCTGTGGGATTGACCTGATATATACCCTAAACTACTAACTTGACCTGCATACTTGCAGTCAAAATGGGTATAAACTGAATTTAAACTTGTACACATATCAAAAACCCGTCAGCTGGTCAACCCTATATTAGTTAAGAAGGATGACAAGGCCTGACGAATGTGTGTAGATTTCATAAACTTCTCTTGCTGTAAATAGACAGGCTCATTGACTCAACTATAGGGGTATGAGATCTTTTGGTTCTTAGATGCTTTCAAGGGGTACCACCAAATAGCTATGGCCAAAGAGGAGCAGGAAAAGATCTTGTTTATTATGGAGTACAGAACTTATTGTTATATTACTTTATCGTTTGGGTTAAAGAACACGGGTGCAACGTATTAAAGACTGGTTAACAGGCTGTTCCAAGGCCAAATAGGTCGGAACATAGAAGTTTATGTGGATGATATGCTAATCAATAGTAAAACCCAAGGTCAGTTCAACTCGAACCTCTGAAAAAAATTTAACATACTACGAGAATCGCGAATGAGGTTAAACCCCAAAAAATGTACATTTGGGATTGGGTCAAAAAATTCCTTGGATTGTGATATCCAAAGAACGAATCAAAACCAATTCTGATAAGATCAAGGCTATTATGGAAATGACGCCGCCAAAGAACGTTAATGAGGTCTACCAACTAGTCAAAAGGATGGTTGCCCTAAATAGATTCTTGTCAGGGTCTGCTTTTCGGGGTTTTTCCATTTTCAAAGTTTAAAGAAGGGACCAAATTTCGAACGGACTACTGAGAGCCAGAAAGCTTTCGATGAGCTAAAAGCACATATTGCCAAACTGCCATTACTGATTTTCCCTAAATAAGGTAAAACCTTGTTTGTATATCTATCAGTAAATGAGGAGACAATCAATGCAATGCTGATTAAAGAAGATACGAGAGTTCAAAAACCAATGTACTATGTGAATAGGGTGTTACAGGGGGCGGAAACTTGATATTCGCTAGTCAAAAAATATGTCCTGACTCTCGTCCATATAGCTTGAATAGGTCCTACTTTCAAGCTCATCCTATAGTATTAGTGACTGACTAGTTGTTGAAATAGATTCTATATAAACCTGACGCATCTGGAAGGATGATTAAGTGGGCTGTCAAGTTATCCGAGTATGACATCGAATTTCAGTCCTGAACAACCATACAAGCTCAAGTTTTGGCTGATTTTATAGTAGAGAGAATCCCCTTAGAAGAATTATAAATCTCCAAAATAATAGATAGAAATACCGCAAATAGAGCTATTGCGACACCCATCAAATCAGGTGGAAAATGACAATTCTGACTAGACCACTTTAACATGAATGTTTTATGTTGATGGAGCATCTAGTAAGGAGGGCTGTGGTGCTGGATTACTTCTTATCAGTCTTACGGGAGAAGAATTGGCTTATGCCCTGAGATTTGATTTTAGGGCATCCAATAATGAGTTCGAATATGAAGTTTTAATTAGGGGAATGGAGATAGCTCGGAAGATGGGAGGTACTTTGCTAAGGTTTACAACAATTCACAGTTCGTAGTAAATCAAGTCTTGGGGACATGCGAAGCCAAGGAAGAGCCAATGAGGAAATACGCAAACAAGGTGCACAAGATGAAGAAGTTGTTCGGCAGGTTTAACATTGAAAAAATACTGAAATCTTAGAATAAAAGAGCTGATGCTTTATCCAAACTAACCTTCACTTCATTCACACATTTAAATAAAGAGATCTTAGTAGAAGTAGTAGAAGGGAGGATGTATGAATATCCAAAGATAGCTATAATTGAGGTGATTAGTTAGTGGATGTCTTATTGTTAAATACATATCCAGTGGAAAGCTCCCTATGAATAAAAAGAAGGCCCACAAGCTTCAACTCAAGTCCGAAAGGTATGTTCTATTCAACGGAGGATTGTACCGAAATTCATATCTGAATCCGTGGTTAAAGTGTGTTACACCCGAAGAGGGAAGTTATATCTTGAGGGAAATACATGAAGGAATTTGTGGAAATCACATCGGCCTAAAAGTCATGGCGAAAAAAGGAATGCTGATGGGTTACTATTGGCTGACCATTTTCTTGGATTCGATTTAATTGGTTAGGAAGTGTAATCTATGTCAAATCCATGCTTCTATTTAGCATACTCGTACCCAAGAGATGATACACATACAAAACTCTTGGCCTTTTGCTCAATGGGAAATAGACTTGCTCGGCCCATTTTCCTAAACTCCTGAAGAGTATGAACATTTAGTGGTTGCCATTGACTATTTCACCAAAATAGATTAAAAGTGAGCCTCTCAAGACTATCAGTGGTATGTCGATACAAAAGCTCTTTTAAAAAAAGTATAGTCTGTCGATTTCGTATTCTTCGAGTTTTAGTGTCTGACAAGGCCGATAGTTCACCGAAAATCCCTTCTGGTTTTGGTGTAAGGAGTTGGGGATCCAGGATATGGTGTAGATTGTAGGACATTTATATGTATAAGTTACTAGTTAACCATGTTATTTAAGCTTTATCTTAAGTAGAAACTACTTAATTTTGCTCTTATATTGTTCTAATAGGTAAAAATCTCAATTGGAGGGAAAATGGACTAAAAATGTGGTATGAAGTAGCAATGAAAGAGGAAGAAGTCAAGAGAAAGAGATTTCACAGGAATGACATATTTCACTATTTTGGCAATAACTTGAGCTACACAAATCGGATTAAGATGATTTTGAATTCAATTTGAAGCTAAGAGAATGCTCTACAACTTTTGTGAGACATAAAAGTCCAGTTCTCACATTTTCATAGTCAAAAATCCAAATTAATGAAGTATAGTTGTGCTGCGATGCTCTTACGGCCACGTCTCAGTATTTTAGACATATCTCAGTGTCCAAACCTCCAAATGACTTGATTCTTACGAGTTGGAAAACTTATTTAAAGGACTACAACTTTCATGTTTTGAGCAAGAACTGATTCGATTTGGGCTCCAAAGGTGATTCACACGTGGATTCGTACCAATCCGCGAACGGATCCATGATCGACGCCAGACATCGCAAAAAACTTTGTGCCAGACATCTCCAGATTCTTTGGCTTAGCCCAATGACTAGCGCCGGACATTGGACTGGTTAGTGGGTTGGTCTTCATTAGAAAAATGCGCGAAAACACAATTTTTCAACTCCAATAAAGCCTATTCCTACCCTATTTAGGATACATCTTCAAGAACTATAAATAGGGGTTTTTTAGGTCATTTTTAGGATGAAAAAACATTGGTCTAATCTATTTTTAACATCTTTTCATAGTTTATTCTTGAGAGATCAATATCAAGATTGAAGCAAGCAATTAAGAAATTTTCTTACTATTTTTCTTATCTTTGTAGCAACTCTTTGAATTCGTGATTTCAATTTTTAAATCATGTTGAATTAAATTGTTTCTAGGGTTAGGGTTTTTGTGAAGGAATTTGATTAAATTTTCTAGTTTAATTTCTTGCCTTTTACTATGACTTAATTTTCTTGATTTAATTACATGTTTGTGATTGGCCACCATAGATATGCTCTTAGGGTTTGTATTGAACTGAGGAGAGATATACAGCCGTGCACTAGATAGATAAATAAACTTAGTCTAATCACAAGAGTAGGTTAGAATTTGTATAACGCACTTATATCATTAAAGTTCTTAAAGGGTTTAATTGAATACTTGTAATCTGGAAAGAAACATAGGATTTAATTAGACACACTTTAGATGTATCAAAAGATAATCTAAAATACAATTGTGTGATGTGTTCATTGTTTGTTAAGAAATTAACTAGATAATTGACTTAAATTCTGGATTAAAATCCAAAATCCTAGACTCTGTGTTTATTGTTTTCTTACCATTGCTTTATTTGAATTGGTTTTTATTTTACTGTTTAGCTAAAAAATACAACTTCTTGAATTTAAACTTTATTATTTTGATTAGAATAATTAGAGTAGAAAATTAACTCGTTCTTATGGGTTCGACCCTGGAATACTCCAGATTAATTATTACTACGATCGACCCTATTCGCTTGTAGGAATTCATCGAACAATCCAACAACATTTCACTTCGATGGGATACCCCCAAGCTAATGGTCAAGTTGAAAATGCTAATAGAATAATTTTACACGGGTTGAAGACCCAAATAGAGGTTGTCCAGATGGGATGGATGGATGAATTGCCCAGTATATCATGGGCTTATCGAACTACATCCCAAACTATCACTCAGAAAACTCTATTTACCTTAACTTATGAAGCGAAGGTAATTATCCCTGTAGAGATTGAATTACCTTTAGCAGGGGTGCAAAATTTTATCGCCCAAAACAACTTAGAAGAATTGAGATTTAACCCGGATAAACTCGACCAAAAAAGGGAGGAGGCAGCAATAAAAATGGCAAGGTACAAAGGGCGAATAGTCCAATATTACAATACTAAAGTTAGACTTCTTTATTTCAAATAAGGTGATTTGGTTCTTATAAAGAATTCTGTAAGTCGAGTCGTGGGAATGAATAAACTGGACTGGAACTGGGAAAGACCGTATGTCGTGAAAGAAGCTGATCATATGGGATATTGCAAATTAGCTCATCTCAATGGAGAAGAATTATCTCACACTTGGCATAGTTTGAACTTGAAAATTTTTCTTTGAATACATTTATGTTATCATCTAGTTCGGTTAAGTTTACATGGAATAAGATCCTTGAGGATTCGTGACATTGTAACCCTTTTTATCCGAATAAATTTCAGTATACTTGGAATAAAAGGCTACGTATGCGAGCAAATGAAGAAGAAAGAAGGAAGAAAATTCTATTCATTTCATAAAGAAGATTAATACAAAAATTGGGTTACAAAAAAGGGATGCGTACATCAAGGCCCTACATGAATATGCTTCCCTAGTTCAACTCTCATCTGAAGCATCATTCTTCTCTTCAAGAGTTGTGATTGGCAGGAAAGGGTTTGCAACTAGATCTACTAGCTTAAACCTGTTGGAATAACCTTTCACAAGGCCATTGATCTGTTCGCTTCCTTAGGGTTATAACTAGAAAAATTCCTGAGGTTAAAGCTAGGAAGCTTCAAGGCCCGTACTTCTTGCAATGCAGAAGAACAGCCATGCTGAAGGATAGGAGTGTTTAGGATGGCTAGATCGATGAGAAAATCCTGGGACTTCAGAAAATTTTTGATACCCATCTTCTGGCATTCTTTAAGAGTAGCAGCATGCTTAGCCTCAAGTTTGGCTGATCTCTTTTGTTCGGCCTCAAGTTGAGTAGCTAGGGAAGAAGCCTTTTTGCTTTCTAGCATAACGTTTGTATGAGTTTGAACTAGCTGCTTTTTGAGGGTCTCAACTTTTGGGGAGGAATTGTCCAACTGATTCAATAAAGCATTTTTGGCCTCAAGTGTATTGGCCAGAGTTAAGATCATGTCCTTGAACCTCTTAGCCAATTCGACCCCTGCCAAGTTTGCTTAACAGCAAAAATGATAGAGATAAGAACACACAAAAAAAAAAGGAAGAAGGAAAATGGAAGAACAAAAGCTTAGAGAAAACCGACCGACCTGAGCTATCGCAGCACAATAATGTTGCAAGAGATTGAAGTGGGAGGCCACCTTGATGAAGTTGTAATCTCTGGGTAAGATGGTGCTCTGAAGTAGTTCACAAGCAATCTTGGGATATTGAGCTCGGTAGTTGATAGATATGTTCCAAGGGGGATAAAAATGCATAGGGTAGCGATGAGTGATTGGAGTATTCCTCTTATCCAAGGGAACTGCACTCAAGTATTGCCACATGTGAGGCAAGGGCTCAATTCAGGTTTGCTCCTCTGCCATATTGACGCCATAGTGCCCCATGTCCTTTGCAGTAGAACTGGGTATTTCTTCTTATAAAGGATGGGGGGTGGGGGATGGGAGGAGGGGGGAATGTGTCCTCTTTATTTGGGCCTTCTTGGCTGTAGACTTCTTGTGCTTCTTCTTCCCCACATCCCCAGCCTAAGCAGGTTGTAGAGGAATTGATGCCCGAGCAGGAGCGGAGTGTGACGACCCCACCTCTCCCTGGGGCGTACCCTAGGGTTTAGTGGACCGCCTGCCCAACTATCGCCAGAACTTACTCACTCACATCAAATAAAATAGGGTGCAACCTCAATAATAAATGAAATAATAGTTTCCAAGTTTGGAACATACAAATACATTAATTTCTATCTCAACCATCCATACAATCCAAAATATATCAAAAGATCTAAGTTCTCAATACATTCAACCCTAATCGAGCGACTAGTGCGAGTACAATTACAAAATTGTCAAAAAACTAGACTACGCTAGCCTGTACCAATCTCACGCCTCGCTCGTATCCCCTGTAAGGAAAACAAATGGTGTGGAATGAGCTAAAAGCTCAATGAGGTTCCAAATAGCAAGTTGACCATTATTTAAAAGGACAAGTAAGCGAGCATAACAAGTTCATAAAAGTGAGTAATAACTCTTCAAGTAGCAAATCTCAAAATGAGCGAATGTAAAGTTTTTCAAAAGAAACAATGTGACGCCCCCACTTCTCCCTAAGGCGAACCAAAGGGTATCCGCGGGACGCCTGCCCAACTCTCGCTAGAACTCAGTACAATCCATAATTCAAGACTAGGAATACTTCAATAATACTTCAAATACATAATAAAAGTATTCCAAAATATCTCACATTTACAATAAATCAGCTCTCAAGCTTAATACAACCCAAAATAATATTTACTACAGCCATCTGCTGTAATACAATTTAAAGTATTCCAAAAGAGAATAATCTAGTACTATTCACGAGCACTCTTGGTCTCGAACCCTGTTAAGGAAAACAAAATCGTGGAATGAGCTACACAACCCAGTGAGGTTCCAAGACACTCTAGCAGTTCTAATAAAGCAAATAATGTGAGCACATGTACGGTTCAAGGTTACATATTGGCACATTAACATGAGACAATAACCATTGTACGAGTAATTAGCATAACTCATGTATAGCTCGAGATTTCACATTGGCACATTATCATGAAACGGTTATCATTTTGCAGAATTAAACATATATTGAAGGTTACGGTGTTCCATTGGAACTATTTCGGTCAACTGCACCTTATAACTTCCGGTCCCCACGGTACTGTCTGGCCATCGCCTTATCCCTCCAGTGGTAATACTCGAGTATACCAAAACGATGGCCCAGGGTTCCAACCTACCCGACCGAGCCCAGTCCTGGCTCGAGTAGGTCAGTAACCAAGAGCAGGGCCCAAGTTCAGCTTAGAGCTTACAACATGCACAAGTAATCAAATAACTTGGTGAATGGTAAAAATTTATTCTTTTGGTAGGTCGAGAGAGATAAAGTACACACTCGCCTTAAAATGGTGGACAATTTCATATGAACAATTACTAGCAACAATTAACACATAAACATGTAAGCAATATTTGATAATTTCATGTGAACATGTAATTTACGGTAATCAAGTAATCAAGTACCAGGTAATCAAGTAGATAGGAAAACGGTAAGTAATTACGGTAAACGGTTAACGGTTGACGGTTAACGGTAATAATCACGGTTAATTGGTAGACATTAGTCATTTTAATAGGCCGCCATTGACCGTTTCTCATTTTTATCACTTAAGAGTCGAGGAGATTTCCTCCAACCGACTTATGCAGCCATAGCATCATTAATCATTTAAACACATCACATAAATATGCAATTCAAGTATCTCAGGTCGAGTAATTCAAGTATATGTACTTCAAGTATTTCATGTCGATAATTCAAGTATACCCTACTTAAATATCCATGAGTGTGGTAAATATTTAACACGTAGCACTTAACACTTAATGATCATGGAATAAGCATGTCATAGACTCATTCAAATTACGTACTCCTATATGGAACACTCACCTATTGAAACAAGAGAGTAAGTGCTCAAACAAGTGTTTAGGCGTCCGCTCCGAGTTCCTCTTGAAGATCCCCTTGAGCGTCTGAGCAAATAACAATTAACTATCACATACTATCACTTAAAATCCCCAATTATCACGGAAGGTCACACACTAGTACAATCTAGAAAATATCACAATGATGAGTCTAAATTTCCTCGTAAAATCGAGGCCCAAGAGTGGAGTTCAAAAACTCAAGAATAATTCGATTTTCATCCTCAAAGTCATGGATGGAAACAAATACATATAAATCATTTTCAAAACGAACGACCGAAGTCGAAAGTAAAGCTGCCACGTCACAATTCGGCCAAGAACTGGCCGGATATCCGGCCGGATTCAAGGCAGTGAAGAAACCTAATTTTTTTTCAAAACTCACCAACAATCCAGCCAACTATCCGGCCAAGAACTGGCAGGATACACGGCCGGATTCTGTGGAATGGTTTTCCCTCACGGATTCTTTTAAAAAGGCCAAAATTTGTCAAGTTTAGGGTATTCTTTGAAAAATCATAACTCACTCTTTGAAAGTCCAAAATTAAAAAACTTGGTACCATTGGAAACTCCTTCCAAAGTACTAAAAATTCCTAGAAGACACTTTTCAATGAATCCAAGTGGAACACATTCAAAAATTGGTTCAAAGTTAATGACTTGAGTTATCAAGACAGATTTGGGTTGGTTTTCGGCAAATTTTGAAAATTCGGCAAAATTCACACATTGTAAACTAGCCTCTGAAATTTCAAACTCTATTAGAGTTGCAATCCAAGTTTAAAACACAAAAAGTAGAAAAAGAATCGGTGTTTTGAGCACCAAGATATAGTAGCTCAAATTTGGTGAAAATGTGAAACGGTTAAGAAATTTCCAGGTTTAATTCACAAACTTTGGGACTTTGATTGGACATCTAAACGAACTCGGGATGGCACCAAATTTTTTATGATCATACTACCATATGAGGGCCATTCCTCTGCCAATTTTCATATAAAAATACATACGGGAAGCTGGTTAACCAAATCACTAAAATGTCAAGGATTCCAAGGCAAATCTGCCTTGTACTTCAATTTTCCTTTTCTAAAACATTTGGCCAATGAAAACATCTCAAATATGGTTCATTTGTGTAGACAAAGTCTAGGAAACATACAAAATATATTTGGTAGGTGATTTACACCAATAATTTCAAAACAACAAGTCCCAAACCAAGATTAGTCAAGGATTAGTCCAAAGTAAAGAATTCCATTACCGAGTCAGTCCAAAAATTTGGCCACAACTCCCTCAATTTAACTCGGAATTGAGCATGGTTAATGGAGTTGAAAACTAAATTCATAGGGATATATTTTCTCAGAAGAAACTGTTTTCAAAATCTGTCCGTACCTAGCTCATTCATGAGCATCAAGTTACAGCTCATGTGCTGCCTTCCAGGAAACAATAAAACAGGACAGCAATTTTCAAACGAGTGGTTTGGCTCACTCAAATGGAACCAGAATGTGGATTTTATACCTTGAAAATCTGGGAATGTCTAGTTTCCAGTGCCGCAAACGGCACTCGATTTCGACATTGGAGTAAAAAGATATAGTCGAAACAAAAACACTGCCTGGGTGAATACGGGAATAGTTTCCAGATTTCTAAGCTTTCGTAAATCCAACATTTGGGTGACCAAATCAAGTTATTTTTCAATGAAACTTTTTACACACTCAATATAACATGTAAACAACATAAGTAAGCCATTAGAACCTTAAAATTTCGCACCAAAGTGCTCGAACAAAGCAGGGGCAAAATGGTCACTTTTGGTCATTACACCATCCTTGAGTTTCTGTCAACAACCCAATATTAATCCACTAGTTTAAGCACTAAATAAACATTATTACCATCACAACATCACAAATCAGTCCATATATCCAAGGTGGGAGTTCATAGAGCCCACACAACCAAATTTTCCTCAAAATACTGCTACCCACTAATATGCATGAGTATATATGAGCACTAGAACTTCCATAAACCAAGTTTTCAAGGTTTGATCGTTACCTACTTCACTTGGTGTGCAAAACAGAAATTTTCGGTCCCTCCTTGCTCCAAGAAAACCGTGAAAAGCTCCCCCTTTTTTTAGCTAGATACAATCTCCAAGTATTCAACTAGGTGTAGTTCAATTTTGGTTTGATTTGGTTGATGATTTGTGCAAGATTTGGAGATGAAAAATTGAAGAGCTCTTGGGTTATTTTTGCAGTTTGATGGCCGGCCAAGAGAGACTAGTGGAGAGAGTGTATTGATCAAATGAATCTTCCTTGAGAAGCTTTAATGTGTGGCCCAAGTTGGTGCAAAAGTCAACTCTCCTTCGCGAGTGAACGCGCGCGTTTTGTGCTCGATTCCTCTCGGGTTTATTTCGCTAGTGCACTAAACTTTCAATACACTTATATTAATATAAATGTTATTCACTCTTAATTGTTCCAAAATGAGGGTCTAAAATCTCTCAGTTAAATCGCGCGTGTGGAAACGCGTATTCCCAATTTAAGCGCGATAAAGTAGAATTTTCAAGAAATTCTTATAACGATAGTACTTCTATCTATCACTTAAGTACTTCAACATAAAATTACCTATTTTAGAACCATTGTGTAAGTCTCCAATTTTTCCAAACTTTTTGTACTCTCAATCGGTTAAAATTTCCAAATACGTTTTTACTATTTTCACTAAACGAGCTTCCAAAAATTAATTTTTGAAACAAGTCACTTTAAAAATATAATGAAGCTATAATTACATGTATTTAGGTCTAATAAGGTTAGAAAATATTACTCGAGACAAATAGGCAATTAAATATTTAAATAAGCTCGTAACAGGAGTTTAAAATAAATGAATTTTGCGAGTCCTCACGACTTTTCTTAATCTACTATTGATTATTCTTATTTTTTTTTCAAAATTAATACACTCTCAATTTAAATATAGTCTTGAAAAACGTGTACTCGTTGTTCCGAACTAAATGAATTTTTGAAAAGTAACTTTTTCTAACAAAACGTTTTAAAAACATAAAAGAGGCGTTTTTTCATATAAATGGATTTTAAATAGTCGAATTAAATAATTAATTAAGTCAGTAAAATAAAATAAAATAAGGAAATTTTTGGGTCCTCATAACCTCCCCTGCTTAAAAGAATTTCGTTCTCGAAATTCATACATTCTATGATCTCAGATAATCCTGAACCCTGTTGTGTGGCCGTGTCATATGTTCTTGCAGATGTCACTGGTCGGTTTTCTCTTCCATTGACTTATCGAGAGATAGTTCTATTTCCTTGTTGAGTCGTAGTTTCTCGTGGATATCTCATTGGACAGTCGTGAACTTTATGGTTGGTACTCCCACATCCCATGCACTTTCGCCCCTTTAGCCAACAGTTTTCTTCGGTGTGATTCATCCTTCCACAATATCCACAGGTCGGATGTGACACTGTAACCTGACTTGCCTGTGAGGTTTTCTTTGATTGTATCTGTCCTACTGGAACTCTTCGCGAAATAGTCCCTTCTGGTTCCTTTATCATGAGTGGTGCAGGAAGTGGTAGTTTTACTCCATCCACTTCTTTTCTAACTTTGAGTGGTGTTCCAATTTCTCTGGGTCTATTATCGGATGCATCTCTTTTCTTTGCTTGAAAGGCTTTCAGTTGAGATTTTGTGCTCTCTACCCTTTATACTTTCTCGAGAGCGTCACTAAATGTTTCAATCTGTGCTACGGCAAGGGCATCTTGGATTTCTAAATCTAACCATTAGATAAACCGTCTTATTCTCTTCCGTTCAATAGCCACCAATTCTGGAGCATATGTAGATAATTTCGTGAAGCGTGTTTCATATTCAGCCATACTTAAAGTTCCTTGACGAAGCCTTATAAAATCATCTTCTCTCTTTTCTTGGACAAGCGGAGGGAGAAATTTCTCATTAAACCCACGCACAAAGTTTATCCAAGTTCTTGGAGTTTGATCTCTTTTCCACTTGTTTCTTATAACATTCCACCAGGCTCGGGCCGCTCCTTCAAGTTGAAATACAACAAAATTGACTTGTCTTTCTTCTGTGTAATCCAAGACATCGAATATATTCCTTATATTTTCTAACCAATTCTCAGCCACTTCTAGGTCAGGTCCTCCAGAAAATTTGGACGGAAGGAATTTCTGAAATCGCTCTAAGGCTCGATCCTCCTCTTTCTCTTGGTTTCCACGTTGGTTTTCTTGTCCAACCCCTTGACCCTGTTGAGCTACTAAGAGCTCTAGTATATCCGTCATACGAGTCAAAACTACTCCCATTTGGTCATTTCCTCTCCCAGCACTTGGCTCAGCATTTTGACCAATATCAGACCCACTATCTACTCTTTGATTTCGGGGTTGTCTAGGTTGACGTCCCTTTCGTTGTCCTCTAGTTTCCATGTTCACAGCTAATCTATACGCGTATGTATAAACCTCACACCAAACTATAATTGAACTATACACACATACCAGTAACAACTTTTAAAGAAAAGAAAATTATTTACACAAATAACATTATCACTATGCAAGTAAATACAAAGTAAAGCTCATTAAATCATAACACAAGTTTTAGTCAAGTAAAATTCATACCAAGTCAAAGTCAATAAACAAAAATATACAAGTGATTATCAAACGTACATTCATCTCCAAGGCACAAAACTCTTAAGTTCTACTCTCATAGTCCCACTACAAAAGATCACAAGCGGTGCTTCACTAGATCAATTGGAACTAGATGATTCCCGTTCTCTAACACGTTCAACTTCAGTCCCAACATAAAGATTTTCTGGGCTACGATCATTTTCACCTCCCGCGCTTAATTATCGTGCCATCATAGCCAAACAATTATTGGTTTTTTTGTAACTATTCGCATGAAATATCGATTCATTCTTATTCCCCACAAATGGAGATCTCAAGCCTTTAAGATTGCCCTCAACTCTCAAGTACTCGGGTACAAGAATCCGAAATAAGGTAATTCACAATTCGAGCCGGCCGATCCCAAGAGTAAATCACCACATTCGAGATTCCTACCCAACATACATACCAAATTTCCTCCAAGTATCAAGATAAAGGTTTTACAACCTATCACATTCATGATTCACAGCTTACATTTCTAGAAGAACACTTAAGCCTTTATTCAATCACATAGTAAGGACCATAACACCACTTAGCTCAATCTTGCCCCGTGTAGAGACCACTTGAAGTGGCACTGATTTTTTTGTCCCTACAAATAGTCATTTAACTTTCAAATCAGTCCCACAGTCCGGCATCCTAAACTTTTAAGTTTAGGATACACTACAAAGATCTGAAACCTAAGCTCTGATACCAACTGTGACGCCCCCACTTCTCCCTAAGGCGAACCAAAGGGTATCCGCGGGACGCCTGCCCAACCCTTTCCAGGACTCTGTACAATCCATAATTCAAAACTAGGAATACTTCAATAATACTTCAAATACATAATAAAAGTACTCCAAAATATCTCACACTTACAATAAATCAACTTTCAAGCTTAATACAACCCAAAAAAATATTTACTACAGCCATCTGATGTAATATAACTTAAAGTATTCCAAAAGAGAACAATCTAGTACTATTCACGAGCACTTTTAGTCTCGAACCCTGTTAAAGAAAACAAAATCGTGGAATGAGCTACACAGCCCAGTGAGGTTCCAAGACACTCTAGCAGTTCTAATAAAACAAGTAATATGAGCGTATCATATGTACGGTTCAAGGTTACATATTGGCACATTAACATGAGACAATAACCATTGTACGAGTAATTAGCATAACTCATGTATAGCTCGAGATTTCACATTGGCACATTATCATGAAACGGTTATCATTATGCAGAACTAAACACATATTGAAGGATACGGTGTTCCATTGGAACTATTTTGGTCAACTACATCTTATAACTTCCGGTCCCCACGGTACTGTCTGGCCATCTCCTTATCCCTCTAGTGGTAATATTCGAGTATACCGAAACGGTGGCCCAGGGTTTCAACCTACCCGACCGAGCCCAGTCCAGACTCGAGTAGGTCAGTAACCAAGGGCAGGGTCCAAGTTTAGCTTAGAACTTACAACATGCATAAGTAATCAAATAACTTGGCGAACGGTAAAAATTTATTCTTTTGGTAGGTCGAGTGAGATAAAGTACACACTCCCCTTAAAATGGTAGACAATTTCATATGAACAATTACTAGCAACAATTAACACATAAACACGTAAGCAATATTTGATAATTTCATGTGAACATGTAATTTACGGTAATCAAGTAATCAAGTACCAAGTAATCAAGTAGATAGGAAAACGGTAAGTAATTACGGTAAACGGTTAACGGTTGACGGTTAACGGTTAACGATTGACGGTTAACGGTAGTAATCACTGTTAATTGGTAGACATTAGTCATTTTAATAGGCCGCCATTGGCCGTTTCTCATTTTTATCACTTAAGAGTCGAGGAGATTTCCTCCAACCGACTTATGCAGCCATAGCATCATTAATCATTTAAACACATCACATAAATATGCAATTCAAGTATCTCAGGTCGAGTAATTCAAGTATATGTACTTCAAGTATTTCATGTCGATAATTCAAGTATACCCTACTTAAATATCCATGAGTGTGGTAAATACTTAACACGTAGCACTTAATACTTAATGATCATGGAATAAGCATGTCATAGACTCATTCAAATTACGTACTCCTATATGGAACACTCACCTATTGAAACAAGAGATTAAGCGCTCAAACAAGTGTTTAGGCGTCCGCTCCAAGTTCCTCTTGAAGATCCCCTTGAGCGTCTGAGCAAATAACAATTAACTATCACATACTATCACTTAAAATTCTCAATTATCACGGAAGGTCACACACTAGTACAATCTAGAAAATATCATAATGATGAGCCTAAATTTCCTCGTAAAATCGAGGCCCAAGAGTGGAGTTCAAAAACTCAAGAATAATCCGATTTTCATCCTCAAAGTCATGGATGGAAACAAGTACATATAAATCATTTTCAAAACGAATGACCGAAGTCGAAAGTAAAGCTGCCACGTCACAATCCGGCCGGATTTCTGGCCGGATTCAAGGCAGTGAAGAAACCTAATTTTTTTTCAAAACTCACCAACAATCCAGCCAACTATCCGGCCAAGAACTG